>NC_073361.2:29685000-30885000 GCF_027580225.2 Misgurnus anguillicaudatus | reverse complement strand
CAATAGATCATCCTTTGAGAGTAGATTTTTTCTTGTAAGAAGTAAAATAAATGACAAGTTGATTAACTTGTTTATATAACCCGCATCAACTACTACACTGAGCTTACATTACTGTGTAAAATGAATGTATACAGTGTTAGCTACCGATCGCCTGTCAAAACTCTCTTCACAGCAGCGAGAAACAAACTCAGACCAGAGGTGCACTTTGGGTCAGTCGCATAACTCCAGCAACACGTGTGCGTCTGATGAAACTGTCTATATGATCTCAATGATGATTGACAGGCCTAAATGTTTAGCTTTTCCTGAACCTAGAACTTAATTAATTCCTACGACCACATTCATACAGTACAATTTTGTACGATTTGCTTTTGGTTCTGTTACACTGGGGTTATGGTGGAGTTTTTTTTTTTAAATCCTATGTTTTTGCAAGATTCACTTAAATGTTTATTTTCAACAAGATATTTTTGCCAGATTTCTAATTTGCCACTAACATCATTAACAAACACATGTCATAGGAGTGACGATCTTTTGGGCGGAACCAAAAGTTGGGAAAGTTTGGTTCCGCCCGGATGTTTCCGCCCGGACCGGGAAGAGAAAACACCGGACATCCGGTAGCACCGCGAGGGCTGTAATCAGCCAAACTACGGACAGCTGCGGGTAATTAACAAGAACGCCGGGTGATTGGACGAATGCAACACCCGGGCGAATACTTAAGAGCAGCTTAAATCACAGTGTGTGTTGTTGTTATGACCAGTGTTGGTGTGTGCTGTAGCGCTGAGTTAAACTCACCGGGTACGCCAGTTGGATTATTGGACTCTCTCTCTCTCTTTGTGCATCGTGGGATTTCGGCGGAGGCAGCTATTAAAGACCTTACGGGTTGGAAAGTAAGTGGAGGCCGACTGTGTATAAATGAAGTGAAGGAAGAAGGAACGTGCTATTGTGAGTACCCATCTGTGTAGTTGGAATTATCACAGGAGAAGTTGACCAAAGGAAGCGTGAGATAACAGAAGCACCGCAGTTGTGAGTAAACGAACTCATTCATTGAATATACCTTGCATGTATTTTACCTGGATATCTTTTAAGTGCTTTCCAGCGAGAGTGAGTGGCCCCGCCCCTGAGTCAGCGTGGTGGGTGAGCCACAGGATCTTTGTGTGAGACAGCCGCAGCGACGGAAACCAACTGCTAGGCCGTGTTACCATCTCCACATTCTTGCCCAGAGCGAGGCGAGGGAAGACGGGCGTCTATTGTGTGCACTGAGCGTGGTGGGTGAGTCTTGGATGTAGAAATTTCACTTTGAAGTGGTGCCGTGTATATTGCAGTGAGATTGCTGTGTCGTGTCAGACGTACCCCGCCTCCAGTCACTCGCTAGGGGCGCTGAAGAGGAAGACGGATCCTAGAATAACCCTGTGTATGATTATGCTGTGAGTGTGTTTCAGCATCGGAGATTTCGGAGTAGTTCCTGAAGTATTTTCGTAGCCAGACGCTTGGCGGACTTGTGTTAGGAGTGGCGGCGAAGATCTGTACGGCTGGCGGTGTGAGTATTACCAGTTACATTGCTATTTTACCTGTGGGTTGTCTATCATCACAGAGTCAGAGGCGAAGGAGATCCGCTGCCCCGAGGTCTCTACAAAGGGGCGCCCCGGTCCGGTTGTCGGTTGCCAACAGGCGTCGAGGAAAGGGCAGCGCTCGACCCGGGTGTGACGGCGTGACACTTCCGCCCCTCTGTAGAATCAACGAGTCAGCCGAGAGGGTTTGGTCCCCGGCGCTATCTTGGAAACCACTGCCGGTCGATACAGTACGCCTAGCCGTTATCGTGAGTCCGCTACCCGGAGAGAATATGACATAACCTGTTCAGTCTGTCCATCAACAGGGAAGAAAGCTATCGTCTGTGGAGGAAGAGAGAGAGAAACAGTGTGAGCTCCAAGGAGACCCGTTGTGAAGGAGAACTATACGTACCAGAAGCTGTAATCGGCGACGAGGTGAGAGAATCAACTGAGAACGATTCACTGTGCCTTTGTGTCCCAGCTGTCGTCTGTGGAGGAAGAAAGAGAGAAACAGTGTGAGCTCCAAGGAGACCCGTTGTGAAGGAGAACTATACGTACCAGAAGCTGTAATCAGCGACGAGGTGAGAGAATTAACTGAGAACGATTCACTGTGCCTTTGTGTCCCAGCTGTCGTCTGTGGAGGAAGAGAGAGAGAAACAGTGTGAGTACTAAAGTGACGAGTTGAGGAGGAGGATTCATACTTACCCAGCAGCTGTAGTCGGTGGAGACCCTCGTGAGGACGATCCGCTGTGTCTTCGTGCCCTAGTGGTAGCCTGTAGAGAGGAAGAGAAACAGGAAAGGAGAGTGAGTCGACAACTAAGGAGCCGCGTGGGAAGACGGCGGAGTGCCGCGAATTACACGCAGGTACACGGACAGGAAATAGTAAATGCACATATTCATTGTGATTTTATTCTGCCTCCAGGAAGGAAGAGGAGCGCGCCACGGGCAGAGGGAACCAGAGGCGGGAGCCCGTTCCCCGACGAAAATCCCCCCCCCCCCCCCCCTGGAGGGCAGATCCTGATCCTAGTTTTAAATCCCCTTTCCCCGAGTCCCCATATATTTTAAATATTTAAATCAATAAAGAATATTTTTATACTTACCTGTACTCGTTGTTGTCTGGTCATTGGGTTGGTTTTGGGGACCTCCTCGAGGTGGAAGTTAGAAGGGGCGTGGCTTAACCCTTAGCGGCCAGCCCCTGGCTTGTGACACACACACCAGAAGTTAACATCGGGCCAGACACTTAACAATGGCAACAACCATAAGATAAAACCATCTATAGGCCTTTGTGATGTATTGTTTCAGTTTTTATAAATCATATTCATATTTGACTTATCTTGGGGTTTTATTCAAACTTTAGTTTTAAAAAGAGAATGGGGTTTCTGTTTGTGTGCAAAACCAGTCCTGTGTGTCTGCAGTTCCTCTTTAACTGATGGAGGTTTTTGTACGACTCTTTATCACTGTGTGAACACTCGTGTGCTGTCAGGCCAGTGAAAACTCTGACAGTAATAATCTCCTGTATCTTCAGTCTGAACTCCACTGATGCTCAGAGTAAAATCTGTTTTTGATCCACTGCCACTGAATCTTGATGGAGTTCCAGACTGAAGGGTGTTTGTATAATATATCAGGAGTTTAGGAGCTTCTCCAGGTTTCTGTAAGTACCAGGACACACAAGGTGTGCTACCGTATGGAGGAGAACTGACTTTACAGTTCAGAGTAACAGAGTCTCCTGATGCTGCAGTTTTCACTGAAGGACTTTGAGTTACTGTGATCTGTGATTTACACCCTGAAAGATAAATCATAAGAATCAAATATAGATGAACAGTTTATAAAAATATTTCCACTCATGATTTATATAAATAAAGTAAATGTATTAAAAAATCTACCTTGTAATGAGAATAAAAGTGTCGAGATGAAGATGATGGTGAAGGTCATTGTTGATGTTTAGTTTTGTGTGTTGTGTTGAGTTATGAAGTGTTAAACTCACAGCACTATAAACTCTCAGAGATCTGATATGCAAACAGATTATGAAAATCATCTTGCTCAATACAGCAGAAATCTGACTTACAGAGATGTGTAAGATATGAATGAAGTGTTCATTATATTAATCTGATCATTACATTCATAAGACACATTTGTATTGTGATATTTCTGTGTTTGATTGTTTTGAAAAAAGAATAAAAATAAAAAAAATCTGTCCACTCCTGCATGACCTGCATTCATTTAGTATCTTTTAGATCTTCATAAACAGGACACAGAAATGAGATCTGATTGAATAAAAATACTTGCAATGTATATAGTACGGTCATTTTAGTAAGGTTTTGTGTCTCTTGTTAAACACTGATTTGAATTACATATGAGCAGACAGACAGTATTCAGTGATCTAATGTGATATCTACAAGACAAACATGCAGTCACATGACCTACAGACTCCAAACCTTGAGTCTTAGATGTTTGATTCAATCTTTCTTTCACAGTTTATTACTGACTATCAAACATTCAGCTGAGGTTCGATTACAACAAACATTTACTTTTAGAAATTCTGTTCTTTTCGTATAGTGTCAGAAAAAATACAAATAAAATCATTAAGTAAATAAAAGCTTTGTTAAGCATGTATGTACATAATGTACAGAATATAGACTCAGAGTAAGTGAAGCGTTCAGAGGTTTTTGTACAGCTGCTCGGTTTGTTTCTATCACTGTGGTACACATTCGGTGCCGGCACGAGACTGGAAGTTGGCAGTAAGTACAAAATTATTTTAACATTTACTTGCAATTGCTTTTAATATACAATTAAATTAAGTATCATTCCTCTTATTCCTTCTATTTCTTAATTAAATTGTTTGTTTTTAATTCTCAGTCAGGGTGCTTTAAGTAATATGAATTTATTTTGTTGACTATGTGCCATATTGTGCTCTATACTGTATGTAAAGTATTAAAACATAGAGATACGTTTGTTTAAATTGTAATAATAATTTAAGATATTGGTGTAAAAGTCGAAAAACATTTGTTTATTTGTATATTTTTTATTTTTTTACTTTTCCTCTATTTGTGCTCATTTGGGTATCTGACAGTGGCGCTCCTTTCATGTTGGTCGTGTTGCTCTGTAGACTTGCTTCATATAAAACAAGCGTTAAAGATCTCACTTCAGTTCGGATAATAAACCATTCGGAGGAATTAAGTATTTAGTAAAGATTAGCATAATACTTGATGGATAACTAAGATGTCTCCAATTATAGCGAGAAATTTAAAAACATTGATTGGAAGAACAAGAAATTGGCAAGAGGCACAAAGACTTGGATTGTAGATGTTGCTTTGCCAATTTTGTGCCTTTAAAAATACACACACGCAACAAACGGCAAAGCAAAACTACACAAAAAGTTTTGTGTGCTGTGTTTTACCTTTGTGTGTTGTTTGTGGGGGGCATAATATAAGTTATGAATTATTTTTGCATAAATGTTTTATATCAAAAATGTATGCAAAAATACTTAATAACTTATATTATTTTAAATACGGAACATTAATGGGGCAATAACATTAAAAGATTGTATTTTCTTAATCTTTATAATTTGTTTTTATATTATAGTTATATTTTATATTTTATAATAATAATAATAATAATAATAATAATAATAATAATAATATAATAGTTAAGTTATATTATGTTTGGGGAGTGATTTTTTTTTAACAAATAGCCTCCTTTTAAAACTGAAAATTGTAATGAAGAGCCATGCATAAAACACACATAAGATCAATCATTTTAGGGTTGTAATTTTATGATAACGAAATCGGATAGGTTTTATAGTCAAAACTTTGAAACAATATTTGATATCTGAATTTTTTTTGTTTTATTTTGTCACTTTAACTCTTGATCTTTTTCTCTGTGTATCTCTGTATGTCAGGTGTAAGTCGTCCTAAAGTGATCGTCCTGCCGCCGTCCAGTGAAGAGATTTCCAGCAAGAAGACAGCAACAGTGATGTGTGTGGCCAGCAATGGTTTCCCTTCAGACTGGAGTCTGAGCTGGAAAGTGAATGGGAAGATGTCAGGATCTCAGGAGAACAGAGCTGGAGTCCTACAGAAAGACGGCGGTCTGTACAGCTGGAGCAGCAGTCTGACTCTCACTGAACAAGAATGGATCAACAGAGACTCAGTGATCTGTGAGATCAGTCGGGAAGGTCAGACAGTCACTGGAGAAGTGAAGAAAGATCTGTGTTCTGAGTAGATCCTCTCTTCTTCTCATCTCTTCTTCTCATTCATGTCTCACATCAACAGTGAACAACTATTCATACAACACTCTGTCTCTCTGTTTTATTCATTCTGTCTGCTTTAATAAACTTCAATAAAGAAATATTAAATATTGCTTCTTTGTCTTGTGATTTCTTTTGAATTTGAACAATGAGTATATTGATCATTGGCTTGTGTGTTTATTTATAAATAAACTTCACTCAATGAAGCATGAAGACATCTGCAGATAAATGATGAAACAAGTGCTTTATTTGATGTTTGTGGTGTAACAGAGACATCAGACTCATGTAAGTGTTTGAACATCTGCTCTATACAGAGAGGAACAGAAATCTGATGATGTAAATATGAGTTGAACTCTCAGTTTCACTCTTTGATTCTTGACTCTCTGAAATGAATCAGTTCAGTTTCTACTGACAATGAACACATTGAATAATTGAATCATTTGATTAATTTATTGAACACTTGACCTGTATCATTTATGAGATGATCACAGACTCATTCAGTTGTGTCCGACTCTTCTGAATGTTTTTCTTCTCTAAACATCTTGAGAAATGTTTGTGTTATTACAGTCACCTTTCACTGCTCACTGAAGCTTTAAGACACTGAGGAAATAAATAACAACAATATGTGTGTGTGTGTATGTCACAGGTCAGGGCGGACCACAGACTGTAACAAGCCACGCCCCTTCCTAGTTTCCACCTCGAGGAGGTCCCAAAGCCAACCCCAATGACCAGACACACAAGGAATGAATAATATTAAAATGAACTTTATTAAATATTTAAAATGATGTGGGGAAGGGAAAAAGGGGCAATTAAAACAACAACTCCTTCGCGCCTCCAGGCGGAGCTTCCACAGGGACAGGGGGACAGACGCAAATTCCTCCAACTCACACTTCACCGACCTCAATGGCATCTCCTCACGACTCCTCTGGCCTCAAAGTGGCTTCTGTCAACATGAGCACAGCATGACACTGTAAGCTTAGGTGTACACACACAAATGAAGACACAGACTCACCCACGGCACTACACACACACTTAGTGAACTATGGACCAAGCCAGAACTCGACCCGGGCCCGCCGTGCAGTTGGTTGGGTGATGTTCTTGGTGGAGGGGAAGAAGTGCTTAAGAGATGGACACAGGACCCCCCGGTGGTTATTGCTGGTGCTCCTCGGCTCTCCCACGCTTCTCTCCTCAGTGGGGCCGCTACACTACGTGGTAAACTCACAGCACAAGGTCAGGTAATACACTTTGAGTTTACAATACGTAATACAGACTTCAATGTCACTCACGTGCGTTTTATACTTCCAGTGTTCCTCCCCGGCTCACCCACGCTTCTTTCTCCAGTGGGGCCGCAACGCTACGTGGTAAACTCACAACACAAGATCAGGTAATACACTCTGCTTAACTACTCCCGATAGTTTAGTTCGTTTACTCACACTCTGAGGCTTCTCGGCTATTTCTGGTCCTGTTCACAGCTGGAGTTCCGCTGTAAATGGTCTTCGCCGTCCGCTACGGTAAGTGCTCTCCCAATATTCCTTAACTCAAAAAGGGCATATCGTGTCGGTACATTCACATCAAAACAACAACTGTCTTCAGCTAACTTGACCCAGTAACTCGCTTTAGCGATACTTCTTCACCCAGTTGATCCAACTCCAATTCCTCCATTTACCAGATTCGCCAGGCCTCTGTGGCAACAACAACACAGCAACCAACGCAGCAACACCACACAGCAACACAACACTTCTTTTCCATGGTGCTCTGTTATATTATATAGCCACAACTCCTTCCTTTCGCCTCTCTTGGGCCCGCACTCTTTCCGTTCGCTTCCAAAGCGATTCCCCGGATCAACGGCGCCCTCGGCGCTTCGCAGGAAGTGTCGTTTGTGGTCCGCCCTTGGTGGAGCGGAGCTCGCCCCGGAAATCAACTCTCTTTGTGTGTTGCTGCAGGTCTATTTATACTTCCCATCTTCCTCCCTCTTCCAATCACGCATCACCAACATTAATTCTCCTCACCTGTGGCTCGTAAGGCTCTGATTGTGTTGCCACAGCAACCAGGAAGTACTGGTGTTTACAATTTAAGGCCTGGGCGGAAACCATCTTCGGGTGGAACCAATCTTTTCTGCTTTTGGTTCCGCCCTATCATAGTCACCCTGTGACATGTACCTGGTAATAATCACGTTGTGGGGACCAATTGTGTAAAATTAATGCATACAGTGTTATACATATCAGCTACAAAATCTCTCTTCACAGTGGTGATTATGCTCGCCATCTTCCCAAAACATTTTTATGTTTACAAGATATTTGTTCCAGAGGTCAGTTTAGTCACTAGCCAGACAGATAAACAAACACAGACCACAAGTTTAACTTTGGGCCAGCCGCATAACTGCAGCAATGGGTGTGCGTCTGATGAAAAAAAATATATGTATGTTCTCAATGATGATTGACAGGCCTGAATGTTTAGGCTCCTCTTGAACCGAAAACCTTATTAATACCTACGACCACATTCATATATAGTTCGTGCCCAATTCCAGCAATGGGGGAAAGCAGACCCAATGCAGAGGAGAGACATGATTTAATGAGGTCCGAAACTTGAAGAAGGAAAGGCCTGGACAAAGTGAGACTTGCCAAAATTGATAATTACATGGCCAGAACTGTGGAGACTAGAGCACTTTCACATCTCTTTCCTGCTCTGATCAGTTTATGACACTCTTCCAACACCAACAAACCTTCACAGGTGGGGAATGAGGGAAGACTCTTTGTGGAAATTATGTGGAGGGAGGGGCACGTTGGTGCACACACTGGCAGGGTGTAAGACTGTACTTAGCCAGGGGAGGTATAGATGCTGGCATTATGGTAAATGGACTGCATTTATATAGCACTTTCAACAGACCCATGGCCATCCAACATGCTTTACAAGTTGCCTCACATTCACCCACTCATTCATACACAGACGGCGGTGTCAGCCATACAAACATCTTAGAGCAGAAGAGACAGAAGATGTGCAATACCCATGTAAGACCAGCTTCATACATCCAGTTCATAAGGGAGGGGGAGAAGCCACCCTCGTCCAAAAAGAGCCTCCTGCAGACGGCACAGTCATGGGAAATGAGAGTGGACCTGGGAAGGAAACTGCATGTTCTCAAGGTTGTCCAGACATCCTTGAGGCCTGATGTGGTCATATGGTCTGAGGGGGAGAGGAGGGTTTTATTTATAGATCTGATGGTAATGTGGGAAGATGGATGTAAAGAGGTGTCTGAGAAGGCTACTGGGAATAGCCCTGGGAATAGAAGGAAAGGAGAGGAAGATAGCTGCTTGCAGGTTAGGGGAGGTAGCAGAGAGAGCCTCTTGTTGGCTCTGGAACAGATGAAAGGAGTTAAGCTGGAAGCCAGGAGAAGATAAGCAGTGACTGGCCATTACTGCCGACCCGCCAACTGGAGGACGTTTGTTTTAGGTTAAAAATGTCTGAGGATAGTTGGATGCCACCTGACGATGTCTTCTGGCTGAAAGCTATATTAACAAGACAGTGACTGATGGTGTTAGCATTGGGATGTTTCCAATAGTACGATTTGCTTTTGCCCCTGGGTGTTGGGGTTAAGGTGGGGTTTTGCTCTTGTGTTTTTATTATAATAATCCCATGTACGATTCACTTCATACAAAATGTTTATTTTCGACAAGGTATTTCTGCCAGATTTTTGCCACTAGCAGGACCGTTAACAAACATGGACTGGAAATTAACATCAATGGCAACAAGTGTGCGTCTGATAAAAACACATACAGGCCTATGTGATGTATTGTTTCAGCTTTTATAAGTCATATTCATAAGAGATTTGTCTTATCTTCAGAGGTTTTATACAAACTTTAGTATTAAAAGACATGATGGGGTTTCAGTTTGTGTGCCACACGGGTCCTGTGTGTCTGTAGTTCCATCATTAACTGATGGAGGTTTTTGTACGACTCTTTATCACTGTGTGAACACCCATTTGCCACCAGGATAGTGAAAACTCTTACAGTAATAATCTCCTGCATCTTCAGTCTGAACTTCACTGATGCTCAGAGTAAAATCTGTTTTTGATCCACTGCCACTGAATCTTGATGGTGTTCCAGACTGAAGCTCGTTTGCTTTTTTAATCAGGAGTTTAGGAGCTTCTCCAGGTTTCTGTAAGTACCAGTAAAAAGCTGGGTAACCCCAGCCCTGGTAGACTTCAGGGTTAGTTTTACAGGTGATAGTAACTGTGTCTCGTAGATGAACAGATTTGACTGCAGGTGTCTGAATGACGGTCACTTCACCTCTTGATTCTACATAAAGAAAATAAAAATATGAGTAAAGATTCAGAATGAATGAATTATTTAGCACAGAGGATGAAGTTTAATCAGATGAATTTTAATGTTGTTCTCACCTCTGAAACAGAAACAAGTTAACATCCAGATGAAGATGCTGATGAAGGTCATGGTGACTGTGAGTTTAGATTTCTGATGATGAACTTCTGATGCGTCTATAAAAAATCCTCAAGTCTTTCCAATGCAAAGAGTCTCTATGCAAATGTATCTTTAGTATCTTTTCACAGATCATCAAACAGTGTCTTGTTAAAATCCTTTTCATTATTTAAAATGGATTGATAAACATCATCAAACCCTAAATTAAACAAAACAATGAAAATGTAACCAATGCGGATTAAACTGTAAAATGTTGACAAATTATGTAAGAAAATGAAAATAAAACTAAGCAGACACAAGTAATGAGGACAATATCTGTCTTCAAACTAACAAATCAAAACAAAGTGCATTTACACAAGACTAAAAAAACATGCTTACAGTAACAGATCATGACACAAAGGTCAACAATTTTGCCTTATATGATGATCTAATTCCTGAATGTTTTGAGGTATAAGACTATTCAACAAAAAACAGTAGTATATATTTGGATGAAAATGACATAAGATCATGAAAATGTAGGAAACAGCTGACGATTGTACATAATCATCTGCATGATTGTATCAAAACAATGAGAATTTGCTTTTATGTTGTGCACATCTGCCTTGATAATGTGGAGGTTGAACAAAATTATTTCTGATCTGACAAATAGTCAAAAGCGACTGAGAAAAGCTTATAATCTTTTTAGGAGCTGTGCATCAGGGCCCAAGTTCACAAAAATGAGCATTGAGTCATAATAACATTATAACCCCGCTTCATTTCACACTGAACATGTTTAACACGGCAATGTGCGGTTCACTCTGCTTCAAAGGAGGATTTTATAACCCTTTATTTCAGAGATAACACCACTTTTAAATTACAAACACTCCTTACCCCGGGGTAAAAGCAGTATTTAGAATGAAGATACCCCGGGGGTAAAGTGCATTTGTTATTTTTCATTTTAGTGTCTGTACGCTATCAAAAACCCCTGTAAACCTTTGTCTCACATATGAACCCATCCACTGATCATCAATGATAACATTTAAAGTTTGTCACTAGAGGTCAGTAAACAGCAGATAAACTCATCACTGATGACTATAACAGGACAGATAAGAGACAGATAATAAGAGTTTACAGTAATGATGAGATTCATTAGATGAGACTCATG
Source organism: Misgurnus anguillicaudatus (assembly GCF_027580225.2). Lineage (NCBI taxonomy): Eukaryota > Metazoa > Chordata > Actinopteri > Cypriniformes > Cobitidae > Misgurnus > Misgurnus anguillicaudatus. The sequence goes on along the minus strand of NC_073361.2, from coordinate 30,873,639 downwards.
TGAGAACTGTAAAGATGTGACAGCAGTTTCTGACCAGAAGCATCAGTCCACTGGTCTCAGATCAGATGTTAGGGTGATGATCAGGTGTGACTCTGAGAGATATTCAGTTTTCATGAGAAGAAATGAGAATCAGTCATGATGAAGCGCTTCATAAGATCTGTGATATTTGATCTGAGCTCTCTCCTGAAGATCAGTCCTGATGTCCTAACATTTTAGTGTTGAAGTGCTTCATTTATCAGTCTTATTAAAGGTGCAATTTGTAAGATATTTGCAGTAAAATGTCCAAAAACCACTAGGCCAGTGTTATATATTTTGTCTAGCTGATTACTATCAATATCTGTAATGTTTTCAACTACTTGTAAATCATGAGAAAATTTCCATTCAAAACATTGTTACGGGGCAGTGCAGTCTCCTGTCAATGAGGTTAATATCCATGTCACTCTTTGTCACCGCCTTTACTGACGTAAAAACCACATGACAACAGTGGTCGAGTTCGAAAAAAATAAAATGGCGGCCAAGGAAGCGGCTCGAACACAAATTTAGTGTAAATAAACGTATAATTTTCACTTTTTACACATTTTAATTGCATTTCTAGCGCGAAATTAGTATTGTAGTTTTCAAATATGTGATTAGTTATCACAAAGGCGCTCTCTGTTTATATTTCAAACACGCTGCCTTTGAAGTGCGTCTGAAAGTCTTTCTCTGAGCTGCCTTCATGCCTCTGAAGTCATTTCCTCATGAGGCAGCGAGGCAACGAGTCACTGCCTTGAGTTTTCGGACGCAGCCAGTGTCGTGGAAAATTGCGGAACTATACGTTAGCGCCTGTCGGGTTACGCGCTTGGTTATGGATTACTCTTTACCGTCTGCTGCTGGTTGTGTCAGCTCCGTAAGCGTACGGCCAACCAAACGACCCAAGAAGAGTTTGGAACAAAATGAGAGAAAGAATGAGGATCAATTTGGTGTTGCAATATCTGGATGGAGAGAGCTTCACGACAACATTTAACTAGACCGAGATTCTGATCCTGCTTGTGTTTTACGCGATGGGTGAGTTGTTTTGATTCGTAACCCTTCAAAAGACGTATGCTATTATATTAATCACAACATTAGTGTGTAGATTGTAATCAGCGCGTCTTCCCGCGGACGATATGCACATCAAAGGTATTGTACAGCAATATAAATGGTCATTTTAAGACACTAAACAATAAGATTTGTACTGTCAATACATTAGGTGAAAAATCATTGTAGATTGTAAGTTGAAAACTTAATTCTGTGCTGTGTTAACCATCGAATTTGGACTAATCCTGTAACATCTATGACTAACAATTTTGTTTTGAACATCACATATAAACTTACATAATGAAATAAACGATGTCATCAAACGCAACATTTATAAGACTTGATTACCTTATCCATCAACGTGATTTCTCGCTCGCGTCTGATTGATGGCCATCAGCGGTTGAGATAAAGACTACAAATCGCATAATTCCACGCTGCTTCAGAGCGTCATTAAACATTATGGGCCCTATTTTAACGATCTAAGCGCATTGTCTAAAGCGCACGGCGCAACGTCTAAATGGGCGTGTCCGAATCGAAAAGGGTTGGTCCTGTTGTAATGGGAGTATTTTGGGCGTAACATGCAATAAACCAATGAGAGTCACAGCTCTCATCCCCTTTAAAAGCCAGTTGTGCTGGCACAATGTCTAATCCCTATTTAGATGACGGACTTACTAAACTGAAAAACTAATCATAGGAGGAAGACCCCCAGTTTAAGATTAATGTTAAATAATTGTGTTGTTTTTCACTTGTATTTAAATTGTTATTTTTTTATTAAAACCTTTAAAACCTGTTTTCTTTTAAACAGCAAATTTAGCAGAGTTAAAATTATGGTGTTAATGGAAACATAAAGAGTTCGGAGTTAATTTAACACTGGATTGAGTTAAAACTATTTTATTTAACTCTATAAAAATAAAGAGTTGGTGTCAAAACAGAGTGTTACCACTTTTTTTTAAAAAATCAACTCCTACAGTGTTTTGTTAGTGGATTTTGTTAACTCCTAGGGTGTTAAATAGAGAAGACCTCCCACTTTTTACAGCACACACTGAACCGTGTTTTTGGATGATGCAGTTCAAGCAGAAGGTCATCTCTTTTACTGTAAATGGTAAGTAAATGTTCAATAAATAACATTTTGATAAATAATATTTGAGAGTTGTGAGGTGTTATGTTTTATATTGCTGTTAGTATCAAGTTTAACATTAAGAGTCATGTGTTATTGTCATTATATGAATGCAGCAGTTGAGTTTAGGTCTTAGCCTCAGATGGAGCAATTCATACTCATAATGTTTTTGGGTGTTTTTTTGTTGTTGTTTTTTTTGCTTTATATGCTGTTTAAGTTTAATATATATTTTTTTAAATCCATTAATGTGTGCAGGAGATTTGCTTTGGGGACTTTAGAGGAGCACAGAAATAGGCCTACATGAAAATTTCTTCAGACGAAGAGCAATTTTATAACAAAGTGAGTATTTTGTGCAAAACATAAATTGTTTTTTTGGATTTTGTATTGTTTTTAATACTGAATTTTTCCCTTTTATTTTTGTTTTATTAACAGAAAAGTTCAATATCCAGTCTGAAGGTCTGACCGTTGAGGATCATATCACCTCCTTACAGCTACTGGTTCATCATATTCTGCTGTTAATATGTGAAGACCAACATGGATTTTGGATTGAAATGAAGTCAAACTTGTTTGTATGAACTGAAGCATCCCATAAACTGTGTTTACTGTTGTTATACATTGGGAATGTGCTTTTTAGTTGTCTCGGATGTTAATATGTTAATTTAATGAACACTTAAATGCATGATACATTAAGGACAATTTTTCAGTCATAAATAAATGTTGATCAGATGACATTTAAAAAAAAATTATTAATAGTTTTAAAATGAGAATGATAGATTATACTGCTGTATTGTTACATTAAAAAAACTGTTTAAAATAAAGTTTTTTGTCCCAAAAGTACCTTAATATGCTTCTGTCTTTACATTTACCATATTAACACCATAGTATTAAAAAATATAACACTACATTGGAGTTAACAAATTACACAGAGGGAGTTAATTTTTAACAAATAAAAAATATTTAACACTGATTAGTGTAAATTTATAGTTAGATTTTTAACTCTGTATAGTGTCAATTGCTAACACTTTAAAAGAGTGAACATGCCAACACTTTCAAAAGTGTTAAAATAACTCTATTGGGAGTGGACCCCATGAGACACTTTTAAAGTGTTGAAATTAACCCTTATAGAGTTATTCTGAGGTTCCAGATTTTGCTGTGTAGTCATGGAAGTAAAAAAGCAGGCTTTTAATTGCTTTAAATGTATGGCTATCCAATATCATCAAAAAATAATTTACAAGTATGTAAGAAAAGGTTTGTACTCTAAAAATACTTTATTTGTAACAAACAGAAGATAAAGAATTTACAAACGGCTCTTTGCACGTTTCAGCACTTTGGACAGCAGGTTTATTTTAAGCAAAGAGTTTTTTCAAGCATTACTTAAAAAAAATTCTCATTCCACCATATCCACAGGTACAGCGTCATCATATACAATAAATCCGTGTGGTAGCATTAAAAAAAAAAAAACATTTAAAAACAGATGCATTTGTTTAAAGCAAAACATTTATTTACTTACCAGGCTGCAGGTGAAGCAGCTCTTTGTGCCTTCTAACGTTTCATAATTAGTCCTCATTTATGTCCAAGAGACTCAATAATAATCTTTTACATTCAATCCTTTAATCTTTCATATTTAAAAGAGTTTTTGTGCTGCTGCACATTCATGTACTATGTGATAAGCAAACCCGCATTGTAGTCCTGTTTATAGGCTCATATTGCTAATGCGCTCTTTAAATAACAAAAAAACATATTGCGCCCTTGACTTTAGATTTTAGACCAGGTTTTTGTTGGTCAATGGCGTAGTCTATTTTAGTTGCCTCAAAATAGCAACGAGCCAACAATGCGCCTGAACACACCTCGTTTACAGACCAGTGGCCAGTTGCATAAACATAGCCGTGACATTAAGACTGCGTCTTAAGAATGATTCTGACTAACTAGCAGTTAGTTAGGGCTAATCAGTCTTATTATTTGGATTTAAATTAGACCAATCTACCTTTCTATGTAACATCCTTAAAACAGTTATGATCAGTCTTGAAGAAAAAAAATCATGACTAACTTTAAAGACTAGTCTTAAAGTTTTATGCAACCGGCCACAGAACGCCCATGGGCACAAAAGCAGGCGCAAATGCATTTGCTATTTAAACAACGTGGCGCTAAACATGAAAATTATAATTGCGCAGGGTGGAAACTAGCGAAAGACACTTGCGTTGCGCACTGCACTGCATTGCGCCGGGTGTAAGATAGAGCCCTATATCATTGTTATTGATATGATCTGGCGCCATCTAGCGGTGCAGATAATACAAATTGCATCTTTAATCAAAAGCCCTTTTCTGAATTGTTAACCTTTAAAAATAGTTCAGAGTTGTTTAAAAACTTTGGAAAAGTTACATTTAGAGATGAAAGTAAACTAAAGCTGATGTGGTTTGAAGATATTAACAGGAGACAGAACTGAGAGGATCAGAATCACTCAACACTATCAATGCAAATCTGATTTTCACATCGCACATTTACTGTTTGTTTAAATGATGTGAACCTGAACACTTTCACTTCTTCTCAATGAAGACTTTTGTCAGTTATGAAGTTTTAAGGGAATTTCTTATGAACTGACAAGAACAGGACTGATGTTGTCCTCTTTCTTTATCAGAAATAAGCACACAAGAACATCTGAATGAAATTACAGCTACATGATATACTCTAAAAGTATGAATCATAATTATAAACTGATAGGCGACATCACATGTACATCATAAATCAGCCTCTCTTTATATGATTTATCCAATATGAACCAATAAGACCAATATGAACTGAGATCAGATCAAGTTGACACCGACCATCAGTTACTCCTGAAATATCAGAAACACCATGAGATGGATTTTTCTAATCATTGTTGTGTCTTTTCATGTGTGTGTGTATGTGTGTGTGTGTGTGTGTGTGTGTGTGTGTGTGTGTGTGTGTGTGTGTGTGTGTGTGTGTGTGTGTGTGTGTGTGTGTGTGTGTGTGTGTGTGTGTGTGTGTGTGTGTGTGTGTACAGCTGCAGTATCTGTCAGGTGTATCTGTGCAGTCAGACTGATGGAGGTTTTTGTACGACTCTTTATCACTGTGTGAACACATATTTACTGTTGATCCAGTGTAAACTCTGACAGTAATAATCTCCGTCATCTTCAGTCTGAACTTCACTGATGCTCAGAGTAAAATCTTTGTTTGATCCACTGCCACTGAATCTTGATGGAGTTCCTGACTGAAGGGTGTTTGTCAGATATATCAGGAGTTTAGGAGCTTCTCCAGGTTTCTGTAAGTACCAGTGCAGACTGGGTGTGCTATAGACTGTAGGAGAACTGAGTTTACAGTTCAGAGTAACAGAGTCTCCTTGTGCTGCAGTTTTCACTGAAGGACTTTGAGTTACTGTGATCTGTGATTTACACCCTGAAAGATAAATCATAAAAATCAAATGTAAACGTACAGTTTATGAAAATATTTATAAAAGTCATTTTTTTATATAAATAAGGTAAATGAATTTAAAAATCTACCTTGTATGGAGAATAAAAGTGTTGAGATGAAGATGATGGTGAAGGTCATTGTTGATGTTTAGTTTTGTTTAGTTGTTTAGTTGTGTTGTGTTGAGTTATGAAGTGTTAAACTCACAGCACTATAAACTCTCAGAGATCTGAAACATCTCATCTGATATGCAAACAGACTCACACTGATTTAAATATTTATCTCATGACATCACAACACAACTTTATACTTTACTGACTGTTTCTACATGTTTATGTTCATTGTTTTCAGATGAGATTTTATTATTTGTGGATACTTATATTTAATATTTTGATTAATTCTTGATGTGTAGATCATTAGATGATAACAGGAGGTGTTCAGCATTATTTACTGTATTACATGACACAATATCAAGAGTTATTTCTGAATGTAAACACAGTTTGATCGGTAGTGATGAGGGTGTAATATCAGTGTTAAACGTGTTTCATTTCTATTAAATTGTTTATTTTTATTCACAGTAATAATCAGAGTAAACTTGTGTGTCTGTAGTTCCTCTTTTACTGAAGGAGGTTTTTGTACGACTCTTTATCACTGTGTGAATGAATCATAATACTGTTGACAGTAATAATCTCCTGCATCTTCAGGCTGAACATCTCTAATATTCAGTTTGAAGTTTGTGCCTGATCTCTCATCAGTAAATCTCTCAGACACACCAGACACTCGGCTACCAACACTAGTGAAAAGAAGTTTGTGTGTTTTTCCGGGTGTCTGATGATACCAAGCTAAACTGGATTGAAAAGCAGAACTGCTGGATTTACAGATGAGAGAGACGCTTTCTCCTCCTGACACCATCTGAACTTTAGGACTCTGAGTGAGAATAATCTCACCAAAACAACCTGAAAAACAACACAAGCATCAGATCAGTGTTAGTCATCATGACACAAAGATGAATAAAGATTGAGATGCAGTCATTGAATGTGACCTGTAAGTGAAATGATCAGAGAACAGATGAGAGTTTGTGTTGTCATGTTTCCAGTGAATGATTGAGAAGTGAAGGAGCTGTGATGTCCTGACTGACTGATAGTCTGATCTTCTGCTCTCATCTGATCACAATCACACAAATTCAAATCTGTTTCCTCTTTCACTGACACTTACATTTACAAACTGAAGAAATCTCAATCAAATGACTGAAACATTTACATCTTTCTCAGATTTTAGATGAAAGTAACAAACAAACACTACAGTAGAGCTGTTTACAGTCTTTGTCTTCTTTATCTCACTGAATGATGAAAGTTTAGTGTTGAGTTTGTAAAGATTCACACATCGGCCCAATGACAGAGTCGTCTCTATTAACTTAGACAAACACATAAAACAATTGTGTATAAAATTCTGCTTACTGAAATATTCAGAGTTTATTTTTTCTTATAAACACAAATACACACTGAAGAAATGAGTCATTCAATTTACTCCATTTTTTAAGATAGCTGGTCGCAATCAATTTATTTGCTACATTTATTAAGCTACATTTAAACAAACAAACAAAAAATAACAAAACAAAACAAAAATTTTTTGTTTAAATGTAGCTTAAATAAATTGATTGCGACCACTTACCTTAAAACTATTGAGTAAATTGAAAGAATTTTTTTCTGTGCAGTTCTTTAAATCATATTTAATTGGTTTGGTTCTCTTGATCTGAAGGGACACTGAACTGTTTGAGATAACATGAGTAGATTTTTCTCTTAAATTAACCCTTTAGTTACTCGAGGTGTTGAATGTGTTTAGTAGACTTTCAGTGATCTGAACTGCAGGAGAAGAGAAGACACACAGATCAGATCCTGAATATCAGTAACAGATAGAGACATCTGATGTTTTATTACTTTGGGTTTGTTTGTGAACATCATACTTTTAGCAAAGCTGTAAGACAAGTTTCATCTGTTTGTGGATTTTGTCATATAGACGTTTCATCGGACGCACGTGCACTGACGCAATTCACGTCTGGATCCGAACTTTACTTCCGGTTTTGATTTTTTTTATGGTCTGACTAGTTGCTAACTGATCTCTTGAAGAAACGCCTCTTTGAAAATAACAAATGTTTTGGTTTCCTAATTTATGTGTTGTTGTTTTTTTTGCTTGTTATATAAATAAACTACATTTAAAGAACTTTGTTGTTATTTATTCTTAGCAGAGTTTACCGGAAGTTACGTGCGGACCACAACAGCCGCTTGTTTATGTTGTTACTGCTGAAACCATCTATACAAGAATTTATATAGATACAAGAATCCTCAGATCATCTAAACAACTTCTGTAGTGAAGAAACTCATCAGATGATGATTTAATAAAATAATATAGTTTTAATAAGATGAGTAATTAAAGAGATTTCAAACCTTTTCAGAAATATTTGATCATATCAGAGCTCAATTCATAAAGAGTTTAATCATTGTGTTAAATGTGTTTGTTATAAAGTTAGTGAAGCGTTCAGAGGTTTTTGTACAGCTGCTCAGTTTATTTCTATCACTGTGGTACACATTCGGCACCGGCACAAGACTGGAAGTCGGCAGTAAGTACAAAAATTATATAATAACTTTGTTTAAATTGTTTTTATAGCATGCAGTTATATTATGTAGCATTTCTTTCTTTCTATTTATTATTTTTAATTCTCAGTAAGAGCGTTTTTATATAAATTGAGATTTCTTTTGAAGACTGCGTGTAATTCAGTGATATAAACATAATGTTGTTTAAATGCTCACGAGAGGAAAAATCAAACACTTCAGTATTAAAATTATTATCATGCAGAATTAAATGTGTTATTTTTTTAAATTAAAGCTAAGCAAGTTTACTGATATAACACATTTCATGCACAGAGATAATAAACTCTTTATCTTATATGTTTAATGTTTATGGGTTTTAAAATGAATTGTGTTGTATTATGAGACTTTTTTTTCTAGTCTGAAGTCATTGTGTCTTGACGATAAATTTGCTGAATTTAAAGAAGAAGGTCAAATCTTAATTTATTTGTCTTTATTAACACATTTTGAGATTCAAGTGTCTGCTACTTTAATTTTTGTTGTGTGGCGCGCAGACTCACTTCATATAAACACGTGTTAACAGAAGACATCTTGTGTCTCCGTACTGACCAAATAAATTCAGTATTAATTTTAAAGTGAACTTCATAAATAACTACAAGCTCAGATAGAAATAGATAGAAATTAAAAACATCAATCGAGGAACTGTAAGAGATACAAGTAACTTTATAAGATTTATAAATGATTATTGTTATATTGTTAATTATATTGATTTGTTGATTTATCAGATCTTCAGAGTGGCTTTGATGTTTCCACAAATAAAAGTGTCAGCGCATAACAAAACAACAAGAGATGAAACTGCGATTAAACCGCTTATCACAGAACGCCGCGCAAGCGCAGTGAGACCCGATTGAATATTTACACAAACTTCTGTTACAAACCTTTATAAGATTCAGTATGATAGGATAAAATCATATTAAACATATTTTACATTAAACATATTTTTACATTTTACATGAAAATACCACTGACAATAAATTATTACATTTTTGCACTGTAAAACAATCTTTGCTGCCTTAAATAATAATAAAAAAAAAATATGTTGACAAGAGATGAGTTACTACAACTTATAAAAGAAAGTTGACATGAAGTTATAACAACTCATCTTTAGTCAAGATAAATAATAGTACATTGAAATGACTTGTAAATCTGAGTTGATTCAACAAAAAAAAATTTAAAATGTGTTTGCGAGATGTTTTAATATGAAGTGATTTATAATGCAGTCAAGATATTGTACAGATTTTGGGAATCAAACTCATGACCTTGTTGTTGCTGCCACTTCAGTCACAGGAAACAAATATTCATATAAAATATTGTTTTATTATTACTGTGTTTGTGTTATAATAAGTGTAGTGCATTAACAGAGTAAATGATATTAACTGATGACATGATATTAAACTCAAAAACAGAAGATATATTTTATTATGGATGTATTATGATTTATTTTTAATCTCTTGATCTTTTTCTCTGTGTATCTGTGTATGTCAGGTTTAACTCGTCCTAAAGTGATCATCCTGCCGCCGTCCAGTGAAGAGATTTCCATCAAGAAGACAGCAACAGTGATGTGTGTGGCCAGCAATGGTTTCCCTTCAGACTGGAGTCTGAGCTGGAAAGTGAATGGGAAGATGTCAGGATCTCAGGAGAACAGAGCTGGAGTCCTACAGAAAGACGGCGGTCTGTACAGCTGGAGCAGCAGTCTGACTCTCACTGAACAAGAATGGATCAACAGAGACTCAGTGATCTGTGAGATCAGTCGGGAAGGTCAGACAGTCACTGGAGAAGTGAAGAAAGATCTGTGTTCTGAGTAGATCCTCTCTTCTTCTCATCTCTTCTTCTCATTCATGTCTCACATCAACAGTGAACAACTATTCATACAACACTCTGTCTCTCTGCTTTATTCATTCTGTCTGCTTTTAATAAATGTCAATAAAGAGAAGTAACATTATATTCTCTTGATTTCTTTTGTCTCTTTTATAAATGTGTTGATACTTCAGGAGTTCACACATCTCACATTTATAAATAAACTTCACTCAATGAAGCATGAAGACACCTGCAGATAAACTGACACAAGACCAGAAAGACAAACCAGCAACCACTTACATTTGATCTTATGAATGTCATGAATATTAAAACAGAAGACATACTGTGAGAAAAGATAATAAAACATCATTATAAATGAGTTTTTATTTGACTAGTTTTAGTGTTTGTTGATTGTATTGGAGGAAGATCAAACTCTTGTGTATGAACATCTGCTCTGTTCTGAGAGGAACTGAATCTCTTCATCCTGAAGATACAAATATGAGTTGAACTCTCAGTTTCACTCTTTATTCTCTGAAATGAGACGCTGATGAGTTTAACTGATGGATGAAGAAATGAGCTTTGATCAGATTCAACACTTCACAATGATTCCGATCTCAGAAGTCAGATTAATATATTGAATATTTAGAGAAGATCAAATGAAGAAATGTTGTAACCTGCACTTAAACATTCAAGATTTATTTCTCACATTCACACAGATATATAAATACACAACTATAGCAGTGAAATCTGATAAACTCTCTATACGTCTGTGTAAAAGTGCGTGTGTGTGTACCTGGTAATTATCACGTTGTTGGGACCAATTTTGTTGGGACATTTTGACGTCCCCATGAGGAAACAAGCTTATAAATCAAATAAAATGATGTTTATTGAAAATGTGAAGTAGCAAAGGGGTTTCTGTGATGGTTTGGGTTAGGGAATAGAGGGGGAATAGAATATACAGTTTGTATGGTATAAAATGCATTACGTCTATGGATGTCCCCACAAAACATGGAAACCAGAATGTGTGCGTGTGCGTGTGTGTGTGCGTGTGTGTGTGTGTGTGCGTGTGTGTGTGTGTGTGTGTGTGTGTGTGCAGCTGCAGTATCTGTCAGGTGTATCTGTGCAGTCTGACTGAAGGAGGTTTTTGTACGACTCTTTATCACTGTGTGAACACACCACCACTGTGATAATGTAGTGGAGGACTTTTATTATGCTATTATTTTCATATTATTCATCCTATTTTTCATTTTTTAATTACAATCATAAGCTCATAAATTGTGATTCATATGGAGATCATCTTTTTCTGCTAACGTACAGAATTATGCTCTTTCTGTCTTTTGAGCAAAGTAAGGACTTAAACATCATGTACTGAGAACAAGACATACGTTTTGTGATTTCACTAGATTTGTGTTTAACTGTTTATGTTCTTAATCACTGACAGCTGAAGGCTATCTTCTAAATGACGTAGAAACGGATGATTGTACGTATTTCAGCATCTTACTATAAATGTGTGTTCAACCTTGTGATCGGGGCTCTTGGGTTTAGACTTCTAGCACCAGGGAGTGAGAGCCTATTCTGCAGAATATATAAAATTCAGACAAAGAAAATTCTGTCGACAGTGTGTCTGTGTGATCCTTGACTTTGACTCTTAGTGAGTATTATTTGATGCGGCTAAAATTCCACGACAATAATGGCGACGAGGATGGGATTCCACAGCTGAAGACTCCAGAAGGTTTGGGAGAGACTGACTGATCACCCCTGAGACGAGAGGTCTCGGGCTCCGTACCCCAGGCCTAAGGGAAGGGAGAGTCTCAACCATTTCTGGAGTCAAAGCTGACGGAATCTGGAAAAGAACCGTTGTGGTGGCATCTGAATAGATAATACGGTAAGCGTTATTTCGTTCATGACCATGGGTCAGGGTAATTCGAAAGGGAGTACAAAGTCAATGGATCTGGAAAATGGTGTGTATGCTCGAGTGATCAAATCAAAGGGCACGGGGGCGTTGGAAAGCGTAAAATCTGGGAGAAAAGGTATGATTTTCCTCCTAAAGGAACACTGAGTGTAAAAGCACTCATTTTATTAAGGGAAAAATCATTGCGGATGGCAGAGAAATGAGAGCACAGAGTAAGATAAAGACCAAGGACGAACTGACTCAGACTAAGTCAGAGCTAAACATTAAGCAAATGTTTTCCTACATCAGATTCATTACATGATGAACCTAACTTTCTGTTTTTTCCTCCTCCCTATGCACCTGCACAAGGGTACCGCTTCTGGACGATGACCTCCAACCCCCTCCACAACGTCGCCCTCCACCCCCACCTGCTCAACAAATCGCACAGATACAACGACCAGCTCAACAAGCCGCACAGATACAAAAGCCAGCACGACAAGCACTACCTGATTGCACCCCCGCCACCGCCGATGCAAGAACTGCCACGTGGACCAGAATCAGAACAAAGATGATGTTCAGATAAAGAAGGAACGGGAGGCAAGGCCTAAGGAAACAGCAGAGAAGCCGTTCACCAGACAAACAGCTAAATCCAGCATTCAAGCACCCATGATTCAAGTCGCAGGGCCGGAAGGTCAACCGATGCTGGTGTACAGGCCCTATGGATGGCGGAAATACAGGAGATGGGAGGAGACTTTTCCCCTGTTGAGGTAGGAGGAACAGTAATGGCCGAAGAATTAATTCAGTTTTGTCGAACTTATTCACCCAGAATCCAGGAAGTGAAAAAGATCCTGGAAAAGAGACACGGTTTCCGGCTGGGAACGAAAATGACGGAGAAATGGCCTGATGACAGCGCACCCACACACCCTGACTGGAACCACGACCACAACCTGCCTTATCGAAATGCTGTGGAACAAATCGCAAAGGCCCTCAAGGACATCTACCCGGTAACAGTAAACACTCAGAGACTGACTCAAACTAAGCAAAAGCCCGATGAACCGGTTGAAGAATATCTGAATCGTTTAACTACCGTATTTGAACAATGCTCAGGAATGTTGAAACCAGAGGGAGTAAACATCAACACGGGAGACGTAACATCATGGGAATCTTATCTCAAGCAGATGTTCCTGGGAGGACTTCAACCTGACATTTCAGCAAAGGTAAAACAAACCTGCATTGGGTGGAAGTCGGGAAAACTGGGCGAGGTTGTCACACATTCTCTGCACGCTGAACGCCTGCTGGATGAAGACAAACGAAAAAAGCAGAGAAAGGCGGACCAACAGTTATCTTTAGCTTTTGCCAAGATAGGAGAATGGACACAGCCACAACACAACCAGCGAAATTTCTCTTCGCAAGGACAACGTTTCCGAGACAACGGACAGCAGAAAGAAAGGGAGAAGAGGAGAGGAAAACAGTGGCCGGAAGACCCAAAAGAAAGAGTTTGCTGGTATTGCGGGAAGAAAGGACATTTGAAATCACAATGTTTCCATTTCTTGAAAACTCAAGGGACAGAGGAACTCCAAGCGGGCGCGGGAAACTTGCCGGCGTGTAAAGAAAGGGGTGACTGAAGCCAGGAGGGGGAAGGGGAGCATCGTACAGAGGCGGGTAAGTCCAATCTTGTTTTTTCTGCGGTTCGAATGCCATATTATCTGCTTGCTAATTCTGTTTTTTCTGATGTGTGTGATAGGGAAAGAAATGCTCTATGCAATGAAGGACTTGCTTTGCTTGATATTGATAAGAAATAATGGTTGAGGGACAGGTATTGTTGTTTATAGGTAGACTCTGGATGCAACTCACTCTGTCATACGCAAAGATGAATTCCCATTTGTCACCTTGAGTGGGCAGTTTAACTCATCTATGAGTGCTACGGGGCATATAGTGAGGGAAGAATTTACTGGTCCACTCTGTTGTATGCCTGACGGTAACGAGTTTATGCATATGTTCCTCTTATCTGACGCGTGTCCGGTAAACCTCATGGGGAGGGATTTGATGTGTAAAATTAATGCTAGGATCTTACGTAACAACCAAGGCCTGAATATTTCTTGTTGGGATTCCAGAATGTCATCTATGTGTGTGTCTATGTTGTATGTGTATGAATGGGCCTGTGTATAAGTGAAGAGTTGCATGCTGAAGGGAAGATAAGATTGCCACAAGCCAGCGAGGTCATTCCAGCTGATAACATGCATTGCACAGCTCATAGAAATGGTTCTCTGTAAAAACAGAAGGTTTGACTATAACCCATAAATGCTGGAATGACTCATGGTGTGTGGCACTCGTTCAAATTGACAGAAAAGCAAGAACAAATTTTTGATGTTGAAAATTCGGTACCCCATGTTTCCATTGCAAAAAATACCAGTCAGCCATGGGAAAAAGCAGGTAAATTTCCAAAGGCCTGTAGCGAGGCTGTTGATTGGGAAATGTTGTCAGATAACGTGCAGTTCTCAGAGCAGATAACGGCACACAGGAGAAGTTGTGTTTCTTTTTTCATTGCTGAGAGAGAGAGCGTTGTAATACAGAAAGCTGTTTCTGCAGATTCAAATTTACAAACATTTTGCCAGCACACATGACGTGTGCTAGCATTGATTTACCGCAAGAGGTTCTTGACAAAGTACCTGACTACCTGTGGGCTAAAGATAAATATGATGTGGGTTTGATTAAAGGGTGTGAACCAGTAGTTATCACCCCAAAGAGTGATTACAGACCATGCAAACCTCAATACCCTCTGAAAAGGGAGGCGCTTGAGGGAACAAGGCCAGTATTTGAGGCCTTATTGGAGAAAGGGATAATTGTTCCCTGCCCAAACTCACCTGTGAGAACACCCATTTTTCCTGTACAAAAGGTCAGAGATGCAGGTCAGCCCACAGAGTGGAGGTTTGTTCAAGACCTCCAAGCAGTAAATGCTGTGGTGCAGGTAAGGGCACCAAACGTGCCGAACCCTTACACAATTCTCTCACAGATACCAGCTGACGGCCAGTGGTTTTCTGTAGTGGATATTTCAAATGCATCTTTCAGTGTTTCCTGTCCATCCTGATAGCCAGTTTTCGTTTACTTTTACATTTGAGGGGTACAGCGAGAGCCCCACGATTTACAACTTTGCATTGCATTGTTCATTACAGAAACTTGTGTTGGATGATGATGTTGCTTTATTGCAGTACGTGGATGACCTCTTGGTGGCGGCACCGACTCAGCAGTCGTGCACAGACAACACCATACGGTTGCTCACTCATCTAGCTGAGGAGGGCCACAAGGTCAACCCCAAGAAGGTACAGTGCTCTGTCCAGAAAGTAACCTTTCTAGGACACGAAATTACACCAATGGGTAAGTCTCTCTCTCCAAAGAGAATAGAGGCGATAGCTAACATACCAAAACCCATTACAAAGAGACAAGTAATGTCATTTTTGGGTATGACATCTTATTGCAGGACTTTTATTGCTAACTATTCTGAGATGCAACAACCATTGCATGACATGATTTATGAAAAACCTTTAGCACCATCAGAGAAGATAAGATGGACAGAGAAGGCTGAAAGGGCATTTGTGGAACTAAAACAGACATTACAGCAGGCACCCACTTTGGGGCTGCCAGATCTAAAAAATCCTTTTATTCAAACTGTGGATGAAAGAAATGGCTGTATGACATCTGTTTTGTTGCAAGAACGTTGACAAGTTGAGACCAGTGGCATATTTTTCAGGTCGTCTTGATACGGTGGCCAGGGGCCTACCGGGATGTCTCAGGGCAGTGGCAGCTGCAGAGAAAGCAGTACAAGCAAGCAGTGAGTTTGTGGGCTACGCACAGCTACGTCTGTTGGTCCCTCATTCTGTGTCTCATATACTGCTTGAACAGCGCACATCTCACTTGTCTGCAGCAAGGTGGCTGCGTTATTCCTGTGCATTGTTACAAATGTCTAATGTCACAGTTGAAAGATGTACAGTTCTGAACCCGGCGACATTGTTACCTACACCTGATGAAGGTACACCACACTGTTGTTTGTCTGCTTTACGGGAAGTATGTACACCAAGGCCTGACCTGGCTGACACACCCATACCTAATTGCACCATCACATATTTTGTGGATGTTTCCTCTTCCAGAGATGATAGAGGTATAAACAGGGTGGGGTGGGCAGTTGTGTCTGACTTTGAAGTTGTAGAATCCGGATGTTTACCACCTCACAAATCTGCACAGGTGGCTGAATTGCATGCACTAACACAAGCTTGTAAAATTGCTACTAATCAATCTATAACCATTTACATTGACTGCTTGTTTCTCTTTTAGAGGAAATTTTACTCCTTTCTCAAATAGCTTTGTGTAAATGCAAAGCACACACCAAGGAACAGGACGTGGTCTCGAGAGGCAATGCACGCGCGGACGAAGCGGCAAAGCAAGCATCTCTCATTTCTACTAACATTGATTTTTCTCTTACGCAGATTTCCCAGGAAAAGGAAGCTGAAATAGCACAGGAGTCACTAATAAGCATGCAAACATTTTCTCTCCCAACAGAAATAGCTCTATGGAAATCGCGTGGAGCTACCAAAACTCCTGAAGGGATTTGGATGGGTCCAAATCAAAAACCTTGTTTACCTAAACACTTTTATTCCCATTTTGCTAGGTTGACACATGGCTTAGAATACGTGTCCAAAGGAGGAATGCTGACAGCCATGGCACAAAATTGGTTCACAAAGGGTTTTTCTCCTGTAGCGCAGAGACATTGTGAAAACTGTCATATATGTCTGGATAATAATGTTGCAAGAGGGGTAAAAACCGCACCTGTGGGGCATCCCATTTCCTGAGGGACCATTCACACATGTAATAATGGATTACATTGAATTGACACCAGCAGAAGGTAAACGTTACTGTTTGAATGTGTGAAGAAACAAAATTTAATTGGGTTCAGTGCTTACCACTGGTACTCATGTACATGAGAATGAGGGTCAGAGACCGAACTAAATTGTCCCCTTTTGAAATACTTTTTGGAAGACCCCCACATATGGGGTGGGAACCACACAGGGCGGCAGGTGATACCCTTCGAAATGAAAATGACATGTTGCAGTATTGTATTTCTATGTCTTCTATCCTTCAAAATATCTCAAAACAGGTTAAAGCAGCACTACCACGCCCCGCAGAGGGACCTTTGCACAACATCAAACCAGGAGATTTCGGTTTGGTGAAAAAACCTGAGGAGGAAATCCTGGAAGGCGAGACGGTGGGAGGCATTTCAGGTTCTGCTGACGACTCACACCGCCGTGAAGGTCGCGGAGCATGCCACCTGGGTGCACGTTGCCCATTGCCGGAGGGTTGGTCCTGGACTGCAAGGTGTAAACCAAAAGGGAGGACGGCTAGTCGACTGCTACGGACCACTTTTTCGTATTGGTGGGAACCACAGATACCTGTATACTGCAAGTTTATACGAAGAACGACACGAGAGAACTGCAACAGCTCACAAGGTATTGGAGGACGACTCCAGTATTCTGGGTTTGGTTTGGACACACGCACACGACATCTTTAATCAGGATAGCTTGGCACAACTGCACCGTGTGGTCCTACCAAACCCGAACCTACAAAGGAAATTAATCAACAAGGGCTCACGACCCCAACTCTAACTGTGCTCAGGGCTCACGACCCCAACTCTAACTGTGCTCAGGGCTCACGACCCCAACTCTAACTGTGCTCAATCCGGAATCATCAAGGGCTCACGACCCCAACTCTAACTGTGCTCAATTTCTTCAAGAAAACTAACTATTTTTCTTCTTTCAAAAATGAGGTTCATGATCATATTATGTGTGTGCATTTTTGCTTTTACAACTGCACAGAACTCTATGTACACTATGGTTAAGGGTAATAACTAGAGCTACGTAACGATGACAGTAAATGAAGTTATGAATAAATCATAAAAAGGGAGGAGTGTAGTGAAGGACTTTTATTATGCTATTATTTTCATATTATTCATCCTATTTTTCATTTTTTAATTACAATCATAAGCTCATAAATCGTGATTCATATGGAGATCATCTTTTTCTGCTAACGTACAGAATTATGCTCTTTCTGTCTTTTGAGCAAAGTACAATGTCCAAGGACTTAAACATCATGTACTGAGAACAAGACATACGTTGTATGATTTCACTAGATTTGTGTTTAACTGTTTATGTTCTTAATCACTGACAGCTGAAGGCTATCTTCTAAATGACGTAGAAACGGATGGTTGTACGTATTTCAGCATCTTACTATAAATGTGTGTTCAACCTTGTGATCGGGGCTCTTGGGTTTAGACTTCTAGCACCAGGGAGTGAGAGCCTATTCTGCAGAATATATAAAATTCAGACAAAGAAAATTCTGTCGACAGTGTGTCTGTGTGATCCTTGACTTTGACTCTTAGTGAGTATTATTTGATGCGGCTAAAATTCCACGACAATAACTCATACAGTAATAATCTCCTGCATCTTCAGTCTGAACTTCACTGATGCTCAGAGTAAAATCTGTGTTTGATCCACTGCCACTGAATCTTGATGGAGTTCCAGACTGAAGAGTGTTTATATAATATATCAGGAGTTTAGGAGCTTCTCCAGGTTTCTGTAAGTACCAGGACACACAGGGTGTGTAACAGTCTGAAGGAGAACTGAGTTTACAGTTCAGAGTAACAGAGTCTCCTCGTGCTGAAGTTTTCACTGAAGGACTTTGAGTTACTGTGATCTGTGATTTACACCCTGAAAGATAAATCATAAGAATCAAATGTAAATGTACAGTTTATAAAAATATTTTAGTCATGTTTTATATAAATAAGGTAAATTAACTAAAAAATCTACCTGGTATGGACAATAAAAGTGTCGAGATGAAGATGATGGTGAAGGTCATTGTTGATGTTTAGTTTTGTGTGTTGTGTTGAGTTATGAAGTGTTAAACTCACAGCACTATAAACTCTCAGAGATCTGAAACATCTCATCTGATATGCAAACAGACTCACACTGATTTAAATATTTATCTCATGACATCACAACACAACTTTATACACTGAGTGTTTGTATTTATTATTTTCCACTAATAGTGTTTGTGGATTCTTGTGTCACAGGTGACGTTTTAAATGAACGACGGGCGGAACCCGGCTTCCACATCTTATCTGGACGACGGGCGGAATCCGGCTTCCACACTTCATATCCGGGGTTTCCCCAAAGGCAAAATTAAGCCTGATCACGCTCAGGTGGGGCAAATTAACACAGCGGTTGCTAATAGGCTAACGAGGAGAAGAGTCAGGGTATAAAGACACCTTTGCAGACATTAAACGGGGCTTGTGGTACACGTTGTGTACGTTGTGTTGCTGCTTTGCAGACGGACCACGCTGGTCGGATCGCTCTCCTGGGGAAGAGAGTAAGAGACAGTCAGCAGACGAAGGGATATTGTGGAGTTTACGTGAGGAGGAGTGGACACAGAGCCATCGAGAGCACCGTGAACAGAGGTTATTGGCAACCAAGCGTGAGTAACCGCTGTGATACTTCTCTGCAAATGTCTTGTATGAAGAATTACCCTGGTGTGTGTTCTTGTGTTTCGTGAGGTCCCTGGCCCCACTGGAGAGGAGAGCGTGGGTGAGCCGCGGTTGACCAGAAGCACGGACGAAGCACCACCTGCCAGTAAGCCAGTGGCCCTGTGGGAAAGAGGAAGTGCAGGTGAGCCAGGGAAGTGATAACCGACACGCCGGGCCCGTGAATACCATACATCTCTCCCTCCTTTGGATCCAGTTGTTGCCCAACCAATCTCTCGAGGTCGTCGTGGTCAGGTGGCAAGGACGATCTAAAATTCACGTGACGTGGTATAAGAGTGCTGTGGGTGAGTTTCACTGATTGATGGTGTTTACGCTTGACTTGCTGTGCGTATGCTGTGCTTGTAGCGTTCGAACTGCCCAGCCTCCGACGAGACACGAGATGGTGACATCTGTTGCGGCCTGAATCCTATAGGGAGAGAGAGAAAATCAAGCCTTGTGCCCGGGGTGTGACAACGAGAGCTTCGTCAACAACCTACCTGAACCAGTGAAGCTCCGTGTGGGAACGAGGATCCCCCGGCACTGTGAGTAACGCAGCCTGTGAAATAACCTGTTCTGTGCTTGTAGCAACTACCTACCTGAAACAGTGGAGCTCTGTGTGGGAACGAGGATCCCCCGGCACTGTGAGTAACGCAACCTGTGGAATAATCTGTTCTGTGCTTGTAGCAACTACCTACCTGAACCAGTGAAGCTCCGTGTGGGAACGAGGATCCCCCGGCACTGTGAGTAGCGCAGCCTGTGAAATAACCTGTTCTGTGCTTGTAGCAACTACCTACCTGAACCAGTGGAGCTCTGTGTGGGAACGAGGATCCCCCGGCACTGTGAGTAACGCAGCCTGTGAAATAACCTGTTCTGTGCTTATAGCAACAACCTACCTGAACCAGTGGAGCTCCGTGTGGGAACGAGGATCCCCCGGCACTGTGAGTAACGCAACCTGTGGAATAACCTGTTCTGTGCTTGTAGCGACTGCCTACCCGAATCAGTGGAGCTCTGTGTGGGAACGAGGATCCCCCGGCACTCAACTACCTACCTGAACCAGTGAAGCTCCGTGTGGGAACGAGGATCCCCCGGCACTGCGAGTAACGCAGCCTGTGAAATAACCTGTTCTGTGCTTGTAGCAACTACCTACCTGAATCAGTGGAGCTCTGTGTGGGAACGAGGATCCCCCGGCACTGTGAGTAACGCAGCCTGTGAAATAATCTGTTCTGTGCTTGTAGCAACTACCTACCTGAACCAGTGGAGCTCCGTGTGGGAACGAGGATCCCCCGGCACTGTGAGTAACGCAACCTGTGGAATAATCTGTTCTATGCTTGTAGCAACTACCTACCTGAACCAGTGAGGCCCTGTGTGGGAACGAGGATCCCCCAGTGCTGAGAGCATCAGTGGAGTGTTTGCCCTGGTCTGACTGTGTTCGATTCTGCCTCCAGGAGAAGCGGAGCGCGCCACGGGTTGCTGGGCCAGAGCCCCGGCCCCCAGTCTTTTCCCCAAGTGGCCCTGGAGGCAAAGAAGAGCCATATTAGTTTTAAAGTTCCCTTTTTCCCTTCCCCCTTTTCCCTTTTTAAATATTTAATAAAGCTTGTTTTAATTATAGTATACTCGTCTGTCTGGTCATTGGGGTGGTCTTGGGAAACTCCTCGAGGTGGAAGAGTTAAGAGGGGTGTGGCCCAGTGCATATTCGGGTCCGCCCCCGGGGTGTGACAGATTTGGCGTAGTCGGCAGGGTTCCACCTCGAGTTGAGCGACCAAGGTCCTCCAATGGCCGACGACGAGTTGCCCGAAGCCCCGCCCCGTGTTGTGCCTGAAAGGCTAGAAACCCCACCCCGTGTTGTGCCGGAAAGGCCGGAAACACCACCCCGTGTCATGCCCGTGTTCCTGGGAAACCCCTGGGTGCAGAAGTATACTGGGGTCGAGTCCGAGGTTCATTTGACGGAGTGGAGAGCCCAAATCGAGTATTTGGCCGGCCTTCAAGGGCTGAGTGCCAGTCAACAACAGCAGTTTGTATTAAACTCACTAGGAGGAGAAGCCCGGCGAAAAGTACAGGCCGCCCCCGAAGCCGTTCGAGCCACCGCCCAGACCATCTTCCACTTCCTCACCGAGCAGTATGGTGATACCACCCCTGTGGCCGTCCTGAGGGTGCAGTTCTTTAATTGTAAGCAGGGCCCCCACCAGTCCATTCGAGCCTTCGCCCTGAAGCTGCGCGAGCAGTATACACGCCTAAAGCGACGACGAGATCATGGGATTGGAGATGAGGAGACCCTGTTAAGGGACCAGTTCCTGTTAGGGCTACGGGAGGGCCCCCTACGACAAAATCTCCGAGTGCAGTTTAGACGAGACCCTGAGCTCACGTTCGATGACCTGAAAAAGGAGGCCATGGCCTTGGAAGGCGACCAAGCGGAAGCCAAGGAGGCCCCCGTATGTGCAGCAGTGAGTGGCCCGGCGGCAGCCTCGGAGGTATCAGCCTGGAAACAAACATTGAAGATGGAGCTCTTAAAAGACGTGCGAGATCAGATGGCCGAGCTAACCAAGGCCCTGGTAGGGGAACTGCGCCTAGGGCCGGGAAGGAAAGAAGAAGGGCCCGCCCCCCGAGAACGGACGTACTCTGAGCGAGGCCGGGATGGGATGAGGCGGCCCTGGCAGGCGAGTCGGCCTAGGTTCGAGTGGGACGAGCAAGGGAGGCCCATTTGTAATCGGTGTGGGACCGCCGGGCATGTGAGTAGGCAGTGCGGACCACGAAGAGCCTCCGAGGGGGGTTTTTAAGACGACCGGCCACAGTGGGTCATGTGGTCGGCGCCCCCCAAAGTGACCCCCATAGAGGAATGGAACCCAAGGACGGGATGATTGGGCTTAGCCCAATAGTAGAGGCCCAGGTATGTGGCACCACGGTGCGCTGTCTCGTCGACACTGGTTCTCAAGTGACTTTATTTTCAGAAAGCTTGTCCCATGAATTATTTGGAGCCCACCCCGCACACAAGGTTGAAGCGCCCTGGCTTACCCTGAAGGGGGCGAACGGTTTAGAGATCCCCTACATCGGCTATCGACTTACCGACTTTGAATTGTATGGAGTACGAGTTCCGCAGAAGGGGGTCATCATTGTACAGGACCATTGCCTCGGCCGTCATCGAGCCCTCCTGGGTATGAATGTCCTCTCGGAGTGTTGGGAGGAGCTATTTCGGGCTAGGCCCGTTCAGACAATACCGAGGGCCGAGCGGCCAGGCTGGGAACGAGTAGTGGCCGACTGCAGGCGAGTGCAGCTGGCTAAGAACCAAGATGGCCGAGAAGAGGTTGGTCGAGTAGCATGTCGATTCGCATTGTCGGTGCCAGCAGAAAGTGAAGCCATAGTGTGGGCCAGGGTGCCACAACAGCGTCGAGGCTCTGAGAGCTGGGTGTTGGTGGAACCTCACGAAGACTGCACACAGGTGAGGGTGGCCCGAGGACTGACGGTAGTACGACGAGGCCGAGTGCCAGTGAAGGTCTGTAATGAAAACCCCTACCCAATACACTTACACAAGCACCAGCGGCTGGTGACGGTGACGTCGGTCGAGGGACATCAGGTGCGTGACAAGGAAGATGTGAGTTTCTGGCGAGTGCACCCTGCAGTAGTTGAGGTAGCACTAACGCAAACCGTAGGAGCGTCTAGGACGAGGGAGAACAAGGTACCGGCCCACTTGACAGGGGACTCCTTACGAGGAGAGGACCTGGAGCAGGAACAAGTGGAAGAGCTACAGAAGCTACTGAAGAAATGGCAACATGTGTTTTCCACCCATGATGAAGACTATGGTTGCACGACGGTAATACGACATAGTATCCCTACGGGAGAAGCTGCACCAAGTCGGGAGTGGTACCGACCAATACCCCCCACCCTATATACCGAAGTGAGGACCCTTTTGCAAGGTATGCTAGAGCAGGGGATCGTGAGAGAGAGTAGTAGCCCATGGGCGGCACCGATAGTGCTTGTCCAGAAGAAGACCGGGGCCTGGAGGTTCTGTGTGGACTATAGGAAGTTGAACAGCTTGACCAAGAAAGACGCGTTTCCCTTACCTCGTATTGAGGACTCCCTGACAAGTTTGACCAAGTCTGCCTGGTATTCCACCTTGGATTTGGCCAGCGGGTACTGGCAGGTACCGGTTGAGGAACGGGACCGAGAGAAGACCGCCTTTACCACGCCATTTGGTCTTTTTGAGTGGGACCGGATGCCCTTCGGTCTTTGCAACGCCCCCGCCACCTTCCAGAGACTGATGCAACGATGTTTGGGAGGTCAGTTAATAGAATCTGTGCTGGTATACCTTGATGACGTGATTGTGTATTCCCCAGACTTCGAGACTCACTTGCAGCACCTGGAAAAGGTGTTCCGGGAGATGGAGAGGTATGGGTTGAAGTTGCAACCGGAGAAGTGCCACCTGCTGCGCCGTAAGGTGCAGTTCCTGGGACACGTGGTGAGCGCAGCTGGTGTGGCCGTTGATCCCGGGAAGGTATCGGCAGTTCGGGACTGGGAGGTCCCCAGGACTGTAAGGCAAGTGAGATCATTCTTAGGCTTTGTTGGCTACTACCGACGATTTATTAAAGGGTTCTCTAAGATCGCCAGACCCTTGAACCAGCTGCTGGTCGGGACGGGACGACCACGGGGACAAGGATCCCCCACGGTGGGATGGACCCCAGAATGTGAGACGGCCTTTAGGGTCCTGAAGCAAGAACTTTTACAAGCCCCGATTTTGGCGTACACTGACTTCTCTCAACCCTTCCTACTCTATACAGATGCCAGTAATCTGGGCCTGGGAGCGGTGCTTGCGCAGAAACAAGATGGAGTGGAACGGGTGATCGCCTATGCCAGCCAGAGCCTCCATCCCGCTGAACGAAACGATGCAAATTACAGTTCTTTCAAGCTCGAACTGCTGGCGCTGAAGTGGGCCTTGAGCGAGAAATTCAAGGATTACCTCTGGGGAGCCAAGGTAACCGTGGTCACCGATAACAACCCTCTGGTACATTTGCAGACAGCCCGGTTGGGAGCAGTAGAGCAGCGATGGGTGGCTCAGCTAGCCAATTACAACTACCAGCTGCAGTACCGCCCGGGGCGGGAGCACACCAACGCAGATGCCCTCTCCCGGTTGCCAGCTAGGGCCGATTCGAGGGGCCCGGCCCCATTCGAGGGAGAACAAGGAGAGGAAGGACTGATGGTCGGCGTAGTGGAGGCGCCTGGGAGCCAACGGGAGGCAGCACCTGTAAGTTGGGGATGGGACCCCCAGCGTTGGAAGGCTAGACAGCAGGAGGATCGAGAGCTACGGAATCTGGGCGAGTGGCTTCGGCAGGCCCGGCGACCGACCCCCGCCGAGAGACAAGCCCAGACAGAGGTGGGTCGAAAAATACTGGGACAATGGGAGAAATTGAAGTTGCGTGAAGGTGTATTGTGTAGGGCCATACGGGACCCGGGGACCGATGAGGAGGTTAGCCAGATTGTGGTACCGGCCAGCCAAGTTCGGGCACTGTTAGAGGCCTACCATGACCAGATGGGACACCAGGGGCAGGAACGCACCATGTCGTTGCTACGCCGACACTTCTATTGGCCAGGAATGGAGATTTCCGTGAGTACGTTCATTCAAGCATGTCCCCGATGTACTCTGTTTAAATCCCGGCAGGAACCCCGAGCACCGATGGTTCCGATCCTCGCAAAGGCCCCCCTCCATATTGTGGCGATGGACTATCTGACCCTGAGTCGTCCCAAGGACCGGTACCAGAACATCTTAGTGGTGACAGACTTGTTCACCAAATACGCCTGGGCTATCCCCACCCTCGACCAGACAGCAAGTACCACAGCCACAGCATTATGGAGGGCAGTGTTCCAGCCATTTGGGTGCCCTGAGTTCCTGCACTCGGATCAGGGCCCGAACTTCGAGTCCCGCGTCATCCGAGAGCTATGCCAACTGTACGGGTGTGTAAAGACCCATACGACCTCGTACCATCCCCAAGGAAACGGAGGATGTGAGCGCTTCAATCAGACCCTGTTGAATCTGCTGGGAACTCTGGACCAGAGACGCCAGGATGATTGGGTGAGTGCTTTGCCGAATCTATTACAAGCCTATAATAACAGCGTGCACAGTACAACGGGGTATGCCCCCACGTACTTAATGTTTGGAAGACACATCCGCTTGCCCACAGATCCCCTATTGGGAGCAGCGGGAGGTGAGAGAGAAGGGAACGTGACCGAGTGGGTGGGACGACACCACCACCGTCTCCACTTTGCCTACGAGCAGGTCAATAAGAAGATCCAGGCAGCCGGGGAGAAGAACAAGAGGTTGTATGATAGGATGGCGCGGGATGCTCCCCTGCTCCCTGGAGAAAGGGTACTAGTCCGGGACAATCGGCGACTAGGTGGAGGCAAGCTGAGTGATCGGTGGGAGGCGAGGCCGTACGTTGTGCAACGGCAGCAGAGACCGGGGCAGCCGGTCTACACGATCCGGCCAGAAGGGAAGCCTGGGCCGGATCGGGTGGTCCATCGGAATATGATCCGCCCTTGTCCAAATTATCCCCCACTAGCCACAGAGGTGGCTCCTAAGGAGCCGGAGGCTGCTACCCCCTGGTATGGAGGGTGGGTCATCTTTCCAAGAGGCCCGGCGGAGGGGCCGGCCCGAGTGGCCCCAAGGGAGCCTGAGAACTTACCTGTCGTAGTGGGTCCAGTGAACGATGTAGCCCCAGAGGCTCCAGGAGAGCCGGATAACTTACCTGCTGAAGGAGCCCCAGAGGCTCCAGGAGAGCTGGATGACCTACCTGCCGAAGAAGCCCCAGAGCCCCCACTACAGCGCCCCCAGCGTGAGACCCGGGGGCGGCCGCCCATCCGGTATGGAGAGTGGGTTACAGGAAGCGGTTCTAGGGACTAGAACCATTTCGGCGGGGGAGGATGTCACAGGTGACGTTTTAAATGAACGACGGGCGGAACCCGGCTTCCACATTTTAACTGGACGATGGGCGGAATCCGGCTTCCACACTTCATATCCGGGGTTTCCCCAAAGGCAAAATTAAGCCTGATCACGCTCAGGTGGGGCAAATTACCACAGCGGTTGCTAATAGGCTAACGAGGAGAAGAGTCAGGGTATAAAGACACCTTTGCAGACATTAAACGGGGCTTGTGGTACACGTTGTGTACGTTGTGTTGCTGCTTTGCAGACGGACCACGCTGGTCGGATCGCTCTCCTGGGGAAGAGAGTAAGAGACAGTCAGCAGACGAAGGGATATTGTGGAGTTTACGTGAGGAGGAGTGGACACAGAGCCATCGAGAGCACCGTGAACAGAGGTTATTGGCAACCAAGCGTGAGTAACCGCTGTGATACTTCTCTGTGTGGCGTGGAGTACAAGGAGACTTTTATTTTGGAAAGGTAAGGATCGAACAAGATAGCCAACTACGCCACTATGGGAATTTCGCCCACAGAATTTAATTAAATCATACACAAGGGCGAACGCAAATTCATATCACCAATTAGAGCCAGAGACATGGGTAACAATACAAAAATAATCTTTATTAACAAATCTTGATTAAAAGCAGGATAAAGATAAAAAACAACATTTATTTCGACCCGATGGATTAGGGGTTATAGCAAGTGTCAGGCCAGGGGCTAGAGCTTACCAGGATGGGGCAGCTAATAATCAGATCGCACCACCGGTCCGTGAATCACTGCATTCCACTGCATTTCACTGTGTACACACGCACACTCACACTCACACGGTGATAACCACACACACTGTGAAGAATTTACCGCCACCAAAGCTAGTCCTGTACCCCTGGTGCTCAAGCCCTGCCGAAAAAAAGGAAAAATGCATCAAATAAAGCCACCTCAGGAGCTGGGTTATAAGACCCAATTAAATTTAAATAAAGCAAACTTTTGCAACCAATAAATCAACAAATAAATGGTTGCATAGAAACACACAACTAAATAAATTAATGAAAAATCAAGAGAAGCAGAGTCACTAGTAAAACAAATAATAAATCAGAATGTAAATCAAAAAAATAATTAAATATAAAGTAAATAAAGACAAATCACAAATATAATTCAAGTAGAAACCAAAATAATCAACTTTAGAATCAAACTATATAAATCAAAAACAAAGCAGCATAAACCAAAAGAAAGTCAAACGAAAATAAAACTTTGGAAACAGGACAGCACTGCAGCTGTAAATGGACAGAGAGCACCCCGACCCAGATAGTCCCCAAACCTATAAATAAAACAAGACTATAACTCTGTTGGAATTTAATCACTCTCATCCAAATGGTTGCATGCATAAATACATACCGATCACCACAGGGTTAATTATGACGAACAGACAATAGTTGCTTTCAAAAGCTGCCCTTACAGAGCACCTTAATCCCGCACTCGCATCAGATCTCACAGCTGAGAATGAAGGTAGACACAATATGCCAGCAGCTATCAAAATAGCACAGCTGGGAAAAGAGCGAATTAGTTGGTTATGCATTTACCAGTTAATCAACCACAAAGCATTCATCCTACCTTTTCCACTCTTTGTACAGACTCTCTTTGAATAGAGCGTTGTGTTGAACGGAGTATCATTGCGGAATCAATCGCCATGATGAACGCAGTATCAATGCGGAAGCACTTGCCAAACTAATCAGCGACTCTAAAGCATATTAAACAGAGGGTGTCCTTCTCGTAACCAAACACACATAAACAAAATGACTGACAGTGCATCCATTCCTTACCGTCTCGAGAATACACAGCCAATTCCGGAAGTGACGGGATCGCGTTAACGACGCAGCAGTCCCCCAATTGACGCATCCCAGGTGACGCATACGCTCCTGTTTTTATAGCCCAGGGGCGTTGCCAATAGGCTAACCACGGTCATGACGCGAGAGGACCACCCTCACGCCACAATCTACCCCTCCATTTTGTATTGGCGCCCCGACGATAAAGTAAGGAGAACATTAACTCCAAGGCCTGAACAAAGCCACAATGGTGTTAGACACAATCTCTGCGCTACTAGTAGCTCCATTCCTTACCCCTCGTATCGGCTGGGGAAGACGATGTAAGTTTGTATGTCGACCTGCACCAGTTCGGACTGAGCGCCGAGGGGCAACCACCCCTTCATTTTGAAAACTAGAGGGTGCTTCACTTTCCCTTACTCCAAGTTCTACATCCTGCCCTTCTGGTTCTACCAAGACCACCCCCACTGTGGGGGAGCCCACTGACAGCAGTCCCACTGGGACCTCAATCTGTGCTGGATCCCCAACATTCTGGGAGGCCCCTTCCTGGATAGTCTGAGGAATCCCTGGTACTAATACCATTACATCAACATCATCTGCTTCATCATACTCCTGGGTGTCCCCCTGACTCTCTACCGCACCAATGGACTGATCGACAGGCAAAACCTCCTTCTGGACACAAGCCTTCAGAAGAGAACGATGCACCCTTCGTACCTTGCCCAAATCTGTAACCGGCGCAATTGTATACACTGCTCCTCCCTGTTCAGGAGGACTAACCACCTGATATATTACCGAACTCCACAAGTCCTGAATCTTATGGCGACCCCGCACTACATGATCTCTTAAATAAACTTGCTGACCTTCAGCCAAGGGTAAATCTCGAACATTTTGATCGTGCTGTCTCTTCCGACGGTCTGCAGCGTTTTTCAGCCGTTCACGAGCCCCCTCAAAGGCAACCTGCAAGCGTCTGCGATGTTCCACCACCCAGCTGTGTATACTTCCTGTGGTCGGTTCAGGCACCCTCCCAAGCAGGAAGTCTATTGGCAACTGGGGCTCCTGACCAAACATTAAGTAATATGGGGACTCTCCAGTCACTTGATGGGGAGTGGTGTTATAACAGAATATCACCTGTGACAAACACGACACCCAGTCCCTCTTTCTAGAGCTTGGCAATGTTCGCAGCAGGTTATGCAGGGTGCGATTAAATCGCTCGCATTGCCCATTGCCGGCCGGATGGTAGGGGGTGGTACGAGACTTCCTTACCTGGTAAAGGTCACAAAGCTGACGGATTAGGGCAGATTCAAAGTTCCGGCCCTGGTCTGAGTGAATACGGCCAGGGACCCCAAACTTATAAAACCACTCCTCGACTAAAACTTGCGCCACAGTCTCAGCCCTTTGATCACGTGTGGGCACTGCCATGGAAAATTTACTAAACACATCAGTCATCACTAATATGTTCTCCTGCCCTGAAAATGAAGGCTCAAGGACCGTAAAGTCAATGGCAAGGACTTCATTCGGCCTTGAAGCCAACAGATGGCCCATAAAAGCACGTGCTACTGGCCGATTATCTTTGGCGAGCTGGCAGCGCTCGCATTCCTGGCACCAGCGAGTGATATCAGCCAGCATATTTGGCCAATAGCATCGTTGCCGAATCAACTCACTTGTGCGCTCGACCCCTTGATGCCCATGTTGTTGATGCAACTGCACCCAAACCTCTTCCCTCAAAACATCAGGCAGCACTAACTGAGAGCACTCCTCACCTCCGTCTGGGCGAAATATTCTCCTATACAAAACTCCTTCCCTTGTTTCTAACCTGTTCCATTGCTGGAGCAGGGTCAAAACTGGTTTACTCAACTGACGCCGCTCCTCAGACCCTGGGCGCTGACCCAGTTCCCAAAACTTTATCATCTGTCCGATGGCAGGGTCAGCCTCCTGCATGGAACGCAGGTCAAAGGCAGAATAGCCTGGCAACACACTCACCATCCTCACATCTACCTGAAGCACACCTCCTGTACCAATGGCCTGCTGCAACGACTCAGGGAGCACAACACCCACAGCAAACTCCTTGGAGTGTGAAACGGAGTTCTGGCGGGACAGGGCATCTGCATTACCGTTACTCCTTCCTGACCTATACCTTACCTCGAAATCAAACGCTGCCAACTCTGCGGCCCAACGCTGCTCTGTAGCACCAAGCTTTGCCGTAGCTAGATGACTTAGAGGGTTATTATCGGTGTACACAATACACTTGTGGCCCAAAAGATACTCCCTAAATTTTTCCACCATGGCCCACTTGAGCGCAAGAAACTCTAGTTTCATTGAACTATAATTATTCATTTGCGCTCAGTGGGCCTAAGGCTACGACTGGCATACGCTACAGGTCGAATCTTGCCTTCACATTCTTGGGAGAGAACTGCCCCCAGCCCCCCATGGCTAGCATCCACCTCCAGAATGAAGGTTTTGGAAAAATCTGCATATGCCAGTACTGGGGCGGATGTTAATTTCTCTTTTAGGGCCTCAAAGGCTATCCGACACTGCTCTGTCCATGCATGGGTCAACTGCTGCCCTCTTTGTTTGCCTGATTTACCTGACTTACCTCCCGTCACCTCGGCCACCAACCTATGTAGGGGTGCTGCCAACTTGGCAAACCCCTCAACAAAGCGCCTATAGTAACTTGCAAAACCAAGAAATGTTCTTAACTCAGACACAGTCTCGGGGCAACGCCATTGTGCGACAGCAGTGATTTTACCAGGGTCGGTCGCCACCCCTTGTGCAGATATAATGTGTCCCAAATACCTCACTTCCGGCTTAAAGAAAGCACACTTCTCTAGCTTTGCCTTAAGTCCTTCCTGCTCTAGACGGCTCAAGACCATCTCCAATCTGTCCAAATGCTGACCCACTGAAGAAGAAAACACCACCACGTCATCCAGATATAAAAGTAGGGACTGACACCGCTGGTCACCAAATATTCGCTCCATTAGCCTCTGGAATGTACTTGGAGCATTACAAAGGCCAAAGGGCATGCGGTTCCATTCGAACAATCCAAACGGGGTGCAGAATGCAGTCTTCGACTTGTCCTGCTCAGAAACAGGAACCTGCAAGTACCCGCTGGCCAAATCCAATGTGGAGAACCAGCGGGCCCCTGCTAGGGAGTCCAAAGACTCCTCAATACGAGGCAAGGGAAAAGCATCTCTCCTAGTCTTGGTATTCAGGTGACGGTAGTCTACGCACATGCGCAGACTACCGTCCTTTTTCTTAACCAACACTATCGGAGATGCATAAGGGCTACAACTCTCACGTACTATTCCAGCCTCCAGCAACTGATTAATATGAGATTTTACCATCTCATATTCAGAAGGAGGAATCCGTCGATATCGTTGACGCACAGGGACATCATCCAATAAAGGTATGTCATGAGAAATAAGACGAGTGCAACCTAGATCACTGTCATGACCCGAAAACACTATTTGATATTTCTGCAGCAAGGCCCTAACCTGGGCCTGCTCTGAACAGGACAAAACCGATAAGTCAAGAGACGCAATCTGTTGGGACAAGGAAAGACTTCCCCCCACACTATGAGACTGAACTGTGGCAACTACTGGTTTCTCTTCACTAACCCCTGCTGGTAAACTCACCATATAGACCTCTTTTACATTACCCACCACGGTGGCAGGGCGGAGCGTTACCTCCACAGTGCCCACATTTACTATAGGCACATAAACGGTCCCTCGATTTACTCTCACCAAAGCAGGTGATGCTAAAAGCCCAGCTGGGAGGCCTGACTCTGGGGGTTCAAACAAAACTGTACGTTCACCATACTGAGCTGAACAAGTTGCAGCCACCAGCTTCATTGTGCCACCTGGGATGCGACACACCCTACGTCCACCATTGAACCAGTGTCCACTAAACAGGGCACCGAAACACCCCCCATAAGGGCAATCACATGTGGACAAGAGGATATCAAATTAGGCACGGAACGATGTACATCAATCTTACAAGAGTCAATTTCTTTCCCACCCAGGCTGTGACTCCGCAACCTGGTGGGGGCTAGTTTTCCGACGGTCGGCGGGCACATAGCGGTTCATTCTCGGCTGTAGAGGAACTGGTAGCAGACGGGGGAGGGCGTGAGAAACGCTGTCCCCCATCGCACTCACGAGCAAAATGGCCCGGTCGTTGGCACCGCCTACATATAACCGGACCGGAGCGAGGAGAGCGACTGCGCATTTGTGAAGTTTGAAAACGGGCAAGAGTTTGTGTGAGCTGATTCAACTGTTGTTGTTGCTGTTGCAACATTTCCCTCAATTCGCCCAGCTCAGATGGTTTAGAAATTTCAGCCGGAATCCCACCGCGCACCCCATATTGAATGCCGTACGCTAATGGGGCCGACTGACTACGTCCTCTTGCCCCCCCAGGCATCCCCTCTTGTTCCCATCTAATCGCGTCACCACGCACCTCCAATAAGGTAGCAGTAGGCTGGCGACGAACCAACTGCTTCGACTCACGCCTTAGTGCGCTATCATTGACGTGCTCAACAAATTGGTCTCGCAATAAGGTTTCAGCATTAGGGATAACATGCGGAGCACGGTTCTTAACTCGTTCCAGCAAACCCATAAGCGCAAGAGAGAATTCCAACAGAGTCTCGCCCTCTTGTTGCTTTCTGGAAAAGAAAGCCTCTTGTAATGAGACATAAGACTGTGAACAGCCATAAAGGTCACGCAACGCTTTAATGATCTTATTGGGGTCCCCGCGTTCGAGATCAGGGCGGTATCTGATCTCTTCTCGAGCCTCCCCCTCCAAATGGTCAAATAGAAAGAAAGCTTGATCTGTGCTCGACATATAACGTACTCTCATACACGCCTGTGCCTCCTCAACCCATTCATCAATGTTCAACCCAGATTTCCCATTAAACTTTGGACAGCGTCGATCACGTGGTACGACAACAAATCGCTCAGGCGCAACAGCGCCCGAGGGTTGAGGTGTAACAGGCGGGAGAGCAGAGGTACCCGGCAAGGCAGCATCAGGGCCAGGCACCTCAACAGGCACCTGTCCCTGCTGCAACCGTGCATTGTCGGCTCTCAACTGAGCTACCAAATCCCTCAATTCTTGTAGTTCATCTTCCATTTTGGAAGTCTACCCTATTTATTTCTTAAACACTTACCACAGGAGAGAAGAGGCCACCAACCGAAGCAATCCCGACACCATACACTGCTGCCCTGTTTCCAAAGAAAAACACAAAACACCACAAAAAAAACCCAATGTCTCTGACACAAAATTATGGCGAAACCCTGCCGACTATACGCCAAAATGTGGCGTGGAGTACAAGGAGACTTTTATTTTGGAAAGGTAAGGATCGAACAAGATAGCCAACTACGCCACTATGGGAATTTCGCCCACAGAATTTAATTAAATCATACACAAGGGCGAACGCAAATTCATATCACCAATTAGAGCCAGAGACATGGGTAACAATACAAAAATAATCTTTATTAACAAATCTTGATTAAAAGCAGGATAAAGATAAAAAAACAACATTTATTTCGACCCGATGGATTAGGGGTTATAGCAAGTGTCAGGCCAGGGGCTAGAGCTTACCAGGATGGGGCAGCTAATAATCAGATCGCACCACCGGTCCGTGAATCACTGCATTCCACTGCATTTCACTGTGTACACACGCACACTCACACTCACACGGTGATAACCACACACACTGTGAAGAATTTACCGCCACCAAAGCTAGTCATGTACCCCTGGTGCTCAAGCCCTGCCGAAAAAAAGGAAAAATGCATCAAATAAAGCCACCTCAGGAGCTGGGTTATAAGACCCAATTAAATTTAAATAAAGCAAACTTTTGCAACCAATAAATCAACAAATAAATGGTTGCATAGAAACACACAACTAAATAAATTTATGAAAAATCAAGAGAAGCAGAGTCACTAGTAAAACAAATAATAAATCAGAATGTAAATCAAAAAAATAATTAAATATAAAGTAAATAAAGACAAATCACAAATATAATTCAAGTAGAAACCAAAATAATCAACTTTAGAATCAAACTATATAAATCAAAAACAAAGCAGCATAAACCAAAAGAAAGTCAAACGAAAATAAAACTTTGGAAACAGGACAGCACTGCAGCTGTAAATGGACAGAGCACCCCGACCCAGATAGTCCCCAAACCTATAAATAAAACAAGACTATAACTCTGTTGGAATTTAATCACTCTCATCCAAATGGTTGCATGCATAAATACATACCGATCACCACAGGGTTAATTATGACGAACAGACAATAGTTGCTTTCAAAAGCTGCCCTTACGGAGCACCTTAATCCTGCACTCGCATCAGATCTCACAGCTGAGAATGAAGGTAGACACAATATGCCAGCAGCTATCAAAATAGCACAGCTGGGAAAAGAGCGAATTAGTTGGTTATGCATTTACCAGTTAATCAACCACAAAGCATTCATCCTACCTTTTCCACTCTTTGTACAGACGCTCTTCGAATAGACCGTTGTGATGAACGCAGTATCAATGCGGAAGCACTCGCCAAGATGAACGCAGTATCAATGCGGAAGCACTTGCCAAACTAATCAGCGACTCTAAAGCATATTAAACAGAGGGTGTCCTTCTCGTAACCAAACACACATAAACAAAATGACTGACAGTGCATCCATTCCTTACCGTCTCGAGAATACACAGCCAATTCCGGAAGTGACGGGGTCGCGTTAACGACGTAGCAGTCCCCCAAGTGACGCATCCCATGTGACGCATACGCTCCTGTTTTTATAGCCCAGGGGCATGGCCAATAGGCTAAACCACGGTCATGACGCGAGAGGACCACCCTCACACCACATCTGCAAATGTCTTGTATGAAGAATTATCCTGGTGTGTGTTCTTGTGTTTCGTGAGGTCCCTGGCCCCACTGGAGAGGAGAGCCTGGGTGAGCCGCGGTTGACCAGAAGCACGGACGAAGCACCGCCCGCCAGTAAGCCAGTGGCCCTGTGGGAAAGAGGAAGTGCAGGTGAGCCAGGGAAGTGATAACCGACACGCCGGGCCTGTGAATACCATACATCTCTCCCTCCTTTGTGATCCAGTTGTTGCCCAACCAATCTCTCGAGGTCGTCGTGGTCAGGTGGCAAGGACAATCTAAAATTCACGTGACGTGGTATAAGAGTGCTGTGGGTGAGTTTCACTGATTGATGGTGTTTACGCTTGACTTGCTGTGCGTATGCTGTGCTTGTAGCGTTCGAACTGCCCAGCCTCCGACGAGACACGAGATGGTGACATCTGTTGCGGCCTGAATCCTATAGGGAGAGAGAGAAAATCAAGCCTTGTGCCCGGGGTGTGACCACGAGAGCTTTGTCTACTACCTACCTGAACCAGTGAAGCTCCGTGTGGGAACGAGGATCCCCCGGCACTGTGAGTAACGCAGCCTGTGAAATAACCTGTTCTGTGCTTGTAGCAACTACCTACCTGAACCAGTGGAGCTCTGTGTGGGAACGAGGATCCCCCGGCACTGTGAGTAACGCAACCTGTGGAATAATCTGTTCTGTGCTTGTAGCAACTACCTACCTGAACCAGTGAAGCTCCGTGTGGGAACGAGGATCCCCCGGCACTGTGAGTAACGCAGCCTGTGAAATAACCTGTTCTGTGCTTGTAGCAACTACCTACCTGAACCAGTGGAGCTCTGTGTGGGAACGAGGATCCCCCGGCACTGTGAGTAACGCAGCCTGTGAAATAACCTGTTCTGTGCTTATAGCAACAACCTACCTGAACCAGTGGAGCTCCGTGTGGGAACGAGGATCCCCCGGCACTGTGAGTAACGCAACCTGTGGAATAACCTGTTCTGTGCTTGTAGCGACTGCCTACCCGAATCAGTGGAGCTCTGTGTGGGAACGAGGATCCCCCGGCACTCAACTACCTACCTGAACCAGTGAAGCTCCGTGTGGGAACGAGGATCCCCCGGCACTGCGAGTAACGCAGCCTGTGAAATAACCTGTTCTGTGCTTGTAGCAACTACCTACCTGAATCAGTGGAGCTCTGTGTGGGAACGAGGATCCCCCGGCACTGTGAGTAACGCAGCCTGTGAAATAATCTGTTCTGTGCTTGTAGCAACTACCTACCTGAACCAGTGGAGCTCCGTGTGGGAACGAGGATCCCCCTGCACTGTGAGTAACGCAATCTGTGGGATAATCTGTTCTATGCTTGTCGCAACTACCTACCTGAACCAGTGAGGCCCTGTGTGGGACCGAGGACCCCCCAGTGCTGCGAGCATCAGTGGAGTGTTTGCCCTGGTCGGACTGTGTTCGATTCTGCCTCCAGGAGAAGCGGAGCGCGCCACGGGTTGCTGGGCCAGAGCCCCGGCCCCCAGTCTTTTCCCCAAGTGGCCCTGGAGGCAAAGAAGAGCCATATTAGTTTTAAAGTTCCCTTTTTCCCTTCCCCCTTTTCCCTTTTTAAATATTTAATAAAGCTTGTTTTAATTATAGTATACTCGTCTGTCTGGTCATTGGGGTGGTCTTGGGAAACTCCTCGAGGTGGAAGAGTTAAGAGGGGTGTGGCCCAGTAGCATATTCGGGTCCGCCCCCGGGGTGTGACACTTGTCTTAAAATATTTGTATTAATTCTTGATCTGTCATAAATCAATAGATCATCCTTCGAGAGGAGATTTTTTCTTGTAAGAAGTTAAATAAATGACAAGTTGATTACCTTTGTTTAGATCTAACCCGTATCAACTACTACACTGAGCTTACATTACTGTGTAAAATGAATGTATACAGTGTTAGCTACCGATCGCCTGTCAAAACTCTCTTCACAGCAGCGAGAAACAAACTCAGACCAGAGGTGCACTTTGGGTCAGTCGCATAACTCCAGCAACACGTGTGCGTCCGATGAAACTGTCTATATGATCGCAATGATGATTGACAGGCCTAAATGTTTAGCTTTTCCTGAACCTAGAACTTCATTAATTCCTACGTCCACATTCATACAGTACAATTTTGTACGATTTGCTTTTGGTTCTGTTACACTGGGTTTATGGTGGAGTTTTGTTTTTGTTGTTTTTTATATAATAATCCTATGTTTTTGCAAGATTCACTTAAATGTTTATTTTCAACAAGATATTTTTGCCAGATTTCTAATTTGCCACTAACACCATTAACAAACACACACCAGAAGTTAACATTGGGCCAGACACTTAACAATGGCAACAACCATAAGATAAAACCATCTATAGGCCTTTGTGATGTATTGTTTCAGTTTTTATAAATCATATTCATATTTGACTTATCTTGGGGTTTTATTCAAACTTTAGTTTTAAAAAGAGAATGGGGTTTCTGTTTGTGTGCAAAACCAGTCCTTGTGTGTCTTTAGTTCCTCTTTAACTGATGGAGGTTTTTGTACGACTCTTTATCACTGTGTGAACACTCGTGTGCTGTCAGGCCAGTGAAAACTCTGACAGTAATAATCTCCTGCATCTTCAGCCTGAACTCCACTGATGCTCAGAGTAAAATCTGTTTTTGATCCACTGCCACTGAATCTTGATGGAGTTCCAGACTGACGGCTGCTTGTATAATATATCAGGAGTTTAGGAGCTTCTCCAGGATTCTGTAAGTACCAGGACACACAAGGTGTGCTACAGTATGGAGGAGAACTGAGTTTACAGTTCAGAGTAACAGAGTCTCCTCGTGCTGCAGTTTTCACTGAAGGACTTTGAGTTACTGTGATCTGTGATTTACACCCTGAAACATAAATCATAAGAATCAAATATAGATGAACAGTTTTTAAAAATATTTCCAGTCATGATTTATATAAATAAAGTAAATGTATTAAAAAATCTACCTTGTAATGAGAATAAAAGTGTCGAGATGAAGATGATGGTGAAGGTCATTGTTGATGTTTAATTTTGTGTGTTGTGTTGAGTTATGAAGTGTTAAACTCACAGCACTATAAACTCTTAGAGATCTGAAACATCTCATCTGATATGCAAACAGATTATGAAAATCATCTTGCTCAATACAGCAGAAATCTGACTTACAGAGATGTGTAAGATATGAATGAAGTGTTCATTATATTAATCTGATCATTACATTCATAAGACACATTTGTATTGTGATATTTCTGTGTTTGATTGTTTTGAAAAAAGAATAAAAATAAAAAAATCTGTCCACTCCTGCATGACCTGCATTCATTTTGTATCTTTTAGATCTTCATAAACAGGACACAGAAATGAGTTCTGATTGAATAAAAATACTTGCAATGTATATAGTACGGTCATTTTAGTAAGGTTTTGTGTCTCTTGTTAAACACTGATTTGAATTACATATGAGCAGACAGACAGTATTCAGTGATCTAATGTGATATCTACAAGACAAACATGCAGTCACATGACCTACAGACTCCAAACCTTGAGTCTTAAATGTTTGATTCAATCTTTCATTCACAGTTTATCATTGACTATCAAACATTCAGCTGAGGTTCGATTACAACAAACATTTACTTTTAGAAATTCTGTTTTTTTCGTATAGTGTCAAAAAAAAAATACAAATAAAATAATTAAGTAAATAAAAGCATTGTTAAGCATGTATGTACATAATGTACAGAATATAGAGTCAGAGTTAGTGAAGCGTTCAGAGGTTTTTGTACAGCTGCTCGGTTTGTTTCTATCACTGTGGTGGACTTTCGGTGCCGGCACGAGACTGGAAGTTGGCAGTAAGTACAAAATTATTTTAACATTTACTTGCAATTGCTTTTAATATACAATTAAATTAAGTATCATTCCTCTTATTCCTTCTATTTCTTAATTAAATTGTTTGTTTTTAATTCTCAGTCAGGGTGCTTTAAGTAATATGCATTTATTTTGTTGACTATGTGCCATATTGTGCTCTATACTGTATGTAAAGTATTAAAACATAGAGATACATTTGTTTAAATTGTAATAATAATTTAAGATATTGATGTAAAAGTTGAAATACATTTGTTTATTTGTATATTTTTTATTTTTTTACTTTTCCTCTATTTGTGCTCATTTGGGTATCTGACAGTGGCGTTCCTTTCATGTTGGTCGTGTTGCTCTGTAGACTTGCTTCATATAAAACAAGCGTTAAAGATCTCACTTCAGTTCGGATAATAAACCATTCGGAGGAATTAAGTATTTAGTAAAGATTAACATAATACTTGATGGATAACTAAGCTCAGATGTCTCCAATTATATAGCGAGAAATTTAAAAACATTGATTGGAAGAACAAGAAATTGGCAAGAGGCACAAAGACTTGGATTGTAGATGTTGCTTTGCCAATTTTGTGCCTTTAAAAATACACACACGCAACAAACGGCAAAGCAAAACTACACAAAAAGTTTTGTGTGCTGTGTTTTACCTTTGTGTGTTGTTTGTGGCGTGCATAATATAAGTTATGAATTATTTTTGCATAAATGTTTTATATCAAATATTTATGCAAAAATACTTAATAACTTATATTATTTTAAATACAGAACATTAATGGGGCAATAACATTAAAAGATTGTATTTTCTTAATCTTTATAATTTGTTTTTATATTATAGTTATATTTTATAATAATAATAATAATAATAATATAATAATATATAATAATAATAATATATAATATTATATAATAATA
The DNA here is from genome assembly GCF_027580225.2 of Misgurnus anguillicaudatus. NCBI lineage: Eukaryota > Metazoa > Chordata > Actinopteri > Cypriniformes > Cobitidae > Misgurnus > Misgurnus anguillicaudatus. Next base: position 30,833,796 of record NC_073361.2, on the reverse strand, counting down.
TATTTTATATTAAGTTATATTATGTTTGGGGAGTGATTTTTTTTTTTTTGAACAAATAGCCTCCTTTTAAAACTGAAAATTGTAATGACGAGCCATGCATAAAACACACATAAGATCAATCATTTTAGGGTTCTAATTTTATGATAACGAAATCGGATAGGTTTTATAGTCAAAACTTTGAAACAATGTTTGATATCTGAATTTTTTTTGGTTTTATTTTGTCACTTTATCTCTTGATGTTTTTTTCTGTGTATCTGTGTATGTCAGGTGTAAGTCATCCTAAAGTGATCGTCCTGCCGCCGTCTAGTGAAGAGATTTCCAGCAAGAAGACAGCAACAGTGATGTGTGTGGCCAGCAATGGTTTCCCTTCAGACTGGAGTCTGAGCTGGAAAGTGAATGGGAAGATGTCAGGATCTCAGGAGAACAGAGCTGGAGTCCTACAGAAAGACGGCGGTCTGTACAGCTGGAGCAGCAGTCTGACTCTCACTGAACAAGAATGGATCAACAGAGACTCAGTGATCTGTGAGATCAGTCGGGAAGGTCAGACAGTCACTGGAGAAGTGAAGAAAGATCTGTGTTAGATCCTCTCTTCTTCTCATTCATGTCTCACATCAACAGTGAACAACTTTTCATACAACACTCTGTCTCTCTGCTTTATTCATTCTGTCTGCTTTAATAAAGAAATATTAAATATTGCTTCTTTGTCTTGTGATTTTTTTTTGAATTTGAACAATGAGTATATTGATCATTGGCTCGTGTGTTTGTTTCTAAATAAACTTGACTCAATGAAGCATGAAGACATCTGCAGATAAATGATGAAACAAGTGCTTTATTTGATGTTTGTGGTGTAACAGAGACATCAGACTCATGTAAGTGTATGAACATCTGCTCTGTACAGAGAGGAACAGAAATCTGATGATGTAAATATGAGTCTCAGTTTCACTCTTTGACTCTCTGAAATGAATCGGTTCAGTTTCTACTGACAATGAACATACTGAATAACTGAATCATTTAATTCATTTATTGAACACTTGACCTGTATTATTTATATGATGATCACAGACTCATTTTGTCTCCGATTCTTCTTAATGTTTTTCTTCTCTAAACATCTTGAGCTGATGTCACAGGAGTGACGATCTTTTGGGCGGAACAAAAAGTTGGGAAAGTTTGGTTCCGCCCGGATGCTTCCGCCCGGACCGGGAAGAGAAAACACCGGACATCCGGTAGCACCGCGAGGGCTGTAATCAGCCAAACTACGGACAGCTGCGGGTAATTAACAAGAACGCCGGGTGATTGGACGAAGGCAACACCCGGGCGAATACTTAAGAGCAGCTTAAATCACAGTTTGTGTTGTTGTTATGACCAGTGTTGGTGTGTGCTGTAGCGCTGAGTTAAACTCACCGGGTACGCCAGTTGGATTATTGGACTCTCTCTCTCTCTTTGTGCATCGTGGGATTTCGGCGGAGGCAGCTATTAAAGACCTTACGGGTTGGAAAGTAAGTGGAGGCCGACTGTGTATAAATGAAGTGAAGGAAGAAGGAACGTGCTATTGTGAGTACCCATCTGTGTAGTTGGAATTATCACAGGAGAAGTTAACCAAAGGAAGCGTGAGATAACAGAAGCACCGCAGTTGTGAGTAAACGAACTCATTCATTGAATATACCTTGCATGTATTTTATCTGGATATCTTTTAAGTGCTTTCCAGCGAGAGTGAGTGGCCCCGCCCCTGAGTTAGCGTGGTGGGTGAGCCACAGGATCTTTGTGTGAGACAGCCGCAGCGACGGAAACCAACTGCTAGGCCGTGTTACCATCTCCACATTCTTGCCCAGAGCGAGGCGAGGGAGGACGGGCGTCTATTGTGTGCACTGAGCGTGGTGGGTGAGTCTTGGATGTAGAAATTTCACTTTGAAGTGGTGCCGTGTATATTGCAGTGAGATTGCTGTGTCGTGTCAGACGTACCCCGCCTCCAGTCACTCGCTAGGGGCGCTGAAGAGGAAGACGGATCCTAGAATCACCCTGTGTGTGATTATGCTGTGAGTGTGTTTCAGCATCGGAAATTTCGGAGTAGTTCCTGAAGTATTTTCGTAGCCAGACGCTTGGCGGACTTGTGTTAGGAGTGGCGGTGAAGATCTGTACGGCTGGCGGTGTGAGTATTACCAGTTACATTGCTACTTTACCTGTGTGTTGTCTATCATCACAGAGTCAGAGGCGAAGAAGATCCGCTGCCCCGAGGTCTCTACAAAGGGGCGCCCCGGTCCGGTTGTCGGTTGCCAACAGGCGTCGAGGAAAGGGCAGCGCTCGACCCGGGTGTGACGGCGTGACACTTCCGCCCCTCTGTAGAATCAGCGAGTCAGCCGAGAGGGTTTGGTCCCCGGCGCTATCTTGGAAACCACTGCCGGTCGATACAGTACGCCTAGCCGTTATCGTGAGTCCGCTACCTTGAGAGAATATAACATAACCTGTTCAGTCTGTCCATCAACAGGGAAGAAAGCTGTCGTCTGTGGAGGAAGAGAGAGAGAAACAGTGTGAGCTCCAAGGAGACCCGTTGTGAAGGAGAACTATACGTACCAGAAGCTGTAATCAGCGACGAGGTGAGAGAATTAACTGAGAACGATTCACTGTGCCTTTGTGTCCCAGCTGTCGTCTGTGGAGGAAGAGAGAGAGAAACAGTGTGAGCTCCAAGGAGACCCGTTGTGAAGGAGAACCATGCGTACCAGAAGCTGTAATCAGCGACGAGGTGAGAGAATTAACTGAGAACGATTCACTGTGCCTTTGTGTCCCAGCTGTCGTCTGTGGAGGAAGAGAGAGAGAAACAGTGTGAGTACTAAAGTGACGAGTTGAGGAGGAAGATTCATACTTACCCAGCAGCTGTAGTCGGTGGAGGCCCTCGTGAGGACGATCCGCTGTGTCTTCGTGCCCTAGTGGTAGCCTGTAGAGAGGAAGAGAAACAGGAAAGGAGAGTGAGTCGACAACTAAGGAGCCGCGTGGGAAGACGGCGGAGTGCCGCGAATTACACGCAGGTACACGGACAGGAAATAGTACATGCCCATATTCATTGTGATTTTATTCTGCCTCCAGGAAGGAAGAGGAGCGCGCCACGGGCAGAGGGAACCAGAGGCGGGAGCCCGTTCCCCGACGAAAATCCCCCCCCCCTGGAGGACAGATCCTGATCCTAGTTTTAAATCCCCTTTCCCCGAGTCCCCATATATTTTAAATATTTAAATCAATAAAGAATATTTTTATACTTACCTGTACTCGTTGTTGTCTGGTCATTGGGTTGGTTTTGGGGACCTCCTCGAGGTGGAAGTTAGAAGGGGCGTGGCTTAACCCTTAGCGGCCAGCCCCTGGCTTGTGACACTGACTTAATGTCAGGTTTAAAGTAAACAGCTGTTCATATCATGAATTGAAACACAAATATGTCCCCCGTATTTACTTCCATTGGGATTGAAAAACAGCTGATTGAACTTACAGTATGCAAATATATAAATCACAGTTGATCTAGGAAACACACGCAGGTTCTTTCAATTGCATGACTATATGGTATACAATACAGTAAAAGAGGATCTGTTTGGGTCAATGTGTCGAAAATTATCAATATGAGAACCACAAAAAGTAAGAGAAATGCCTGCATGAGTCAGTGGAAGACCACCAGGACAAGGAAGAGGTTTTCCTGCAGTCCCACCTGGATGCAGTATATCATGCATTCTCAGACATAACAACTGAACAATGTCAGAAATGGCAAAAGATTCTTCCCAAGATGCTGTGTCAGAGAAGATATCAGGTGTGATATGAATGAGAACATGTGGCCAAATAGAAAGACTATAGAGATAAGATGATGAGATTTTCTTTTTTACTGTATTCATCTGTGGCTTTTTCTGTTTGCATTGTTTTTACATACTGTAATATTGTAAATGGAAGCAATATTGAATATGTTTGTTATCTTGCAGTGATGTTGTGTTGTAAATACTGTAAAGTCTTAACTGCAGCAATTCTGTCTCTGTCTTCTTTTTTTACAAACTGTACATTCTTTGAACATTCAAGCTACACTAGACACTGAGACAATGAATAACAACTATTTGTGTGTGTGTGTGTGTGTGTGTGTGTGTGTGTGTGTGTGTGTGTGTGTGTGTGTGTGTGCGTGTGTGTGTGTGTGTGTGTGTGTGTGTGTGTGTGTGTGTGTGTGTATGTGTGTGTGTGTGTGTGTGTGTGTGTACAGCTGCAGTATCTGTCAGGTGTCTCTTTGCAGTCTGACTGAAGGAGGTTTTTGTACGACTCTTTATCACTGTGTGAACATCCAGCTACCACTGATGACGTTTGCACTCATACAGTAATAATCTCCTTCATCTTCAGTCTGAACTCCGCTGATGCTCAAGGTCAAATCTGTGTTTGATCCACTGCCACTGAATCTTGATGGAGTTCCAGACTGAAGGGTTTTGGTCCGATATATCAGGAGTTTATGAGCTTCTCCAGGTTTCTGTAAGTACCAGGACACACAGGGTGGACTACAGCTTGAAGTATCATGTGATAGAGAACATCTCAGAGTAACAGAATCTCCTGGTGCTGCAAGTTTCACTGAAGGGCTTTGAGTTACTGTGATCTGTGATTTACACCCTGAAAGAAAAATTTTGTTTACAGTTCATAAAAAATACTTACATTCACATTTTATAGATAAGGTATTTATGTATACTTAATTCTACCTTGAAACGAGAATAAAAGTGTCCAGATGAAGATGATGGTGAAGGTCATTGTTGATGTTTAGTTTTGTGTGTTGTGTTGAGTTATGAAGTGTTAAACTCACAGCACTATAAACTCTCAGAGATCTGAAACATCTCATCTGATATGCAAACAGACTCACACTGATTTAAATATTTATCTCATGACATCACAACACAACTTTATACTTTACTGGCTGTTTCTACATGTTTGTGTTCATTGTTTTCAGATGATATTTTATTATCTGTGCATTAAAATAACAAGAATCGATTAAATGATTCTGACCGATGTTGTGCACGAATTCAATGAATCTTTACTGTGTCACAGTCAGCCACAGGACGACAAAAATTACAAACCTAAAAACTAAAAATCAAGTTATTGAAATATTTATATTTGTTTCAGAATTCAGATAAAATAACACACACAGTTTAAACAGTTTATCATAAACACACAGTACAGATGTGTTTATAGTCTGTAAGCTTTCTCTTTATCACACTGAATGATAATGTTGTTCAGTTATATAATATAAATAAACTCTGTTCATAATTTTTTGTTGTTGTTCATCATTTACAAACTTTAATATTTTCATGCTCTTTTGTTTATTTTTCACACAGCAGGGCCGTGCACATACTTGAGGGGCAGTGGCCCAAACCAAAAAGGGGGCACTCAGGGGGTGGCACAATTAATATGGTTTTAATAAAATATTATAAATATGATGTTTTATAGATAAGTATCAACTAAGAGAAATGATTAAAATGGAAAATATATTTCATAAGAATTAAAGAAAACTAATAATTTTATATGATTTACGTGCTGGAGCTTTGAATCCATGTTTGCAATGTTGAACTGCCTTTACAGCCTCACTGTCCCCTCTGTCTTCTTTTTGTGAAGGCATTTTTTCTTTCTTTATTTTTTTGTATTTTTTGTCTGCCAACAACAGCAACCATTAGAAATAATTAGCGACAGAAATACAAAAACTACCAAATGACTAAATCAGCAGCTCAAAATCTGAGGTAATGTAATTAATCTACCGGTTAATGCAACAAACTTCCCAAACTATCATCGCTCTCCAGAGATTGTACAGATTGTAAGAGATGCTGCGGAGCGGACAGCTGGATCTTTAGCAGAGCGGTAACAGAACATGTTGGCATTTGGTGAGAGGGGCAGTGGCTCTTGCCACCGGGCCACAACCCTGTGCATGGCCCTGGTCAGCAGTGAAAGAGTTACCTAATATTATTAAATCTAGGAACCTCTTTTTGTTCATCATTAAAGTTATCTTAGTCATCTACATACAACTTGATATGTCAAGTGACAAAAACACAAAGCAAATGTAAGGAAAGTTCTGTTACAGAACGCTAGAGAGTCTCTTAACTGAACCCTTTATAGACAGAAAGAGTCATAACTAAAGCTCATGAGTTAAACTGTTGTTGATCAGATTCATGTCATATTAAGAGACACTATCTAAATTTGGAAAACTAAATGAATTTAATACACTTTTAGTGTGTGTGTTCGTGCGTGCATGTGTGCAGCTGCAGTATCTGTCAGGTGTATCTGTGCAGTCTGACTGAAGGAGGTTTTTGTATGACTCTTTATCACTGTGTGAACACATAGCCGCTGATATAGTGATAACTCATACAGTAATAATCTCCTGTATCTTCAGTCTGAACTTCACTGATGCTCAGAGTAAAATCTTTACCAGAATTTGCTCCACTGCCACTGAATCTCTGTGAAGTGTCACCATGATGAGTATTTATATAATAAATGATGAGTTTAGGAGCTTCTCCAGGTTTCTGCTTATACCAAGATAAATCATTGCTATATATTCCAGTATCAGTTGTACACTTTATATTGACGGTTTGTCCAACAGAAACAGATTGAGCTTTACTCTGAGTTACAGTAACTCCTCTGGATTCTGTTGAGAAGAAAACAAATTTGTTCAAAAAAGAAAACTAAGAGTTAAAATACTTTCTAAACAAAAAAAGATGAATTTTTGTTACCTTGAATAAAACTGCCAAGAATCCAGATGAAGGTGATGATGAAGAGATTCATTTTGTGTATTTGTTGTTTTTCCAGCACTGTGTTATAAAGTCAGACTGTTAAAAACACACAGAGTACTGAAGCGTGTGATGAGATGTAAAGCAGTGATCAGACTTTACTAAACCTCCTACTATCATCAAATATTTCAATATTAAAACAGATGAGTGGAGTCTGTATCTGTACTACTCTACAATAATATCTGCTGGATTAAAGTTTGTATTCAGACAATCTAATAATATAAAATATGACAGCACTCAAAGCATGTTAATGTCTTTGTGTTTGTTAGTATCGATCTCTGGACAATATATTTAATCCAGTGTCATGACTGGATGTTTATTTACAGACACCAGAGATCTCAGATTCATGACTGTTGTTGAGTTTTTCTTCCATATGATGTCGTCTACATTCAGATTCTGAAAGACGGTGAATTTCATTGAGAAAACACTCTTTTATTCATTTTATTTACACAAATCATCATTGAAGTCTCTTTAGATCATCTTTCTACTGTCAGATAACATTCAAGTAAATTCCAGCACTGTTTGTGTAGTTTGTTAAATATTTGATGAAAATGTCGATATATCATAATGCACAGGATTATGGACTTTTCACATGTAAAATTGTTACACCTATTCCAAACATTGTTTATATTGTTGACTGTTTTACACTTTTCATATTGAGTTAGTCATTATTTATGTCTTTTCAAGTTGAAAGATTTTACTCTGTACTTTTGTAAACCCATCACATAAACATTCATCACATTAAATAAACAAAAACAAATAATATTTGTGCTCTTCTTTACTCTAACATGGTGCAAGTTTATTAAGTTTATTGAAGAATTGAACATACTGCTAACATCAAATAATAAAAGTGTGTAACAAACACAAACACAAAATAAAGCCCAGTTAAACATTGATGAAAAGACAGATGGAGATTGAGTGTTTTACCTGCCGGTCATCAGTTTGTATGTACTGACATAAATAAAAGTTTCTTCTGGAATCCAGTTGGATAAAAAAATCCTTTAAAACATAAAGAAAGAACATGTTTAATATATAACATCTGTAGTGTCATCTGATCCTTATTAAACAGTAACATGTTGACAAATTATGTAAAAAAATAAAATAAAATAAAACTATAGGCAGACATAATAATGAGTACAATATCAAGTAATGAGGACAATATCTGTCTTCAAACTAACAAATCAAAAAGAAGTGCATTTACAAAAGACTAAAAAAACATGGAAAACATGCTTACAGTAACAGATTATGACACAAAGGTCAACAATTTTGCCTTATATGATGATCAAATTCCTAAATGTTTTGAGGTGTAAGACTATTCAACAAAAACCAAAATAATATATTTGGATGAAAATGACATAAGATAATGAAATGGAAACAGCAGACAATTGTACATAATCATCTGCATGATTGTATCAAAACAATGAGAATTTGCTTTTATGTTGTGCACAACTGACTTGATGATGTGGAGGTTGAACAAAATTATTTCTGATCTGACAAATGGTCAAAAACGACTGAGAAAAACTGTAATCTTTTTAGGAGCTGTGCATCAGGGCCCAAGTTCACAAAAATGAGCATTGAGTCATAATAATATTATAACCCCGCTTCATTTCACACTGAACATGTTTAACACGGCAATGTGGGGTTAACCCTGCTTCAAAGGAGGATTTTATAACCCTTTATTTCAGAGATAACACCACTTTTAAATTACAAACACTCCTTACCCCGAGTGTAGAAGTGTTTAGAATGAAGATAACCCCGGGGTAAAGCGCATTTGTTATTTTTCATTTTAGTTTCTGTACGCTATCAAAAACCCTGTAAACCTCTGTCCCACATATAAACCCATCCACTGATCATCAATGAAAACATTACTGTATAAAGTTTGTCACTAGAGGTCAGTAAACAGCAGATAAACTCATCACTGATGACTATAACAGGACAGATAAGAGACAGATAATAAGAGTTTACAGTAATGATGAGATTCATTAAATGAGACTCATGTGAGAACGTCTCGGTTACGGATGTAACCCTCGTTCCCTGAAGGAGGGAACGGAGACGTCAAGTCGTGGCCGACGAATTTGGGAAGTTGCTTAGAGAGACCAAACTGCTTCTTATACTACTAAAACGCCAATGAACTTGGCATTGACATATTTGCATAATGCTGGCACTGCCCCGCCAGGTGCGTATATAAGGCGCACGTGCAAATAGGGAAATCAGCTTCTGTTCGCTGAGAAAGCCGGAAGGTGACCGGCCTAAACAGCAGGTGGCAGCACCTGTGGCGACGGGACGTGATGTCTCCGTTCCCTCCTTCAGGGAACGAGGGTTACATCCGTAACCGAGACGTTCCCTTTCAGTCGGTCACTACGACGTCACGTCGTGACCGACGAATTGGGAATCCCTACCAAAACGCCACTAGGGGCTGACCTCTTCCAGTGTCTGCAAAGCCCTCCAAGTTCCCTCGGGAAATGGAGAAAATAAGGCAGAAGGCCGGGCACTAGATGTTCCTTTAACCCCACAGTAGTGCCAGCGACTGGGAAGCGCCCTATCTGAGCGGTATAGGGACGCTGCGGAAGCCACCGCCCCGTTAAGGGCTAATGGTGGGCGAAAGTCAACCGTAGTTGAGGTAAAAATGACAGCCGTGGCTGTTTAAGCAAAGCAGTGCTCTGCTAAGGGAAACGTGGGCTGGTAGGATTAACCCCACGGAATAATACTCACAAAGGAACCCGATGGGACACAATGTGGGGCCCTGGCCAAACACGTAGGTTCGTAAGAATACAACTAGTGAAAGGCTGACAGCCAATGCTCCGCAACAAAGGCTGTCAAGGCAGTGGAGAGAGCAAATCAAACCATTACGCATTTTTGCTCTGTTAGCCTTCCATACTGAAACTGAATTTGGAGCCTCAGTCGGAGGCTGCAAGCCGACTTGCGAGTCTGCTCTCCGTGCCCTCCCTGGTGAGGAAAGAACACGAGAGGATACAGGCTCGATACGAACATTGTAAAATCTAATGAACGTATTAGGTGTCGCCCAACCAGCAGCTCTACAGATGTCTGTTAGCGAGGAACCACGAGCTAAAGCCCAAGATGAGGCAACACTCCGTGTGGAATGCGGAGGAATGCCCTGCAAAGGAATGCCCTGCAAATTGTAAGCTAGGGCGATAGTATGAACTATCCAATGAGACATCCTCTGCTTAGTGACAGCTTTCCCTTTCTGCTGGCCACCATAACAAACAAAGAGCTGGTCTGAGGTCCTGAAGCTTTGCGTGCGGTCCACGTAGAATCGCAGTGCGCGTACGGGGCACAACAAAGCCTCGGTTGGGTTTGCCTGCTCCAAAGGCAACGCTTGCAAGCTCACCACCTTATCTCTGAAGGGAGTGGTGGGAACTTTGGGCACGAAGCCTGGTCTGGGTCTTCAGTGAGACAGCAGGACCAAACTAAAAGCACGAATCGTCAACAGAGAATGCATGTAAATCCCCTACTCTCTTCATGGAGGCCAATGCTAGCAGGGTCAGAGTTTTCATTGATAAAAAACTTCAGACTCGCAGACTGCAAAGGCTAAAATATGAGACCAGAAGGCTTCAGTACCATGGACAGGTCTCAGGAGTAAAGAGGGAGGGCGCGAGGGGTTTAGCCTGCGAGCGCCTCTTAAAATGTAATAATTAAATCATGCTGGCCAACTGATCTGCCGTAGATAAGTGAGTGAGCAGAAATAGCGGCGATATCAACTTAATGGCGGAGGGACAGCCTACCATCTAACCCATGTTAAAGATATAAAGCATAATGTTAAAGGGCATTCTCTGGGTCCTCGCGTTGCGAAGAGCACCGGGTGACGAAAAGATTTCATTAAGCGCGTAAGCCTGTCCTGTGGACGGTGCTCGAACCGCGTCGATGGTGTTAGATACCGTTTGCGATAAATCACCTAAACCTTGCGCGCGCTCAACGACCATACATGGAGATCCACAGGTCGGGGCGCGAGTGCCAAATGTGCCCCTTCCTTGAGAAAGAAAGTCCTTCCTCAGGGGAATCCGCCAGGGAGGGCTGTCGCGAGGAGCATTAACTATGAAACCAATTCTTGGTCGTCCAGTACGGACGATTAATAAAAGGTTATCCTCGTCCTGCCTGACTTTGCACAGTGTCTGCGCAATAAAGCTCACTGGAAGGAATGCGTATTTACGCACCCCCCGCGGCCAGCTGTGTGCCAACGCATCCACGCCGAGGCTGCCCTCGGTTAGTGAATAAAATAGGCGACAGTGGGTATCGTCCGGCGACGCAAACAGATCTATCTACGCACAACCGAACTTCTTCCAAATTAGCTGGACCGTCTGGGGGTGGAGTCGCCATTCGCTGGGGGCGCAGCTCGGGAAGCGCGTACCGCTGTATTGAGCGAACCCGGGATGTAAATGGCACGAAGGGACCTCAGATGCTTCTGACTCCAAAGGAGGAGATGACGAGCGAGATGCGACAGGTGACGAGAGCGCAAAACCGCCTTAACGGTAAATAACGCAACAGTCGCAATGTTATCGGTGTCGACAAATACATCCTTCCCTCGCATCTCCATAGCGGAGCGTACAAGTCCCAGATATACAGCGCACCGCTCGCGGCAGTTGGGGTGCTATGCACACCCCAGAGACTGCAAGCCCGTCATACGTGGCTGAACATCCCGTGCTTAGGGCATCGCATGCTACAGAATGCCAGGAGACCCCTCAGAGGCATATCTTGCTATCAGAAATGCTGGGTCTACTACGGGGAAATTTAAATGACACGCAGGTGTAGTATTTACACGGTGTATGCCGGTGCGCCACGCTCTCCTCAAGACTCGATCGTAAAGCCAACGCTGAAGCGGTCTCATATGACGCAGCTCGAGCAGTGTCACAGCCGCAGCATGCTGTCATATGTCCAGGAGCTTCTGAAATTGTTTCAGAGGGACTGCGTACTTCCCTCGAATTAAACCGAGGCAAGTCAGAACTGACTAGTTGCGCGCTTTTGTAAAACACGCCAATTAGTTGATCGAGTCTAATTCCATACTGAGAAAAAGGATCCTCTGCACGGGGCAAAGTTGCTCTTTCCCAGTCGACCTGATGACTAAAACGAGCGAGATGCCGAAGCATTAACTCTGTGTTCGCGCACGTCTGCCAAGAACGGGCTATTATAAGTCGACGTAAATAAAGCAGAATGCGAACAACACTCTCTCTCTGATATTTAAATGTCGTGACTAGCACTTTCATGGAGACACGGAGAGAGAGAGACAGCTCGAATGGTGTACTTAATATTAATATGCCCACCCCACGAGCAAAGCGAAAAAACAGTCTAAGGCGAGGGGAGATGGACACAAAAGTACACGTCTTACAGGTCTAAGGCTGCAACCGATCTGAATATTGAAATACGAGCCTCGGCGTTATCATCCAAAAAAAGACCACCTTTGTAGAGCCGGTGCGTAAATCAAATCGATCGTAACCCACCGCGTATTTTGGGTACTATGAGATAAAGGCTGGAAAAACCCTATCATCATATCATCATCTCGGTAAGAGGGACCGGCTCGAACATCCTTCGCCAGCAAGATATCGACTTATGCACGCAGTACATGTGCATCGGACACTTTCACATAGTGAAACGAAAGCCCGAGAATTTTGGGGTTGTGCCGGTAATTGTATTTCGTAACCGAGGCGGATCGTGCGTAAAACTCAACGAACGGGCTGGGAACTGAAGCCAAGCACCCAGGCACCGTACGAGGAGAATTAACGACACTACCAAAGTACCCGCGGTGGGGCAGCGAAGCGAGACAGGTGAGACTGCCGGTGCGTCTGCTGTGACAGCATAAGCATCTACAGTATGTGTGTGTGACACTGACCTGAGCCCGCTGAAGGTGACGGTCGTCTGGTCTCCTCTGCGGAGAGCGCAGACTCCGATGAGGGTGCTGGTGGTCCGGTCTCCTGAGTGGAGGGCTCGGACTCCTCAGAACACCCGCTGGCGATAGAGGAGAGGTAGGGTGAGCTGGTGTGTGCCCGCTCACGGCTCTCTCGATCCTCTGGAGACCTGGAGAGGGAAGAGGAATGCACTCTATGTGTGGTTAGTGGGTACCGGCTAAACAGCCGGTGGAACATATGCAAACCAAGAATTTTCCACCCGACCCTCTATCGGGGGAAGGAGCGAATCACCGTCTCCTGAAGAGTGATCCTCTGCCAATCCAGGTCGCCCGCTTACTGGCCACTTAAACTCCCGATTTCACGGGAAGCGGCTAAGCGGGCGGGGCGAGCTGCTGACGACTGGTTCCCCCGCGCTGCCGAGATGGGGTCCGAGGAGGGGAACGGAGGTGGTCGCCGCAGGACGCCGACGGCGAGAGGCAGACTGAGGAGCCGGCGTGGTGGTTTTTACCAAGGGCAGCTCTCCTTCGCCGGGGCATGACCTCAGAGATCACCTCAGTCTGCGCAGCGGAGCTGTACGACTCCACGGCCTCGCCGAAGAGGCCGGTCTGTGAGACAGGAGCATTCAAGAAGTTGTTCTCGCCTGCGTCCGTCAGCCAGACACAGCCAAAGGTGGCGATCTTGAACCACTGTCGTGAACATCGCACGACTGAAGGTCGCGGCCTCCCTCGTAAATCCTTGGTGAACCCGTAGCAACGTTATTGCGTGCAGGGCTGAAGCCGCCTCTCCGCATGCCTGACGGACAGCGCCCGTAACCGGACGACTATCTACAAACACGGGAGGGAAGGGTTGGGTGGTCCCTCCAGGAACGCAGCTGCATCGCAACCCCCCGCTCCACTGAAGGGTCCCTGCCCTTAGCGGCTCCCTTGGTGAGGGAGGTGAAGGGTGAAAGCTGAAGCTGAACGGCCGGATGGCCGCAAATCACGTCAGCTCTTCGTGCCGTCGGGAAGAAAGGCACAGGAGCAGAGGACCGAGAGGCCCGAGCAGCTCCGAAATACCAATCACGTGGGCGGTACAGTTCGGGCGGAGAGGGGTTAACCTCTCCAACTCACCGTTTCCGCCGCTCGAGCGGGCACGGCCGCCATCTCCGGAACGACTCCACTTCGGAGGAACTTGGACACCCCTCTGATGCTGCAGAAGTGAACGGGACCAGAAGGAGGTCCCATGGATTCGGCAGACATCGTAGAACACGACTCTGCCGTCTCCACCGGAACCTCAACCGGCTGAGGATGAAAGGCCGGTAGGTGGAGGACGCATCCTCCGTCCTCCTCAGCGTAGTGATGCGAAGAGCGTCATGCGAGCGCTTGACAGTCGCACCATGGCGGTGTCAGCACTGCAAAGACGCGGACAGCATTCCCGTAGAAATGTCAGTCGTCTCCGCAATCCAAGAGGGTTATGCTCTCACAGAGAGAACAAAAACTCTCCACGAGCGCAGCCTCAGAGTGCTTGATGCCCAAGCATGAAGACAGCGCTCGTGACCGTAACTGGAACCCTTATACCTCTCACATCCAAGATCGCACGGACGAAAAGCAATCCTGAAAAGGACGCCGATCTCCGAATATACGAGCTCTCACGTATCACTCTTTTAGGGAAATCACTCTTTAGGTGCTCAGCTGATGATGCGCACAGGGAAAGGCAACGCACACACTAAACTCAAAACAAAAAATATGCAGAGCAGTGGAATACTGCGAGCGTCCGCTGTGTTAGTACTGCTTGTCAATCAACTTCAGCAACCGTTCCCAGAAGAGCAGATAGTAGCTTCTCAGTCAGATAAAGCCGGCTTTCGAAGCGAAAAAGCTGATTTCCCTATTTGCACGTGCGCCTTATATACGCACCTGGCGGGGCGGCGCCAGCATTATGCAAATATCTCAATGCCAAGTTCATTGGCGTTTTAGTAGTATACGAAGCAGATTGGTCTCTCTAAGCGAGTTCCCAATTCGTCGGTCACGACGTGACGTCGTAGTGACCGACTGAAAGGGAACTGTAAGGATATGACAGCAGTTTCTGATCAGAAGCATCATTCCACTGATCTCAGATCAGATGTTAGGGTGAGGATCAGGTGAGACTCTGAGACTCTACATGATATTCAGTCTTCAATTCTGTGCTAATAGCATTAAACAAAAAGGCAAAAATCTTTAAATGCCTGTATTTCATGATGTTTGATTCGTCCAAATAGAAAAGAAATGAGAAGCAGTCATGATGAAGCGCTTCATAAGATCTGTGATGTTTGATCTGAGCTCTCTCCTGAAGATCACTCCTGATGTCCTAACATCTCACATTTGTGTTGAATTGCTTCATTTATCAGTCTCATTAATCAAAAGCTCTTCTGAAGTGTTAACCTTTAAAAATAGTTCAGAGTTGTTTAAAACTTTGCATATCCAGATGATATTAAACTAAAGCGGATGTGAAGATGTTAACAGGAGACAGATCTGAGAAGAACAGAATCACTCAACACTATTAATGCAAATCTGATTTTCACATCTCACATTTACTGTTTGTTTAAATGCTGTCAACCTGAACACTTTCACTTCTTCTCAATGAAGACTTTGTCAGTTATGAAGTTTTAAGGGAATTTCTTATGAACTGACAAGAACAGATCTGATGTTGTCCTCTTTCTTTATCATAAATAATAAGCACACAAGAACATCTGAATGAAACTACAGCTACATGATATACTTTAAGAGTATGATTCATAATTATAAACTGATAGCAGACATCACATGTACAACATAAATCAGCCTTTCTTTATATGAGTTATACAAACCTAAAGTTGACACCGACCATCAGTTACTTCTGAAATATCAACACAACACCATGAGATGTTTTTTTTATAATCATTGTTGTCTTTTCGGTTGTGTGTGTGTGTGTGTGTGTGTGTGTGTGTGTGTGTGTGTGCGTGTGTGTGTGTGTGTGTGTGTGTGTGTGTGTGTGTGTGTGTGTGTGCGTGCGTGTGCGTGTGTGTGTGTGTGTGCAGCTGCAGTATCTGTCAGGTGTATCTGTGCAGTCTGACTGAAGGAGGTTTTTGTACGACACTTTATCACTGTGTGAACACCCGGCTATTACTGACAACATGTTCACTCATACAGTAATAATCTCCTGTATCTTCAGTCTGAACTACATTGATGCTCAGAGTAAAATCTGTACCACCATATACTCCGCTGCCACTGAATCTTGATGGAGTTCCAGATTGACGTCTGTTTGTCAGAGATATCAGAAGTTTAGGAGCTTCTCCAGGTTTCTGTAAGTACCAGTACACACAGGGTGGAGTACAGCCTGTAGGAGAACTGAGTCTACAGTTCAGAGTAACAGAGTCTCCTCGTGCTGCAGTTTTCACTAAAGGACTTTGAGTTACTGTGATCTGTGATTTACACCCTGAAACAGAAATGATAAATATATAATATATATTAAAATGTAGATGTACAGTTTATAAAAATATTTTTAGTCACATTTTATAAATAATCTACCTTGTAAGGAGAATAAAAGTGTCGAGATGAAGATGATGGTGAAGGTCATTGTTGATGTTTAGTTTTGTGTGTTGTGTTGAGTTATGAAGTGTTAAACTCACAGCACTATAAACTCTCAGAGATCTGAAGCATCTCATCTGATATGCAAACAGACTCACACTGATTTAAATATTTATCTCATGACATCACAACACAACTTTATAGTGTTTGTGTTTATTTCCACTGATATTTTTGTGGATTGTTGTCTTAAAATATTTAGATTAATTATTGACCTGTCATAGATCAATAGATCATCCTTCAAGAGTAGATTTTTTATAAGAAGTAAAATGAATGACAAGTTGATTAACTTCATTTAGATATCATGTAATGCATATCAAGTACTACACTGAGCTAACATTACTGGGTGTCAAAGCTCTTTTCACAGCGGTGATCTATACTCGCCGTCTTCTCTCATCTGTAGGAAACCAAAACATTGTTATTTTCAACAAGGTATTTTTTCCAGAGGTCAGTTTAGTAAATAGCAAGACAGATAAGCAAACACAGAGCGGAAGTTAACTTTGGGTCAGCCGCCTAACTGCAGCAACAGGTGTGTGTCCGATGAAACTGTCTACATGATCTCAATGACCACGTTTATATGCACCCTCATAATGCGATTATTTCAAATAATCCGAGTTAGGTCTTGATCTCAGTAAGATGTTTACATAAATGGAGTTAACCTCTTCACTTCTGTTTATGTAGTTTTTATTTTCGGACTATAGCCCAATACAGAGCACAAATCATGAACTCACATATACTGTCCACTGTTTTAATTTACTTACGTTAAATGACAAACATATTCTTATGGACGCATTTTATTAGTCTGTGCAGTGATGAAGATAGAAATATTATAACAGTGCCTGTAAGGGTTTTATACGCTGCTGTCGTGTTATTTGAGGTGTTTTTGTATGAAGACAGACTGCTGACAGTGAGTTCAGTGAAAACTTCCTAATGTCAAGTTGAAAATGAAATTGCGCTTAAGGTGCGTGACTTAAACACATGCGCACTTCAGTTAGTACGGTATAAATGCGATTAAAGCGTTTACATGGATGCATACTGCGATTAAATATGGCGTACACCTGTTTTAATAAGATCATACCTGCTGCGATTATGAGCTTAATTGTAATATTTTTATCAAAGTATTGCATTAACATGAGGTAAAGTATAATCACAATATTGACAAAATCTCATTATAATCGCATTTCAGATTTGCCACTAGCAGGACCATTAACAAACACAGACCGGAAGTTAACATCGGGCCAGACACTTAACAATGGCAACAAGTGTGCATTCAATAAAACATCTATTATATATAGGCCTCTGTGATGTGTTTCAGTTTTCATAAGTCATATTCATAAGAGATTTATCTTATCTTGTAACACCTAACATCTAAGGTTTTGTGTCTCTCGTTAAACACTGATTTGAATTACACTGTAAAAAGTGAAAAGTTGGATCAACTTAAAATTTCACTTTAGTTTCACTTTTCTTTAGGTGAAAAAAGTTTGTCAACTTTAAATGTTTTTTGAATTTGTAACACCTAAAAAAATGTGTAGGTGTTGCCAATTGAAAAAAAATTAAAGTTGAACCAACTTTTTACAGTGTATGAGCAGACAGACAGTATTCAGTGATGATATCTACATGCAGTCAGTTAACCTACAAGTAATCCAGTACCTGGCCTGTAGACCTGTTCGCAATTTGGTGTTGGGGGAATTTCTCACTTGCACTGAGTTAGTGGGTCCCTAGACATGAAAAATCACTGAGGTGCTCGTCTGCCATGGTGCCACGAGTTATGTAGTGGTCGTGTCGAATATGACCGCCGATGGATGATGGTGGGGATCCAACTTCTTTGTTTCTGAGTGTATATACACATATTATACCTCCATTTGGACTTGTGGTGGTGTGTGGAGTTCATTTCTGGTGTTGTTGTGACCATGTTGAGTGATTTTTGCCCTTGAACGGTCATGGTCGGGGTCATTTTCCTATTCTGAAGACCTTGGCCATAACTCGGCCATTATTAGAAATAAAAACCTGATGCAATAAGCCTAATTCTACTAAATCTGACATTTAGCATTCATTGCTAATATTGTTTTTAACATTAAGGATCATCTTGTCATTCAAATGTCAATTTCAACATAATTTTTTAATAACTCAATTAAGATTTTTTTATTAATAGTCTTTTTTTATTGTATTTTTTCCACAAATATTTGTTTTAATTATAACAAGACATGAAAAGAAGAAATGAAACAATTATAAACATCCCTTTTGAACTTTATTTTAATTGGGTGTTAGTACAATGATATAAAATAAAACAATTGGGTGCAAATAAAACTATGTAGCTATAAATGTGATACAAATTACATCATATCAAATTAACTAAAAGTGCACCATATAGTCTGATTTCTGTCAAAGTGTACTGTATGTGTGACTGCATATTAGTGGGATGGGTTTTTACAGGATGATTTTTCAATTTTTCCATGGCAGAATACGGTGCATGAAACTCCAGCAGCACGACAGCCACATCGGCGATTGTCACACTTGCCTGCACACTTACATACTGTGAGCAGACTTGGTGGTAAGGGCTTCAGACATTTTGATGGCAGGAATGTGCCAAAGTGCTCCTTCCATCCATGTTCCATTGGCTCTAGTCTTGCTTTGGGGTCCTTGGCTGTTGCAAGTAAGTGGCATGCGGTATGAACCAGAAAAGCCCCTCGCTGGATGTGGCCTCTGATCCCACTACTTGTGGGAGGGAGAGCATCAATTCCAGCACTTCCACTGGTGTAGATTTCTACCCTGAGGTCATCAAAGGTCTTAGCTGTTGTAGTTGACCTGGCCCCAGCCCAGACACGCACCAAGTACTTTTCAGCCAACGCTGCATCTTGCTCTGTCAAGGTGTCTGCCTCTCCAAAGTTGGCTAAGTATTGGACTGGGTCAGAAGCCATAGCAGCATGTTTAGTCCCCACCTTGCTCATTTTTTTTTTCTCCTAGGGGGTTTTTCAACCCGGGGAGGCAGCCTTTTTGGGCTTAACTTCTATACGTTACATTAGTAATACGTTTGCTTATAATGTTGATTTATAGCCGTAGCAAATTTAACTGCTTGTGCTATCGTTTATTATGTTGTGCTATCTGTCGATTTTCTGTGCTTTTCACTGCATCTATTATGTAAAGCTGCTTTGATACAATTACCAAATTGTGAAAAGCGCTATATAAATAAAATTGAATTGAATTGAATTGAATACAGTCATCTCCAGTCAGGATATGTGCTTTAATCACTGTCTTTGACAGTGAATCTCCAAGACGAGAGATTGCTTGATGGAGTGGAAGCATTCGCCGCCTCTCACCAGTGCCATACTGCTGCCAGATCTCCTTCATCCCGAGCTCTTGGAAGTATGGGCTGTAGTGGAGAAGCAATGCAAAGGTGTCTGTGTCATTGGAGACTATGACAACTCTCTTGCACTGCTTCACACGAACAGCCCACTCAACATGCACCAGCAACCTGGCATCAGCCTCCTCAATCCAGTTCCAGAGATCTGGGATCTCTTCACCACCAGCTGCCTTTGCTGGTAGCACCTCATCATCAATGACAATAGAGCTGACAATAACAGTAGCATTGGCACTGGCTCGATTGCACACTATATCCCGAGCTAACAGTTGGAGATTCCGCTTGTTCTCCTCAGACGCCCAGAACTTGTCAAGTTGCTGAGGGATGGGTGTGTGTCTGTTCATGTCAATAATGTTGATGCATGTTGTTGAGTCTGTACGCCGCATGCGCTCCCCTTCTTTCAGGGACATCTCGATGTAGGAATCTAGTACAAGATGGATGAACTCTGGTTTTTGGCAGAGGGATTATGTTGAGCTGATGATGGCATTGATGACAGCACCTAAAGTAGGGAATTGTGCTAGAGGCATCTGTCGCATCTTCAACATGAAGTCTACCACAACATGAGTGGCATAAGTAGACTCAGGACTCCATTGGGTGAGATCAAGTTGAGGCTCAATCTCACTGACAAGTTTTGACTTGTTGACATGAGCTGGAAGGTCACCATCAAACAGGGGAGATGCTGAAAGCACATCATGAGAAAGTATCTGCCGAATACTCATTCCCCGCTCTTTAGCAATGTCCATACTGCTATGTGCCTCTGCCATGTCTTTGGATGAGACTAACTTCTGCTCCTTCATACTGATTGTTGGTGTATTTTGTGGTTGTTCATTGAACTGAGGTAGTTTTCTCTTTGATACAGTTGTGCTAATTTTCTTGTTCTTCTCAACTAACCTCTCCTGCCTGTATGAGCAGTAGACATGTTTCCCATTTTGGAGACAGTTGAGCAAGCGAAGAGCGACACCTTGGTTAACAGCCTGCTTGGTGAGTATATTGTGCAGTGGAACAGGCACATTGACTGTCACAGAGTATGGATTCAGAGCTCAAACTCTGCTACAGCATTTGCATTGTGTGTGGCTCCTACTACATAGTGACCCCCAGGACCCTTTGACACTCGCTGAATGGTCTGCTCGACCTTTATGTCACCTCCCACAGCACAGAACCAGCCAGGGCAATCCTGCACAACCCAATGCCCTATAGAGAAGCACCGGTAGAGCTCAGGATGTGTGAACTCCAGCACCTTGATTTGTTCAAGATACCATGAACCATGACGAAGGTAGTTTATGCAGTCACATTCTGCAAAGATAGGCATAGAATCCTCTATAGTAGCCACGTGTAGGTTCCAGTTTCCTTCTCTTTCGGAGACTACAGCATTTTTAATTACGGCCACCAATTCCAGCCAAACTCAAAAGAATTGGCAGAGCTCTGACTTCGCTTCACACTCCTCCTCAAACTCCAGAAAGTCCTGATTTAGCTTCTGCACTTGTTCAACCCAGGCCTCAAACTGCTCTGAGCAACGTTGATTTGCAGTCAATGTAGTGTGCAGTGCCTCTACCTGTGCTAGCACTGGATATTCTGCTTTGTCCTTGTGATGCCAGAATATCTCCCACTGGAGCGACCTGATCACATTCTCCACAATCAGCATCCCAGTGAGAGCCCGGACATAATGACTACCATTTAACACCGACTCTATCACGCCAGGTCCAAACACTTCACACTCCACCAATGCATCATCCAGGCCAGAACCACGAAGCAGTTTTCCCTGGCATCTGAGTAGAACACGCGTCCAATGAAAAGGGCCCATGCAGAGGAACAGATCCTTGAACTGTTCTGTCTCATGTAGGTAAATATCTACACCCAGAGCAAAAACGCTTTCATCACACCAAATAGCTATTGATGCCTGATTCAATTGTCTGCGAACACTCTGGAAGTTGGTGAGGCAATGTCTGATGGTTGCACGCTCAGTAATGGGTCTTGGTATGACAGGGAGAAAGCCAACACGCATCATCGGCACCACAGCAGATGAGACAAGTGTGTGCACAGCTGCCCATATCAGAGGGTCTCCTGCTGATGCACCACAGCGGATCAGACTGATCAAGAATTCTCGCTTTCCAGATACACTTTTGGCAGTTGCAACATCAAGTAATGTTGCTTGCTTGTTTTCAGGATGCAAGAGCATATCTGGTGGCAGGGCAGGTCGAACCACTGGCTTGGCATGGTAAGGTACCTCTTAGCATGGCAACTTTGTCCGCAAGATTGGATCAGAATGGCTTAATCCTGTGCTTGACACTGGAGGCTTATGAAGGGGTCTGTTAACTGTGGTGTCTTGGAACAGTACTAATGCTGCATAGTGTGAACCCTTGGTACCAGACAGTGATGCTTTATCAGCATAATTGGAGTTGTCCATGCCTGCCATAGTATAATCCTCCCTTGTAAAAGTACTTGGTATGGGTGTCTCTCCATCTTCTGAGCATTTCACAGCATAGCTAGCGAGAAGACTGCGGGCAGATCTGATTGTCTGGTAGCTTGAACATGAACCAATCCTGTTGAAAGTTGTGAGAAGGCTCTTGCTGCGATCTCTTGCATAAATGGCATGGCCAAGCATAATATGCAACGGTGTTCGCTTTACTCCATTGTGAATGTTATACACAAGCATTTGGAAGAGACAGTGTAGTTGTGTACTCTTGTGATCTCTCACCCATTTCCCCTCTTCTTCTAGTAGAGACTGTTCTCTTAGTAGAGGTTCTTCTACATGTGTGGGCTGTTGCTGCTGTGGCGGTTCCTCTGCTAGCTGGCTGCCCTTATCCTCCCCCTGTGTGGACTGTCCATTATCATCTCCCTCTGTGGAATATGGCTGCTGTGATAGCAGTTCCTCTGCTTCTGACTGATTTTCCTCATCCTGTAGAGGCTGGAGAAGGTCCTCTAGGTCTCTGGCACTGCTTCTAAAGAGCTTGTGCTTGGGGACCTTGAACAGAGCTGCTAAGAAAGTAAGAAGAGGCGCTGGCATCATTGTTGTCTCCCATGATGTTTTCAAGTCAGTACTGTCACAGAAGCTGTCTTGCAGACCAAAATCAACGTCCAGGAGCACTTCTCTCAACTTGGTGCCTGCCTCTCTCATTATGTCCTGATTCTTGAGCTTGATGGGCAAATCAGTAGCGTTAATGTCAGATGAAAAAAAATATCAGATTCATTCATCCTACTATTGGGAGCGAATGTGACCAATTCTCCGTAGTGATTAATGATCAGTTGTTTCATATAACGGGTTTGGAAGGTACTTGTAAGCACCTCGCCTTCTTCCAACAGGCTCAATGCAAATTCCACAATATCACTCAGAGTGCAACACTCTCCATTCGCCAAAAGCTTCTCAATATATGAAAGAGCACGAGCAAACAGTACTTGCTTGATGTTGGTAATGGCTGGTTTATCTAGTGCTTTGGCTTTGATGTCACGTTCATATTTTCGCATGTAGTTCTGGCGACAGAGATTGTGGCAAAATAAATCAGCTGATATTACTGATTTAACAGAGCTATCTTCATCATCCTTCAGTCGATCTGCAATTTGTGTGAAAACTACATCTTGGTTATGGTTTGCTGCAGCAATTAGTTTCTTCGCACTATCATACTCACAAATTCTGTACTTGTCACGACATTTCTTGTGTTCCATATATCCACATATAACACATGGCAATGTTCTTGCATCCTTGTCAGAACTTGGAGGTGCACAAGGTGTAACACTTCTCCGTAAGGTTGTCATGAATTTAACACTTGTAGAAGCCTCATCTTCTTTCTCGCACAGCTTAGATTCTTCAATTCTTTTCTTCTCAATAGATGTCAGTTTGCGAGAATGGGTGTATGACTTGTAGCATTTGTTGGTATTATGGTAAACAAAAATGATATCATTATCCTCATCATCATCCCCGATCAGAGTTTTGATACGATTTGCAACCACATCATTACAGATTTTAGCAGCTTGTTTGATTCTCTCACGTCCTGTCTTTTCACTTGTTACAGGCAATTTATTATCTTCTTGGCAGATGATGCACAACCTTTCATTAGGATTGTCCTGATCTGCCATTGAAGCAACCAAATTCAAGCTTTTGGGGCCATGTTTTTTAGAATGCTCCATGTTGATCAATATGTGTGATGCTCAGTAGTAAGACGAAAACAAAAGAAACCTTGGAAATATGTAAAATATGACTACATCTGGTAAAATTCAAGACAAGTCAATAAAACCATGTCTTCTTCTAGTGGTGTACAAATAGAAATGGGCGCAAATACAGCAAAAAGTATTTAGTTACGAATTACAAATACTTACTCATCAAATGTATTTAAATAAAATTCTGAATACTGCAGTGAAAATATGTATTTAATTAAAGTACAAGTAATTTGTAAGTTGAAAATACAAAAATACAATTTAAAATAAATACTGCATTGAAGGTTTTTTTTTGCTCCTAATTGTGTCTATTTTAACTCTTTTTAACATTGAGCATGTGCCACACTTTATTTTCTCATTAATACTAAGTTAAACCTTGTCTTCCTTTTTTCTGTGAACTCTGTCTAGTGTCATACAAACACACAGTATAGGGACAGACTGTACATTTAAGTTATTTCACATGTACATGTCTTTTGAGATTCTTCAGAGTATGAAAAGGACTTTGACCATACCCATGGGTCAAAATCACCCAATATGGTCACAGAAATATCAGAAATGAATTCTACATACCATAATTAGTCAAAATAGAGGTATTACATGTGTATAAACATTCAGAAACAAAGAAGTTGGATTTTCATCATCATCCATCGGCAGCCATATTTGAAATGACCATTGCGTAGTTCGTGGCGCTGTGGCGGACGAGCACCTCAGTGGTTTGTCATGTCTGGGGACCCACTGGCTCGGTTCAGGTGGGAGGTTCCCCCAACACCGAGTTGCGAACGGGTCTACAGGTCAGGTCCAGGACTAAAGCTAAAAACCTTGAGTCTTAGATGTCTGATTCAATCTTTGATTCACAGTGAATCACTGACTATCAAACGTTCAGCTGAGATTTGACAACAAACATTTACTTTTACATTTTGTTATTTTGTATAGTGTCAGAGAGATGACTAACAACTAAATGAAATGAAGCATTGTTAACCCTCAAGAGTTCCTTTAAAAAACTTCCTTAAGTGTTCCTAAGGCCACAAAATGACACCTTCCCAAAAACTGCTCTAAAAATATCATATGTCAATATTTTTTTTCATTTTAAACGATGCAGTCTTTTGGAACTACTTCTGCCTGAAACATACATATCAAATATTAATATAATTTGTGAAAATTTTAACCCTTTATATGCCTGTTTGTTTACATTAGCCCATGTTTTTTTTAACAGAAAAAACAAAAAATATAAATATTTTCCAAAAAACACATTTGAACCACCATGTGATTATTATTATTATTATACCCTGAGATGGGTCTTATATTGGTAGAAACATTAATTTTCATGCATTGTTATTTTTTGAACAAGGTCAGATTTTATAAAAAACTTCCTTAAGTGTTCCTAAGGCCACAAAATGACACCTTCCTAAAAATTGCTCTAAAAATATCATATGTCAATATTTTTTTCCACTTTAAACGATGCAGTCTTTTAGAACTACTTCTGCCTGAAACATACATATCAAATATTAATTAAATTTGTGGAAATTTTAAACCTTTACATGCCAGTTTGTTTACATTAACCCATGTTTTTTTAACAGAAAAAAACAAAAATCTAAATATTTCCCCCCCAAAAAACATTTGAACTACCATTTGATTATAATTATTATTAGACCCTAGGATGGGTAAAAGATTGGTAGCAACATTGATTTTGATGCATTGTTATTTTTTGAACAGGGTCAGATTTTATACAAAACTCACACTTCCTAAGGCCAAAATGATCCTATGGCCAAAATGACACCTTCCCAAAAACTGCTCTAAAAATATCATACATCAATAATTTTTTCCCCTTTAAACTATTAAATCTTTTAACACTACTTCTTCCTGAAACATACACGTCAAAAATTAATTAAATTTGTGGAAATTTTAACCCTTTAAATGCCAATATGTTAACATTAATCAAACCACAGTGTTCAGCTGATGTCGTGAAAACTTTTGTGGGACATCGTAGCCCAGATAGTGACCTGTCCTGATTTCTCACTCCAGAGACTGAGGGCTGATTCATTTTTTTTTATCTGTAAACACCGGTCAGAATGAGCAGCCCCACATAAGCCTGCAGTTTCTCTGTCTCAAGATCTCTCCAGTCTGTGATTGTCTCCCATGTAGGTTTGTCATGGCCCCAATATGCTGCAGGATTTCATGCATCAGCATCAATGAAAAGCTTGAAGTCAGGGCACTGATTCGGGCAGTGGCATAGTGTGTGAGCCCTGGGATCAAATCTCTGGCTGCTGGGAAGTAGCGGAGCGTCTCCATATTTGTGGGAGACCAGAAGATTTTTAAATTTTTGACGTCCATCCTGCCGCCACTTCATCCATCTCCTCTCCGCTCTCACCTTCTGACAAGTCTTCTGAAGATCTTTCTAATGAATTAGACTCCAGCTGATCTACTTCTACCTCTGAGGCCTCCGTGTCGACCTCAGAATTCTCGGAGGAAGATGAGGAGCCATCCTCACTCTTGAAGTGCATGATGATTTCAGGAGCCTTATGTGTGCTGTAATGCCTTGCCATTTTTACTACTTCTGCTATCCTGTTCATACTTATAGCAGTGTACTTGCATAAACAACATGAGCGAGAACCAAAATGAACATTGATTTTGTTTCGGTTCTGGGCTCTCATCGTTTTTATTACTGAATTAGTTTATAACGCAGAATGTGCCCTTCAAAGAGAGAAGAATTTGGATATGTTGAATATGCCCCCCTGCCCCACTCAACACCGACTCCACCCCGACATCACCACCACCCCCTTACCACTCAGACACACTTTTTTTACACACACACCAATTTTCAACATTAAAGGTTTATCTTTTCAGCAGCTATGCGGTCCGCAGAAAACAGCAAAAATTGTGACATTTTGATGAATGCATGAAATGGTAAAAAGTAGCGCCACCTGGTGGACAAGTATAAAAATGAAAACTTCAAGGCCAGTAGTTCAAAATGATATATTGACATAAAGGTATGTATTAGTTTATGTTAAGATGAATTGGGGGGTCAAAAATGGAGGTTATAATGGTTTTCAAAGTGGCATTTTTTGTCCTTAGGAACACATTAGTCGGTTTTTGCGTAGCTTAGCCATTTTAAGCTAATTTAAAAAACTGAAACCAAAATTCGAAAATGTATCAAAAATGATTAACCTTTGGCAAGTTTGGGCAATATCAATCATCACAGTCAAGATGGTTTAAAAATCAAAATCAAAATGGCACAAAATGTCCCTAGGAACTCTTAAGGGTTAAGCATGAATTTGTGTTGTGTTAAATGTGTTTGTTATAGAGTTAGTGAAGCGTTCAGAGGTTTTTGTACAGCTGCTCGGTTTGTTTCCATCACTGTGGTACACATTCGGCCCCGGCATGAGACTGGAAGTTGGCAGTAAGTACAAAAATATCTTAATATTTGCTTGCAAAAGCTTTTTAATGTACAGTTAAGTATCATCTTACAATCCTTCTATTTATTCATTAATGTGTTTTTAAGTCTCAGTCAGGGTGCTTTGAGTATTAACATTCAGACTTTGTGCCATATTGTACTATTGAATGTGTTAAATGATCATAAAGCCAAATGAAAAAATAACATCAATATTTAAAGTCATTACCATGCTGTATTAAACTCGTGGATAAAATATATAAATATAATTTTGTTTTAAATGAAAACATAATAACATATAAATAAAGACAAAGATCGAAAAGATTAAGCATGCAATACTTTGTTTAATTGTGTATATTTTTCGACTTTTCCTCTATTTGTGCTCATCCGTGTATCTGACAGCGGCGTGTGTGTACTTTCATTTTTTTCATGCCACTTCATATACACAGTAAACACAAGTTAAAGGAAGATCTCACTTCAGTTCAGAGAATAAACCATTATATTAATCATTAATTTAAACATAACACAATACTTAATGGATAACTAAGCTCAGATGTCTCCAATTAAAATGTGAAATTGAAAAACATCGCTCAGAAGAACAAGAAATAAAGTCACAAAGACTACCTTACAAAAATGTTATATGGTAAAAGTGGTTTTTGGTGTATTGAATACTATAGCCAAACCGTGGTTTTACTACACTGACCATGGTTTAAATATAGTTTTTGAAAACTGGTTGTCAAAATCATGGTTATTTTGTGTTTACCATGCTTTTACTACAGTAATCAGGTTTTTTAGTTTTAAATGTAGTGAAACCATTGTTATTTTTTGTAAGGGAACTGTTGTTATAAGGTGTAAGGAAGCGGTATTCGTACACTTTATTAAAGAATAGAAGAGCCATGCATAAAACTGAAGACATGAACTGAAATGCATAAGCTTGATCGTTTTAGGCTTCTAATTTTATAATAACAAAATCAGATAGGTTATAGTCAATACTTTGAAACATTATTTGATATTTAAATGTTTGTTTTATTTATTTTAATTTGTCACTTCATCTCTTGATCTTTTTCTCTGTGTATCTGTGTATGTCAGGTGTGTCTGCTCCTAAAGTGATCGTCCTGCCGCCGTCCAGTGAAGAGATTTCCATCAAGAAGACAGCAACAGTGATGTGTGTGGCCAGCAATGGTTTCCCTTCAGACTGGAGTCTGAGCTGGAAAGTGAATGGGAAGATGTCAGGATCTCAGGAGAACAGAGCTGGAGTCCTACAGAAAGACGGCGGTCTGTACAGCTGGAGCAGCAGTCTGACTCTCACTGAACAAGAATGGATCAACAGAGACTCAGTGATCTGTGAGATCAGTCGGGAAGGTCAGACAGTCACTGGAGAAGTGAAGAAAGATCTGTGTTCTGAGTAGATCCTCTCTTCTTCTCATCTCTTCTTCTCATTCATGTCTCACATCAACAGTGGACAACTATTCATACAAAATTCTATGTCTCTGCTTTATTCATTTTTGCTTTACTAAACTTCAATAAAAGTTAAAAAAGAACATTTTATTTTGTTTCTATTTGTTCTTTGAACCTAAAAGTGTGTTGGTTCAAGTTTGTAAATGGACTTGCAGATAAAATCACACAATAACTTGTAACCAAACCATGAACATCCTACAAATTTTCATATTATAAATAAAAAAAATCATTAATAGTTATTATTGTGTATGTTAATTGTATATTAAAGCAGGGTTTCCTAAACTGGGCTTTGGGAACCCCTCGTGGTTCACGGGGAATTGCAGGGGGGTTGTGAGTTGATAAAACAATAACAATGAAATTAAAAAATGTGTAATAAAACAAATAAAATGTATTTAATTTTATTTGTTTAATGTGCATGTCATTCACAACACTAATATATCAGAAAAATTAGAACTTTGTTTTATGAACAAATAAAAGAAAATTAGCCTACCAGAGAATGTCCAACAAAAACTATTTAAAATACTTTTGGTGAAAACTTTATAACCGATGAAAAATAATTGTTTTTAAAGTTAAACATGCAAATGCTTATAAATTATTGAAACATTTACTTAAAATGTGCAACAAGTAAATATGCCTAATTTAAGTCAGAGAGGATTGGCTGACAAAAAAGTTTGAAACCCCAGAGGAACATCAAACTCTTGTGTATGAACATCTGCTGTGATCTAAGAGGAATTGAAACTGTCATGCAAATATGAGTTTCACTGACTTTATTTTGAGAGTTTCAAAATCACTAATGAAAATGTGATTTATACACACACAACCCTCACATGAATAAATGCTTCAGGTTGCATCAAAAAAATTCATGAAATATATTCAGACAAATTCAGACACATTATTACATTCACTGTTTGATTGACTGAACCGAAACAGAACAGAACAGGTTACTTCTAATATTTTAGTTTACCTCTCATGGAGCATAGTCACAGTTTTTAAAGTGCACATATTATGTCAATTTTTACAAGATGTAATATAAGTCTCAGGTGTGTTCAGAATGTATCTGTAAAGTTTCAGTTCAAAATACCCCACAGATCATTTATTATAGCATGTCCAAAATGCCCTATTTGGGTGGGAGCAAAAACACAGTTTTGTGTGTGTGTACTTTTATATGCAAATGAGCTACTGCTATTCACTCCTTTATCAAAAGAAATGCTTTGGTTAAATAGATGTGATTTCACAAAGAAGCGCAAAAAATAGCAGACAGTGTCCAACTCACTGAAGGCAGAAACTATGGTAGTACAAGACTGTCAGTCAGTGGCCGTGGGCGGGGCTTTAGCAGTGTGACATCACATTGCTAAGATAATCAAAACAGCATGTCTAATGAGAATGTTTTGCATTAATGGGGATTAAAAAAGAAGGGGTAAATATTTTTTTTCATTGTAGGGTTGTTGCGTTCACACACTGCCAACACACATTTATGTCTAAACACCTTGTAAAAGTGGATTTTGTATAATATGTGCCCTTTAAATAATTTGAATGGCATTTTAAAATAAATTTAAATAACTTTGTTAAAGTATAATTGGTTAAATGCAATTTTATTCTATAGCTTAGACGTTGAGGTCGTCATTTTAAAACTTTTTCCAATAAACTATTGTACGATCACCCAATAACATAAAAAAGGAAAATAACATATTTAATACATATTACATAATTGAAAATGTCAAAGGTGTTAAAGAAATCATGTATTACACACATAATCACTTATCATTTATACTACCCAGTCTCATGTAGATGCATACAAATAGCACGAAGTGTAAAAATCATGCAATACATATCCGCCAAAATCCACTTTGGCGTGCACATGATACTCCAGTCCCTCCCATTCACCCAAACAGCACATCTTTTTTGTCGTTTTATTTATTGCTTTCTCCACCTTTTCTGTTTTTAAACCATTTTTGCTTGGGTTTAGGGTAAGATTTCACATTTGCATAAGGAGGTTATTTAATATACAGGTTTCTCCATGTTTTTGTCTATATTTAAGCCATGATCCCTTGGAGTCGGGGTTAGAATTGGGGTTTGGGTTAGGATGTCATTTTTATATAACAAAAAGTTGTTCTAACTCTTAACCCAAGCGAAATGGTAAAAAAAGCAAAAAAAAAATGGAGAAACCAATAAATAAAACCACATTTAAGTGAATGGGAAGGAGTGGCGCATCACATGCACGCCAAAGTGGAACCCGGCGCATGTATTGCACGAGACTGGATTGCATTTATAACAAAAACTGACCACCTCAAGGTTTCACAGGTTTTACACACTCTTAACTTCTGTTGTACTGACTAGACAGTGATACCAAACACCCTTCAGGTTAAAGTATGCTGTGCAATAACTTTAACAATTTTAGACTTTAGGCTGTGCTGTAATTTTCTACTTTTGTATAAGTAATAAAGATAGCAACTGAAATATAAAGTGTTACACATTGATCATAAGATATTGTGAAGTATCATCACTAAATAAAAAGAGAGAAAGCTGCAGCACATATTAAAACACATATTATTTTTTCTCAAGGAACCTGTACTTTAATTCTTCCACAACATTACTGAATTTTGACTCTGGTGCTGTAGGTGTCCTAAACCGTGGGTTTAGCTCTATAAGGGACCTGGGCTGTGAATCTGAAGATGTGAAGGCCCTGGGCTGTGGCTTTTGTGCTGTTAAGCCATAACTGTGCAATAACAATGGAAATGTGATGGACCAGGGCAGTGAGTGTGAAGTTGAAGTAGACCCTGACCATGGTAGTGCCACTGAAAAGGGACTGGTCTTTGGCAGTGTCCTGAACAGTGAGTCTGGTGCTGTAAAGGTAAGCACATGTTCATCAGTGATATTCACACAGTCAAGCATTTATTTAAAAAATGGGAAGTTTGAAAACATACAACTGAGAATGTTATGAGTTTCAGCTAAAACAGAGACTATGAAGAAATTAAACAGACCCCGAGGGCACAAATGTTGATTCTCTCAAAATCTTGGCTTCTGTATGTCAAACATGATTTTTATAATAAATATTGGCATCAACAATTTGTATTTATTTATTTAGAACAAGGTCAGATATGATTAAAAGCATTTATTTCAAATGAGCAAAATTTTTAACATTTCTTTAAAAAAGGCTTTAAAAATTGATCTTCCATTTGAAACATTCACTAATATTTTTGTTACAAAAAGGAGGCTAAAATAAAATATGCATCTTTATAGAAAATTATAAATGTAAAAAAAACTTAAATGTGACAAACTTCCCGCATCAGTAATGACAATCATTTAAACGCTCTGAAAAAAGTGAAAGTTGAATAAACTTACATTTTAGGTGTTAATTGAAATAAAATTTTAAGTTAAACCAACTTTTCACTTTTTATAGTGCAGTGTGACAAGATAATATTAAACTTTTTACTAAAAGTTTATAAAGTAAACTAATAACCTGGTAGCCATTTGAAAGGTACTGGCAGATGCAAAATCAAACATAACGATCAAAAATATGTGTATGTGTGTGCAGTGGCGTAGCAAGTCAGTCTCGGGCCCCTATACAAAAAAAATGTACGGGCCCCCTTAAGCCAAAGCCCCCCAACCATGCCCGTTGGCACTGTTAACTGTGGCGCGCAGGTCTGTTAACAACATATACTTTTAATAAGGTAGTCAAATATTTTTACTTAACTTTTTTACTTTAAAGGGTAGATTTAAATAAAGAAAAACAAAATGTTTTGGGTAGTTTTTGACTCGTGACTAACTTCTCTGCCTTCTCTTTTCTCTTTAAGGCACCACTTTTATGTTTATATTTGTCCATCCTTAATGTTCATGTAGATAGCTGCTATAGTAACCTCTCACACTGTGTTTTCTTTTTTTTGGCACAGCGATGTGTCATGTAAAAGATGATGGTGTAGTAGTTTACGGCAGCCGCGGAGTGCAAAAAAATAAATAAACGCAAACAAGAAATGACAGAGAAATTAGACATTATGGAGAAATAAGAAATCACTACACATGATAGGCATACAAAATATATTTATTGCGGCCACAAATAAAATTAAATTGAATTTATTTTTTATTAAAAGCTGGGGCGGGCCCAGGGCCGGGCCCCCTATTGGCCCAGGCCCATTTGCACGTGCATACCCTGCATGCCCAGATGCTACGCCGCTGTGTGTGTGTCTGTAAACTTTACAAATGTTACAGAGGATAACTGACAGTTCTTCAGTTTCCACTATTTCTTTAATTTCATTATATATGAATATTCTGTCATATTTTTATTCTTCTTTTTTGTCATTTGAGAATATTTCAACATCCAATTTTTTTTCAAAATATTTGAACTTTACTTTTGTTTAAATTACTAATGCACTCAGACATAGCGGGACATGTTACGGTAATGATTGTTACTTTATAATCAATATAATCATGTTATAATTATTCTTTGTACAAGGTCGAGAACACGATTAAAATTTTCATGATTTTTTTTTTGCCTTACCAACACACAACCAATCACAAAATAGCACCAGATACCTTTTATCTGGATTTTTCTCTCTAAACAATTTCTTTACTGTTCACTGTTTTGTTCTTAGTTTTGCATTCATCTCTCCATCCTAAACTAAGTAAACTAGCTTATGTATGGGCTTTTTTAGTATGTTCTGTAATCTGTATACACTCCTAGCACACACATGAGGTTTGATGACTTACCTATACCCGTTATATTTTGCATTCTCACTTTGCGAAAGTCTTCAAGTGTCTCTCCATAAAGAGAACCAGAATCAGACAAAGACCGCAAACTCTACAGACAAACACACAAAATAGAAGTGTAGATCATTCAATCCTTTCTTTTCAATAACATCATAATGATAACAAACATTACAACACCTAACAGAATTAAACAATATTTCAGACACACTTAACAGTAAAGGTGCTTCATGATGCTATAGAAGAACCATGTTTTGCTAAATGATTAAAAAAAAAAACTTAAACATCTAAAAAACATTTCTGTTTCTGTTCATCACTACTCATCGTACCCTACGTCCTACGACAAAACCTTCTGGTAAAAGTGCATTGGGCATCAATGGAAGCTAGTTATTGTAGTTTTTTAAATTTTTAAATATGGATATTTTTCTTACATAATCACATTAGTTACCCTCAGAAGGCCTTTATTTACCCCTGGAGACATACTTCTGTGAGGGATAGACACACTTTTTGGGCTTGAAAGTTGTGGACCCTGTTTAACGTTATAAAGTTTGGAAGAGCCAGGACATTTACTAAAATAAATCAAATTGTGTTCGTCTGAAAAATAAAGGACATATATATCTCGGATGGCTTGTGGGTGAGACAATCATGGGATAAATGTCATGTTTTTGACACACTATCCCTATCTGAGACTTAAAAACCTCATTGATGTGGCCTGCAAACTAAAAAGGGGAAAACTTTTCCACATTTTTGGAGTAGAGAATAGTGGTAGACAGATTAATCGGTTTTGCCGATTAATTGGTTTTGCCGATTAATCGGCACCGATTGTTCATTGGTGTAACAATTGGCTTACATTTTTTGCCGATAGTTGTCCTCAGTGGGTCTATTTCACAAAGTATTTACTTCAATACCTTATTAAACGATTAATCGGTTATCGGTAATTACGGACCAACCTGGTATCGGTATAATAAAATCAATAATTTTCACTTTTTGACTTATTCAGTCCAAACATGCCATGATAAAAACATGACAACCTTTCCTGGATCTTTTAAACTTATAAACAAATCTCTTTATAGAAAATTATAAATGTAAAAAAAATTTAAATGTGGCATCGGTAATGAGAATTAATAAAGTCATGTACACACGCACTAAAAAAGTGAAAACTTTCATTTTTAGGTGTTACCAATTGAAGTAAAATTTTACGTGGAACCAAATTTTTACTTTTATAGTTAACAGTCTCACACCCATGGCGTCAATATTTGACGACACTTGACCATGCGTCAATATGTTGACGCGGAGGGTATACCTTTCATTTTTTGACGAACTGGGGGCTTCAATACTATTAGGCGAAATTAAACAGTTGTCACCTGGCATTGGGGTTAGGGTTAGGTTTGGGTAGGGATGTCATTATGTAAATCTAACCCTAAACCGACGCAAAAATGGTAGCAAATGGTAAGAAAATAGGAAAGAGAATGCAACGGACTTAATAGTATTGAAGTCCCCAGTTCGTCAAAAAATGACGCGAAAGGTATACCCTCCGCGTCAACATATTGACGCATAGTCAAGTGTCGTCAAATATTGATGCCATGGGGTGAGACTGGGTTGTTATAGTGCAGTGTGACAAGAAAATATGAAACTCTTTACTAAAAATTACCTTATTAAATGATTAATCGGTTATCGGCAAGTACGGACCAACCTAGTATCAGTATCAATAAAATCAACTAATCGTCCAAATATGCCATGATAAAAACATGACAACATTTTCCGGATCTTAAAAACTTAAAAACGGAAATATAGTACATTGTTTTAATTTATCAGTGAATTGGTAAATGTGATTGTCTTGCAATACAGTACATACACAATACCACTTTTATCTTTTTTGTTACCTGCATTAAACTGATGTGATCACGTGTGAGCAAATGCTTCTTCAGTTCAGCATCTGTCCTCCCCGGTTCATTAGTCTCCCGCTCCAGAAGTCTTTTGGCCTGACTTACTGCAGACTTCTGATCTTTGATCAGCTGTGTCTCTATATAGTGCTGTTAGGAGACACATTATACAGTCAGTCCTCGGTAAGAGCAGAAGTCTCCTTTTTATCAGCTGCTAACTCACCTTGTATGACTTCACATCTTCTCTTAGCATCTGAAGATTTTTATCTGTCAACTGGATTATTTTCTGGTATTTTCTCTGTGCTTCCTCTAGTTGTTTCTGTTCAGCCAAGAAATTACCTTAGGGATGATATTACTTTTCAACATGTAACATGAAGTGTAACAAAAACAATAATAACCATTATTAATAATACCTGTTCAGCAGGTCCAGCATGGAGGCGACCAGGAATCTGAATCATCTTCAGTTGCTCTATCATTTCAGCCATAATGGTGTTTTTATTTAAATCAGGTCTTTTAATGAACATTTGCAACATGGGACAGCTGTAGACACCTTTCTGATCATCTCGAGCCCAGTAGTCTTTAATACAGATCATACAGTAACTGTGTCCACAGGGTATTGTCACAGGATCAGTCATTTGACCCAGACACACTGAACAGTTAAACTGGTCCCCAAAAATATTGGGTTCTGCCATATTCATTACACAGGATTACGTCACAACAACTTAAAGTTGCACTAGTTTTGTAATATTAAAGTTGTATGTGTGTATTAAACATTTCAGGTTTCAAAGGTTAATCTGTGAGAGTGCTGAGCTCCATTCAGTCGTTTCTTCAGTCTGTGCCAAACCCGCAATCACTTAATCACTGCACATACCTGGAAAAGAAACGCTTTATCAGATGCTTAAGCAAGGAAACTAAATATTACTATTCTTTTTAATGAACTGGTCAAACGAGATTTGAATCATTTTGTGAGATAGTGGCCGCTTCTCAATGGGAAGGCTGCAGCCTCCAGAGGCCGCACACGCAGGCTGCATACATCATCAAGCCTGGTTTAAGTTAACCGAGCATTATATTCGCAAGTAATAGCGTATTACAACAATTTAAAATTAAAGTATAATAGTAAACTTTATAATCGTTCAAATTCAGAAATCAGTCTTGATAACGTACGCCACCCACAAATGCGACCTCCGGAGGCTGCAGCCTTCCAATTGAGAAACAGACTGTCGGACAGCTCATTCAGCGACTGAATCGTTAAAAAATAATACAGGTAACAAAAATAACAAAAAATTAATATGATATTGTAGATTATATTTAACAAATACTATTCAAACAAATTCATCCTACTGTTTAGCGATAAAAAAGTTCAACACTTGCAAGCGCACCTTGTTATAAAGATATTTATCAGCACAGAGTTTTTCAAGATTAAACATGATATTAAAAATGTTTGTAAATTTACCTTTTAGTTACCATGATATCGATGTCATCTCTACTGCTCCAGGAGGCTACGTGCAATATAGAGAAACTTTGTTGTGGTGTCTCATAATAAATGTCTTTTATTAAGACCAAAGGTCATGAAGGATGTATTTCCAGTAAAAAATACTGTACTGGATTGAAGGTGATTGGTAGATGTGCTTGTTACAGTATTGGATGACTAAATGATTATATTACCCTTACATTTACGATAAACCTACACAATGCTAAAGGTTTACCAAAATAAAAAAGTGTTGTTCAAACCACGGGCTTTGAAAAAAGATTTTAAAAATGTAACTAAAAAAAGTATGAAAATGTTACACACATCTGGAAAAGTAAAAGATACCAACAAAACAACTTAAAAGTGCATAATAATATAACAATAAAAGTACAAAGTTCTTTTAGTTATCACTTTTTATTATGTATAGACCATAATTAGCCACATATGAGATTACAAAGTTAGACAACATGTTAAAATAGTTCAATGTTCACACAGGTTCCATTTAATCTCAGTGATTTTTTTATTCATTCTGAGGCGTTACCTTTTACAGTTAACATTACATCTTATGAAAATGCTCTTGTTTATTTAACATCCTCTTTTCTGTAATGTTTTATCCTTAACATCTTTATTCTATAACGCTGCTTTGCCACAATGAAAAATTTTTTTAAGCTTTTCTTTAATATACAGAATAAACTAGCTGAGATTTTTTAAGTTTTATAAGATACATTTTTCTCATGATCCTATCTACAGTAAGGGGGCGTGTACACGGAGGCATTACGACGGCGACTTTCCAATGGAAGGGTCGCGCTTTTCAAAAACACCATCAGTTGGCATTTTTTTTCACGCTCACAGAGTTGAAAATTTTTTATTTTGGGTGAAATGCTCAGTTTGCAGTGGTTCAGTGGAGGACGGGCATAACAAATCGTTCAACGGCGTATCGTTCAACGTCTGATAAACAAAGCAGAAGTCTCTTCAGACTTCTTACCTGAAAAAATGCTGGCAAGCACTCACAGGGAAACCTTCTGGGCTGCGTTTCCCGATAACGTTCTCCCTTAGCGCGCTACGAAGACTCTTAAGTTAAACCTTAACTACAGGTTTACCTTTTCTAGGCGCGTTTCCCGAACTGTACCTTAGCGGGTTTCTTAAGGTATACTTTCTTACGTACGACGTTACCAGGTGCTGTCCATGGCGATGGTGCTGAATAGGTTGATATCGATTGCTCGACAATCAATTGTTCACTTTATGTAATAGGTACTTCGCTGCGTTATGAGAGAGCGGTGTTATTTATTAAAGAAACATTTCAGAAATAGAAAAAGTTTCATTTATTAGGAATATCTGGTAAAAATATTTCAAATTTAATATAAACCTTGTATATTTTATTTTTTATCAAACCCATGCAAAACTCGCAACTTCATGTCCAAAAGTATAATGCATAAACTGCTCCAATGCATCCATTATTCCTTCACTTTAAATGATAATTTATATTAGGGGTTAATAAATGCGTTGCACAGGGGAATAAGGTGGGTCGTGCAAGTCACCTGGCTTGGCATTACACTAAAAATATATAAAAACAAATTGTTGTTCATTAGTTCACGCGTTTATGTGCTTGGACACTGCGCAAGCAGCGCGTTTAAAATGCGGATAACGCTTAATGGACGCGTTTCTGGAGCCGCGCCTGTCTGTTTACCTTAAATATAACATAAAATATATATTATGTGATATATAATTGTTGTATATGATTGTTTTAGGTTTTAGCTTTGATTAGTTTTAATGTGGAAAATGTGTTGACCTTATACAAGCAATAATCAAGTGGAGCATTTTCTTTTGAGTGTATATGGCATGCAGCTGCCTCAAAGTTAGAAAACATTAAAAAACTTCGATGCAAAGTCGACTTAACATCAATAATAATATTTAGGAAAATCAACAATTATGATTTCGTGATGAATGTGCTCCCGTGGCATGCAATTTTACTTTATTTGTGTTATTGCAGCTAAAATAGATTCGCCCTGCCATAGTTTCACCAACTCCTCCACCCAACCTCTTTTTAAATAGTTTCTTAAGCCTGTAATAGTTCGAAGCTGATGTTCCTTTGGAAAAAATATAAAAAATCTAACAACCATCAGTGTAATAATGTCTAATTATGTGAATATTTTACTAATATTTTATAAAAAATGCCTAATTTAACACGGAGTGTACTTCAACTTTTTTTTACAGATATTTAGTTATATAGACTGCAATCTACACAAGCTTTTATCACAGTCATGGCCCCTAGCGGAGTCAAGTGGGATAAGGTATAGCTAAGAGTGCTTCAGACCAACCTTCCGAACGAACGACTTACAGAAGGGATACGTAACTAAGAACGTTTCGGGAAACACGTATTAACGATAAGGTACAGCTTAAGGTACAACTTAAGAACGACGTAGAGCTAAGAAGGTTTCGGGGAACGCAGCCCAGATCTCTCTGATGAAGCCAACATGGAAGTGACTTAAACTGCAATTCATCGACTGGCCACTAGAGGCTGACTCCAAAATGTAGTGAATCCTCATAGTCCCCCATGTTAAATGTCCAACTTTACAGCAGAAAATAATATGTTTACATCCTAGTACAAAAAGTGTTTTTGGTCTATATAGCTAATTCTAACTCTGAGGGGGGTGAATTATTTTATAACTTATCCATTTAAGTTATATTAACTTATTCGCTGCAAGCCTTTTTTTTTAAAGTTGCCCGTCAGCATTTTTTGTAATTTTCATAAAAGTTTCACAAAATGAATTTCAGAAAATTTTTCTTCTAAAAAATATATAAACATAAAAATATATCAAATGAAAGAACAGACCCTCTGCTTTCAAACAAACAAACAAACAAAACAATCATTTTTTTTTCATTCTATCTATATTTTTTCTCTGGTTATAAACTCTTAAATATGGGCATTTTTCTTTAAAAAAAATTTTTTCCAAAAATTTGAAATAATTTCATTTTTGTGAAAGAATTTTGTAGAGATCAGATTCAGAACGATTATGAAAACATACACAGAGTTTAAAATTAGTAACAAAAAATTTGCTTCAGTTTTTTTATAAATTGGGTAAGTTGTTGTCATTACCCTCGAGCTAGCAAGCGTGGTTTCAGCAACCAGTCACCTTAGGTCCACCCACGTCCCGCCCCTTTACCCATTTTCGGTAATCTGCAAGTGAGCATGGTGACGTGCTGCCAAGATGGCGATGGCAGGCCCCGCCAACAATTGGCTTCTAAAAAGCTCCTATGGGTGACGTCAAGGACACTACGTCTATATTTTTTACAGTTTATGGTTTAAACGCTTTGGTGTAAACGCCCCCTAAACAGCAACACAGTTATTAATATAACCTGCAGTTATTCCAAAGTTCGTATGCTTTTGTGATTGGTTTACTATTTCACTACACAGTTCACAATAAAAGTAAAAGACAATCTTATTCAATTCTTTCACCTTGCTTTGACTTACTGTTCAGTCTTATTTATTTATTTATTTTTTTGTCAAACTGACTCTTTCCCTTAAACTTTCTTAAGTTAACACTTTACAGGCTGGTGCTTACCACGGTAATCCGTGGCCTGCAATCATGCACATGATGATTGACAACAGAACTCTTCATGACAGAGCTAAAAACTTTCTGGCCCTTCTCTCGTTTCCATGTGACATCACTTCCTGTTTTACTTTTTGACACCTCTTGACACCTACTACCTTCTGTATTCAATGTGTTGTACTTTCCATTAACCTTAGTGGGGTATTTCAGCGAGTGAGATTCATCATCTACTGTGAGGTTTGATGTTTGTGTTTCATTGGCATTTTCTGATGTGGGTGATATCATCTGGATTTCCTCATAGATGCACTGGTCTGGTTTGGATTGGTCAGAGGTGCATGTCGATTGATCGTCAGATGTCGTGATTGGTTGAGTGTCTAATGGTTGATTGTGGTCATTGAAGGATTTTCCATTGGTTTCCCTGAGTTTTGTCAATGTGAGTGTTTCTTTAGGACTCTGGTCTTTCTCAGAGTCTACTCCATTTTGTTCCTCATGAACACCAGATGGACGTAAAGGTCCAACTAACTTGCTTTCTTCAGAAGTTGAGGTGTTTTCAGCATTTTGTTTTTGATTGGTTTCTTGGTTTTCCAGAGACAGGAGAGATGCTTGAGGTTTTGGATTCTTACGGTAGACGGGGACGAGCTCGCACCACTGCCTTTTCGACCGAAAGC
This sequence comes from Misgurnus anguillicaudatus, assembly GCF_027580225.2. Lineage (NCBI taxonomy): Eukaryota > Metazoa > Chordata > Actinopteri > Cypriniformes > Cobitidae > Misgurnus > Misgurnus anguillicaudatus. Next base: position 30,792,969 of record NC_073361.2, on the reverse strand, counting down.
ACTCTGATTTCAGATTAGTGGAAACGGTGAACTTTTGTCCGTCAGAGCTTCGGTTCTTCTTTTGAGGTTTGTGTGTTTGATTATTTCTCTGATGTCCTTTAAACACAGTGAGAGTTGAAACATGATTGATGGAGTGGCTTTCTATGACGATGATGTCATTGCGAGAAGATTGTTGTGATGTCATATTCTCTAATTTAGTGCGCACTTTTGCATCATCACACTGAGGGGTTATTGGAGGGCTGGCTTCTGTGCTGTCCCCCTGAATTTTGCGTCTGTCAGTGCTGTAGCTGTTACTTGAGGCAGAATCTGAAAATTAAAAAAACAGATAAGGAGATGAGAAACAATCAAAGGATTACTCTACTTTCATAAAAAGTTCTGATAATTAACTTACCCCATGTCATTCAAGATGTCCATGTATTTCTTTGTTCAGTCAAAAACAAACCAAGTTTTTCGAGGCAAACATTCCACGATGTTTCTCCATATAGTGGACTTTAGTGGACCTCAACAGTTTAAAGTTTCAATGCAGCTTCAAAGGACTCTAAATGATCCCAATTGAGGCATAAGAGTCTTATCTAGTGAAACAAGGTTGCACCGACGCATCACACGGCTGGCACAAGACGAGACGGTGTGATTTAAAAGAAAAAATTTGCGAAAATGACGATCTTTCATTAGATCAGACCCCTTATGCCTCGGTTGGGATCGTTTAAGTAAACTGTCAGCTAAAGTCCACTATATGGAGAAAAATCTTGTTTTCCTTAAAAAACATAATTTCTTTTCGACTGAAAAAAGACTTAAAGAGCACATATTGTCCAAATACGTTTTTACATTTCCTTTGGTGTGTAAGTGTATATTAGTACGTCAACGATATGCTAAAAGTACAAACCCCAATGTAAACGATGCTGCAAGTTATCGTCTCCAACAAAAATCTCTTTTCTTGGACTACAACAAACACACATATGATATGATAATTCCTCCCGCTTTGTCTCACACTGCAAAAAATGTCTTCTTACTTAGTATTTTTGTCTTGTTTTAAGTAAAAAATGTCTTACAATTTTTAAATTAAGATGTATTTTCTTGATGAGCAAAATTACCTAGAAAAATAAGTCTAGATTTTAGACAAAAATATAAATTTTAAGTAAATTAGTGCTTAAACAAACAAAAAAAATATTTTAATTAATTAATTTTCTTAATTCAAGAATTTTTTTCTTATTCCTTTTACATTTTTTGCAGTGCTGTTAGCATTGCATTGTGAGCGAGTCTTTCAAACATGGTAAGGAGCGTCACATTTCGGCTGACATCAGAGGTATTCAGGCCAATTACAATGTACAGATTTGCTGACCAATCAGGGACACAGAGCTTTTCAAATCTGTGTGTTTCAGGAAAAGAGTGAAATCTGGTGCTACAAAAATGTACAGTATGTGGAAAATAATGTGCTTTTTAACCATAAACCATGCAAACACATTGTATTATACCAAGTACGCAAAACAAAATAACATTGTTTTTTAGCAATGAAATAGGTGCACTTTTAAAAGACAAAAACATCTTGGATGACATGGGGGTGAGTAAATTATTAGGACTTTTTTTTTATGAAAATGTAGTAATCCTTTAACGCTTTACATTAATACAGATATTGATATCAGGATGATTTTAAACACCTGGTGCGCACTTGTTGGTATCAGTCTCTTTCTTATTGGCTGTAATAAGTCCCAAGCGATGAATGTCGTCTGTGAAGTGTCCTGTGGCCGCACTTGAAGATAAAAAGTTTTTTATAATATTGTAATTTTAACAGTGGAAAATGGTTAACCACAAAAATAAAATGTTGTATGTGCTGCAGTGCTTTTATGGTGTATGGCAACCCAAATCGCCATTTACCATTTTACTATATGGAAAAAACAGTGTGATACTGTAAATATTATTGTAAATATCCTCATGTGCACCATGGATGAATGTCACACGAAAGGGTAAATGTTTGGGTTCACTATGGAAACACTGTGTTTGTCAAGAGGAAATATAGAAAATCATTGATTATGCCATTGTCAGACTAAACCAAAAAAAAGTATGGGATCCAGTTTGTGAAAACTGTTTACATACATCCTACATAATATAAAGAACATTCTTTTAAAAAAATATTTTGATATCTTTAATATTGACTGAGTAAATCATGTCAAAGATTGAAATCAATGTGAAAACTTTTGCTACTAATCTCATCATTATATTGAGACTTTAGACTGGATTTCACAGACATGTTATTCATACTTTTGAGCTAAAATTGCATGAAAGCTGAAGATTAAAGCATCACACACAAGCAGATACTGTATTCATGTTCCATAATAAAGCAGAAGCAAGTAAAAACTAAAATTTTAAGGAAGTGCCTGATGAAAACATCCAGTAAATGATTGAGCAACAATCAACTTTATAAGCTACAAGATTTGATAAGGTTTATGACATTTCTGTGACACAATAAAAATGTTATTTAGAAATAAAGTAGGTTGTACATTAAGCCACACATCTCTAAGATATACTAGGGGATTTTTGGACCACAAAATCAGTCATATGTCACACAGGTAGGCTATATTTGTAGCAATAGCCAACAATACATTGTATGGGTCAAAAATGATTGATTTTTCTTTTATGCCTAAAATTAGGATATTAAAGATCATGTGTCATGAAGATATTTTGTAAATTTTCTACCGTAAATATATTAAAAAGTTATTTTTGTGAATGGATGCAGTTGCTAAAGACTGCATTTGGTCAACTTTAATTCATTCAGATTTCAAACAGATTTTTTTTTTTTAAGTTGCCTGCCAGCATTTTTTGTGATTTTCACAAAAGTTTCACAACATGCCTTTCAGAAAATTTTTCTTTTAAAAATATATAAACATACAAATGTATTAAATGAAAGAACAGACCCTCTGCTTTAATACAAACAATAAACAAACAAACAAAAGGGAAAAAAATGTTTCATGCTATCTATATTTTGTTCTCTGCTTATATACTCTTAAATATGGGTATTTTTCTTTAAAAATATTTTTTTTTTTGCAAAAAGCTGACATTTGGATAATCCCCGATAGTATTACAGATTAACATAAAAATTCTTCAGAAACACATTTTTTATGCAAATGTTTACTCTTAATTGTTGAAATAACTTGTCAGTGGCGGGGAAAGAGTTAAAGACGAATGATTCCAGGTTTTCAGTTTTAGTTGTATCTTGATCGAATATAGTCCTATCATAACAAACACTTTACATTATGGCATTTAGATACTTTTATCCAGAGCAACAGACGTGAGGACAAATAAAAGCATAATTTATCTTAAAATAAAAGTACATACAATGCAAAAAATGATTGTCAAGAAAAAAAAATCTTAGTATCCTTGTCCCGTTTTCAGTAAAAATATATAAAAATAATTAAACTAAGACGATTTTCTTGATGACCAATATTACCCAAGAAAATAATTCTAGCTATTATACAAAAAATATAATCAATAATTTTATATGAATTTATTGTTTAAAAAATTTTCAATATTTTTTTGCTTATCCCATTAGCAGATTTTTTTGCTTGTTTTATGCACAAAATCACTTAAATTTGATATTTTTGGTCTAAAAAATTTACTTGTTTTCTTGGGTGGTTTTGCTTATCAAGAAAAAGCATCTTAATTTAAGAATTTTTAGATATTTTTACTGAAAACAAGACAAAAATACTAAAAAAAAATTTCTTGAAAATATTTTTTTTGCAGTGTATGAGAAATTTTGTTGCTACTAAAAATAAATTGTTAGTTGTTGGTGTAAATATTCATACCTCCGATTTCTGTCTTCACGCTCCTTGTGTCTGACTTTATTTTCTGGTTTCTGAGAGGTCATGGTGAGCTCACTGTCAGATTCACTGTTCGTGAGACTCAAGGCTCCGGGTTCGAGCTGAAACATGCATTTATGCACACAAGCGCATAAACATATTATAATGACTGCTGGTGCAAAAATAATGGAGCAAATATGCAACTCTTTGGTTGGTTGGTTGGTTATAGTTGGTTAGCTTCAGCAGGCCATGCTGGTAGAACTAGTAACTACACATTACGATCAAAATGCTTAATTTCACGTCAACCACAAGCTTCGGTAAAGGAAGCAGGATTACCCGTATTTGAAAGAAAATTCAAGTTTTTGCATAACTTGTACCTGCTGCTGGTGATATTTCCAGCTCTTCCCATCAACCACTGCAGGAAATTCCTTCTCTTGGGAATCTTTGACTTCTCTGTTTGGATTCGGTGTCTTCGGCTGTCTCTCTTCTGAAAGATCTGCCCAACGGCAGCGTCTGGTCTTGTCGGTCACCTCGCTGGACATTCTGCTGGGTTTCTTCAGGTTGCTCGTCCTGCTGTTTTTCAGACCGGACTGCTGGGGGATTTGTTCAGGAAAGGGGTCCTCTACAAAAATGCGCTCGGCGATGAGTGATGTCGGGAGGGTCGATGTTACGACACGTGTCAATCGCAGCGGCTCGTGAGAGGTTTCGGTGGACAGGTGCAGGTTGGTGTCATGTTCAGTGTTGGTCTGACCGTCACCGGCAGAGATGTCTCGAGGGCATCTCGTATAGCTCTGGTGAATTTTCGTGAAGTCCTGCTGCTCAAGTTGAGTCATGCAGTCCTGTTACATGAATTAATTAATCTTTAAAGCTATAACATTAAGCATTTTGGTAAAAAAATGAGCATAGTGACCAACGCGAATCATGCAAAGCTTAAACCAATGAGCTGATCCTGAGCGAGACACTTACAACAGGTTGCTCAATTTTTTACTTTTATGGGTCGATCTGATGATCTAACCAGATGTTAACTAGTTTACTACATGCATGTACAGGGAAAATTTGCCCTGATGACGAATTTTATCAATGAAGCCACCGTCATAAAGTTTGAACACAGACTACACAGCGACCTCCAGTGGTTCAATGTTTATCAGCGTGTGATTCAGCTGTGCATTTATTGTACTGTATGTTGATCATTTTTTAAATTTAAATGTTTTCTATGGTGAGGCTGTTGAACGCTTTGCTTTGCATTACCATGTCATGACCTCTGAACTCTCCTTCAAAGTAGGAAACAGGTTTTGGATGAGGAACTGGGGGATATAAAGAGAGAGAAATCGATCACACGCATGATAAACAAACACATAGAGGGAGTTAAAAACGTGTACACACCTGCGTGTGTCTGTAGACCCATTAATGTCATGAAGCGATTCTTATTGACTCCCAAACCACACAAGATGTCCTCCATCATCCAGAGCTGTCGCTGGGCTTGAATCTGCTCCTGTGACAGCGATAAACATTATAAGTCCTGTTTATCGCTGTCACAGCGATAGGTTATGCGTGTGTGTGTGTTAGAGTACCTGTTGCGATCCAAAATGTAAAATATGTTGGAGATGTGAATGAAACACGGAGAGTTCACTCTCCATCCGTTCATAATCGGTCCATAGTCGGTCCATCTCCTGAAACACACAACACCAGACAGGTTACAAGTCATTTGTTGCTTGCAATTGTTTAATTTTATATTAAAATGAAGATGTGACATCACCTGTTAGTCTGTTTGTGTAAGGCAGTCATGCTTTGGATTAATGTATTTGCTGCCCTTATGAAAATTAATCATGGTTTTACTACAGTTATAACATGGTTATTATTAGTACAAAATAACTATTTCATAACTGTGGATTTGGAAGTAGTTGTATGCAGTGTGCACTTTTACTTAAAAAAATGCAAAAGAATAATAATTTATGTTAGATGTCATAACTTTGAAACATGCAATGTGAGGTCATGTAACACCAGCACGCACTACAACATGAAATGTTCATTGCACACGCCATTTTATTTCACAAACTTTTTTAAAGCAAAAAGACACAAACAATACTGTACCAATGACACATCACATATTTTGGCTCTGAGTGTAACCAGTTCCTCCTGAAGCAAAGCCTTCTGGGATACTTTCAGTTCCTCAGGATGCATCTCATCCATCTCAAGCCATTTCATTTCTAAAGTGTACTCGACACTTTTCTAACAAAATTCAAAAGATGGAATAAAGAAAGTAGTTACATGCATTATTTAAATGCATCCATTGCTTCAGTTTATCGGTTTATAGATACGCTTTTCAAAATAAAGACACTTAAAGGGTTCTTTACAGTGATGCAGAGGAACCATTTTTGGTTTCATAAAGAAATTTCTTCTGTTTAAAACTGATCTTTTAATACATTTCAATTTAATTAAAACGTTAATAAAATAGCGCTTTCTTTAAACATTGTTGCATTTTTAAAGCCGCTTTACATGAAAGATGAAGAAAAGTCTTTGTATTGTCCTCATAAATCGACAATTAAAATGTAATGATAATTATCCTTTGACTATACGACATTTAGTCAACTAATATAATGACTAACAGTCGTCATATTAAACTAAACATGCTTTCTTACATGACAATTATATATGAGCAAGAGTTTGACATTAGATAAACAATTTATATTCTGTAAAACCATTTTCCATTATAAACAATCTTTTATAAGTATATTTATGGAACCATAAAGCTCAAAATTGTACTTTTGAGACACCTTTATTTTTAATGTGTGTTTGTATGAGACTGACTTTATCTGCTTGTAGCTGAGACAACTGCTTTGAGAGTGACTGTAAGAGTTTATCACAACCACACAAACGGGTCAACACCACCTGAGAGAGAGAGAGAGAGAGAGAGAGAGAGAGAGAGAGAGAGAGAGAGAGAGAGAGAGAGAGAGAGATTCAACATGGCCAAACATCTATACCCCACACACGCACACAAACAAAACAACACACAAAACACGCATACACACAAAAACATGTGCCCGCACACACACACATACATACACAAACTAAACAACACAGAAAACCCACCCACATATACAAACAAAAATCACACATAAAAACACAAAACACACACACACATATACAAACACACACACAGTTTTAAGAGTAAACTTACATCTGTATCATTCTCCAGATCTCTGATTGGTTGTATTTCTCTCTCTATGTGAACGTCAGATTTCCCCATCTGGGACCAAAAAGAAATTTGACTGAAGGTGAATTTTTCCTGACATCATCAATTAAGAGAAAAAATTGCATAAAGTGTGTTTCTGAAGAATTATGTTAAAGAGTAACTAAACACTTAACCAACTTTTTTAATGATCTGTTAGAATGATGCTTTATTAATGCTGTTCATTGATTTTAGTAGGTTTTTTGACATTTGGATATAAAGGGCCCTATCTTGCACCCAGCGCAATTGACTTTGTCAGTGACGCATGTATCATTTCGTATTTTGCACTGGCGCACAGCGGGTTTTTCCCTCCACAGACGCACGTCGGCAAACTAGGGAATGAACTTGCGCTCCCTGGGCGGTTCAGCGCAAAAAAGGAGGCGTGCTCCGGCGCAAACCATCTCTTATGCTATTTTGCAGTTTCAAAAAGCAATTGCGCTACTAACCAAAAAAAACTAGTCTAAAGTCAGTGGCGCGTTGCGCGTGGTTCATTATGCTATTTTAAGAGCGCATGCTTGACCATAATGTATAGCGTGCACAACGCGCATTGCTTATCTAATCTACACAGATGCAACAGTTATTTTTGCTAATCATAAATTGTTACAATAAAAAATATTAATACATGAGATAAGGGAAATCATTGTGGTGAGCATTGTGGTGATAGTTTTTATTTATTTTGTGTGGCAGCGTTAAACAATTATCATGCAAATAACGATTAAAATATTTTCATAAGTTTGTTGTGTGGCTGTATTGCGTTTATTTTATCTAAATAATAATTAAAATGTTTTCATAAGAAACATTCATGTATGTGAACTTGATTTGTAAGTGTACTTTGGGGTTGGACCTTGCTTGCGTTTCTTGTGTCCGATTTCAAAGCTCCCAAACCCTTTCAGCGGTGAGGGTGGACGCAGCGATGTCCTCCTGTGTGCCCGGTGTGCCCGATTTATGCTGGCAAGCTTGGGATCCCCCCGTCTCCTGACATCATTGTAGTGCTTGGCGCAGCTGATGAGACAATTGTGGCTATTTCCTCTCACGCCTGTTTAACCGACGCTGATTTGGGCGGGTTTCCCCTATCCCCATACAAAACAACTTCTCTGTCTTTGACTGCTCTTACAAGAACGTCGGTCTCCTCTGCTGTGAACCGCTCCTGGCGTGCGCCTGTCAAATCCGTTATAATAATAGCAACCCGCCATGGAACTTGCGCCCTTGCGTTTAAAGGGAATGTTGGATAGCGTTCTGATTGGTTTATTTGATGTTACGCCCAAACCACACCTATGAATAATGAACCTACTTCAGACCAACCCCTTATTGATTTGCGCCCGGCGCAAGACTTATTTCTCCCGCCGTGAAAATAGCAACAGCGCCCAAGATCCGCCCACAAAGTCACTTGCGCTTTGCGCTTCGGACTTGCGTTTCAGATCGTTAAAATAGGGCCCAAAGTGTTTCAATACCACAATGTATGGTGTAAAAACGTCTGAGTGCTGCCCTCTTCAGGTTGAACGGTGGCTACTGCAGTTGAATTTTCCTATTGGATGTTGGGTCCAAAAAGTAACTCGTGACGTAAACAGGTTCAAGCTCACCACGCCCTTGTTATGATCTCACCACATGCTTGGTACGAGCTTAGTTCGTCCCCTCTATCTCCGTTGGGATCTGCCCACTTTTCTTGCATTTTTCAAATATTGCCAGTGGGTGGAGTCAGGCTCTGACCAGGGGTTTAGTTACGCTTTAATCTGCAATACCACAATAGTCCACTAGATGGCTTACCAAATTTATGAAAAAACTGAAGCAAAAACGTTATTTATTAATTTTAAACTCTGTGTATGTTTTGATAATCGTTCTGAATCTGATCTCTGAAAAAAATCTTTCACAAAAATGCAATTATTTCAAGAAAAATATCCATATTTAAGAGTTTATAAGCAGAGAAAAAATATAGACTTTTTAATAACTTTTCTCCATTTTTTCCCCAAGGTCTGTTCTTTCATTTGATATATTTGTATGTTTATATATTTTTAGAAGAATTTTTTCCTGGAAGGCGTTTTGTGAAACTTTTGTGGAAAAAATGCTGGCGGGCAACTTTTCAAAAAATGGCTGGCGGGAATGAGTTAAACATGCACATATTGTGAATGATGCGTGATGAAGTTCTGATGTGTTTTGTGGAAGTTTTCGAGTTTTGCAGAATTATGTTATAAGATATAATCTGATATAAGTTTTGGGCAGTGCTTTAAGTGGGCCGGAACGCCCCGGTACTCAGTACCGCCACTTCTAAAAATAGCTCTTGAGCGTACCACCACCTCTACGTGCGCCCAGAACGTGCTTTTAGCGTACCGGAACGCTCATCTGTTTAAAAATCAGAGGTTTAATTTAATCATTTGGCTGCGCTGCCGCTTTTCAGAGCGTCCTTAATGTACGCTTCCTAATTCGTTCCACCGAGAGCAGAGGCTACATTACCCATACACCCTTGCGTTTACAAGTTAAAAGCGCATGCGTCCTTCAGTCAGTGTCAACGTGCTCTGGAGAGGTGTGTGTTTGTGTGTGAAACGCGCAACCATAGCTGCTCGGTTAAAATGAAAATACAATGAACACGTATATGCCCTCCTTGTTTTAGACTCTGAGTAGTAAAAGAACGCCGTCAGAATCAGAGGACTCGCTGACATCCCACCAAGCCAGAATGATAGCTGCAGGTCAGACGCAAGCCTTGTAGGTACGTGATAATCTCCGCTGTCGCGGCTGTCAGTTTGGTTCCCCTCGACGCAACTTCGGATTTTCTCAGGCGATGTGCAGAAAACATTCTTGAAATTGTAATATACATTTAGTTTAATTGCTAAACTAAAAGTAAACGAAATTTCAATGAATTTGAACGACGTGCACAGTAGTTTTATCACCCGCAAAATGGAAAACAATGGGACAAAATAAATGACTTTAATTAGAGTTTCAAATGGCCAGTATTTTGTTATTCTTGACCCCATAGACATGGTCTTGGTGTCATTTTAAAGTTTTTTTTCAAGCTTTTTCCATCTGAACCACTAGTTTTAGCATTTAACCATGCTGAAAATTTTACTCACATATCTACCTTTTGCACATTTTATTTATGTTCAAAAACTCTTTCTACAGTAGCGCTTTCTAATGGTATTTTTTAAAAATCCTTTTGCACATTTTATTTATGTTCAGTAGATATTTCTAGCTCAAGCAAATCCACAAATTTATAAAATGATTAATTATTTTTTAAAAGGTCGTCTGTTTACTGCTAAATATAAAACCCCTTCAATATAGGAGTCGAGTCAGCAAAAAAAAAAAAAAAAAATAGAGTACCGGCACCTCTTTTGGGCCACTTAAAGCACTGGTTTTGGGTATTTTTTCTTACCTTACACAGTGTCATGTGTTCGGCTGTGTGATAGTTTGAACAGTAACACAATGCACATGGAAAACTCTGAAATTCATATAAAGAGGTAAAGTGAGTATATAAAATTGAGTTTATTTATGATATGATCAGCAGTTATCTAAATAAATATAATCTTGATCCTCACAGTGTCGGGCAGATGTCTTCTCTCTGTGTAGATGCAGGGTGATAGAGGAGCACTTGAGCAGTTATCCATCGGCCAGCCGTCAATATTACCATGACACTGCAAACCAAACTGATCTCTGGGAAATGGAGGTAGCGTTCCCAAGGTATCTCTCGGAAGTAGGAAGGTAAAAGGCTCTTCATCTGTTTTTCCCAAACTCTGAGAGGGCTGCATAGCTTCAGGATCACTGGAAAAGAAAATGACAGATGAATGAGGTTGTGTAGAAATACATAAACACATTCTGATATCTTTCCCTCACTGTAAAAAATACTTTGATGCCTTAAAATTTTTTGTTGAATCAACTATTTTTTTACAAGTCATTTCAACTTATTTATCTTGACTAGAGATGAGTTGTTATAACTACATGTGAATTGTTATAACTTATAAAATTAAGTTGACTTTTCTCAACTATATTTTATAAGTTGTGACAACTCATCTCTGTTGACATGACTTGTAAATCTGAGTTGATTTAACAAAAAAATTTAAGGCAGGAAAGTATTTTTATAGTGCTTTTTCTGATACTTGGTTTAAGGCAGTGCTTCTCAATTATTTTCTGTCACGCCCCCCCCCCCCCCCCCTAGGAAGAGGTAAACATTTCGCGCCCCCCCAACTCTTCGCCGCGACTGTAAATAGTATAATTTGCCTATAAAATTACACATCTGCAAAACATTGTATCCTTATTAACATTGAGAAAACACAAAAAGAAAACTTACAACAAAGAATAACTTTATTAACATTGTTTTTTAGTCTGTAACAGAAAAGACTTAAAATGCATCAATTTGCCTGAAATAAAAAAATCAATCCTTATTTAAAGTATAATATTTTTTGACCATTTGATACTGAAAAATTAAATATAATCAATAAATAACACAAGCGGTTTACAGCGTGGTTGGGGTGTAATGTCTTTAAAAATCACTTCTTGAAAAAGTATTTTCCCTGGGGTCTCGCGCGCCCCCCCCGGTGTCGCTTCGAGCCCCCCCTGGGGGTCCCGCCCCACTATTTGAGAAGCACTGGTTTAAGGTAAGATGTAATTAATTTGCATAAAAAAATAATTTGTCCTTGTTTTTATTCATTTTATAAATAAAAATGTATCTACTTGTTTTAGCTGTTTTTTAATGTTGACTTTTTAGTTATTTATATAAAAATCTTCCACGTTCAACTTCAATTTAGTTGTAAATGAATTGTAATGTAAATCAAATTGGGAGAGGTGTGGTGAAAGATGGTCAGAGAAATCTAAATTAAGACTTATGGGCATGCTCTTATGGACAGAGTTTACCGGAAGTTACGTGATGACCACGAAAGTCTTCCGGTTTCACGCTGAACAGATCGTGCATCGGAGCTCCGTCGAGTTCTTCATCTAAAAGCCTTTTTTACTATCTTATTCCTATTTATATATTAAGTTTTACCTAGGAATACTTTACCGTGAGGATTATTGAGCAGTACTACCACGTGAAACTATTTATCACTAATAAACACCCACAGTGTTAGCATATAGCCCGCTAGCTTCAACAAACGCTGCCGACTGAAGCTAGCATTTTCCGATCTAATGGCGGATTCATCTGATATATGCTTTTCTGACCTGTCCTCGCCTGAGCGGGAAGCTGCGAAGGAGTTGATCGGTTTGAGCAGATCCAACGCGAGCTACAGCGCCCACTTCACCATGTCTCCGGACGTCCACAAGCGACCGAGGAATGCGACAAACGAGTGCTCCACGCGATGCAGCTTTACGGACCGTAAGCGAGTGAACGGAGACGCCATTGCCCAACATGAAAGCGATCGGGAAGCTGTGGAGGAGCCGCTGCCCGGCCTTCGCAGATTCAGCATGCCCAACATCACCCTGGACCCAGACGTTCGCAGGCGACTGAGGCATACCACAACCAAACCCCCAACGCGATGCAGCTCCGCGGAGCGCGTTCGGGTAAACAAAGACGCCATCGCCCAGCATGAAAGCGGTAAGACTCCGCTTGTTATTGTAACATGTACTACTTGCTACATGTATAGTTTAGCTTCTGCCGTTAGCATAGATGGGTTTACATGCACTAAGTGTATTGAAGTAATAAGATTAACTGAGAAGGTTGCTGAACTAGAATCGCGCATCCGAACGCTAGTTGAGGATAGCAAAACCGCTAATGTTACTGTTGTAAATACTGTATCGAGCGAAAAGACTAATGGCTCGGTTCCGACATCAGATGCTAATGTAAACATTACAAACAATGTATCGAGCGCACATAGTGTTCCGACATCAGATGCTAATGTAAACATTACAAATACTGTATCGAGCGCGCATAGTGTTTATCATAATACACATGGCTCGGTTCCGACATCAGAGTCAAGTCGGCGGTCTAACTGGGTGACTGTCAGGCGGCATAGTCATATACGGCGTCCATCTAAGACCCATAACGTTACGGTACTTTCTAACAGATTCGATCCCCTAAGGAATACACTAGCTGAAACACCTGTTAAAAGTGCCCTGGTCATTGGAGATTCTATACTCAGGAACACTAACATTGAGGCACCAAACACCCTAGTCGACTGTATACCGGGAGCCAGAACGTCTGACATTAGATCCAAACTTAAAGTGCTGGCTAATGCTAAACGGAAGTTTTCTAAGATTGTTATTCACGCCGGAACAAATGACACCAGACTCCGACAGTCGGAAATCACCAAAGATAATATTAAGGAGATCTGTGAAATTGCAAAAACAATGTCAGACAATGTAATATGCTCTGGTCCCCTCCCCGCCTACCGGGGAGATGAAACACATAGTAGATTAGTGTCTCTCAATGGCTGGATGTCAAAGTGGTGCCCTCAGCATAATGTAGGGTTTATAGACAATTGGAAGCATTTCTGGGGTAGACCAGTTCTCCTAACCCGAGATGGCCTTCATCCGACATCAGAAGGAAGTGCTATACTCACCAGAAATCTGATTAATATTCTTAATTCTGATATAGTATGACTATCCAGGGCCCAGGTCAGGAAACAGACGGATCAGCTTAACTGTCCGTCTGTTAGCTGGCATGATATGTCTAGATCACTTATATCCCAGCACTTCGAGTCGATCTTACCAGAATATCAACACATTTCAACTGTATCTGTTCCCCGAACAAGCAAATACAGAGCACCGCTTGCCACATCACGTACAAATTTGACCAACATAAAATTAGAAAACAATACATTACAAGATGAACCTCGAATGTTAAAATTCGGCCTTCTTAACATTAGATCGCTTACCAATAAAGAACCTATTGTTAATGAAATAATTAATGACCAAAACTTAGATGCACTCTGTTTAACAGAAACCTGGCTTAAAGCAGACGACTACATTAGTTTAAACGAATCCACCCCACAAGACTATTATTATAAACACGAACCTAGGTTAAAGGGGAGAGGGGGTGGTGTAGCTACAATATACAACAAAATTTTTAAAGTAAACCAAAAATCTGAACTAAAATTTAAATCATTTGAACTAATGTTGTTAAATATGGAAATAACTGATCGTAACCACAAACAGCTCTCTTTTGCCTTAGCTACAATCTATAGACCTCCGGGCCATCATGTAGATTTTCTTAAAGAAATAGCAGATTTTCTGTCTGAGCTTGTAGTCACTGTAGATAAAGCTCTTATCGTTGGTGATTTTAATATTCATGTGGATAACCATAAAGATGCATTAGGACGTGCGTTTATGGATGTTCTAAATTCTCTCAATATTAGACAAAACGTGACAGGGCCAACGCATACTCGTAAGCACACATTAGACTTAATTCTGTCACTCGGGCTTAATATTAATGACATCAAAATATCACCTCAGAGTGATGCAGTTTCTGACCATTACCTTGTGTCATACACTGTACTTCTAGATATGATCACTCAATCCACAACATGCTACAGATTAGCCAGAACAATAATTTCCACCACTAAAGATAGATTTATTAGCACTCTTCCAGACCTGTCCCAAATTAAACATGCAGATAACTGTGATGATCTAGATATTGTAATAGAAAACCTAAACAATGTCTGTTCTAACACATTGGATGCCGTTGCTCCCATTCGAAAAAAGAAAATCAAAGAAAAACCGCCAGCTCCATGGTATGATCATCACACCGCTGCTCTTAAAAAGGCAACTAGGAAAATGGAAAGAAATTATAGAAGCACAAAATTAGAAGTATGGCGTGCAGCATGGAAAGATAGTGTTAAACACTACAGACAGGCTATTAAAACCGCCAGATCTACCTATCTTAGCAAGCTTATAAATGAGAATCATAATAACCCTCGTTTCCTCTTTAGCACCGTTGCAAAACTGACTAGAAACAAAGAACAAACAGAAACCAATAGTAAACTCCAACACAATAGTAACGACTTCATGAACTTCTTTTCTAACAAAATTACGGCTATAAGGGAAAACATCGTAGCTACACAGGCAGCCACCACTCTACCCGTTAGTTCACTTAACACTAGACTACCACACGAACATCTTGATTCATTTAAACCTACTACAATAGAAGAGCTCTCTAAATTAGTAACGTCATCCAAATCATCGTCCTGTATATTAGACCCCGTTCCCACAAAACTACTTAAAGAGGTATTTCCTGTAGTGTCAACCCCGGTTCTAAAAATCCTTAACTCATCGCTAGAAATAGGATACGTTCCAACATCTTTCAAACTAGCAGTTATTAAACCGCTGATTAAAAAACCACAGCTTGATCAGGGAGAGCTTAATAAATTTAGACCAATCTAAAATCTCCATTTTCTTTCTAAAATATTATAAAAGGTAGTTGCAAGCCAGTTACGCAAATTTTTGACAATTAATAGTACATATGAAAAGTTACAATAAGGATTCAGGCCCCACCATAGCACAGAGACAGCGTTGCTTAGAGTTACAAATGACCTCCTATTAACATCCGATCGTGGTGAAATCTCAATTCTTATATTATTAGACCTTAGTGCAGCCTTTGACACAATAGATCATACAATCTTACTCAATAGACTAGAAAACTATGTTGGTATCAGTGGTCAGGCGATAGCATGGTTTAGTTCGTATCTAACCAATCTCTATCACTTTGTTTATGTAAACGAGGAAGAGTCATATCACTCCCTGGTTAAATACGGTGTACCGCAGGGATCGGTTTTAGGTCCTATCCTGTTCTCGTTATACATGTTACCTCTAGGAGACATTATCAGGAAACATAACATAAGTTTTCACTGCTATGCGGATGATAAACAGCTTTACATCTCCTCACATCCCAGCGAAACACACACGTTTTCTAAGCTAACAGACTGCCTTAGCGATGTTAGTGACTGGATGGCACATAACTTTCTTAAGCTGAACTCCAATAAGACAGAGATACTTATTATTGAACCGAATCGCTACAAACATAATATGTCAGATTACACGTTGCACATAGATGGCTGCACTGTGGTGCCATCTTCCACGGTAAGGAACTTAGGTGTGATGTTCGACAGCAACTTATCCTTCGATAGTCATATCGCCAACGTCTGCCGTACAGCTTTCTTCCACCTTAGAAATATCTCGAAAATACGCCATATACTGTCTACATCTGACGCAGAGAAGCTTATCCATGCTTTTATGACCTCTAGAATAGACTATTGTAACTCGCTACTCGGGGGATGCCATGCAAATCAAGTAAACAAGCTTCAGCTAGTTCAAAACGCTTCCGCAAGGGTACTTACTCGATCTAAAAAGTACGACCACATAAGCCCAATTCTGGCATCTTTACACTGGCTACCAGTTAAATATCGCATACAATTTAAAATATCACTACTCACCTACAAAGCTTTAAATGGCCTAGCACCCTCATATCTTAGAGAATTACTATCAGAATACAATCCATCACGCACACTACGGTCACAAAATTCTGGTCTCTTGATTATCCCTAGACTATCAAAAGTGTCTAAAAGTGGAAGGTCATTTTCCTACTTAGCCCCTAAGCTCTGGAATGATTTACCAACCGATGTCCGAGAATCAGACACAGTCGATAATTTTAAATCTAGACTTAAAACTTTTCTCTTCAACAAAGCATTCGCATAATTTGTCTAGTAAAAGTACTTAACTCGAAATAGTTATTTGTACCGAACAAAGCACTCGCGGTCATAAAACAGACCAACCAAATAAATAAATAAAAACCTTATCTTAACGTATAGTCGGATTGCGATTTTGGAACTTTCGTGTTCTTGTGAATAGTATGCCATACAAACCCGTTTGCCACTGAACCTGCATTAACGACGACAGTGGGGCATCCGGCCTTAGTCAAACGGGTTGGCACGTACGGTTGGGTTGGGCTTTTGGCGCTTTCTTTATATTGCGAATACTATGCCATACAGACCCGTTTGCCACTGAACCTGCATTAACGACGACAGTTGGGCTTCCAGCCTTAGTCAAACGGGTTGGCACGTATGGTCGGGTTGCGATTTTGGCGCTTTTTTGTGTCTTGTGAATAGTATGCCATACAGACCCGTTTGCCACTGAACCTGCATTAACGACGACAGTGGGGCCTCCAGCCTTAGTCAAACGGGTTGGCACGTATGGTCAGGTTGCGATGTTGGCGTTTTCTCGTGATCTTGTAAATAGCATGCAATATAGACCCGTTTGCCACTGAACCTGCATTAACGACGACAGTGGGGTTACAGGCCTTAGTCAAACGGGTCGACAGGTTTCATTTTCTCTTTATATTAAAAATCAGAAGGTGACCCTTAGTTACCATATATACCGTCGCAGATGGGCCCCCAATTTGCAAAATCCTCAACTGTGGATAATATAATTATGCCGCAATAGTTAGTCTGTCTGAAACTAAGCTGATTAAACCACATCACTGTGTGACACTTGCATTACATGTGAACGGCCCCTACGCTAATATGATTTTGTTTTTCTCTCCCTGTCCTGTCCTCGACCCTGAGGACAATGGGACAAACAGACCCAGTTCCGGTAGATGTGAAAGTCGACTCACCTCTGTTCTACTGGTCGTCCATCACTGTGATGCCCAGCTGATGCCTGACCAACGACCACCGGCAGAACCCGCTTAATCTCCGCTTAATCCCCGCTTAATCTCCTTATCCGTTTATATGTGTTTATATACATATATATCTCCCAAGGGTTTTTCCCTCCTAGGACTTTTTATTTTTTATTTCCTCGGCTAAACAACCCGGGGTTTTTGTTTTTTTTTTCTCCTAGGGGGTTTTTTACCCCGGGGAGGTAGCCTGCTTGGGCTTAATTTAGCTTCTTCTCCTAGACGTTACATTAGTAATACGCTCGTTCATAATGTCGAGTCATAGCCTCAGCAAATTTGACAGCTTATGCTATTGTGTATTATGTTGTGCTATCTGTCATTTTTCTGTGCTTTTACTGCTTCTATTAATGTAAAGCTGCTTTGAAACAATTGAGTATTGTGAAAAGCGCTATATAAATAAAATTGAATTGAATTGAATTGAAAAAAAACTTATTATTGGTGAATAAAACCTTTAATAACATTAAATTGAAAAGATTAAATGCTACAAATGTGCAAGTCGATACTGTTATTGTCCCTCTAGCTTTTCGATCATGTACCATAGTTTAAATCCATGTCTTCCTCTAAGCTCCGGTGTCTTCATTTGAATTCCCATCATGTGTTGATCATGCAAAGTCGGTTCTGTCTGTACCCGGGTCAGTTTTCCTGCAATCTGGGCGTTTCTGTCTGAAAATGTGGGTGTCTGCTGGACCTCATCCATTTCTGTGTCATCTCTCATCTGAGTGAAATCCTGAAAACTGCTACAGCGTCTAGATAAGAAGACATCAAGATAAACCTAAAATGTTTGACCCAGTCTGTGAGTCATATTTTTGTGATTGACTTTGTTTTCTACATAAAATCATTGTATACAATGTAAAGAATATTCTGTGAAAATATGTAATATATCTTTAATATAACTAAATTCACCTGTTGATGATGTCATCAGCTTCCATGTTTGCCGATTGGCTGAGAGCCCTGACCCAACCTAACATATCCTCCTGAGTGTCTGCACTTAAGATATACGGGCGCATCCCCTGATGAACAATCTGCACACACATTTACATTTACATGATTATACAGAAACCTGTTACTGATATGTTTACATGCAGGATGCACAGAAGACACCGACTCTCACCTTGAATGCATATTTGCGATTCCTGCATTCTCGAGGTGAGCAGTACAGAATCCTGTAGCTGGGAAGAGGAATACTGCCCAAGACCGACTCCTCTCTGCTGTCTAAACATTACAGATCGGATTGAGAAGAACGATTAAATACTAATGAATGATATGTGCTAGAAAAAAACTATTTAAAGGGGACACATCATGAAAATCTGACTTTTCCATGTTTAAGTGCTATAATTGGGTTTTGGTAAACCATTCTCTGCAAGCATGTGAAAAAATAGGTCATTGAAATATGGCTCCCCTTGTGATGTCATAAGGGGATAATACGGCCTAGAAGAAATTTTAACCTGTTATAATAAATTATCTATATGGTAATTTGAGCCAAAACCTCACATACGTACTCTGGGGACACCAAATATTTATTCAACATCTTAAAAAAAGTAAAATATCCGCTTTAATACACAGACGAAAATGTTGCGTTTGCCTTTTTGCCTTTATATTTACACACTTGGCAAATGCCTTTTTCCAAAGTGACTAACACTGCATATACATTTTAAATACATAATTTTATCAGGATTATGCATACATATATAACAGTCAAAAATGTAAAAAAAAATTGCAATCTGCATCGACCTAATATTTTGAAGTTTTAAGATCATCCAGTTTTTGCAAACCATTGTGATATGTGTATTGCAATATGCACATCTGCAATATTTCGATATATCAACAAAACACAGCCCATTGTTTACACTAATGTATAAAATAATAATTTAGATTACCTTTATAATAATACAGGCAGTAATTTGAGAGAACAAACCATCTTCTTTTCCATAACTTCAACCCAGTGCTGTCCTACAGATATAGAGACAATAAAAGCATTAGCATTAGAGACAATAAAAGCATTAGCATTACATTTGTGTACCTATGAATGGCCCATGAGAAAAAGTGTAAAACAAAAAAGTAAAAAGAGAGATTTTTAGGTAAAAGTCTGTGTTACCCTTTTGTAAAGCCATCCTCTGATCACCACAGGACAGTTTGGGTCTCTCTTTACTGCCTGGCATCTCTTTCCAAACGTCTGTACCTTTTCATGACACTGTAAGCGGATATTCACACATCAGTGTACTTGAAGTATATACTCGTATATGTTTATGTATGTGTGCTTATAAGTGACCTTGTCTCTGGTTGGCATGAAGGACACTGTGGCAACGCTGGATGACTGACTCACTCTGTCCTGATCCTCCATCCTGGAGAAAGAAACAGAAAGAAACATCAATATCATATTAAACAACAACAACAACAACAAAGATGAAATGAACTTTAAATGACAAATATGTTTTTTTGTTAAAATAACAGGTGGAAAAACAACATTTAACGTGTATTTCAACAAGTGCAAAAATACAAGTTAGACTTGGTACTGAGAAAAATTTAAAAATAGAGCTGTCAATTTATTTAAAAAAATGCAAAGAACTTAAAATTATTAACTTTTAATTACAAATTAATATTATCAATATTTTCCAAGTAGAAATAATTAGAAAAAAGGTTTGCAAATCATTGCATTTTATTATTTACATTCATATAATTTGATAAGGAATTGGGGTTTGCAAAAAAAATTTTGTACGACATATTGTTTATATTTTATGTTGCTTTTTTTATCCGAGGCAATTGGTGATCTTTCTTTAAAAAAATGTTAACTGTTGGAATTTACAGTAAGCAGTGCCTAAACTGTGCTAGCATCAGCAAGAAGTTAAATAGATAACAAAACAGCACATTTTGAACAGAATGAATAGCAAAAAGTGTTGTAAAAATTACAGATTTTGCAATACTCCAATGTGCCAACAGTTAAGACAGAAGTAAGGTAAGTATTATCTCAATATATTAGTTCATGCTGAATCAGACTGTGTGTGACCAACATTATTACAAAACTTTGCTTCTGTGTTACTCTACAGACGTGTTTTCTTAGGTCATTTTGCTCATCAAGAAAATGCATATTTTTAAGCTTATTTAGATATTTGTATTGATAACAAGAGAAAAATACTAAGTAAGATAATATATGTAAGCAATAAGGTACGAGAGGCTGTGCTGTATCGTGAATAAGTAACGGCTGAAGGGCGTTGTTAGGCACGACGCGAAGCGGAGTGCCTGCAACCCCTTCAGCCGTTACTTATTCACGATACAGCACTTGCCTCGAGTACCTTATTGCTTTTATAAAACGGTTACCACACAATATTAAAGTAAAACAAATATTAGTGCAACTTTCATGAAGTTAAATCAATAAAAGCATTCCTTCCGCTAGAAAAAATAGTCCCTGAATGCAAACAACAACATGAAAGTTCAAATAAAAACAACAAACTGTTATCAGACTTTGTCTCATTATATGTTTATGTGTTGCTAAGGGTGTTGCTAAGGGTGCAGTAATATTAAATAGAACCGTTGGGTGAAGCGGTCATAGCAGTGTTTTATCATGAATAAAGCACACCTATTGACCAATCAGAATCAAGGATTGGAACTAACCGTTTTATAATACTAAGTAATACTAGTAAGTCAGTGTTTTTACTGGCAACAGTTTGTTTAAAGTTAAATGAACATGAAACATTTTCATTCTTTATCTTCTACAATAAGTTACTGGTAACCAGCTGCATAATTACAGCTATTTTTTTACAGAAATGTTATATTCCATGTCTGATATGATTTTATTAATACATTTTTTTATATAAGATACCTGCTTAAAGTGTACTGCATACCGTCAATGTCTGCTGTGAGTGACGTCAACAAATAAAATACAAGAAGAACACTATTGTTACGATTACAGTAGGTCTACTGTAAGGGAAATAATGTTGTCACACAGTCTGATGCATCTGGCTGATTCAGAATTTAGATATTGAGATATTGAGACTGTTTTTGCAATTTTACTATTGCAAAATCTTTTAGACCTACTTGTTTCATTGACAGTAATTTGTTTGCAATTCATCCTGGTACAAAACCAAAGCTATGTCAACATAAAGTGTTAAGTTTACTGCACTTTTAAGCTTTTAAAGATTAAATAAATCAGGCATAATCATAATCTCAATAACAAAAACGTTTCATGCTACAGGTCATGCTGGTTATCAGCACAGAACAAAGCTCATTGATGACTCCCAGTGGTTTATCTGAATTATTTTGTTATTATTGTTGAGTTTTGCATCCATTTAACAGTAAAGTTGTAAAGTAAAGTTAAAGTAAAATAAAATATACAGTATGTGGATATTAGGTCTGGGTATTGGCAAGGGCCTCACGATACATTACATATAACAATACGTGTTGCATAATACAATGAATCACGATATGATACATTGCCGTTGCGATACATTGCAATATTTTTTTCCCTTATTTTGTATATAAAAAATGTAAAAAATAGAGCCACTACTTTTTCCACACGTCAGCTTTGAAAGCTGCAGGCGTTTTCAAATTTTCTGCCATTTTCTCACTCCTGCTAACGTCTGAGACATTGGCTGAATGCTCATATACGATAGACAACTGGACAGCGACAACTACAGCAGTGGTGGAGAAGATCGTTTGACGCACACAGAGTGTTTTGATTTATCGATAGTAGAGATCGAAATATCGATACACTATCGCGAAAATTGTATCGTGTTAGTTAGCTGTATCGATATTTTTGCACAACCCTAGTTGATATACAGTAATATCCTTTTTTCCAGTGTATCTGGTTGATTTAAGCTGGTTACATTACTCAAAGCAATAGCAAATAGTTTGATTCACCATACCAATAACTGTAACTAGTGAGTGACACTGAGTAAAGTATTCATATGTAAGTAAGGACGGCTTTTAACATGTGTAAAAATCTTCTAAATAGTGTCAATATGAAAGGCCCGTTTATTGTCAACATTAAACTATGCAGTCACTATTTTTGCAGTTCTGTTTAATTACACTAGTGGTGCAAAACAACATTAAATCAACTAATATCGTTCATTTTTTGGAAGATAAATGGGTGTACATACAGTAGACAACTAGTCTTTGTCGTTGATTTTAGAAGTGTCTGCTGTCTGTAACATTCTTTTTTTATACCTGCTTTATTGCTTAACTTTCACATTTTTTATAGGTCATCTTTCTACCAAGCTACTGTGAAACCTACTGCTGATAGACACTGTAAACCAGCACTGTAATCCAGTACTGTTCAGTGATTGTTGGGAAATCCTGATGCATTTTATTATTCAGACATTCACTTTGTCTACGTCATTTCTTGTAGTCCCACTGACATTCTTTAGTCATTTGTTATTTATCAGAATAAGAGCGCTATTGTACAGATGCAAACAAGACAAAGTTCATTCTCATGCAAAGAACACCGCATCAGAAGTGTCAGACATACAGTAGGAGGATTAGTTTACATGCACAAAGACTTTAAATACTGACCGAGCTCAAGGGTTTAAGTGAAGTGTAGTGCTCCAGATATCATTCATACACAAATTCAAGATGTCTTATAGATTCTACTGTGTCCTTATTCTATTCTGGGAACATCCATCCCATAATTTAGACTTAATGTCTCCATTAAATGTAACTACTTAATGCAGTATATACAGACAAAATAAACTACAAAAGAAAAAAATATTTTTAAACCAGATGTAATTTTATTATACCTTTATTTATCCAGGTAAACTGTTTGAGAACCACTTCTCATTTACAAACATGACCTGGCCAAGAGGCTACAAGAATAAATAGGAATAAACTGTACAACTATACATTGTAAAACACATGTCACACAGAACAAACAATTAAACAAAAAAAAGGTAGACAACAAAGAAAAGAAAAAAAGAATAAAGTGCTTAAATATATGTATACAAAAATGGTTCATGATTGTCAACACGAACAAGAGTCAACTATGTAATTTTGGAGGTTTTGCTTAAAAGTAGAGATTGGGATCAGAGATGTAAGTTTCAGGGTATTTTGTAGTGTGTTCCAGTCATGTACTGCTGCAAAGCGGAAGGCATTACGTCCAAAGGTAGTAGAAGTAGGGGGGGTACTAAATTTAATTAAATTACTTGATCTTGTGTGATAGGTGTTATGAACAGCATGAAGAAGAGATGACAAATAGAGAGGTGTCTTGCATGTCTCGTGTAATGAATAGTTTAAAGGTGCAATTTGTAAGATATTTGCAGTAAAATCTCCAAAAACCACTAGGCCAGTGTTATATATTTTGTCCAGCTGATTACTATCAATATCTGTAATGTTTTCAACTACTTGTAAATCCTGAGAAAATTTCCATTCAAAACATTGACACGGGGCAGTGCAGTCTCCTGTCAATGACGTTAATATCCATGTGACCCTTTGTCACCGCCTTTACTGACGTAACCCACATGAGAACACTGGTCGAGCTCGAAAAAATAAAATGGCGGCCAAGGAAGCGGCTGGAGCACAAATTTAGTGAAAATAAACGTATATTTTCACTTTTTAGGCATTTTAATTTCATTTCTAGCGAGAAATTAGTATCGTAGTTTTCAAATATGTGATTAGTTATCACAAAGGCGCTCTCTGTTTATATTTCAAACACGCTGCCTTAGAAGTGCGTCGGAAAGCCTTTCTCTGAGCGGCCTTCAGGCCTCCGAATCCGAAGTCATGTCCTCATGAGGCAGCGAGGCCACAAGTCCTCACAGTCCTCACAGTCTTGAGGTTTTGGACGCAGCCAGTGTCGTGGACAAATGCGGAACTACGCGCTTGCTTATGGACTTATGGATATCTCTGTACCGTCTGCCGCTGGTTGTGTCAGCTCCTGTTAGCGTACGGGCCAACCAAACGACCCAAGAAGAGTTTGGAACAAAACGAGGGAGGATCAATTTGGTGTTGCATTATCTGGATAGAGAGAGCTTCACGACAACATTTAACTAGACCGAGATTCTGATCCTGCTTGTGTTTTACGCGATGGGTGAGTTGTTTTGATTCGTAACCCTTCAAAAAACGTATGCTATTATATTGATCACAACATTAGTGTGTAGATTGTAATCAGCGCGTCTTCCCGCGGACGATATGCACATCAAAAGGTATTGTACAGCAATATAAATGGTCATTTTAAGACACTTAACAATAAGATTTGTACTGTCAATACATTATGTGAAAAATAATTGTAGATTGTAAGTTGAAAACTTAATTCTGAGCTGTGTTTACCATCGAATTTGGACTACTGTTATATCAATATGACTAACAATTTCGTTTTGAACATCACATATAAACTTACATAATGAAATAAACGATGTCATCAAACGCAACATTTATAAGACTTGATTACCTTATCCATCAACGTGATTTCTCGTTATCGTCTGATATGGCTAAAGTTAAAGACTACAAATCCCATAATTCCACGCTGCTCCAGAGCGTCAGTAAACAACATCATTGTTTTTGTTTGATCTGGCGCCATCTTTCGGCACATTTTACAAATTGTATCTTTAAGTCAGGAACAACATTTCAGTACATTAAATTTGTTTTGTTTTTTAATATTTTTGATTGCTTTACCTAGTAAATGTCAGGTTGTACAACCAAACATTGTTTATTTGCCATAAAGTTTTAATGTGCTCCCTGTATTGTGCTGATTGTGCTGTTTGTTTACGTAATCGTGGCAATAAACATTATAATTATAAAAATTATTAGTTTGAAAGTGTAAAATAACTTTTTAAATGAAACATTTTGAGAACAATAATTTTAAAATATTTTTTTATTTCATAGTGACATTCATTGCAGTTGGACCTTTTCACTTGGTTGCTCCCTTTGACTTTTGCAACTTATTCACATTGAACAGGCTTCTGCTTGGATGCCATTATAAACTTTACCTCTGATACCTAGTTCATAAATATAATTAAAATATAACAATTAAAGACGGAGCTCCTAAGGGGACATAGAGCAAAAAAAAATTTTTTAGTTTAGTTAAAACAATTGCGTGCGCACAAGAAACTATCGCGTTGAGTTTCGCATGTGCATGTGAAACTATCGCGTGCTCACATGAAACTTTCGCTTACAGGTGCGCACGCAATAGTTTCACGTGCGCGCACAAAAGCTTCACGCAAAACTAAACTTTAAAAAAAAATTCTGCACATGAAGGTTTGTGTGAGCACATGCAACTAAACTTCAGATTTCTTTTACTCCAATGTCACCTTAGGAGCTCGGTAATTAAAAGATGTTTGATAAAATATTATTTTTCCTAGTTTTACATTGGTTGTACCACATGACACAAAAAGTATACCATTCTACCCATTAAAGTAGCTTTAGACCATTTTGCAAAATGTAAAAAACACTTGTCCAGAAGCACTTTCTGTTTTGTTTTTTTAACACTGAACAAAATATTAATGTTAATATTAATTAATATTTGAACAAAATAAGAAAAACAAGAACATTTTGAACTGAACCAAAAATGTAAAATAAATGTGAACTATAAACTTAAAAACAACAGAAAGTGCTTCTGGATCAGTGTTGTTTACATATTGCAAAATGGTCTGTTTTGGCCCATGATTGTGGTTGTACCACACTGACATTGATAACATCCAAATTGTTGGTCAGACGCTTTTCAATTATCCTAACATCAACTGATATTTGTGAAATGTGATTTAAAGGCAAAGTATTTCAATAGTTGTTTTAAACTGTTAAATTGTATGGACACTGCCATTTTACAAGTTTGATAGAATGCCTTTTAAAGTAAATAATGCCCCTGGATGTTTTCCATGTTAAAAATAACACAAGCTAAGTCTAAATGATGTAGATATTGTTCATTGTTAGATCATGTCAACTAATATACTAATGTTAACAAATATTTTTATTGTTTCTTGTAACAAAGAATCAATGGTCATCATATGTCATTATCATTAGGCAACAATTATTTTTTCCTAAATATTTTTTTGTTTCACCGGAATTGAGATGATGTTGCTGTATAGTTTTATTAGTAAAGCTGTTTTCGTTTATCCTTAAGAAACTATTCAAAAGCATTAACTGAAGAATCACCAACATATGAAGATTGAGTATTTTAGGTGTAGGAGTGTGCGTGTCTGAAATATGACTGCACAATGTCTGCTATGTAGCGCACATACAGATGAAGCTTGTGAATGACAAAGCAGGAATTGTTAAAGGTCTCTCTCTCTCTCTCTCTCTCTGTCTCTCTCTCTCTCTCTCTCTCTCTCTCTCTCTCTCTCTCATGTATGTGAACAGAAAGTGATGGTAGAATTTATGATATTACATTTTTCAATAATTTACTCAATGTTATAATCAAATGACGTGATAAACTAGTTTGTGTATATACTGCATATCATATGTAGCACTGTAATATATTTTAGGATATAATTTCAGGTTAGAAATAATGAAGTGGAGTCTTTATCTGGACACAAAAATACACAAGCAAAAAACAAAATGACTGAAGCCAAACGCATAAGACATTAACAAGTGTCTTAAATGATGAATGAATTTTACACCAACAAAACAGCTGCAAATACAAACCACTTTAAGTAAAAAAATCTCAATATTCACCCTGTATAAGATAAAGTAATGAAAAATAATTACCTGCTCTGTTTTTTGTACCCGACAGCAAGTTCCAGCGACATGACGCTTCGAGCATCTCACCCTGTAAGAGACGAACGCACAACACGGCCACACAAACGCACAACACAGACACACAAACTCTGCGGAGGTTTAAATCTCTCTTTCATCCATGAACACTGAATCCTCTGTTTCCTCACTTCACTCTCAGCATTTAGAAATTAACCTCTCACACCAGATCTTAGTTTACTAAACCTAACACTTTTAATCTCACTATACATACAAATGACAATTTTATCAATCATTGTGTAGTAAGTTACACAAGTATATGTTTTCCATGTGGTCATTATTTTAATCCTTCATTTATTTTGCAGTTTACATTAACATACTGTATTACATACTGCATTTAGCAGACACTTTTATCCAAAGCGACTTACAAAGATTAAGAAACAATAAAGTGATAGGGAGGCAATCCTACAAGAAGTGCCAATTACGAAGTTAAGGTTTATTGCATTCATTATTACATTTAATTGTTAAATTGTCTCTCAAGTCACTACTAAATTCATAAATTTATATTCAATCTATTCTGTGTGATTCAATAAATACATTTATGTATAATAAAATGTCCATGTATGCTAAAAAAATCATTGACACGTTTGGGTGTCATGGGCCCTCCTACCTGAGTTTGGGCTCAACCCCTGATGCATTTAAATTCTCAAGACTCACTCAGTTATGATCAGAAAAACCGTTCACCTGATCTGACTCAACTTCTCTTATATTAATAACAAGCTGTATGTGGTGAGTATTCTGCACTTATTCTGTTATATATTACGTATGCATTATACACATAGTTATGAAATATCAAAAACAATGTCAATTTCAATTACTATACGGTTGCCATTAATACTGTAAATATACTACAAAATTGTCTAGTGTTCACCCTTTATAAGCCAAGAAACTATTGGTGTAAAGAAAGATGATGGTGCAGGGGTCCTGTTATATATTACATTATAAAATTGCATTTTTATTTTAAGTCGGGCTTGCTACAGCATTTGCGTAACGTAATACATCAAAGCCAACAATAATTATTATTGTGCAAAGAAATATTATGTACATAATAAAACCTAACACAGAACAGCCAATTGTTAACTTACTATTGTAAATATAGTAAAATTGTATTTTCAGTTGTCCACTATTCTTTCTATTAACTATTTACTGTCAAATTTAAATATGACCTTTTTTTCATTATTATTCTATAGCAAGATGCTGATGTTAGCAGTTTTCCTCCTCTGTTTGCTGCCTATGACATCAGGAGCTGCTACTGGTAACAACATTTTATATTTAGTAAATCACATTAAATCCAAAGACTTACAGCAGAATTTGACTCTTCTACACAAGAGGCTTTTTTCAGCACCCATATTTTACATCAGGCATCAAATAGTGACACAGTATAAAAGTTAACGCTCCTAAGCTTTTCGGGTCATTTTTTCGACATACCACAGAAAAACTTTGGTTATTGTGGTGACATAGTAAATCATAATAAAGTTGTGGTTACTGTGGTTTTACTACAAAAGTCTAAAAATGTCTCGGGTTACATATGAAACCCTAGCGCCCTGAAAAGGGAACGAGACGCTGCGTCAGAGAGCTGACGCAGCGTTGAAGTTGCTCACTATAGTCAAATTGTAGATTATTTTTGTAAGGGCAAATCATCTAAAGTGCATTGCTGGATAATTATCACACTGAAAATATATTTGTTTAAAACAAATAAGTATCACAGGCTGTAGTTTTTAAAAACTTTAAAATGTTTTTGGTAAATCACACACATACACCATCTATTTGATTTTGTGGTGTTTTTTTGAACAGGGCTTATCCTAGTCCTAGACTAAAATGCATGTTTGAGCTCTCTTAATTTTTAAACATCTTGCTTTGATGTATCTTAACATATGTCAGTGACATTTTTTGCACACCATTATTGGGGGTTTTTGTACGGTATGTTTGTAAAAATGACTTAAATGTCCTAATATAACTTAGGCCTAGTCCTGGATTTAAACCTTGTCAGGGAAACTGACCCAAAATGTTTTGGCAATAAAAGAGTTCTTGAATTTGAATGGTACTATTGAAAAATTGTCATGTAAAAGTTCAGACAATGTTATTGTAACTACATCATGAAAAATACACTGTAAAAAATATGTAGCATTTTTGTCAAATCAAAATATATTTAATTTCATGTTACTTTAATTTAAAAAATGTACTTGATTTTGTAAGTTATGTCAACTTTTCACAAGCCAAAACTTAAAATAGTAGTTTGAATTGACTTGCAAAAACAAGTTGTTTTAACTTCATGCTGCATTTTTAACAGTCTAGACGTAATTTTACAAAATGTAATTAAATTACAGTTACAACTGTTTTAAACCATTAAAGTTGTTGTAGTCACTTTTGACCCAATCCAGCTAACTAAGGGCCCCTCGTTAAAGCAGCATCGAACGGGTTAAAATATGACCCAGTCTGTAAAACCCAATTATAGTCCTTTTTTTGTGATTTACAACATAAAATCATCCTAAATAATATTCTGTGAAAATACAATCTTGATACAGTATATTTAATATTGACTGCATGAGTAAGATAATATCAAATGATTGAAATCCAAATCTCATCATTATATCATGAGACTTCAGCTTGGATTTCACAGACAGGGTCAAGCATACAAAAACAAATAAGCCGTTCAGAATGTTATAATTTTGGGGTCCTAACTCACCAGGTATAAACTGATGTTTGTTAATTGTCTTATTTTTGTTTAGCAGGGGGTCTTGCCGATAAAGTACTGCTGTTTCCACAAAAGACTAACAACAGCTTTATTGCAATCACTCCAGAAAAACCCCTGAACCTCACAGCTTTTACTCTATGCATGCGTGTTGCCACAGACCTGCAAGGAAATACAGCTGGTATTCTGTTTACCTACAGTATGTTTATTGCCAATGAGTTTCATGTTTGGATTGATAAAGATGGAATAGGCTTGTATTTTAATGGTAATAATGATGTAGTGCATTTTAACTTGCATCCTCCTCTCTTCATCTTCCGGACACACCTGTGCTTCACCTGGAGCTCATCGACCGGTCTCACTGCCGCTTGGGTGAATGGACAACGTCGTGTTTACCAGATATACGGAAAAGGTCAAACCATCCGTCTAGGTAACATTGTGGTGCTGGGTCAACAACAGATGAACAAAGACTGGCTTGATCAATGGTTTGTTGCACAGCTGAGTTTTGTAGGTGAAATTACAGATGTGAACTTGTGGGATGAGGTTCTCACTGCGAAAGAGATCAAGAGGTTATATGCACACACCACAGCTGTAAAAGTGCCAAATGTAATTAATTGGCGCACAGCTGAATATGACAAACAGGGCATTGTGGAAGTGATGAAGGATGATTTTGATTTCTGATTCCCCACACGGATGTCTTTTTTAAGTCTGTTCATCATATACAGAGTCATATGAATTAACCAATAAATCATGAGGTTCTATGAGGTCCCTAGTAAATGTCAGAGAAAACAGCGAAGAAAACTTATCAAATGTATTTATTAGGTGTTTACTTGCTACATAAATTTCAAAATCATTTATATTTGCTTTGTACACTGTAAAAAATACTTTGCAGCCTTAATTTTTTTTGTTAAATCAACTCAGATTTACAAGATATATCAACAGAGATGAGTTGTCACAAATTATAAAAGATAGTTGAGAAAAGTCAACTTAATTTTATAAGTTATAACAACTCACCTGTAGTTATAACAACTCATCTCTAGTCAAGATAAATAATAGTAAGTTGAAATGACTTGTAAATCTGAGTTGATTCAACAAAAAATTTTGGGGCAGCAAAGTATTTTTTACAGTGTATGTTTCTTATGTTTTTTCCTTATTACTGTCCCCTTTTTTCACTCAATGAGGTTTGTAAGGCAGTATTCCTTTTGAAACTGTTGTGAAACAAGATTTATTTTCAAAGTGGCTGCAGTACAATTAAATTTTAATTGAAAATGTTTCTCTTCAGGTTTGGCAGTATGCGCCTATAAAGTTGTTTCGCAACCCGCCATTAAACATTAGATGAATAAGATGGTGATGTGAAGAGATGTGAACGCACGTGTTGCTCTGGGGTTAGTGTTGTATTAGAGGTAAAAAATTATATAAATACTGTTCGGTTTTTCACACAAACCGATCGTTTAGTGTCTTAGGACTTCGATGTGTCGTCACGAGCCGCAGGGTTTAATTTGGATTTGTCTGTGCATGTTTTTTTTTTTCTATCAGAGTTTGTTGCCATCCAATTTTTACGACTGACAGACTGAAACGGTTGGACTTAAAAATGTACATTTGTGTTATGTATTAGCACCAGTGCCAGATTAAAACAGATATCTGTGAGGTATCTGAACGTGTTGTCTAATTTTGATCAGTCTTCTTTCTGTATTATTTCATTTTATATTATTTTTTAATGTTGTGTTTAAATGTAGTGTGTTATGGAAATGTGTTTTTGGCAAGGTTTTTGGAAGCAGTGTTTAATAAATAGCTTTTATAAACTCTAGTGATGGTCATTAATTATTAATAAATCATTAGATAATGGTTTGCAAATATATCATTATGTTGTGACTTTGCTTGTTGAGGCACATCATTGTTAACTCGTTATTTAGTAAGTGTATTAATTAACACACTACTAACACTGTAATTAATAATGTATTAATGCATATTAGTTTACCTGTATTATAAGGCTTTGGCTCATTGTGGTAATTAACAAATTAATTAACTCTATTAGTTCATAAAAGAAGTGATGATGGAATTAATCCACAATTACATATTTAATTAATAACAATTCATATGAACTAATATATTAATCAGACAGACTCTTCATTAGTTGCTAATGAGGCGATCATTAATGAATAGCTAATGAATAGCTTAGATAATCATTAGTAATACATTAATTCAGTATTATCTGTGCATTAGTTAAGCATGAATTCATGATTATTGGTGCACCCTTATTGTAAAGTGTTACCGATATATTTTATAACAATGGCTGAAACATGTGCTTCCACTCTTTCCTAATAAAGGGCCAAAAGCAGATTTTCCAGATTCATTTTCCAATTAAACTTCACACTAATATTATTTTGATCATGGCACTTTCAATAAATGATTGTATAACTCAGAACAAATAGTGTGGATATCATTACAAATGGGTCTATTGTTTTTCTATTACACTACTACATCTGTAGGTAAATCATTTCCAATGCAGAAATATTACAACGAATAACAGTGCTTTATCAGGTTACTGATGTAGCACTGCTATTATTTTGAACATAGCTGTATAACAGCTTAATTCTAGTATAGATAATTAGGACTACCATAGCCCATAAGACTGCATAGCAAGGGTTAACTGAAAAAAAACCAGGTATAACACTAGACACAAACCTTAGTCTCTTCCAAAACTTCAACCCAGTGCTGTCTACTAGAAATAGTAAGAGTAAGCATTACATTGCTCACAAAAACCAAAGTAGAAGTAATGTAATGTAAAAAAGTCTTTATCCTTTTGTAAAGCCATCCTCTGATCAGCACAGGACAGTTTGGGTCTCTCTTTACTGCCTGGCATCTCTTTCCAAACGTCTGTACCTTTTCATGACACTGTAAGCAGATAATCACACATCAGTGTGCATGAATTATGTACTCATATGTTTATGTATGTGTGCTTGTCTCTGGTTGGCATGAAGGACACTGTGGCAATGCTTGATGCTTGACTCACTCTGTCCTGATCCTCCATCCTGAAGAAATGAAACAGAAAGAAACATCAATATCATGTTAAACAACAACAACAAAGGTCAAATTAACACTAAATGACAACTCAGATTTTTGTTAAAATAACAAGTGGCAAAACAACATGAATTTTGACTTTTACATTTTATTTTAACAGGTGCAAAAATACATGAAGGTTTACCTTCTGACAAAACTAGAAATTAGAGCTGTTAATTGATAAAAAATGCAATCAACTTAAAATGATAAACTTTTAATTACAAATTAATCTTATATATCAATATTTGCCTTGATCAATCAAATGCATTATTTTATGATGGGAGATGAGAATAGACATTAAAAAAAAGTAGAAAAAAGGTTTGCAAATCATTGTATTCTTTTATTTACATTCACAACTTTATTTTGAATTGGGGTTACTGTTCATATTTTATGTGTCTTGTTTTTTTCAAGGCAATTTGTGATTTTTTTTGAACAAGGTTAATTTACAGTGAGCACTGAGCAGTAGTGTTGTAATTCTCGAGACCGGTCTCAGTCTCAAGACCACATTTTAAAGGTCTCGGTCTCGTCTTGGAATTGACCGCATTTTTACTCGGTCTCAGACAAAGAGGACTCGGAATTTTATTTCAAGACCGGTCAAGACCACAATTGATGGCACATCACAAATTTATTTTTTATCATTATTTTTATGCAGTTTATTCAGGTTTGGCATATGATGTTGGCATTGTTTAAGCATTGTTTAAGTTTCTCCCAATGACAATTTTTCTAATTTTATTACTAAAAACACCTGCATTGTGTTAAGTGGATGGCAAGCCATGGAAAGACAGTTCAGAATAAATGGTTAAGTTGATTTCAGCTCTTTAGTCTTTGTTCACTTTTATTTGCTTATAGACAAAGATAAATTCCCACATATCTGCAATGCCTTTGATTATTTTATCAACTTCTCTGATGACACACACACACACACACACACACGCACGCACGCACGCACGCACGCACGCACGCACGCACGCACGCACGCACACACACACACACACACACACACACACACACAGACACACACACACACACACACAGACACACACACACACACACACACACACACACACACACACACACAGACAAGAAATGCCTAATCATTTGCATATTCCACATTTTATCATAAGTGTTTTAATGCAGTGACTTGCACTGGTCTTGGTCTTGACTTGGTCTCGGCCTGTCTTGGTCTTGACTTGGTCTCGACCCTTTCAAGTCTTGGTCTTGTCTCGGTCTCGGCCTGTCTTGGTCTTGGTCATGACTTGGTCTTGGTTTAGGTGGTCTTGACTACAACACTACTGAGCAGTGCCTAAACTGTGTTAGCATTACCAAGACTTTAAATAGATAACAAACTGTACAGCATGTTTTGTACAGAATGAATAGCAAAAAGTGCAAAACCTAAAATAATTTTGCAATACTACAATGTGCTAACAGTTAATACAGAAGTAAGGGAAGTATTATCTCAATATCTAAATGCTGAATGAGCCAAATGCATCAGACTGTCTGTGACCAACATTACTGTAAAATATAAACTTTGCTTCTGCATTACTCCAATGCAAAATATTATCTTTTATCTCAAAACTATTTCTAGTTTACTTATTTGTAACAATACATTTTTTATTTCTATTTTTACTCTGAAAACATGAAGGAGATTACTTAACAACAAAACTGGTAATATCAGGGAATTATATATTCGTATATAGTATTATATTAAGTCTGATATGATTTTATTCATACATTTTACTTACCTGCTGAAAGTGTATTGCATAGAGTCAATGTCTGCTGCGAGTGACGTCATTAAATGAAATACAAGTACTATAAAGGTTCACTATTGTTACAATTAGGTCTACTGTAAAGAAAATAATTGGAGTGACACAGAAGCAAAGTTTATATTTTACATTAATGTTGGTCACACACAGTCTGATGCATCTGGCTGATTCAGCATTTAGATATTGAGATTATCCTTACCTTACTTCTCTCTTAACTGTTAGCACATCCTACCATTGCAAAATCTGTTTGGTCTACTTGTTTCAACGACAGTAATTTTTTTGCAATTCATTCTGGTACCAAAGCTATGTCAACATAAAGTGTCAAGTTAACTACACTTTTATGCTTTTAAGGATTAAATTGTTGCATGAAGAAATAAATCAGGCATAATCAGCATAACAATCTCAATAACAAAACCACATCATGCCACAATTCATGCAGGTTAAAGCTCATCGATGACTCCCAGCGGTTTATCTGAATTATTTTGTTGATTGTCACCACACTGTTAAAAGATCTTTGCTAATTTGTTGTTGTTGAATTAACTCAGATGTACAAGTCATGTCAACTTACTATTGAGAGAGAAAGAGAAAGACAGAGAGAGAGAGAGAGAGAGAGAGAGAGAGAGAGAGAGAGAGAGAGAGAGACTTAATATGTCTATTAAATGTCTACTACTTTCAATCTCACGGAAATTCAAGTTAGTCACGGAAAATGTGAATAATGTATTCGTGTTATTGACACGAATTTTGCCTGTTTTCCGTGCCACTCAGCACGAATTTCTATAAATAGTTTTTCGTGTCTGTGTCACGACTTTCTTTATAGTGTCATTTTATATTTTGTTTTCTAACTGTTTTTTCCTTTTTTTTACCATTGTCACTTTGAATTTGGGTTAGAATCACTTTCTGCGACTTCCTAACCCAAACCCCAACTTTAACCCCAACTCCAGACGACAATAGTTTTAAAGTGGGAAGAAAACATGTAGAAACCAATACATAAAAGTACATCCTAACCCAAACCCCAAATCTAACCCTTACTCCAAGCGACAATGATTTAAAAATAGGAAAAATGATGAGAAAAAATATTTAACATGACACGATAAAAAAAGTCGTGGCACAGACACGAAAAACTATTTATAGGAATTCGTGCTCCAGTGGCACGAAAAACTGTGGAAAATCGTGTCAATAACATGAATACATTAATCTTGACGTGAGATAGGGTAGCATATATGTGTCAATAACAAAACAAGCTACAAAAAATGTATACTTTTTAAACAGATTGAATGTATATTTGGAGTCAGGAATATTGTGTTTTGAAAAGTTAATTAAACAAGATTTCAATCCATTTAAATAAGTTTTTTTTATATTTTTGATTGCTCCACCTAATAAATGTCAGGTGGTACAAGCAAACATTGTCTATTTGTTATAAAGTTTTAATGTGTATTGTGTTGATTGATTGATTGTTTGTTTACTTGATCGTGACATAAGTATAAAATAACTGTAACATAAAACTTAAATTTGAGAACAATAATTTTAAAAATGCAATTACAATAATATACTATCAAAAAGTAATTTTGTAATAATATGTTACATCAACTGCCCACATTTGGGCGTCATGGGCCCTCCTACCTGAGTTTGGGCTCAACCCCTGAAGCATTTAAACTCTCGAGACTTACTCAGTTATGATCAGATAAACCGTTCAACTGATCTGACTGAACTTCTCTCAGATTAATAACAAGCTGTATGTGGTGAGTATTCTGCATTTGAGCATCATTTTTAAAGAGTTATATTTCACGCATTATAACACATAGTTATGAAATATAAAAAAATGTATTTCAATTACTATACGGTTGCCATTAATAATTTTTATAGGCCAAGAAACTATTGGTGTACAGAAAGATGATGGTGCAGATGTCCTGTTATACGTATATAACATTACAAAATTGCATTTTATTTTAAGTCAGGCTTGCTACAACATTTGCATAATGTAATTACATCAAAGCCAACAATAATTATTAATGTGCAAAGATATATTATTTACATTATGTAATATAACCTAATACCTTTTAACACAGGAGAGCCAATTACATTAATTTTAACTTACTATTGTAAATATACTAAAACTGTATTTTCAGTTGTCTACTATTCTTTTTTATTATCAACTATTTACTGTCAAATTAAAATATTACATAGATTATTTCTTTATTATTATTCTTCAGCAAGATGCTGGAGTTAGCCGTCTTCCTCCTCTGTTTGCTGACGTCAGGAGCTGCTACTGGTAACACATTTTATACTAAGTAAACCACATTAAATCCAAAGGCTGATTTTCACTCTTCTAAACAAGTGGCTTTCAGCACACATATTTTACATCAGACACAGTACCAAAGTTAACGCTCCTAAGCTTTACGATACATTTTTTGGTTATTGTGGTGACATAGTAAATCATTATAAATTTGTGGTTACTGTGGTCTAAAAACATCTCGGGTTACGTATGTACAGTAACCCTGGTTCTCTGAGAAGGGAACGAGACGCTGCATCAGAGAGCTGACGCTATGGGGAGCGCTGCCATGCTGTATGCGTTCCACATGTCAGCTCTCTTACGTTGCGTTGAAGTTGCTCACTATAGTCAAATTGTGGGTTATTTTAAGGGCAAATCATCTAAAGTGCATTGGTGGATAATTATCACACTGAAAATATATTTGTTGAAAACAAAGTAGTAACACAGGCTGTAGTCTTTGGACCAAAATCATAATGCAATTGCAATCATATTTAATTTATTGGAAAAGGTAACTTACATCTAACTTAAAAACTTACAATTAAATTTAATTGAAAAATTATTGCTTAAATTTGAAATGGGTGTTTTTTGAACAGGGCTTATTCTAGTCTTAGAACATCTTTTAAAACATCTTGCCTTGATGTATCTTAACATATATCATTGACATTTTTTGCCCACCAGTATTGTTTTTTTTTTTTAAATGACTTAAATGTCCTAATATAACTTAGGCATAGTCCTGGATTAATTTAAACCCTGTCTGGGAAACTGACCCAAAATGTTTTGGGAATAAAAGAGTTCTTGCATTTGAATGGTACTATTGAAAAATTGTCTTAAATGTTGAAAAATGCAGACAATGTTATTGTAACTACATCATGAAAAATGTCATTAAATACAATGTTAAAAAATGCAGCATTTTATCCAATCAACATATTTTGTGTTAATTCAACTTAAAAAAAAATTACTTAATTTTGTAAATTGTCAACTTTTCACTAGCCAAAACTTAAAATTGTAGGTTGAATTGACTTGCAAAACAGTTTAAACAACTGTTTTTAACCATTAAAGTTGTTGCAGTCACTTTTAACCCAATCCAGCTTAGGGCCCCATGTTGAGGGTTAACATGTGACCCATCTGTAAAACCCACACTGAAAAAAAATATTCATTGAATTTAATAAATTTTTTTAAGGTAAGTTGTTGCAATTAATTTATTTTTAAACAAAAAAAGATTAGTAAAGTAAAATAAAATATAAAACTTTTGTTTAAATGTAGCTTAAATAAATTAATTGCAACCACTTACCTTCAATGAATCATTTTTTTTCAGTGCAACTAAGGTCCTTTTTTGTGATTTACAACATAGAATCATCCTAAAGAATATTCTGTGAAAATATAATCTTGATATATTTAATATGACTATATTACTAAGACTATATATTTAATATGACTGCACGAGTAAGATCATGTCAAATATTACAATCAGTCATTGAAATCCAAATCTCAAGTCAAGGTCAAGTATACAGAAACAAATAAGCCTTTCAAAATGTAACAATTTTGGGGTCCTAACTCACTGATGTTTTTTAATTGTCTCCTTTATTGTTTAGCAGGAGGTCTTGAAGATAAAGTACTGCTGTTTCCACAAAAGACTAACAACAGCTTGGTTGCAATCACTCCACAAATACCTCTGAACTTCACAGCTTTTACTCTATGCATGCGCGTTACCACAGAGCAGCAAGAACAGAAAGATGTTATTCTGTTTGCCTACCATACTGATGCCTATGAGTTTTATATTTGGATTGATAAAGACGGAGGCACGGGCTTGTATCTTAGTGGTAATAATGATGCAGTGCATTTTTCCTTGCCTCCTTCTCTCTTCACCCTCCGCACACACCTGTGCTTCACCTGGAGCTCATCGACCGGTTTCACTGCCGCTTGGATGAATGGACAACGCAGTGTTTACCAGCTATACAGAAAAGGTCAAGCCATCCGTCCCGGTGGTGTTGTGAAGCTCGGTCAGTATCCTAATATGGAGAACTTTGTAGGTGAAATTACAGATATGAACTTGTGGGATGAGGTTCTCACTGCAAAAGAGATCAAGGGGGTATATGCACACACCACATCAGTAAAAGTGGCAAAAGTAATTGATTGGTTCACAGTTGAACCTGAAATACTACCAGGTATCAATGTGGAAGTGATAAATGATGATGTCTGATTCCACACACGGATGTCTTTCTATTGAGTCTGTTCATCATATACAGTCATATAATTAACCAATAAATCAAGAGGTTATATGAGGTCTCTCTTAAAAACATAACTTAAAATAAAATGTATTTATTAGGTGTTTATCTCTTGCCGAGCCCCTAAGGTGACATTGTAGTAAAAAAAATAGAAAGAAACTAAAAAGTTTGGTTTCATTTGCTCACGTGAAACCTTCATGTGCAGAATTTTTTTTTAAGTTTAATTTCGCAAAACTAAACTTGAATGAGGGTTTCACGTGAGCACATGAAACTAGACTTTATTAAATTTTTGCTCCATGTCCCCTTAGGGGCTCCGTAATCTCTTATTTCTTGTTACACACATTTCAGAATCATTTATATTTGCTGCGTGTTTTCCTTACTTATATCCCCTTAATTTCACTCAATGGGGTTTGTAAGGCAGGATTCCTTGTAAAGCTGCTGTAAAACAAGATTTATTGTCAAAGTGGCTGCAGTACAAATACATTTAAATTGAAATGTTTCTCTTCAGGTTTATACATCCAGCATTAATTTAAAGGTATACTCCATTGTTTTGTCATTTTAAACTATGTTATTACCTTAACTAAGGCTATGTTTACACGGCAGCGCTGGTGGTGACGCGAACTGGTTCTTCTTGTTGGAAGGAGGAGTTGTTGCAGTAGGTGATCGATGACGTCAACCTACCACGAGAGCGAGTTGAGGAATCACACGTAGAGGTCTAATTTCGAATCGCTCTCGCGGTACTTTGACATCATCCGTCTGTCGGTTCTTGCAGCGCCGCATGAAGTCAAATAAAAGTAAAATTGCTGACCTCCGAGCACTCCTCTCTACTCCTTGACATAATGGAGCAGCTGTATTTGCGAATACAAACACACGAAACGAGTTTGCACGAACATAAATGTGATCTTGGAAGCGTCCAGAGTAGCAGTCACATGTAAACATAGGTCGCACTTTTGACGTAGGTACGAGTTCTGGCGCATAGTCTGTGACGTTGCCTGCTTAAACATCCGTTTGTCTCTGTTTACATGCAACCAACGATTTTCAAGATCTCCACTTTAGCCGGAGATTTTAGAAACAATCGGTTTCAGAGGCGAGTTCTCCGTTTGCGTGTAAACGAGGGGCACAAACGAAAGTAAATCTCTCAGTTTTTAAAGCAACACTATGTAGTTTTTTTACCTTTAAATAATGTCTCTAAAATTATTTCAGTGATAGAACAACTTTTAACTGGACAAATTGTACTGTTGCTGCAACCTGAGCAGCCTCCTAGCTGCTACAAGCACACTCTGAAAGTGGCGGTGGAGGGTAGAGCACACAGCCCCGCCCCTCGCCCTGCCTGCAGAAGAGTGTCTGATACCAGGCACTGTTGCGCTTTTCAACCACATGGGGGAGCTGTAAGTCATTTTTACATGGAAACTACATAGTGTTGCTTTAAAAATAACCATGTACGTGTAAACAGAGCCTAAGAAGAGTTGATACATACCTCTATCATCTAAACACTGTGGCGCGCGTCGACACTTTGGTAGCACTTAGCTTAGCCCAGTTCATTCAATGATACCAAACAGAGATAAAGTTAGAAATGACCAAACACATCAACTTTTTTCTTATTTGAAACGAGTAGTTAGACGATCAAATATGGTGGCACAAAATAAAACGTGTTGCTTTTAAAAGCGGGTTAAAAAGGGTAACTATAATGTATGGTGGAATAGCACTTTTGGGAATACTTCGACTCGACGCAGTTAAAAGTCACGCCTGAAAAATCCGCTCCCCTTCTCCCTCTCATAATGAGAGGGAGAGTTTTACTGTGCCCTGCGTATGTATAGTTGTATAGTATGTATAGATAGATTATTGACAGTAGGAAAAATCACAAAATTGTATATCTCTGAGATGAAGGGAACCACTTTTTTAACTAATGAAATGTCGATTGGGGTCATAAAGACCCCAAGGACCGATTTTTAATAATCAGGGGTTTAAGTGAAGTTTAGTGCTCCAGATATTTTTCATGAAATGTTTCACTCTCTTTGTGAGTTTAGGTGCTTTTATAATATGTGGGACATAACCTGTGAGGTCATTTTACTATTACCAGATGTTCTTGTCTGCCTATGCCACGTATACAGAAATAAAGTTTTTGTTTTAAGACCCCACCCTGAAACTGTCTTTACAAAAAAAACCTGTAACCGCTCTGGAACAAGGTCTAT
Organism: Misgurnus anguillicaudatus; assembly: GCF_027580225.2. Classification (NCBI taxonomy): domain Eukaryota; kingdom Metazoa; phylum Chordata; class Actinopteri; order Cypriniformes; family Cobitidae; genus Misgurnus; species Misgurnus anguillicaudatus. Next base: position 30,751,500 of record NC_073361.2, on the reverse strand, counting down.
TCAACATAAGAGTACTATAGATTTATTCATACATTAAGTATGATAAAGATAATACTTAAATATTTCTAAGTAAATAATTTTTCCCAGTACTTGTCGCATTGTAGGAATAGTGGGTTAAGCAAAAAACTTTGTATAGATGTGTTGCACAATTCTTGCATGCAGCAAACTTTCAAGAAAACAGCCTGAGGGGCCTGAACCCCAGTAAAGATTTATGTCTTACAAAACGCCCCTGACAGACACATTTAAATTCTCAAGACTCACTCAGTTGTGATCAGATAAACCGTTCACCTGATCTGACTGAACTTTTCTTACATTAATAACAGGCTGTATGTGGTGAGTATTCTGCACTTGAACCACTTCTTCTTTTATTACTTTTATTACCTGTGCAGGACAAAATACGTATCGTTTTGAAGTTGCAATTGCTCATGTGCATCTTATGTTGTGTTATGCAGCTACTGTATTCACGTTTACCAGTGCTAGTTTGTTTAGACTGTTTCTTGATATTAAGTTATAGTAAAAAGCTATGTAAGTAGTGTAACTGAAATTAAAGTAAAGAGATGTGTTATATTATGTGTTTATATATTTTATGTCAGTGTTTGAGCCATAATTTGTATGTTAATGATACATTTTCATGTAATAATGCGCTGTTGCTATACAGATGAGTGTAAAATAGTGTAAAATTTGGTGTTATTGGGGAATGTTTTGTTGTTTGCTGCAGGCAGGGTGACCCATGGGGTTAACTATGCAGGCTTTTTCTTCTTTGGCTCATAAATTGTGGAATTCCTTGCCCTCAGAGATTAGAAATGCAGAATCCCTGGGTGTTTTTAAATCCCACCTCAAAACGTACTTTTTTAGGGTAGCTTTTATGTGATTAATTTGTTATTTATTGGCTTTTATTTATTTATTTATTTATTTTTTGCTAGTTTTAGTGCCTGTAATGTTATGTGTATCTTATGTCAAGCCCTTTGAGATGATACTTTTAAAGGGGCTATACAAAATAAAGTTTATTATTATTATTATGGGGCCCTAGGTAAGTCCATAACAATGTCCTAGCAATGTTTTCTTAAACATTAAATTCAAGAAAAATTCAAGAAAAATTTGCTTACCTCATTGGCAGATTTGTTGTCCATTATACTTAAAGGACAAGTTCAGTATTTTACACTTAAAGCCCTGTTTTCAGATTGTTTATGATGAAATAGAACGGTTTTGACTGAAATTTCGACATATGCAGCTGCCCGAGAATTTTCGGGTGTTTGTGTTTCATCTCCCACCTCAACAAAGGGTTTATAGGTGCACTGGAACAATCCTTCCTAAAATGCATTAAACTTTCGTTTACAAAGACGTGAAACTCACCGAGGGGTCGGGGGTGTTCAGTGGTATGCTTACACAAAAATCGCTGCGAAAGATGCTTTCCAACACGTGTTTTAGCAATCGTTGTTAACTTGTGGACCTATTTTTCCAAACGCCTCACACCCGTATATATTCTTCCGCTTAGAGCTTGAATAATAGACACTCCAGCCCAGTTGCTGGTGATAATCCACCTTTGCCAATTGCAAGAATAGAAACAAAGTTCTCGGCGCGGAGTAATATCGTACCTCACAGCACATCTAATACAAGTCAATGGAGTTGACAAAAACTACGATAAAACCTGTTGAAATGAGTAATTTGCAGCGATTTTTGTGTGAGCATATCAGTGAACACCCCTGACCACTTGGTGAGTTTCACGTCTTTGTAAACGAAAGTTTAATGCATTTTAGGAAGGATTGTTCCAGTGCACCTATACACCCATTATAGAGGTGGGAGGTGAAACACAAACACCCGAAAATTTTCTGGGCAGCCGCATATGTCGAAACAATCTGAAAACAGGGCTTTAAGTGTAAAATACCGAACTTGTCCTTTGATTTATTATCAACTATACTGTCAAATTGAAATATTACTTTTTCATTGTTATTCTTACTTACTCTTAGTTTTTTTTCTTTTGATCTGCAGCAAGATGCTGGAGTTAGCGGTTTTCCTCCTCTGTCTGCTGCCTATGACATCTGGTAACACATTTTATATTTAGTAAATTACATTAATTTCAAAGGCAGAATTTTACTTTACAAAATACAAAACCCCAACATGTGACCCAGTCTTATAGTTAAAGTCATGTTTTGTGATTTACTGTTTTCTACATAAAATCATCCAACATACAGAACACTGAAATATAACCTTGAAATCTTTAATTTTGTAAGATCATGTAAGATTGAAACTGAAGTTAAATCAATGACCAAATTAAACTTTGATGCTCCAAATCTCATGAGTATATTTTGAAACTTCAGCCTGGATTTCACAGACACGAAATTTCACAAATACAAAACACATTTTCAGAATGTAACAATTTTGGTGTACTAACTCACCGGGCACCTCCATTGGATGTAAACACTAGAGTAATGATTTTTAGTGAAGACTTTTTTACTTTCTCACCAGAAGAAGTACCTTTGCCTCATTTTTGTAGTGCAGTAATAATGTTTGTTAATTGTCATCTTTTTGTTTAGCAGGTGGTCTTGCCGATAAAGTGCTGCTGTTTCCACAGAAGACTGATGACAGCTATGTTAAAATCACTCCAGAAAAGCCCCTGAACCTCACAGCTTTCACTCTATGCATGCGTGTCGCCACAGAGCAACAAGGACAAAGAGATATGTTTGTCTTTTCCTATCGTATTCCTGATATGAATGATCTTCGTGTTTGGATTGAAAAAGATAAAACCATAGCCTTGTATATTAGTCGGGCCAATAGTAGAGTGTATTTTAACTTGCCGCCTCTCTCCAACTTCCTGACGCACCTGTGCTTCACCTGGAGCTCATTGACCGGTCACACTGCCGCTTGGATGAATGGACAACGCAGTATTTACCGGAAATATGGAATAGGTTGTGCCGTGCGTCCCGGTGGCGCCGTGGTGCTCGGTCAGAATCCTTATGAACTTCTGGGTGGTTTTGATGCAGAGCAGAGCTTTGTAGGTGAAATTACAGATGTGAACTTGTGGGATGAGGTTCTCCCTGCGAAAGAGATTAAGGGGGTTTATGCAAATACAGCAACAGTAAAAATGCCAAATGTAATTAATTGGCGTACAGCTGAATATGACAAACAGGGCATTGTGGAAGTGATACAGGAGGATTTCTGATTCCATATACAGATGTATTTCTATTGATCTGTTTTAAGTCTGTTTATCATATATACAGTCATATGAATTAACCAATAAATCTTTCTAAGCATTAACTTGAGTGTTTTTGCATCATTTGGAAAAACAGTTTTAGTGCTGAAGAAAAATAACAAATTCCAATCATACTGACAACTGAAGGAGATGTTTTAATGATCCAATAAAAAAGTATGCTGTTATCATCTTATACTGTCTATGAAGTCACTGGCGTTGCACTGTATCCTCTTAATAACAATCAGGTGATTTTAGCGCCATTGTTATTTTGTATGGTTTCGCGGGCTATGTGACATCAGAGATCGGAACTGGGAGTACATCGATCTCGAGTTCACAGGTGGGAAGTCATGGGTTTGACTGCCGTTCCAATGCACTTTCACGGGTAAAAGGTTGGAAAAACACGGGTTACAGGTTGCCTGGAACGCGGCATTAAATACACTGGGTATAGAAACACCTGGGGCAATAATCACCACACAGACCAATGAAACAAAAGAACTACACAGAACTACAAACATGGCAAACAATTGGTCCCCACAACGTGATAATTACCAGGTACACACACACACACACACACACACACACACACATGGTCATAAGAACAACCTCTGGACCCGGGTCTGTTTATTCAGAACACATCATGGTTGACATCTGTTCAAGTGATATCAAATATGAAGTTGACCATACACACCTAAATGCTTGAGTCTTTGACTTTAAAGAAACTTTTGATGTTACAAACAAAAGTTTAGTTGCAAACATGAAAACACACATTTGCTTAAGAGTCTTATTCATTAACATTAGTAAATGCCTTAGCTTAAATGAATAATAAGCTGTTTATAGCATTTATTATTATCATTTGTTAATGTTAGTTTACTGTATATTATTTCTATAGAGGGTATGCATTTACATCACTTTTCCACGTGACCACACTGGAGCTCGCCCTGTTGAGTGGCAAAAATTCAACAAAATGGCTGGTTTACATAGCGGCTGCTGCGAAAATGGCAGTAAAACTGACTATTATCACCTTAAATTGAATTTAGTTGGCCTTAGCAGTGACCCTAATAACTTGCCAAACAACCAGTATGTGGACATTGACATATGGCCAGACATCGCTTTTCCTGACATATATGTTTGTAACCATCCCACCTTTGTGGAACACAAGGCTCATCATAATGGATGTTTTTTTCATGACGGCTCACTGACAAAACTTTGCAATTACACAGAATAAGAGTATTCATTGGTGTATTTTTATAGGATTTTATCCCAAAATTTTACATACCTGACATATGGTTCTGCTACTGATTTACTTCTCCTTTGAGTGGCAAAACATTCAACAAAATGGCTGGCTGTTCTAGCGGTGGCTGCGAAAATGTCAGTATAACTGAGAATTATCAGCAAAAATGAAATTTAGTTGCACCTGATAGTGACTCCAGCAACTTATCAACCCACCTGTGGTCAGTGGACGTTGACATGGATGATCTTTACTTCTCCTTTCTGTGTTTCTTGGCAGCCTGTAAAACGGTATCTCTGAATTCTTGTTGAATCTGTTAGTAGGCCTACAGTATATCGCACAACAGCGTTTTCCAATTTAGACGCGTTTTCACCGTGTTTTTGCTGATTTCACACTGTACAGAAATTCTGCCGCTTTGTCTTTTGCCACTCAGTGAGCGTAACCGCAGTCACTTTTGCCGAAGGTGACGTCATGTGCATACCCTCTATAACAGATGTTCATGTTAACTCATTGTGCAGTAATGCTAACAGATACAAAAAAAGCATTAGTTTATGTAAATTCATATAATGTAGAAGTAGTGTTCATTTTTACTTCATGTAAACTTAACTTTAATGATGTTAACAAATGTAACCTTATACTGTGTAAAGAGCCACCCAAAATAAAATAAAGTGTTATCTTTTTTATTGTTCCTTGTAACAAAGAACCACTGCCCATCAAATTTTTTTGTAAATATGATGAAGATAAGCCCTTCAGGAAACAATGACGTTTTTCCTAAATGTTTTTTATTTGGTTTCATTGGAATTGACGAGGCAGAAGCCAAGCGTGTGCATGTGTGCACAATGTTAACACAGATATTGCCTTTACTTAAACCATAAAGTAAACGGCACTTAATATTTTGCAAGGGCGTAGTTTTGATTTGAATTTATTCTTCCAATACAGTCCATAAGTTTACGAGTTTATTTTACTCCCAACACTTTTTTACTCTCAAATTATTATGCAGAATGCACTTTTGCACTAACCAGATTTATAATGATATAAGGGATTAAAATGATCCAAAAACAGATATCTGTCAAATGTGCTGCATGGACACAAAACAAACATTGTCCAAAAAACAAACACAATGTAAAATAAAAAATGTATTTACAAAAGTTACATATATATGCATATCTTTGACATGACTTTAACTGCCCCATTCATTAAACTTTAGTATACAAATATAGATTTTGTCTTTATTTCACTTTAAGTAAGGAATAATTGACGACGGGCCATTGCATTATAAGAAAATAATGCACACCAAGGTGGTAATGCGGCACACCGCAGGTGTGCATTATTTTCAAATAGTTCAGGGGACCGGAGTCAATTGTTCCGCTTATACCACGGTTACCACAAACATTGCTCTGGTGCCTATTTTTAAGACATTTGAAAAATTAGGTGTGCGGTTTACAGAAAAATAATCAACACGCATAGAACATTTCTCAGCCAATCAGAATGCAGCATTCAACAGACCCGTGGTATAAGACGCTAGTATTGCATCCCTAAGTTGATGTTTTGAATTATAGTGCTGTCCACCTCATCTTTCATATAATGATGCACCACAGGCTCAAATTCTTTCTTATTTTATGCCCATATGAATTAAAATAGTATTATCCCCCATGAAGGTAAATTTGTTTCAGAAGACATGATTCCCTTTATATCCCATTGTGAAAAACATATTTTTAGGAAAAAATTTATTGCACATGTATTTACCTTTACCTGTTTTATGGATTATAATTGTGGACTACCATGTTGTGGATAACCAACCAATAAAGTTTAAGTCTTGCTAAGACTGTTTATACATATGTGTATTTATTTGTTTGATATTATTTATTTGATATATTTTTTATCTGGTCATTTGATTATGTGCAGTATTTTAATGATTATTGTCTTTTTTATTATGACTTTGTGTATATTATGGATAGCCTTTATTTTATCTTATCTTAATAACTTGTTAAAACTTGTATCTGTTAGCATGCTAATAACATGAACAACTGATATTAAAATGATATAAACCAGGGTGGGCATTCCTGGTCTTGGATGGCCACTGTCCTGCAAAGTTTAGCTCCAGCCCTAATCAAACACTGACATTCATAAATGTAATCAAATGATGTGATAAACTTTTATAGTGTTATTATATGACTGATAAGTACATTAGGGATTAAGATAAGTTTCTTTGGGATTGAATATCATGTGCATCACTGACGAATATATATATATATCAGGATATCAATAGGCTTTATGCCCAGCTGCACTACTTCCTGAACTTCAGCCAGCTTTTTGTTTCCTGTCTGCCATTATTGGACAAACTGATTAATTCAGGTGTGCATGACCTCAGTAGTCAAATCAACAATAATCAGACACATCTGGATTAATCAGTCTGTCCAATAATGGCAGACAGGAAACAAGGAGCTGGCTGAACTTCAGGAAGTAGTGCAGCTGGACATAAAGCCTATTTATGTTAATGAAGTGGAGTAATTGAGAAAAGTCACAAAGCCTCACAATCATACACAAAAAAAGGAAACCATAAACTGTTAAAATGGCTAAAGTCAAATAGATAACACAAACACACAGTGTCTTAAATGATGAAAATAATTTAACATTAACAAAACAGCTGCAAACACAAACCACTCACAGTAAAACAATATCAATACTCACCCTGATAAGATTAAAAAAACGCGGACACATTTAAATCCCTCTTTCATCCATGAACACTGAATCCTGAATCCTTACTTTACTCTCAGCACTGAGAAATAAACTTCTTACACCAGATCTTAGTTTAAACCCAGCACTTTTATTGATGACAACTTTATCATTCATTGTATCGTTAATACAAAAGTAAATATTCTTCCATATGGTCATCATTTGCTGTTTTCACAATTATAATCCTTTTTAAGCATTTCACTTTAATGTGATTTGTGATTAATAAATTGCTAAATTAAGTCACTCCATCCTAAATCTTTAACTGTAAGTATGTATGTGCACTCTTATCTGTGTGCCTCCATTAATAAGTGTCATTACATAATGATTAATAAAATAATATTTGTGTAATAATATGTTACATCAACTGCCCATGTACATAAAAAAATGATGACACTTTTGGGCGTCGCTGGGCCCTACCTGAGTTTGGGCTCAACCCCTGATGCATTTAAATTCTCAAGATTCGCTCAGTTGTGATCAGATAAACCGTTCACCTGATCTGACTCAACTTCTCTTATATTAATAACGGGTGAGTATTCTGCACTTAATCTGTTATATATTACGCATTTTACACGTAGTTATGAAATATCATTAGCAGTGAATTTCAATTACTACAGTAGCTATTAACAATGTAAATACTACAAAATTGTCTAGCCTACGAAACTATTGACGTACAAAACGATGTTGGTGCAGGGGTCCTGTTATGTATGACATTATACTTTTTTCACTTTTAATTTAAGTTGGGCCTGCTACAACAGTGTGTATGTTATAACATTTGCATAACGTAATAACATGAGGCAATAATAATTATTAATGTGCAAAGATAGATTACATCTTTAAATAACCTAATACCATTTAACATTTTAACTTTTAGTAAAAATATATTTTCAATCGTCCATTATACTTTATTTATTACCAACTAACTATTTACTGTCAAATTGAAATATTACATATATATTTTTTCATTGTTATTCTGTTTTGTTTTCCTTTTGATCTGCAGCAAGATGCTGAAGTTAGCTGTTTTCCTCCTCTGTGTGCTGCCTTTGGCATCTGGTAACACATTTTATATTTAGTAAATTACACTAAGCAGAATTTGTCTCTATAATATAAAAAAATATATAGACTGTTTCATCAGAAGCATGCAGCATCTGAACCGGATTGAACTTCCAGTCTGAATTTATTTATTGGTTTGGCTAGTGGTTAAACTGATCTCTGAAACAAATACCTTTGGATAATAAAATTTTTTGGTTTGCTAAAAACGAGGGAAGATGACGAGCATGGATCACAGCTGTGCTGAGATGTTTGGCAGCCAGACAATAATTCAATGACCTGTTGCTAACACTGTACTGTACATTCATTTTACACAGTAACATTAGCTCAATAGTTGATAAGCATTATGTAGCTTAATATATTAACAAAGGAAATTTACTTGTCATCTATTTCCCTTGTTATCAGAAATAAACTACATAAAAGGACTCTGCTGTTATTTATTCTCTGTGGAAGTGTAAGTTGCGTTTAATCCACAAAAGCTGTTTGTTTATGTTGTTTCTGCTGAAACCGTCTATATATTAAATATTGAAAAATGTTCATGCAAATGCAATCTAAAAAGCACAAAATTAAGCATTCAGCTCCAGAGGGTCATTCTTTGCAGAAAAGTAAGCAAAAATGCAAAACCCCAACATGTGAACCAGTATGAAACCCATAAAAATGTTTTTTGTGAGTTGATAAAAATCATCCAACATAATGTAAAGAACACTTTGTGAAAATATAACCTTGATATCTTTAATTTTGTAAGATCATGTTAAAGATTGAAACTGAAGTGTCTAATCAATGACTAAAAGTAAACTTTGATGCTCCAAATCTCATGATTATATTATGAGACTTCAGCCTGGATTTCACAGCCAGGATCACAATTTTGGGGTCTTAACTCACCAGGTATAAATCTCTGTTGGATGTAAACAATAGAGTAATAATTTTAAGTAACGTTTTTTTTTTACTTTCTCACCAGAAGTAGTCCCTTTGATAAATTTTTGTATAGTGATGTTTATTAATTGTCTTTTTTTGTTTAGCAGGGGGTCTTGCCAATAAAGTACTGCTGTTTCCACAGAAGACTGATAACAGCTATGTTAAAATCACTCCAGAAAAACCCCTAAACCTCACAGCTTTCACTTTATGCATGCGTGTCGCCACAGAGCTGCAAGGAAAGAGAGAGGTTATTCTCTTTGTCTACCGTATGCCTGAAGTCGATGAGCTTAATGTTTGGATTGAAAAAGACAGAACCATAGGCTTGTATCTTGGTAGTTCTAGTGCGGGAGTGCGTTTTCACTTGCCACCTCTCTCCACCTTCCGGACGCACCTGTGCTTCACCTGGAGCTCATCGACCGGTCTCGCGGCCGCTTGGATGAATGGACAACGCATTATTTACCAGAAATATAAAAAAGGTCTCACCATCCGTTCCGGTGGCACTGTGGTGCTCGGTCAGGATCCTGATTCACGTTTGGGTGGTTTTAATGCAGAGCAGTGCTTTGTAGGTGAAATTGGAGATGTGAACCTGTGGGATCAGGTACTCACTGCGAAAGAGATTCAGGGGTTATATTCACAAAGCACATCAGTAAAAGTGCCAAATGTAATTAATTGGCGCACAGCTGTGTATGCTATAATTCCAGGAAGCATTGTGGAAGTGGTGGATTTTTGATTCCACACACAGATGTCTTTTTATTGATCTGTTTCAAGTCTGTACATCATATGAATTAACCAATCAATCTTTCTGAGCATTACAACTTATGAATTAATCAATAAATCTTTCTGAGCATTACAACTTGAGTGGTTTTGTATTTTTTGGGAAAAAAGTTTTTTAAGGGTGTAGAAGAAAAATAACAAATTCCATTGATGCTGACAACTAGGGGATGTTTTAATGATCTTGTAATTGTAACAGTATGATTATCTTGTTATTACATTATACTGTCTATGAAGTCACTGTTGCACTCTTCTGAAAATATCAGTCAGGTAATTTGAGCCCAAAAGCGATACAGAAAGGGGGTATGTGTGTATTATCATCTAGAGCAGGGGATTAAAACTGGGGTTTGGGGACCCCCAAGGGTCCTCCAAGAGGTTCTAAGGGGTCCTTAGAAAATTTCAGAGAGAAAGGCAAAGACTAATTCTAAAATTTATTTATGTGGGGAATATGATATGGGCACTGTTAGGCTTAGCACTTCACTTTCCTGCGTCATGCACTGCGACCGTTTCTCAATCCGCAACCTCCGGAGGTCGCATATGCAAGCTGCAGCTGCATACGGCATCAAGCTTGGTTTATTAAAGTTAAAGGAGCATTTCATAAGAAAATTATAACAATTTACCATTACCAAGAATAATCATCAATTTTATCATTTTTATTATTCTGAAATACGTCTTTATGAAGTATGCAGCTTTCAAATGCGAAAAACACACAAAAAATATTTTTGTAATATTATATGTCAACTGCCCATGTACATTAAAATAAATAATTAACATGTTTGGGCGACCCTGGACCCTCCTACCTGAGTTTGAGCTCAACCCCTGATGCATTTAAATTCTCAAGACTCACTCAGTTGTGATCAGATAAACCATTTTCCTGATTTGACTCAACTTATATATTTATATATAACTAAACTCTTATATATATATCAAGCTGTATGTGGTGAGTAAGTTTTCTGCACTTGAACATCTTCTTTTAAAGATATATAAACCGTTTATTAAGCATGCTTTATACAGTAGGGATAAGATATTACTATATGGTTGTCATTAATAAAGTAAATAGTATAATACTAAGTCTTTCCTTTATAGGCCTAGAAACTATTGGTATACATAAAGATGATGTGCAGGGGTCCTGTTATATACACAATTATAAAATTGCATTTTTAATTTTAGGTCAAGCCTTTTAACCCATTGACTTATCGACTATTTACTGGCAATTAAAATATTATATTTATGATTTTTTCATTCTTTTTATTATGATTCATGCTGTTTTGCAGCAAGATGTTGATGTTAGCAGTTTTCCTCCTCTGTTTGCTGCCTATGACATCAGGATTTGGTAATGGTAACATTTTATAAGTATTATTTAGAAAATCATATTATTTCCAAATGAAGGATTTGACTCTTCTACACAAGAGGCTTTGCTTCAGAACTCATATTTTACATCAGGCATCAAGTGACACACCAAAGTTAATGCTCTTAAGCTTTTCAGGTCATTTTTGGACATACCACAGATAACATTTGATAATTGTGGTGGGATTGTAAATTTGTGGTTACTGTTGTTTTAATACAAACAGACTAAAAAGCTTACGCTGTAAAAAAGCAGCATGAAGTTAAAACAACTTTCGCAAGTCAGTTTAACATCCCTGTACTATTTTAAGTTTTAGCTTGTGAAAAGTTGACATAACTTAAAATTGTTAAAGCAGTTTGTAGTCTAAAAATGTATACATATTTTATTTCAACTTTAACTTAAAAAAAAAAAATAAGTTAAACAACTTCAACTAGTTTTTATATGTCAAGTATTCACAAGTCAAAAATTAAAACAGTAGGTGGAATTGACTTGCAAAACCACATTGCACATTAACTTCATGCAGCATTTTTTACAGTGCGCGGATGCAATCTAAAAATCACAAAAAGTGCAGACAATGATATTGTAATCAGGGAAAATTTTGTTAAATACATGTAATTTTACGAAATGTCAATAAATGAACTGTTTTCAACCATTAAAGTTGTTGCAGTCATTGTTGACCTAATCCAGCTAAGGGCCCCTCGTTGAAGTAGCTTCGGTTGGTTAATTTTTGAAGAAAAGTAAATAAAAATACAAAATCCCAATATCAAGGTTCAAGAAGCTTTGTTATCATTTAAACCTACAGCTGATGCAATACACAGTGAAATGAAACAACGCTTCTCCAGGACTATGGGGACTGGGGGGGGGGTACAAACCAAAGTTTTTAAATGCGGCTAAAAAACGCCAGGTGGACACCGAATGCCAGCTTTTTTTCAGCTGACTGCCAGCTTTTTTCAGCTGAGGATTTTGGTTGCTTTGATACTTCTGCTATGTTTATCAGTCATTGAACAATGCGCCAGTTGGTTGTTGTGATGTTTATCCCGCCCCTCCTCCACTGTGATTGGACAGACGTGTGAGAAATGACATTAGTCCCTTTCACACATACAGTGTTTACTGGTAATTTACTGGTAAATTGCAGTTAACATGTCATGTGTGAACAGAACCTTTCCGGTAAATCAGTGCTCCCAATTTACCAGTAAGACAGGTTGTAAGATTAACGGTAATTTGCCGGTAAGCGCTGTGTGTGAACGAAAAATATAGCATTACCGGCATTTAGATGACGTCAGACCGCGCTGACAGATCGGGCGGGCCAATCGGAAAGTTTTTTATACAGGTGACGCGGTTTCCCCCAGACTGTTTACGGACGTTTCCACACACATGTTGCTTAAAAGTCGAGCACACCTGAAGTTAACATCCACATTTCTTCACCAAAGTTGTTGGTGAAGCTGCTGGCTTTTTTTTAAAACGCTGCGCTTTCCCCTGGCGTAAAAGCAAACTGATTACTCCAGGTGTGTCTGATTATTGTTGTTGTGACTACTGAGGTCAGGCACACCTGAATTAATTAATTAAAGTTTGTCCAATAATGGCAGACAGGAAACAAGGAGCTGGCTGAAGTTCAGGAAGTAGTGCAGATGGGTATCAAGCCTATTGTGTGTTACATTGTGCGTTTCTTGAGCCAGCCTCAAAACCAGGGTACAAATAGCCTATTACTTATTGCATTTCATGCTTTTAAATGTAAAAACCACGCAAACATCATAAGTAGAGCTCAGACAACAGAATAAAACAATAAAAACGGCTGATGCTCCAAATCTCATGATTATATTTTGAGACTTCAGCTTGGATTTCACAGACAGGGTCATAAATACAAATCAAATAAGGCGTTCAGAATGTAACATTTTTAGGACCCTAACTAAACCTCTGTTGGATGTTAATGATGTTTGTTAATTTAATTTTTTGTTTTGTTCAGCAGGGGGTCATCTTGATAAAGTATTTCTGTTTCCAAAGCAGACCAATGACAGCTTTGTTAAAATCACTCCAGTAAAACCACTGCGCCTTACAGCCTTTACTTTATGCATGCGTGTCGCCACAGAGCAGCAAGGAAAGAGAGAGGTTATTCTTTTTGCCTACCGTACACCTTATTTCGATGAGTTAAACGTTTGGATTGAGAGCGACGGACGCATATCTTTCTATCTCAGTGGTGATGGAGTGTATTTTAACTTGCCTCCTCTCTCCACCTTCCGGACGCATCTGTGCTTCACCTGGAGCTCATCGACCGGTCTCGCTGCCGCTTGGGTGAATGGACAACGCAGTATTTACCGGATATACAAAAAAGGTCACACCATCCGTCCCAATGGCATTGTGGTGCTTGGTCAAGATCCTGATTCATTTCTGGGTGATTTTGATGCAGAGCAGAGCTTTGTAGGTGAAATTACAGATGTGAACATGTGGGATGAGGTTCTCACTGCGAAAGATATCAAGGGGTTATATTCACACAACACATTAGTATACATGCCAAATGTAATTCATTGGCGCAGAGCTGAATTTGACAAATACGGCATTGTGGAAGAGGTGAAGGATTATATTTGATTCCACACACAGATGTCTTTCTATTGATCTGTTTTAAGTCTCTTTGTCATATACAGAGTCATATGAATTAACCAATAAATCTTCCTGAGCATTACAACTTGAGTGGTTTGCATTATTTGGAAAAACAGTGGTAAATAATTATTAAGGTGCTATAGAAAAAAAATGACATCATGCTGACAAGTAAAGGGGATGTTTTAATGATCTTAAAAATGTAACAGATACTGTTATTACCCCATGAAGTCACTGAAGTTACACTGTATTTTCTCAAAAAAAAGTAATTTTAGCCCAAAAGTGATACAGAAAGGGGGTAGAGGGTGACACGGGAGTGGATTTTCCACTCCCACAAAAACATTCTGTCCCATCCAAATTCCACGAAAAAACATCCAATCCTGTCCCGATCCCAGAAGAATGACTCCTATTCCCTCCCATTCCCTCCCACTCCCGTGTTGTTGTTGTTTACAGAAATCTGACAATTACAGTAAAAAAAAACAGTACGGTATGTTTGTAAAAACAACTTAAATGTCCTAATACGCTTCTATATTCTATATTCTGTCTTTTACTGAATGTGCTGTTTTGTTTGGGTTTCGAAATGATTGTCTGAGACGCGTTGTGTTTGTTGATGTGCATTGGCTCTCCCCTTCGTGTTTCATCAACTCAGCACTGAAAGAGTTATTTCCTCTAAAATAATAATAAATGTGTCTTTTTGAAGACAGCCACTCGTTCGTGTCATGGTTGGGTGGCTAAACCGAAGCAACAATGGTAGGAGAATAGGAGAAAACAGTTGAGAAACCAATCCGTGACATTGATACGGAAAAGAAAGTCTGTGGTACGGCCACGGAAATGTGCGGAGATCCGTGAAAATGACACGGATAAATGAGCAATATATTCCATGACTATACCACAGAAATTCGTGAGATCAGGTTGGGCAAATCATTTAAAGTGCATTATCATCATTATAAAGGGGTGTTTTTTGGACAGGGCTTATCCTAGTCCCAGACTAAAATGCATGTTTGAGCTCCCTTCATTTTAAAACATCTTATTACACGGCTCTCTGGAATGCTTGATTCTGATTGGTCAGTTGAGACATTTGCAGGTTCGTTCTTTTCAAATAATAACTGCTCCAAAGTAATAACGCATAGCCAGCACTACTTGTACGAGTAAAATCGCTCCGCGCCAATAAAGATCAATAAAGATTACTGTTTGGCGCCATCTTGTGACAAACACTGGACAGCCACAATTAAGAATGGAAAATTTTGACATTAATTTTAACATGTACGGAAAAAACAAAACATTGGATAGAAGAACGAACAACGACAAGACACAGAGAGTTTACTGAGACTGAATTTGACAAAATAGAGCATGACAGCTACGAAGCCAACACACAAAAAACACAGAATGGGCATTAAAACTTCTCAAAGACTGGCTAAAAGAGAAAAAAATGGAGACAGACAAGTATGAAAGGTATTACGATCATTTTATGCATCTGTGCAAAGTTTCGCGAAAGGAGAAAAATTTAAATTTTAAACAAATATGCCAATAAAATGGTTCAAATTTATATTCATGTCCAGTTTTTTTCTTATGTGGCAAGTAGCCGTGTAATAAGCGGGATAATGTAGAGACAGCCGGTAGTTATCGGGAAATAAGCCCCGGCAGTGTGATCAGGACCCGACGCGAAGCGGATAACTACCGGCTGCCTCTACATTATCCCTTACTTGCCTCAATGCATCTTAAAAATATCAGTGATATTGTTTGTCTTAAGATGCACACCAGTATTGTTTTTTGTTTTTTGTATGGTACGTTTGTAAAAACAACTTAAATGTCCTAATATAACTTAGACCTCGTCCTGGACTAATTTGAACCTGTCTGGGTAACTTACCCAAAATGTTTTGGGAATAAAAGAGTTCATATGCATTTGCATGGTACTATTGAAAAATTGTCATGCGAAAACGTTCAGACAATTTTATTGTAACTACATCATGAAAAAGTTTGTTAAATACACGAAAAATGCAGCATTTTTGTCAAATCAACATATATTTTAATGTTACTTTAACTTAAAAAAATACTTGATCTTTTAAAGTTATGTCAACTTTTCACAAGCCAAAACTTAAAATAGTAGTTTAAATTGACTTGCAAAACCAAGTTGTTTTAACTTCATGCTGCATTTTTTTACAGTGTAGATGTCATTTTAAATGTAAATAATTAGGGTTACAGCTGTTTTAAACCATTAAAGTTGATGCAGTCACTTTTGACCCAATCCAGCTATAAGGGCCCCTCGTTGAAGCAGCTTCGAAGGGTTAACATGTGACCCAGTCTGTAAAACCGACTAGTCCTTTTTAAGCCAATAGTTAGCGGAGCCTGTCAAAAAGCTCTTCACAAACCTACGGGTGACATCACAGATACTACGTCCATATTTTTAACAGTCTATGATTCAAACACACATCAACATACAGACGTACAAAGGTCACCGGATACAACATTCTCAAGGGTGAAGATTTTGGTTAAATACTGCTGTACACAGTTATGCCATTCATGTTACAAAGTTCATAGGTTAAAGAATGGTAGGGGTCTTCTTCTTTGTGATGACTTAACAAACAGCTTTCATGGTTTGTGTTTATTGTGTTCAGTGCTTACTAGCCAACAGATGGTGCTGTTTTCAACACTTTGATGCTTTGAATCTTTTTCTCAGAACAGTCAGAAGAACAGTTGATCATACACAGTCGGTGTCTACACAGGTCAGTTTTCCTGCTGTCTGGATGTTTCTGTGTGGAAATGTTTTAAATCTTGTCTACTAAGATGAGTTTAATTGGTCTTTTTTTGAAGGCAGTGTATATATATATACACATTCTTCTTCCCATAATCCATTGCATGTGTTTCAGCGTTCGAATTAAGGGGGTCTGGGGGTCCCGGACCTTCTATGAGCCTTGAGGGACCCCCATAAAGTACAAACATATAAATATTAAATTAAATAAACTAATTCAAATGATTTCTGTCTGAAATAAATATAAACTCTCATGTGCGCCTTGTGCTGTTTTCTGGAGGAATTGACAGACGAGTTAATGTTTGTCTGCGTGTGGATTATTTTCACCTCAGTGGTGGTTTCTTTAGGGTTAGGGTTTTTAAAAAGTATTCTCAAAGTATTGTTTCATAACAGTGGCGAGGCTACCCACTCAGATTGACGGCTGGTCCACCCAGTCAAAAGAGACACCAAATATTTTTTTGGGAAAAGCAGAAGAAATCACGCATAAATGATATAAATCAGTCTCTTTAATACAAATAGCTCAAATACGCATCATTCAGAAATAAATAACTTTTATAAAATCTTTTGCATGTGTTTTTTAAACCTTGCAAATGTTAACATGCAAGCAGTTAGACCGCAAGATGTTAAAGTGAGCTGTTTTGTGTGCGCACAGACAATGACGTACACACATACTCATGAGTGGACGCACGGAGACGCGCGTTTCCTACAGCATGCAAACACAAAATGATCTTGAAATACGACACCTATTTTCATAAAAACATTCAGTCTTAAAGTGGGTGCAAACGATAACAGATCTTTGTGGTGGTCTGAAATTAGCAGTTCTTATCTGCTTATGTTTGTGTCATTTATATTAACAGAAAACAAATAAAAATCGCTTCTGTATCTTTAAAAAGACGAATTAATGTATAAAATGAAGAAGACAGTGTTATTCATTTGATTCTATTTATGTAGGCTACCTAAATACTACTGTTAGATCTTACTTTATTTGTAACTTTGTTCTTTTTTATTTTTGTATGCTCATAATTTCTTAATTTGTTCTTATTTTATTTTTCCACCCCCAGTTTTGCTGATCCGAAATTTATTCGATCTATGAATCAAAAAACGCATTGTAATCCATTTAAAGCAACACTATGTAGTTTTTTTACTTTTAAATAATGTCTCTAAAATTATTTCTGGACAAATTCTACTGTTGCTGCAACCTGAGCAGCCTCCTAGCTGCTACAAGCACACTCTGAAAGTGGCGGTGGAGGGTAGGAAACACAGCCCCGCCCCTCCCCCTGCCTGCAGAAGAGTGTCTGATACCAGGCACTGTTGTGCTTTTCAACCACCTGGGGGAGCTGTAAGTCATTTTTACATGGAAACTACATAGTGTTGCTTTAACCAATACTATATAGTAAAATTATGTAATTTGAAAGTAGACATTGAGGTCCACCCTATTTCACCCCATTCTGTTTAAAATGTCTGGCCTTGCCAGTGTTTCATACTAATTTGAGGGATAAAAAATGTATAGGGTTTGAGTTAATGGTAATTTGGGGTTTCTTTGATTAAAACCAGTATCAGAAATCACGTTCACCATTGCGGTCTGTAGCGTTTAATTATTAACACTAAATCAAAACTAAACAATAGATTTGTAAATGAAAAGGTTTACTAACTGTACTGAGTTACAAGTTACAATTGAGATGGTTACACTATAAATGCATGAAATGGTAAATAATACAAACAATTAACTGTTTCTAATGTATGTGAGATATTACCTGATAGTATAAAGAACAAAGAAAGAAAGAAAGTGTAAAAGAAAGAGAATCATTGAGAACTGGAATCTTGGCCTAAGAACTCAGGTGAAGAAGAAAAGCAAAGAGAAAAAGGCAAAAGGCAAAAGCCCAGAGCTCATGAAAACCTTAACCTTTATCCTCTATCCCTTGACCATGTGACTAAACGTACATGATACATTCAAACTGATCAATCAGAAGACCACCTTTAACCCCCACTGTATTGGATAAACAGTCTTTGATCACCATCAGTAAGCACAGGAATGCAGATGGTACAGAATGGAAATGGAGGTTGTGACAAGTTGTGACAAAGTAATAAATTACTATATTTTTAACACAGATTTGTGGTTCCTGCATTCTCGAGGTGAGCAGTACAGAATCCTTTAGCTGGAAAGAGGAATACTGTCCAGGACCGACTTTGGCTTTGTGTTTACACACTTTGCAGATACCTTTATCTAAAGTGACTGACACTGCATTTGAGTTATAAAACAATCTTCTCTTCCATAACTTCAACCCAGTGCTGTCCTACAGATAGAGACAGTAAGAGTTAGCATTTCATTGCTCACAAAAAACAAAGTAGGGAGAAAAAGTCGGTGTTCCTCTTTTGTAAATCTCCTCTCATCAGCACAGGACAGTTTGGGTCTCTCTTCACTGCCTGTCATCTCTTTCCAAACATCTGCACCTTTTCTTGACACTGTAAGCAGATAATCACACATCAGTGTGCATGAACTCGTATATGTTTATGTATGTGTGCTTATAAGTGACCTTTGCTGCGTCCGAAACCGCCTACTACATACTATATAGTACGCGAAAAGCAGTAGGCGAAGCGAGTAGTATGTCCGAATACATAGTATTCGAAAAACAGTATGCGAAAAGTACCCGGATGACCTACTACTTCCGGTTAGATTTTGCAGTGTGCATACGATGGACGCTACACTATCCCATGATGCCCCGGACGAGGAGTTATCCAACGAAGAAGAAGAGGCACGCGGCTGTTTTCGCGCTGAAATGACACGACGTGATGACGACGTATGTCACGTGATGCAGCAACATGGCGGATGTAGTACGTCCTAATCTCATTCATACTACCTGGATTCATACTATACAGTACCTACTGTTTTAACGCCAAGTAAGTAGGTACTTCATCTAATTCAGTACCTACTATACAGTATGCGGTTTCGGACACAGCCCTTGTCTCTGGTTGGCATGCGGCAACTCTGTCCTGATCCTCCATCCTGGAGAAAAAAGCATCAATGTTAAACAACAACCAACTTAAAATGATAAACTTTTATTACAAATATCAATATTTGCCACAATCATTCAAACGCATTATTTTATGGTGAGAGAGAAGAATAGACATTATAAATAAATAGAAAAAAGGTTTGCAAATCATTGCATTCTTTAATTACATCTACATAACTTTATTTTGAATTGGGGTTTGTAAAAAGAATGTTAGTACAACATGTTTATATTTTAGGTTGCTTGTTTTATCCAAGGCAAATGGTGATTTTTTTAAACAAGGTTAACTTGTTGGAATTTACAGAAACTTTGTTAGCATTAGCAAGAAGTTACATACATATTGTACAGCACATTTTGTACAGAATAAATGGCAGAAAGTGTAGTAGATTTTGCAATAGTATACTGTATGTGCTAACAGTTAAGACAGAAGTAAGGTATGCTTTTTACCTGCTTTATTGCTTTTCTTATGCATTTTTAATAATATTTTTAATAATCAAGGGTTTAGGTGAAGTGTAGTGCTCCAGATATCTTTCATGAAATGTTTCACAACTTAGTTGCTTTAGTATACATGGCTCTTGGTACTGTGAGGTTATTTTATTAATACCAGATGTTCTTGTCTGCCAATATGCCACGTATACAGAAAGTTTTTGTTTTAAGACCCCACCCTGAAACTGTCTTTAAAAAGCCCATGTAACCCCACAATAAACTGAGCATTAAGCAATTGCCTGTCCGTAGCTTATTTGTTCCCAGGATCCTGCGTGTAAACCCTGGTGCTCTGGTACAAGGTCTATTCAACATAAGAGTATAGCTTTATTCATCCATTAAGTATGATAAAGATGCTACTTAAATATTTTTAAATAAATACTTTATCTTTCCCATTACTTGTTGCAGTGTAGGAATAGTGGGTTAAGCAAAAAACTTTGTATCGAAGTGTTGCGCAATTCTTGCATGCAGCAGACTTTCAAGAAAACAGTCAGAAAAATGAGGGGCGTGAGCCCCAGTAGACCTTAAAGTCTTGTAACGCCCCTGCCTGACGCATTTGATTTCTCAACATTCGCTCAGTTGTGATCAGATAAATTGTTCACCTGATCTGACTGAACTTCTTTTATATTAATATGTGGTGAGTATTCTGCACTTAAACCTCTTCTTCTTTTATTAAGCGAATAGAAAACAGATGCTGCTGACGAGTGAATTTACAACCTGTGCGGGACAAAATACGTCCCATTTTGTAGTTGCAATCGTCAGATTACATTGTATTGTGTGCCCATGTGCGTCTTATAAGTGGAGTGCAGACGATCATAATAATTGATTGAGTTATGCATGTTCTTATGTTGTGTTAATGTAGTGTAATGCAGCTATTCATGTTTACCAGTGCTAGTTTGTTTAGCCTGTTTCTTAATATTAAGTTTTAGTAAACAGCTAAGTAGTGTATGTTATTAAAGTAAAGAGTTATTGTGTGTTTATACATTGTATGTCAATGAATGAGGGGAGAAGCCATAGTTTGCATATTAATGATATATTATCATATAATAATGCGCTATAGGTATGAGTTGAGGATAAAATAGTGTACCCTAAAATTATTGGGAAATGTTTTGTTGTCTGTTGCAAGCAAGGCCGGCCCATGGGGTTGTGGGGCACTAGGTGAGAGCATGAAAATTGTCCTAGCACTGCAGTTTGACAGGTGAAGTTGATACACAAAAAAATGCCAACTTATATATTTAAGTGTATTGTTGTTAAAGTGCAACAACTGTGCAACAGGGCTACAGTAATTAATACAAATATCATGGATATTACTACAAAATAATTACTATAGTATTCTTTATCCAAACTATTCCTACGCCCAATGACGCAAATTTGCGCGAATTAGGGTGCGACTTTCTGCGCGTACTGTCACTGAACCGGAGCCGGCATTTTCCATGATGATTACGGTCATAATTTCATGTATGAGCCAGTGTGAGGATGAAATTAAGAAGTGTACTGATACATCATATGAAGATATACTTAATCGTTTCATGTTGTTCCTCGGGGGTGACGGGTCTTCAATGCGCAAATATAAAAGCACGGAAACATAACAGACAGTATCTATATAGTGGGACAGTCAGTCGAGTGTTTAATACATGGAATATACCGAGACTGTTTATAATCTTTTCAGGTGATGGTTTAAAATGTCATAACTGTCCCTCTGGTGTGAGTTTTTTTTAAACGGCAATTTTTAATCGATTTGTTTGAGTTTTTATGGCGACACATCAAGCTTCAGGCGATCTGACAGCAGCAGTAACTTATGCTTCTCATTCAACACATTGAACGTTATTTAAACAAACCATAATAAACATATTAAACTACTATTACATGTTTTCAGTATTGTTTTCGTTTTATGGAAATAGTATTATTATCCTAAGACATGAGCTTATGAAATTATTTGCTTATTTAAAAAAAATTAATTTAAAAAATAACAAAAGTAACGTTACGCGCAAACACATCACGAACTATTATAAACATTTACTAATATGTAGTAAGGGCAAGGCTATATATTTAATCTAATTTTATAATAAGATTTAGTAGCAGAAGGTGTAGACCAGCTTAATCAGCATATGTTTCTCAGTATAATATTAGTTGTTGACTAACATATTGTATAATTATTGTATTTATTGTTCACTGTCAGTTTCTATTAAATGTTTTACTGGATGGATGTGTGGATACAGTTAATAAATGCACGTGCGCCACAAAATACGTGAAATAGTCACGCATTATTTTGCTCAGTTTTGCGTGGCATTGTCACGTATTTCCATCATATTGGTTACTCAACTGTTTTACTTATGGGGTTAGAACAACTTTCTGTTACATAAAATGGCATGCTTACCCAAACCCAACTCTAACCCTAACGTCAGGCGACAATAAAGCATACGAAAAAATAGTATAAACCAATACTTAAAGTGACATCCTAACGCAAACAGCAAATCTAACGCCAAACCGAAGCGACAATTGTTTAAAAATAGGAAAAACTCACACGGAAAAGAAATGCATGGCACGGGCACGTAAAATGGTGGAGATGCGTGACAATGGCACGCAAAGCTGAGCAAGATAATGCGTGACTATTTCACGGAAAGTTGTGAGATCAGGTTGGTTCTTGTGCGTGTATTATAGTTGAAACAAATGTTTTTGTAGAGATTTACTGCGTTTGTATCAGCTATTATGGCAACACCTACTGCCCTAGGCTATACTATAACAACATTGTTTAATATGTTGCACTTAATAAAAACTCAAACACTAAAATATAGCCTATAATGTCATTTTCGTGTGTTTTAATTTCACTTGTCGTGAAACTGCAGTGCTATGACAATTTTAAACCAGTGGAACCCATTTTCATGGTCTCACATAGGGCTCCAACCCCATGGGCCGGTCCTGCTCTGAAGGTAACTTTTTGCTACAATAATTATTAATGTGCAAAGATAGATTGCGAAATAACCTAATACAATTTAACACACACTGTAAAAAATGTCTGTAAATCGAACAGTAAAATACCGTATAAATGATACAGAATAAAACCGTATTTCACAAAACATGTGATAACCGTAGGATTCACTGTGAAAAACTTTAATTAGTTTTACAGACTTTTAACAGTTAAAAACATAAAAATACGGTTTATTGCAGTAAAATTAACAAGATACTGTATTACCATAAAAATGGAAAAAAAATCTTGAGCAATATCAGCATAATAGATATGGCATTATGCGTTATTGATGTAACATTAAAACTTTTAGAGAATATATTTGGAAAAAAACTGTAAAAAAAACATTTAAAATTTGTAAAATATACAGTACAATGGGTGCAATCCCGTAAAACCAATAATATTGCTACCTTATTTTTGACGGTTAGGGTTAGTTCTGGCAACCACAGCTGCCGGTTTTCTACCGTAAAATTTACGGTTTATTTTTAACAGTGCAGGATAGCCAATTAAATAAAGTTTAACTTACTATATAGTAAAACTGTATTTTTAGTTGTCCATTATACTTTTTTTATTATCAACTTTTTACTGTCAAATTGAAATGTTATTTTTAACTGATTAAATAAATTATTTTTTCATCGTTATTCTTACTCTGTTTTTTTATCTGCAGCAAGATGCTGGAGTTAGCAGTTTTCCTCCTCTGTTTGCTGCCTATGACATCTGGTAACAAATGTTATATTTAGTAAATTACAATAATTCATTAAGGCAGAATTTCACTCTATAATATTATATAATATTTACATTTATACAACAGTTACCTTTTTTTCTTAAGAGTGCATTTAAAGTCATGTTTTTTGTGATTTATGTAAAGAACACTCTGTGAAAATATATCCTTGAAATCTTTGATTTTGTATGATCATGTCAAAGAAACTGAAATGAAATCAATGACTAAAATTAAATTTGATGCTCCATATCTCATGATTATTTGAGACTTCAACCGGGATTTCACAGACAGAGTCACAAATACAAAACACATTTTAGAACGTAACGATTTTGGGGTCCTAACTCACCGGGTATAAACCTCTGTTGGATATAAACAGTAAGGCATTTTAAACAAATTTTTATACTGTAGTGCAGTAATGATGTTTGTTAATTGTCTCCTTTTGTTTAGCAGGGGGTCTGGCGGATAAAGTACTGCTGTTTCCACAGAAGACTGATGACAGCTATGTTAAAATCACTCCAGAAAAACCCCTGAACCTCACAGCTTTCACTTTATGCATGCGTGTCGCCACAGAGCTGCAAGGAGCAAGAGAGGTCATTCTCTTTGCCTACCGTACGCCTGATTTGGGTGATCTTAGTGTTTGGATGGAAAGAGACAAATCCATAAGCGTGCATATTAGTCCTCATTATTATAAATTGCGTTTTAACTTGCCTACTCTTCTCTCCACCTTTCGATCACACCTGTGCCTCACCTGGAGTTCATCGACCGGTCTCACTGCCGTTTGGATGAATGGACAACGCAGTATTAACCAGATACACAAAATAGGTCTCACCGTCGGTCCCGGTGGCGCCGTGGTGCTCGGTCAGAATCCTAATTCATTTTTGGGTGATTTTTGGGCCGATCAGAGCTTTGTAGGTGAAATTACAGATGTGAACTTGTGGGATGAGGTTCTCACTGCGAAAGAGATTGAGGGAGTAAATGCAAATACAGCAACAGCAAAAGTGCCAAATGTAATTAATTGGCGCAGAGCTGAATATGAAATACACGGCAATGTGAAATTGGTGGATATTTGATTTCACACACAGATTTCTTTCATCTGTTTTAAGTCTGTTCATCATATACATTCATATGATTTAACCAATAAATCTTTCTGAGCATTAACTTAAGTGTTTTTGCATCATTGGGAAAATAACAAATTCCAATCATGCTGACAACTGAAGGGGATCCTATACAACAGTATAGATGCTATTATTATCTTATACTGTCGTTGCAACCCTATATCACGAAATTACGTGCCTGTGTCGCGTGTGGACCGGCGTGGGGGTGTCGCGTTTTGCCGCGTTTGGGCGTGGGCATGTCGCGCTGTTCTGTTTGTGTCACTGTAGCGTATTGTACTCAACTTTTTCAAACCATTGTCGCTTCGGTTTAGGGTTAGATTTGGTGCTTGTGTTATATGTCACTTTAAGTATTTGTCACTTTAATATACAGGACTTATTCTTTTATATTTTCTAAACTTTAACCAATTGTCGCCTGACATTGGGGTTAGAGTTGGGTTTGGGTAGGCATGTCATTTTATGTAAATTAAACCCTAAACCGAAGCGACAATGATAAGAAATTAGGACAAAAAAGGTTGGGTGGCCAGTGCGTGACAGTGACACGGGCAGAGTGGCGTGGCATGCTCGCGCTCGGGCGCGGCGGGGCGTGACATTTTCACGTTGGTCCGTACGTGATAAAGGTACGTAATTTCGTGATATGAAGTCATTGAAGTTGCACTGTATCTTGAATAACAGTCAGGTCATTTTAGCCTAAAAGCGATACAGAAATAAGGTATGTGTTTATTACTATTATCATCAACGGTTATTAAACCCCTCCAATAGGCTCTATGTGGTCCTTAGAACATTTCTGAGAAAACGGCAAAGAAAATTTATAAAATGTATTTATTTTATAGTTTTTCTCTTATTTTTTGCTATAAACATTTCAGAATCATTTATATTTGCTGTGTGTTTTTCTTACTAATTTCTAAGGCAGCATTCCTTGTAAAACTGCTGTGAAACAAGATTTATTTTCAAAGTGGCTGCAGTACAAATACATTTAAATTGAAAATGATTCTCTTCAGGTTTTTACATCTAATTATATTCGTTCTCTATACATTAAACATAAACTGAAATAGGCAGGGGTGCCCATCACAAATGGTTCATCATATCTGGGGTCCTTGGCAAGGACCCCTGATCTGGAGAACTTTGCAAGACAGGATGATCAAAAACAAACACCAGACATATCACACAATTTCCAACAAATACAAAGTACAAATTTCAAATAAGAACACAAAACAAAAGCCATATCATATACAAAACTTAGCCTACTTACTGTATACTCACCCTTACCTAAGAGGCACTCAAAAAATGAACTTTCACTTTGCCAATTTTACTTAGTTCTTTCATATTTTTCATATTTTTATTTGTTGACTCTGCTAAGGTTTGTTAAACTTCTTTTGTAAAATGAACTAAATTTTTGTTTGTTGAGATTACTTAATCAAATTGTGTGTAACCTGTTGACATAATATTTTTAATTAAACCCAACATTTAATTTTTTTGTGTATTCATGTGTAGATTGTGTAGATTTAAACTAAGTGCCAACCTTTCAGTCTCTAAAAAATGTATTAAATCTGTGTAACTGGATCTGGTACATTAATAAATAAAACTGAGTAAATAAGTTAACACTAAAAATAATTATTAAGTTGCTGTATTTTGTCAATCATTTTTGCAGTGATTTTTTTCAGTAAAGTTAACAAAATAGTTAAGAGAGTGAATATTTGTGTTGATTTTAAAGTGTTATGTATTCTGATAACACCAAAATAATTAAAATAATGTAGTGCCTTATGTGCAAAAATAAACAAATAGTAAAACACGCCCCTATGCTTGAAGCAGTTATTTAGGTTATTCTAAATATATACTTTAGTATAGTACCATAGAAAATGTTTTCAAAACATGCACATTGTGGAATGGTTTCCTTTGCTGCTCTATAAACCTAAGGAGACCATGGTTTCTGTGTCAACTGATTATTTTGTAGACATCTTTTGAAAATGAAACAATTGCGTTATTTTGAGGAAGATAAAATTAATTTAAAAATTTTTTTTTATTTTAAAAAGGAAGTCAGAGTTGCGTTAATATATATATATATATATATATATATATATATATATATATATATATATATATATATATATATATATATATATATA
The DNA here is from genome assembly GCF_027580225.2 of Misgurnus anguillicaudatus. Classification (NCBI taxonomy): domain Eukaryota; kingdom Metazoa; phylum Chordata; class Actinopteri; order Cypriniformes; family Cobitidae; genus Misgurnus; species Misgurnus anguillicaudatus. The sequence continues at coordinate 30,724,512 of NC_073361.2, read as the reverse complement.
TATATATATATATATATATATATATATATATATATACTTTTTTGTTTAAAAAAAAATGTAATTATGAGAAGTGCCCTTTATTTCACTTGAGGCCATGCCCCTCAAAATGTCTGCGCACGTCCCTGCCAAATGACTTACAGTGCATTCCAGGAACATGTCATCCGTATGTGTGTTACCTGCACTGTAAAAATATATAAACTTATAAAATATAGTTTAGAAAAGTCAACTTAATTTTATAAGTTATAACAACTCACCTGTAGTTATAACAACTCATCTCTAGTCAAGATAAATAATAGTAAGTTGAAATGACTTGTAAATTCTAGTTGATTCAACAAAACATTTTAAGGCAGCAAAAAATGTTTACAGTGTGGGATTCAAGGAACCAGGACCACTGAGGCCAACATCCCAAAAATCTGTGTCAAAGAGAGAGAAAGAACCCTAAAAACTCAATTCAAGATTCAATAACAAGGGGTACAAGTTGTAAAATGATACAGTATTTAGTTCTTTTTTATAGTATTTAAGTATAGTATTTAATATGTATCTACTTTTCAAATTAAATTGACTTAATTTTCTTCAGCACTATATTAATCTATGTTTTTTGATGATTTGATATATATGAAAGTGTCTTTGTGACTTTGGTCTCATGACTGTTTGAATTGACACACAGTATCATCCTTTGTTTGGTTTGGTTTGTTTGAGGCGATGTCATTGTGTCAGGAGGGAAGCAGATCTCCAGTGTCTCTTTACTCTGAGAAAGAAACTAACATCCATCTCCACACAGTAAGTCATTTAAAACCTTACATTTGTATTTTACATAACATTATAAATCATGTATTTTAAATCATATTAAATGTAAGACTTTGTAAAATGCAAGATTTTTGCGTGGCATCTCTTTCATTTTATTTAGGCTACTGTGTATAGGGTAAATAAATCATATGCTGAGATTTTCCATAAATTTATCATTCATTCACTTCAACTAATGTATATTTTATTGTTCTTTATTTATGATTATTACTTTTATATTAAAATAAAAAGTATTATATTTTTAGATTACATAGTATTAAAGTACTTCAGGAAACAAATGGTCAAAAAAATGTCACTAGATGTCACTGGGGTAGTACCATTTTAAAAAGTACACCTTTAAAGAGATCATATTAGTCAGAAGTACAGTAAATGTATACACACTTGTACTTAAATGGTATGTATAGGACCTGTTTTTAAAGGTATTGCGTGACAGCTGCCGACCATTTTTCTGACAGTCCAGGATATTGAAAATTGCGTATATGAAAATACAATTGTTCCTGTTAAAATAACCTGCAATGTCTATGAGTGTACAATAAGACAGGATTTATGTCATTCACCAATTACGATCATGTGATCCTTTCCAGGATAAGTGAATGAAATTGTCTTAGTATGTTTTATTAACAGTATCAGTTAAAGGTGCAGTGTGTAAATTGTATGCAACATAATCGACATAACTATATCACCAGTGGTGTATAAAGACATTAGATAATGAATGTATTCGTATATTAATGAACGTTTTGTGTATATTACCATTTTTATTTACATACACTGTGGGTCACCTTATGTGGAAGTCGCCATTCCGCACCGGCGTGAAGCCCTAAATAGAAAAACTGTCTCAGACAATGACGTGTTTGTCCGTAGCTTCTCTATGCGTTTCGAAAAGGAGGAGTGAGGAAGGGAAAAAGTTGCTAGTTGCAATTCGCAATCTCACCACTAGATGCCACTAAAAATCTACAAAGTGGACCTTAAAGGTGGGGTGCATGATTTTGAACAAAATCACTTTGGAAAAGGGAGTCGGCCGAATACCAAAACACACTTGTAGCCAATCAGCAGTAAGAGGCGTGTCTACAAACTGACATTGCTGCCTGGGTTGCGTATGGGTCTATCAAAAGAAGGTCCAGATTCTGTTGGGTTAGGGGCGCGTTTGTTTAGGTGATTTCAAATATCAACATTGGCTTTCAGAGATCATGCACGCTCGCCTTTAAGCGTTTACGCTGGCGTATGTTTAATTTGTTTCCAATGGAAGCGCCGCTATTTTCAAAAAAAAGTTTTCTCTGAGTGCCAGCACTCAGCAGTTTTTCAGCACTTATCGCTGAGCGCCAAGAATTTAAAAAAGTTCAACTTTAGGTGAAAAGCTCAGCTCGTCAATGTCACTTTTCACTCGGCCGTCCAATCAATTCTAAATGCTTTGTTGTAAATGCCTCCTAAGAGGAATTTTTTTAAATCTTCTGCATTGATTTCTCAAACTCAATTGTTATCTTTTAACATTAACATATTGCTCTGTTTCTCTTAGACTTGCATCAAGATGATTTTATCAGTGCTTTTAGTTTCCTTTATGTTTTCTCTGACCACAGCAGCTACAGAAGGTACAGTACCACATTTCACATAATGAATCAAAAGCTTTGCTCCATATCTTTATTTTATTGTTTTATTGTTTGTTTTTCTTGCAGTGGGTCTTAGTGGCAAAGTCCTGCTGTTCCCATACGAGACAGATTTCAGTTTTGTTAAACTGACCCCTAAGAAACCTCTCGCGCTTTCTGCGTTCACCCTCTGCATGCGCATCGCGACAGAGCTGCAGGGCGAGCGTCAGATCATCCTGTTCGCGTACCGCACACCCGACTATGACGAGCTGAACGTGTGGAGAGAGAAAGACGGGCGCGTGTCCTTCTATCTCAGCGGTGATGGGGCGTTTTTCCACCTGCCTCCTCTTTCCACCTTCCGGGCTCACCTGTGCCTCACCTGGGCCTCGCGCAGTGGGCTCACCGCCTTTTGGGTGGACGGGAGGCGCACCGCGTTCCAGCTGTACAAAGCGGGTCACAGCATCCGTCCGCGCGGCACCGCGCTTCTCGGTCAGGACGCGGACAAATATCTCGGTGACTTTGAGACGGTGCAGAGTTTTGCTGGTGAGCTCACGGATCTGAACATGTGGGATTACGTCCTCACCGGGAGTCAGATTAAAGCCCTGTATTTAAACCACGCACAGCGCGTGCCCAACGGAAACGTGTTCGATTGGAGCACCATTGAATATGAGATTCATGGGAATGTGTTGGTGGTGCAAGATGAATAATTCACAGCACACATTAACCAAGTGGATCTCAACCTTATTGACTTTAAGGCCCCCCATTCTCCACAACAATATTTGAAACCCCTCACAATTCCTTGGAAAATATTATTTGAATGCATATTTTAAATAATTTTAAGTACCTAATTTTGAGGTTTGGCCCACTGGTTGAGAAACACTAACACACAAAAAAGTTAGATAAGCTGTCACTGGGGCAGTACTAAGCCTACCTTTTAAAAAATATACCTTTGTGCATACAGTATTATACCATAGAGGTACATATTGGTACCAAATTGATATATATCTGTACCCAAATGATTCATATTAGGACTTTTTAAAGGGCACCACCCCAATGACAGCTTTGAACACATACAACAATGTGCAGTTAGTATTAACAAATATTTTACAGCAATAATAACAAACAACAATAGATTTAAAAAAGAATATTTACCATTGAGATACATGGAGATATCCAGGAGATGAAGTTCCTCAGATTTTGTTTACTGCTGATTTTAATCCCCCACAATCCACTGCAAACTCTGATTTAACATTTATGTTGATTGTCATGTTTCATCTAAAAATACAACATATTACAAGGATAAAATTGGTTTGACTTGTTTCAAACATACAATGTAAACAAGCCTGATGCTTGCATTATTTTAACAGCATATAACAATATTGAACATTTTTGTCATGATTTTAAAAATTAAGGGGAAATAGGGAATGTACAGTAAACCTAACAATTTATTAGCATTTTATTAAAATATGTATGAGTATATGTTGAAAGTGTTAAGTTACTCATGGGTAAGATTGCATTGTCTGAATGTGACCACAAGATGGCAGCACTAACCTAAAATACTCAAGATGCACTTTCATGTATTAAAACAGGATCAAAACAGTGCTAAATGTCTTATTGTGTGAATTAAGTTATACTTTCTGGAATTTCAAATGTAAAGAATGCATATGTCAATGCGTAAGTGTTGTATATACACCCAAATACACTGAAAATATGTGTACAAATAACGCTAAAAATGCAATTACAAAGGTACAATATCTTGTTTTCCATGCAGTTAATCTGTGACTGACAAAATATAAATAAACACCCTGGAATGTTCAAATCTTCATGTAACTTATACATTTTATACTTTACCCAAAAATATATAATATATAATAAGTCATGGTATGCATTCAAGGCTTTTTTTATCAGTACATCGTGGGATTGAGCTCAGATTATTAATGTCAGTGCTTGCGTTACAGACGGCCTGCAGGCATTGAAGTCAGACTTTGCATTGACTAAGCAATAATGATACAGCTTTACCTCATTGACAAACATCACATGAACCTCCAGAATGATTCGAGACCCTGATAACAGCTGTATGACTCTAAGCATTACCTATAGATTTGCTTTCTTTTATATTTGTCTGTCAGAAGGGTTTAAATAATGATGGATTGGAGCATGATTTATGAGCTTACCACACGTTGCATTCATGGCTTATCAACTATAAAGAAGGCTATGCATTTGATAATCATTATAAGCAAGTGGTTTTTAACAAGATGACGTGTTTGTGTCCTGAAAAACAATATGTGGAAAAGATTTGGTAACATTATGTACCTCTGACGTAAGAACTAGATTTTTTAAAGGGTACCGCCCCAGTGACAGGTGGGGTAGATATTTTGACAATTTTTTCTGACAGTGTATACAGCAAGTGTACGAACTGGGATACACTTTGTGATCTTTGTGCTGGTGTTGTTCGTAAGTAATACAATCCAAATCTCTGGAGATTTTATTGCAACATGGACTTGAAAAATAAAGGTAGAATTCATATTTCGTATGAATTTCATATCATGACAGTATTGTGAGAAGAAAATATAGCAGGAAGATAACAAAATTGTAGATGATTTTGTGTCTTTTAAGGATGAGAGAGACATAGAGATATAGATGAGGGTTATTCTGGGCATGTGTCTGCGTGTATGTGCTGGTATAAAGTTTTCCACATGACAGAAGAGATGAGGAACAGGGGCAGGCCGCTGGGCCAGACAGCAGGAGTGTGTGTGTGCGCGCGCATGTGTGTGTGTGTGTGTGTGTGTGTGTGTGTAAAGACAACAGCAGGGCAACATTCTGGAAGGCTTCAAGCAACTCCAAATAGATTTCAAGGCAAAAGATATTTGCATAAGTTAGACGGGGCTCAAAGTCGTGGTGGAGCGAGGCATGTGCTCAATGAACAGATGGAATAATCTCTGGGCTCTCCTGCAGAAATTACAACTTATTCAAACATAAAAGTGTGTTTGCGTCCTGAAAAAACCCGAAGTCTGAACTTTGGCTTTATAATAATCATCTCTGAAGAATAAAAGTGGGTAACCTGTAAGGTGGCATAAAAATGAAGAAAATGTATCAATGTTTATAAATGGTGTTATGGATCATTTCCAGTCTTATATGGAATGTTATTAACTTTAACTAAAGTCATAATTTACAATGAAGTCATAAATGTCTAAAAAATGACAAAATTATCTGTGTGTTGGAGTGGAATCAATATTTAGCAAAAAAAAAAAACATTAAGTTCCTTTCTGTTCCTTATATAAAGTTAATGTATGGCTTCATAAGACTTGCAATTTAAGTGGTTTGAAATAATTGTATAACTTGTTCAGTCAGTTTTTGCACTAAATACCTGTGCGTGCACTTTTGTCTGTTATATTTTATGTTGTTGAGAAGTAGGCTCGTATTTGTGCTTTGGAGGGCACAACAAGGGCAAATATCAGCAAACAATGGTATTGCATGCTTTTAGATTAGCTAGAGACTGCGGCTTAATGATTTTTAAATCTGGTTTAAATGCATTAAAACCATTTTAGCCTTTGACAAGTGATCTGGTCAATTAAGAGAAAAAATTTACATAAAAAATTTGTTTCTGATGAGGTTTTATGTTAATCTTTAATACCGCGATTATCCACTAGATGGCACACTTACCCAATTTATTAAAAAACTGAAGCAAAAAAATTATTTACTCATTTTAAAATCTGTGTATGTTTGATAATCATTCTAAATCTGATCTCTAAACAAATTCCTTCACAAAAATGTATTTATTGCAGCTTTTTCTATTTTTTTATTTTTTAAGAAAAATAGCCTACCTATACTTAAGAGTTTATAAGCAGAGAACATAATAGATAGGATGAATTTTTTTTCCTGTTTTGTTTGTTTGTTTATTATTTGTTTGAAAGCAGTGGTTCTGTTCTTTCATTTAATATATTTGTGTGTTTATATATTTTTAGAAGAAAAATTTCCTGGAAGGCACTTTGTGAAACTTTTGTGAAAATCACAAAAAAATGCAACTTTTTAAAAAATAGCTGGCGGTGAATGAGTTAAAAAATTAAGATTTCACAAATTAAATATGAATTCTTATATTTCTTTTTATTAATAGCTAAGATAAAATCATAATTGGCTCTGGTCTGGGGGGAACTCAGCCTATGGGTAGGTTTAGGGTCGAGTTGGGGTTAGGTACCCAAAATATCTTTGAAAGTATAAATATTTATAAAAGTATTTCCACTTTGACAAATGCAAATAATTAAATCTGATGCATAAAGCAAACAACTGTAAACAATAAAAGTATCCGGCATAAAAAATGCATGCGAGGTGTCCTGACCAATTGTCACTATTTGAGGAGTTGGGAGTGAGAATGTAAGAATTAACAACTCCAAAAATGACAAAAAGTGTGATTAAAATGTTATTCTTGTATCTCAAATGATAAAGCATTGCATTGGAAGCGCAGAAGGCCATGGGTTTGATTTTTTAAGGGAAAAACTTACTGACAAAATGTTAAGCTTGAATGCCCAGAAAGTAATTTTGGACAAAATTGATTTGTTGATTATAATTGAAGTGATGAACTTCACACAAATCAGTGTTTGCTGGTGTTTCATAGCCATTAAATGCAATGAAGAAGACAAGTACGACAAAAAAAATACTTTTCTGTCTATCTGTCTGTCTGTCTCTCTCTCTTTCTCTTTCTCTCTCTGCAGTACAATGTTGCTTCCCTCTGGGCAGAATGAAAAATTCACCACTGGGTCCCATTACAGTCAAACTACATCAGGACGAAAGAGAAAAGCACCAGCGCACACACAGAGAGACACACAGACGCTTAGCATTTAAAAGCGCAGCATTCGAGCGACCGTACTGCACGACACAACCCTCATACCCCGAGTCTCAACACCGAGACCTCGTTGGCATCTTTTCTCACACCTTTAGTGTCAGGTGATCTTTCAGAGGTGTAAAAAGTCATCTGTAACGTGTGTATGTCAGAGATGCTTTATTTGTCCTACAGGACACAGTAACCATAACGACCTGAATCAGGTCCATTGGTATGGACATCTGCACAGGGACAGTAGTTCCAAAACTGATAAGCTACTGATAATTTTTTCGGCTGTTTCACACAATTAAAGGAGTCAGAGAACAGGATTGAGCTTTAAAAGAGTCAGCAAAATAAAAAAGCCGTAACTAACGGCTTCATATTCACAAACTTTAAGTTGAAAGTAAGCATCTTAAAGCACTAACTTAAAAATAATGTGTGGAATATATGAAGATAAAGGAAAATGATTGATGTAGAAAGGAAACTGCAGTTGCGACTGTGTAAAGCTGCGTTTACACCACCCGTGGTAGAGGCGGCAAGCGCGGATGATTTACATGTTAACTCTTCCCCCGCCATTGACGAGATATCTCGTCAATCAAGAGAAAACGCTTCCCCGCCAATGACGAGTATTTCCGTCTTTCCGCAATACCGCTATAATCCACTAGGTGGCGCCCTTCCGCAACTTTTTAAAACCGGAAGTATTGCCCTATGGCAAGCTGCTGCATGTCCGTGTTTGTTTTAAAGATCGCTCTGAATGGGATCTCTATGAGAAGTCCATCACAGTCTGTCCATACTCAAGGTAGGATGAAACGTTTTTTTTTTAGTTTGAAAGCAGAGGGTCTGTTCTTTTATTTGGTATATTGTATGTTTATATATTTAAACAGAACATTTTCTGGAAGGCATTAAACATTTGTGAAAATCATGAAAAACGCTGGCGCTGGCTGGCAACTTTTTTTAAAATGCTGGCGGTGAAAGAGTTAAGTCAATGCAAAGACCCGATAAGGCATCCTGCGGCGCGTTCCACGGGAATTGAGCGTTGCCGCTGGAAACACGCAAGTTCAAAAATCCGAATTTCGGCGGATTTTCTTGTCGCATTAACCAATCAGGACCTTGCTGTAGTAGTGACTTGGTAATAGGAAGCCCCTCCCATGACGCGAATTGCCGCGAGAATATATTGAATGACTAGAATTTCACGCACTCAAATGTTCAAGCGTACAACTATATGCGCGAATAGCGCGTTTTTGCCGCCTCTACCGCGGCTGGTGTAAACGCACGGTAATACATTAATTGACTTGAGAAAATGTTTAAATAACTAATAAATAAAAATACTTTTATTACTTAAAAAAATAAACTAGTTGAACGTCAAACTCATCAGACAGAGAAACGAGCCGAGTCTCTTTTAATGCTGGATTCCCCTGCCGTCACCCCTCCATGATTTCAGAGGTGTTAGTCACTCGCCCTTATGAACATATGCAAGCTGCCAGTGTACAAGAGAGAGGGTGAGACTGGGGGCGAGAGAGAGAGAGAGAGAGAATGAGATGATTAAAAATCACATGTAGAGATTATTCACAGTGGGAATGTTGACTTAATACGCCTCATGGCTAAGAGATGGCACACAAACACACACACATAAACATGCATATGATAATATAAGTATTATTCAGTGAGCGTGCAGAAGTGCTGAAAGAAGATGCATCAATAAAAGAAATGTGAATAAAGAGAAAGACAAAACATACGATCATTGTCATTGTTAGCTTTTCCCCAAAACATTGTTCATACAAGAAACCGGGTCACCTGGGTGATGGTGCATGATGCTCAAAGAACCTGAAACACCAGAACACCCGACATTAACATTACCGAAGATGTGTCCCAGCACATGGCATAATGTTTTATTGATGTCCAGATCAATATGGAGAAATTTGACACAACTGTATCTACAACTCGATACTGAACTGAAAATCTGATGCTGTTTACTTTTGTTGTACAGTAGGGACAAGAATAGCGAGTATTAAGGGCGAGTAAATGATAACAGCATTTTCTCTTTAACACTGAGATGCACATCATAGACACCTAAATAATCCACCAAAGTCAATCTTATCTCTGTGACATCTTCTCCGCTGAAAGGACTTGAGATGAAACATGGATACAGGAACACATCAGTGAGGTCAGGGTCTGGTCTCATACGACTTTATCAGTGGGGTTCAGGTGTGGACCACATCAGACTCACTAAACCGTTTCTATGAGCACAGGAACATTATCATCCTGGGACAGAGAAAGACCAAAACAGTCAGACGGTACACACTTCATTATCCAGTTTTTCATCCACATAAACAAATAAAAAATATCTCAATTTGACTTCTGTAGAAGCATCACTACAAGAGGACTTCTACTAAAGTCACACACACATACACAGACACGTACACACACACACACACCGGTTCTTGGTGCCAGTAGGCAAGGACTTGCCTGAAAGATTGAAAGCAATTAAAACTATCATCTGCAATGGCTTTAGGCAGGCCTGTGGCTGCAAGCAAGAGCTGCCAGCCTGCATCAGACTCCAGAGAGAGAGAGACCGAGAGACAAATGAAGGAGATATTATATTTGGCACTAGATGGCCACCAACACAAGATATTAATACAGTGCAGAAGCTGTTCGTATAACAGCAGTATAGATAATAAACTCTATTTGAATCACAGATATGGGAATCTCATAAGAGAAACAGAACTGAATCCACAATGACAGTCTAATCTAAATTTGCACAGGTTACAACCTTCATCTCTTACCCATCATCTTAACCATTCGTCAATTCACTGTAAACTTCACATATTACTGCTTTTATTTCAACACTAAACCATTGAATTAACTACTTCTGGTAAACTTACACAATACAAAAGTGAATTTATATTACTGTTCCTCTTCAGGGTATCAGAAGTCACTTAAAGGTCCACTGTGTAGATTTTTAGTGGCATCTAGTGATGAGATTGTGAATTGCAACCAACGGCTCAGTCCACAGCTCACCGCTGTCTTTCGAAACGCATAGAGAAGCTACGGTAGCCGCCACAGGACAAACACGTCATCATCTGAGACTATTGACTTGTCCCAAATGGCACACTCCGGACATAGGGGGCGTGCACACCAGCACTTTTACGCCCGTGGCCGGCGCATGTTTTCAATTGTTTTCAATGGAAGCTCAGCGTTTTTCAAATAAGCCAGCAGCTAGCGGTTTTCTTCCGCGCTGAAAACCGGCGCCCGGCGGTTTTTCCGCGCTGAGCGCCGAGAGTTGAGAAATGTTCAACTTTGTAAGAAAAGCTCCGCTCGTCAATGTCAGTTCTCACGCGGCCATCCAATCACAGTGGAGGTGGGGCGGGCAAGTATCACAGCAACCAACCGTCTCACAGCTGACGTATCAGAGCTACCAAAGCGCTTAGCTGAAGAAAGCTGGCGTTGTCCAGGCGTTTTCAGCCCGCGTTTAAAAGTTTTGGTATACACAACCCCTTAAACTTCCTCAGAGTGCACACTTTGATGACATCATGTAGTGCAGACCTTAGGGACCCCTGACGCAAGTCTACGAGGGCACACCGGAGTCGTATTTTGGGACAGACTCGAGCGTCAAGCCGGAAATAGGAAGAGAAGTTGCCCGTCAGTGTACACTCCTCCCTTCCGTTGTCTGATTGGTCTGATTGCTCTTTCGCAAGGACTTCTGGGTTGGTAAAGTGCGCGAAGCCTGCTGCAGTGCGGGCTTCTCGGAAGATCGCATCAAGGGTGTGAAGGGGGCGCTGATGAGCACACTTCGGAGTGTAAAAATGACAGATGGGACACCCTACGGACCCAAGCGAGCATGCGCAATTTAAGGCCACAAGAACGAAAGTCCACATGAAGGGCGTCATTTGGGACAGGGCCTTTGTAGGGACAAAACTAGCTCTGTAGAGCAGTTTGACCAATTATAGAAACATGACGGCGACTTCCATGAAAGATGTAGATAAAAAACGGCTAATTTTAAGGGAATAAAGATGTCACAGGTGATGTTTTGAACCAACGACGGGCGGAACCCGTCTTCCACATCTTTGGTTGAACCGACGACGGGCGGAACCCGTCTTCCACATTTCATTTCCGGGGTTTCCCCGAAGTCAAAATTAAGCCTGATTGCGCGCAGGTGGGGATATTAACACAGCGGTTGCTAATAGGCTGACAAGGAGAAGAGTCAGTGTATAAAAACACCTTTGCAGACATCAAACGGGGCTGGTGGTGTACTTTGTATATGCCGTGTTGCTGCTTTGCAGACGGACCACGCTGGCTGGATCGCTCTCCTGGGGAAGAGAGAAAGGGGCAGTTAGCTGACGAAGGAATATTGTGGAGTTTCATTGAGAAAGAGCGTACACAGAGCCATCAAGAGTGCAGTTAATAGCTGTTGTTGCCAACGAAGTGTGAGTAACAGCTGTGGTACTTATCTGTGCAATACTTGTACAAAGAGTGTTTGGTGTGTTCCTTTGTGTTTTTGAGGTCCCTGGCCCCACTGGAGAGGGAAGCGTGGGCGAGCCGTGGTTTGACCGGAAGCACGGACGACGCACTTGGTAGGAAGCATCGTTCACCAGTAGAACAGTGGCCCTGTGGGAAAAAGGAAGCGCAGGTGAGCCAGAGGAGTGATAATCAACACGCCGGGCCTGTGAATAACACACATCTCACTCTCATCGGCGGTCCAGCGATCGCCCAACCATCCTCTCGAGGTCGTCGTAGCCAGGTGGCAAGAGCAATCTAAAAACCACGTGAAGTTGTATAAGAGTGCTGTGGGTGAGTTTCACTGATTGATGGTGTTTACGCTTTACTTGCTGTGTGTATGCTGTGCTTGTAGCGTTCTAACCGCCTAGCCCTGACGAGTCACGAGACGGCGACATCCGTTGTGGCCTGGGTCCTAAGGAGAGCGAGAAAATTTGAGCCCTGTGCCCGGGGTGTGTTGACGAGAGCTTCGTTGTCCATAGAGCAGACAGTGGTGAGACCCAGTGAGTATTACCAAGTGTGCACCGTGCGGACTGTGGGTTGTAGCAGTGTGTGTACTGACCTTTCCAACAGAAGCTCGTGGTGAGCGGAGCCCCGACGAAAGTTCGCCCCAACTCGTGACCCCGGTCGTGGAAGAAGGAGGGGGAGTTTGGGAAGCGTTTGGCTCCGTGTCATCAGACCCACTAGCCCCTATGACGCCCGGACCGTTTGAGTGGATGGGCGAAGGAATGCGGTGCACCAACACTGTAGCGAAAGCCCACTGTTTGCAAGCAAAGCTCTGTGTGCATGAAGATCCCCAGTGCTGTGAGTAACGTAACCTGTGAAGTAAACCTGTTCTGTGCTTATAGCAATTACCTACCTGTACAAGTGAAGCTCTGTGTGTATGAAGATCCCCAGTGCTGTGAGTAACGTAACCTGTGAAGTAAACCTGTTCTGTGCTTATAGCAATTACCTACCTGTACAAGTGAAGCTCTGTGTGCATGAAGATCCCCAGTGCTGTGAGTAACATAACCTGTGAAGTAAACCTGTCCTGTGCTTATAGCAATTACCTACCTGTACAAGTGAAGCTCTGTGTGCATGAAGATCCCCAGTGCTTTGAGTAACGTAACCTGTGAAGTAAATCTGCTCTGTGCTTATAGCAATTACCTACCCGTACAAGTGAAGCTCTGTGTGCATGAAGATCCCCAGTGCTGTGAGTAACGTAACCTGTGAAGTAAACCTGTTCTGTGCTTATAGCAATTACCTACCTGTACAAGTGAAGCTCTGTGTGCATGAAGATCCCCAGTGCTGTGAGTAACGTAACCTGTGAAGTAAATCTGCTCTGTGCTTATAGCAATTACCTACCTGTACAAGTGAAGCTCTGTGTGCATGAAGATCCCCAGTGCTGTGAGTAACGTAACCTGTGAAGTAAACCTGTTCTGTGCTTATAGCAATTACCTACCTGTACAAGTGAAGCTCTGTGTGTGGACGAAGATCCTCCAGTACTGTGAGTAACGTAACCTGTGGAGTGAATTTGACCTGTGTCTATAGCCATCACTTACCGTTCCAACGAAGGTCCCGTGTTGAACGAACAGCGACCAATAGCAAAGTACCTTACCCCTGTCTGACTGTAATTTGATTCTGCCTCCAGGAGAAGCGGAGCGCGCCACGGATTATTGGGCCGGAGCCCCCAAAGGAGCCCCTGTCCCCAGTCTTTCCCCCAAGTGGCCCTGGAGGCGAAGAAGAGACACCTTAGTTTTAAATTACCCTTTCCCCTTCCCCCTTTCCTTTTAAATATTTAATAAAGCTTGTTTTAACTGTAGTATACTCGTCTGTCTGGTCATTGGGGTGGTCTTGGGAAACTCCTCGAGGTGGAAGAGTTGAGAGGGGTGTGACCCTTAGCATAGTCGGGTCCGCCCCCGGGGTGTGACAAATACATAACAGTTCATTTTGTAAGGTCTTTATACACCACTGATAAAAATGCTATAAACAAGGTACATATCAGCTTGTTTTTGTTATTTTGAGTGAAAGAAAGAAAAATACCTCGACATTAACATTTTGTCATAAGACACATCTCTCTGTGAGGAGGTCACACAATATCAAGACTGTTTCAGAATTAATCTGAGCTGTAAATTATGTCTTGAACTAGTTATTATAGACTAGATGTTTTTGTACACATAGTACAGATTTAATGCAACAAAATTGTCCAATAGTCAGTATCGACAGATACAGAAAGCATTTTTTTTTCTACTATCTGACATCGGCCGATCATTTAAAAACAATTGGTATCGGCACAAACATTTTGTATCGGTGCATCCAACACTATCTCATGGTGATTCATACGTATTTTACGAGGTGGCTAATTCGTATTACTTCATATGACCACATTCGGAAAAATGTTTTTATGATTTCCCCTTTCCCCTGTGATGTTGGGGTTAGGGGTGGGGTTTCATTGTTTTTTATGATAATCGTACGTTTTTGCACAATTAACTTTCGTACAAATTCATACAAATTAGCCAACTCGTAAAATGTACAAATTCTTGTGAGATCAGGCTGGTGCATGCAAATATATGTCTAATTTAGTTCAGTAAAATTGTGAGTAAATGACCAGACTCTGTGTGAACAGAATTAAGCAGTCAGACGTGAGTAAAAACTGAACAAAATCTAACTGTGATTCCAACTCTTCATATTTTCCTCATTTTTGTTCATTTCTTCTGTCTGCAGAGATGTCACACTAACTCAGTGTCTACATTATCTCTTCTCATTCTTCTCTGTCTCTCTCTGTTTCTCAGTGACAGGTCGAGTTGTTCAGAGTGACAGGTTGATATCGCATTCCTAATCGCTGTCCGTGCCACCAGCCCAGAACCAGTCGACCCAGCCCTCGGGTGCCAGAACCCATCACTCTCTCACACACACACACACATATACACATTCATACACACAGTCACTCATCTCAGTCAGGACGGACCCTGCGGTGCTGTGCCACATCACTGTCCATATATCCTACAGCAAGCAGAGGACAGACAGGAACACAAACCCGTGTGTTAGGTCCACACACTCACATACGACCGTCATGAGCCATCACCTCTCCTGATACACAGACACATATAGATTTCAGTGCAGGGACAATCGAGGGCGACCTGTGGTGCCAGACTACATCACTGTCTACATCTGTACTGATATTCAGGGGTCAGACAGGAGAGTACGGCCACAAACACACACACACACACACACACACATACACACACAGAGAGAGAGAGAGAGAGAGAGACGGAAACACAAACACACACAGACACACAAACACACACACACAGAGAGAGAGAGAGAGAGAGAGAGAGAGAGAGAGAGAGAGAGAGAGAGAGAGACGGAAACACAAACACACACAGACACACAAACACACACACACACAGAGAGAGAGAGACGGAAACACAAACACACACAGACACACAAACACACACACACACACAGAAACACAAAGACACACAGATGCATGCACAAACAGAAACACAAATAAACACAGAGACACACACACAGACACAAACACAGAGAAACAGGGACATACACACAGACAGACACACATAGACAGACACAAACATAGAAACACACACACACAGATATACACAAACATACACACACAAACACAGAGAGAGAGAGAGAGAGACAAACCCCGAGAAAAACACACACACAGAGACAAACACGAAAAAACACAGAGATACACAGACACACGCATACACACAGAGACAAACAGACACACCCACAGACAGAAACACAAAGAAACACACAGACACAAACACATACAGAGACAAACACAAAGAAACACACATGACACACGCACAGACAGAAACATAGAGAAACAGGCACAAACACATACAGAAACAAACACAAAGAAACACAGAGACACATGCACAGACAGAATCACAAAGAAACACAGAGACACACAGACACGCACAGACCGAAACACACAGAAACACACAGACAGAAACACACAGACAGAAACACAAAGAAACACAGAGACACGCACAGACAGAAACACAAAGAAACACAGAGACACAAAGATAGAAACACAGAGACACACAGACACGCACAGACCGAAACACAAAGAAAGACAGAAACAAACAGACAGAAACACAAAGAAACACAGAGACACATGCACATACAGAAACACAAAGAAACACAGAGACACACAGACACGCACAGACCGAAACACAAAGAAACACAAAAACACACAGACAGAAACACAAAGAAACACAGAGACACACAGACACGCACAGACCGAAACACAAAGAAACACAGAAACACACAGACAGAAACACAAAGAAACACAGAGACACATGTACAGACAGAAACACAAAGAAACACAAAGAAACACAGAGACACATAGACACGCACAGACCGAAACACAAAGAAACACAAAAACACATGCACAGACAGAAACACAAAGAAACACAGAGACACACAGACACGCACAGACCGAAACACAAAGAAGCATAGAAACACACAGACAGAAACACAAAGAAACACAGAGACACACAGACAGAAACACAAAGAAACACAGAGACACACAGACACATGCACACACAAATACAGACACAAACACAAAGAAACAAAAAACACATGCACAGACAGAAACACAGAGACACACAGACACACGCACAAACAGAAACACAAATAAACACGGAGAAACATGCACAAACACATACAGAGACAAACACAAAGAAACACAGAGACACATGCACGCATGCATCCACACACATACACACACATATACAGAGACACAAACATAGAGAAACACGCAACACACACACACATACAGAGAATGAGATACCTGTAGAGAGAGAGAGAGAAACAAACCCAGGGAAACACATATATGTCAACTACGTCAATTTAAAATTATTTTATGTTTCACATAATTTCATAACTTTTGTAAAAGTCACTGTACAGTATCTACTGTTAACATTTTAAAGAAACAAACTTTTCTTTTTTTGTCAATTTTTCCCTGAGAAATATGCTTAGGCCGCCTAGGTAAAATAAACATTTGAAGAGTTTCGTTGCAAAACGAGATAACCACCGTTTTTTTAATTGATCAGAAATCTTGTTTTTTGGTTGTGCATTCCAATTAATTTCAGTGCAACTGCAGTTGGTTTGTTTTGATTTAAACCTTCATTACTTAAAAAATACAGCTAAGTAGCACCATAAAACAAAATAATAACATGATAACATAAAAATAAACATGTTTTGACAAAAATGTTAAAAAATGGATTTATCTCGTTTTGCAACGAAACTCTTCATTTCCTTATCTAATGCTATATGTAAGAATTTTTACAGTTCATCCATTTTGTCCAATGTATTTGTCCATACACGTATCTGGACCACCACATAGGAAGACATAAACAGACAAACAGAAAAAAATGGTCACCCAGGGACAGAGATGTGCTCTTGGGCTGGTGAATTATTAACAGTTACTAATATGTCCTAAAATGTCTGTTTGAAGTGTCCATTAACAACCTGTCATATCTCTGTCTTTCACCTGCTCTCTCTGTCTCTCGTATACACATTTAGGGTTAAGAGTCAGAAACGGTAGAGATGTCATTATGTATGTATATTTGTATGGAGGTTTAAATGCTTCTTGAGTTTTCTTCTTGAGTTTTCAGTCTGTTATTTATCACTCCACCTCTCTCACACACTTTGTCTTTCTCTCTCTTTATTTTTCTCGCTTGGTTTCGTGCCTGCCGGTCTATCTGCACAGTCGAGCTGGTCGTTGCCGCAAGCGAAGAGAAGCTGTCGTTTCTTGTTAACATCTTTGTGGTGACCATGTTCCATGATTAGAGCTACTGTGTGCGTGTGTGTGAGTGCGTGTGTGTGTGTGTGTGTGTGTGTGTGTGTGTGTGTGTGTGTGTGTGTGTGTGTGTGTGTGTGTGTGTGTGTGTGTGTGTGTGTGTGTGTTTAGTGATGCCCACCCCCTCTCAACACAACCCCTCCGAGTCAGTCTTAAAGATCAGTGATTTGGTCAATTGGCCTGGCACATCCTATAGCAGTCAAACCCTGTAACACGCCAGCAGACCAGTCACACATACAGCGCTCGCAAACCTCTCTGTGTACACATTTGTGCTTAAAAAACACAGACAGATGAGGAGAGATGGATGGACAGAATTTATAATACTCAGACAAATGTTATAATAGATAGACAGACAGACAAACTTCATTATACACAGACAGACAGATTTTATACGAGATAGACAGGTCTCATAGGAGAAAAACAGACAGACAGACAGACAGACAGACAGATTTTTATAGTAGACAGACAGGCAGACCGATTTTAAAATAGACATATTGACAGGCAGACAGACAGATTTGTTTAGTTGAAAGACAGACAGAGAGACAGACAGACACAGAGACAGACAGGCTGGCAAACAGACAGATTTTATCATGGACAGACAGATTTTTACAGTAGACAGACAGGCAGACAAATTTTAAAATAGACATATTGACAGGCAGACAGCTGGACAGATAGTAGACAGACAGACAGACAGATTTAATAATAGACAGACAAATTTATATAACATTTTTATTAGACAGGCTGCAAACTCACAGACAGACAGATAGACAGACAGACAGATTTATTTCTGTTGAGTTTTCTTTACTCTGAATAAACATTACATATGACAGAAGTCTTGTGTTAATAATAGATGTCACTGAAACCAGACGAATCAGAAATGATACATTTTTAAAGCAACAAATTTATGGCATAAAAGTTGCATTCAGCTCTTTCATACAGAGATGTTTCTCTCCACAATAAAGTAAACATGCTACAAAAGCACACAAACACCTTTCTTTAAAGCATCAGGTCACGTGTACAGTTATAGTTTTATAAAAGATAAAGTCTGGTGATAATAAAGAAAGATATTTGTGTGTTGTGTACATGAGCTGATGTTGTGTTTTATTTCATCAGTCCAGTAATGGGCAGTGTTCGGCCTGAGGCAGACTTACTCAATGTGATGTCATTTCTTAACACCCTCGGCTGTCAATCAAACAGGTTTATCTAGAAATAAATGCTAATATAATGTACATCGAGGTTTGCGTCTTACTTTATATTTGTGTTAAAAATAATGGTTTGATCTTTTGGATTTTAAAATCAAAATTTTCCAGGACGAGCAATTTACATTTACATGCATGCATTTGGCAGATGTTTTGATTCAAAGTGACTGACACCTACAGTATACTTTCTATCCGTATGTGTTCCCTAGGATCAAACCTATGACCTTTCTGCTGCTAACACTGCTAATGCTGAGGTACAGGAATTTGGTAGGAAAGGAATTTTTCAATAATGTAAAGAAGAAATATACTTTTGGTAATTAATATTTTCTAGTTTTGCTTATAAATTGTAACACATAATACAAGATAGTTTATTATAACTTATGTAATAATACCCTATTCTAAACTGAAACATTTTGACAAACTATATATCTTTGGACAGGGCCGTGCACAGGGGGGTGGCCCGGTGGCTAGAGCAACTGCCCTTCTGCCCTAATCGGCTGAGGTGCCCCTCTCGCCAAAGTCAAAGTGTTCTGTTACCGCTCGTTTAAAGATCCACTGTTTCTGGTAATCCACTTCGTATTTTCCCGCCCGCTCCGCAGCATCTCTCACATTCTGTGTCCGCTCTTTGAAGGGCGAAGACGACAGTTTGTTGTATTAACAGGTAGATTCATTACATTACCTCAGTTGTTTAGCTGCTCAATTAATTTGGTAGTTTGAAGCCGAGAGAGGTCGTGTTCTATATTTATTTTTGCTTGCTTGTGTTCTCGTGATCACTACTTAATTTTCTCGTTATCTCAAGATAACAACAGTTGTTTTCTCGTGATCTTGACATAACAAAAGTTGTATTCTTGTGATGTGATTAAAGCTTACGTGTACTCAATAGAACATAATTTTTAGACAGCAAAAGCATATTTTGCTAAATTAGTATGGATGAACAAATGAGATTTTACTTAGATCAGGGATTCGCTCAAGATGAAACAGATATGCCAATAATTGACCATTTGATGGCGCGGTGAATTTAGGGACCGTCTTTAAAGTACTCCATATACGTTTCTACTTTAAACAGCATTACAATGGAATAACTTAAAGTCAACAAACAGTCACAAAACCAAATGTAAAGTGTTCGTGGTTGTCAACTATAATGCACACTTTTTTAGATGTTTTATATGTATTCAAATAAACTGTTAAATAGTATTGAAGATAGAAACGTGTACAGTGCACTTTAGAGATGGTCCCTAAATTCACGAACATCAAACTTTATTTATTTATTAAGTCTATCGACAATTAGCTACGCGGGGTAACAGCGAAGACTCCATGTGCGTCAGCAGTCCACTTCAAAATAAATGAAATATTGTGGACAGGAAATTACATTATGGCATTTGGATTATTATGTCTGGATAGCGAGAAAACAACTTTTTTATCTCGAGATCATGAGAAAACAAGCAGCAAAAATAAAAATATGGATGACCTCTCTCGGCTTTCCTATGTTTTTGTATTTCTGTGGGTAATGATTTGCTCTCTTTCTTCTTAAAGTGCTAACAACTTAGCAAACATTTTTAGAATTACAGTGATTGTCTAATGTGTAATGTACCCGATGAGATCTAATATAAATAACACCAAATTTGCTGTTGTTGGCAAACTTTGTCAACAAAAAATAAAAAACAATGTTTTTTTTAAAAAAAGACAGAGTTGGAAGGGAGGCTGCAAAAGCTGTTAAAAATTGCAAACATGGATTCAAAGCTTCAGCATGTAAATCATATAGAATATTAAGAAGTTTTGTCACACTCTAAATCTTGTTATAAAGTCTATTTTCCATTATAATCACTTATATTATTTGATACTAATCTATAACACATCATATTGTTAAAACCATATAAATTGTGCCCCCCGTGCCCCTTTTTTGGTTTGGGCCACTGCCCCTCAAAATGTCTGTGCACGGCCCTGTCTTTGGAAAGCTCTTAGAGTGTAGTTTTCATATTTCATCACCATTTTTGGAAAATTATGACATAGTCAGAGTCAGTTTCTAAACCTGTGGGCCTGTCATGGGCCCACAGGTGGGCCCAATTTGTTATTACATATTTATAACACTAATTATATTCCAAACCTTTAACACCTTGACAAATGTATCACTGGAAAGCTCTAAGAGTGTTGTTTTCATATTTCATCACTATTTTGCAGATAAAATGACATTGTGAGAGTCAATTTCTAAAAGGTCACAGGCCCACAGGTGGGCCCAATCTGTTTATACATATTTATAAAACTAAAACCCTATTCTAAACCTAAAAAAACCTTGACAAACAATATATTGCTGGAAAGCTCTCAGTCATCTGATGATAGAAATTATGTTGTGACAGTTTTTTGTTACATGACCCCCACCCCCACCCATAGAATGCATATTACAGTTTTTGCCTATTGCTTACACACTTTTTGCAAAATTTGGCTCATTATGTCAAAACTCTACACACAAGCCACACAGACATAGCACTTGGAGATTAACAACTCACATCCATGCCAAAATGAAACACTGCAATCAAAACTTAGCACTCCTTTCTAAAAATGAAATTCTTGTAACAAAACCATACACACAAGCACCATTTGAATTACTTTTTCATATCACCAGCAACACACTGATCCGCTTTATATATAACACTGCAGTCTTTGTGGTTTTATTTTTATCGTAATTTTCTTAGACTCAGTCTTTAGTAAAACTCAAAAGTAGATTTATTTAAAGATATATTTATTTGTTTAAATTTATTCAGTAATCAAACAAGAGTTTTTACCCTAAAAAAAAAACATTCTTAAAGAAATAAAGAAAAATAGAACCACAAGTCATCACATTTAACCACAAAACAAAAGTAAAAAACAAAACAAATACTGGATAAACTGCTATTGTGGGGAAAAACACACTTGTTTTGTGTTTGTGTGCGCATGTATGTGTGTGGTGGGGGCCTGGGGGGTCTTATGGATCCCTCCTTCTGTTCGGATCTGGCCACAAGACCTCGTCGACATCACAGGCGACATATACTTCACAGCACTACTCATTTTTAAATAGTACTGTAGAGTAATACTGTAATATGATACAGAATCATGTGACACATACAGTAGGTACAGGAGTAGAAACTTGAAGATATACCTGTTCTCCAGTCGGAATGTTCTTAGTATTGACGCTACTGTGTAGCGACTGAGGTTAGGGTGGACTCTTTGCCCAGCCTCCCTCATAGATAGGCCATGATTTATGACATGGTCCACCAGAGTAGCCCTGATGTCATCCGATACACGTCTCCGCACTGGTCCTTTGTCCTCTTCCATGTCCACGTCCACGTCCAACTCCTCTCTCTCTCTTTGTCCTCCTCTTACTCTTACTCGCATTGCCTCCATGCTTGCAAAGTTCTCATAATGGCTTACCTGAGGCCTATTTGTAGTGCTAAGGCTCAGACCAATTGATGTTCTGTTGTCTGTGCAAGTGTTTTCAGGTGTGTATGTAAGTGCCTATAATTGCCAGATGACTTTTGCATTTTGACCAGAGTGTTTTCCCAATGATAATAGATGATTTCGTTTTTGAAAAATGTGTCTAATGTAAGAAAACGTGTGTAGTGTTTCGCAATAAGTGTGCTACAGAATTGCAAACAAAGTGCAAAGTTGACAATGTGTTTAAGCTATGGTAACACTGTGTTTAAGCATATGTTACAAGAAGTTTAGGTATTGAGGCTTTGGTCTAAGCATTCGGATTTAGTGTGTAAGCAATAGGCAAAAACTGTATTTTAATATACACTAGTCAACAATTGAAGTGGATCAAAACCTTTTCGAAAAGTTGTCTTAAAATCAATACCCAATACCCGTTCTTGTCTTCGGACAACTTTGATAAACATTTTTGATGCACTTCAAATGTTGACTAGTATATATTTATAACACTATATTTCCTATATTATTAATCTTAAAAAATGTTGACAAACTATATATCATTGGAAAGTTCTAAGAATGTAATGAATATTATTCATATTTCAAAACCTTTTAGCAGTAATAATAATGCAGTGACAGTAATTTATTAATTTGTGACAAGAGTATGCAGCAAACCGTTGACACCTAGTGGCTGCTGTTGGTAAAACCACTAAATAAGTGACACAAACCTCATTGAAATTTGAAACAAAACTACTTGAGACTTATGCAGGCTTCATGTTTATAGCATTTGTCATGAAACATTTACATTTTTATAACTTTATTTATAAAATGATTATGTTATTGCATTATTTTTATTTATTAAAACAAACTGTTTAATATTCTCATCTCATTCAAAAAACTAAAGTCTTAGTCTTCTTTAAAACAAGACCAAAATTAGGCTTCAAGACAATAAAGTTAAGAGGTTAAAGTAGAGTAAAGTAAAGACAGTAAAGTGGTTAAACAGTGACAGCAGATGTCTTCTTAACAAACTGGATTTCAAAAATCACTCATCTGCGTCCAATGTTTAATCCTGTACCTATTTAAACAAATCAAGGTTACAAACCTACAAAAAGAGCAAATATAAAAAAACAAATAAGAGCTTCAGCCAGGCTCTTTTGATAGACGTTAGGAAGATTGTGCCGTGATGAGAGATGCAGATATAAGAGGAGAACACGACTGCCAAAAACTCAAAGTGAATATGAAAAGAGCAAGGGAAAATGATAAAGAGACACAGGGTAAAAGAGAGAGAGAGAGGGTGGCAGAGTGACTAATATTGCAGCATGGCTTCCCTCTAGCTATGGCTTCTTGACTTGTTTATGTATGGCGGAGAGATGGGTGAACATATGGTGTACTAAAGCGTGGACTTGTCTTCCCCACACCCACAGGGCGCTCTGTCTCACTGTATAACTCACACATGAACACACAGGGCAGGGTACTGCATGGTTCCTCTGACAATGTGCACTGATTATCTCTTCTGCGTTGTGATAGAGACATTTTTTCCATCACTTCTCTATGCTATTTTGGACAAAATAATAATCCTGACAGACTTCTCATAACATCTGAATGGGCTGCAGTTTTCAGCTCAAGTACTCTTTGAAACCTGCTTGGGAAAAATCTGCAAATGCATGACGATGAGCGTTTTTACATTTTCTAGTGGATGATTTTTGCTTCACTGCAAAACAATGAAGTGCTCACATGGTGCAGACGCACTTTCAACAACCAAATCCCGACTTGAGGTCTGCTGATCCCGTACCCCTCTCTCCTAGTGTCTATCAAATAAAGGCCCAAACATAACTTCATTGTTTTTAAAAGTGTTGTAACCATGTTTTTGGCACATTTATTAGCACTATAAAACAATGTAACAAAAACTATGGCAAAACTTGGTTAACCATGGTTTATCACAAACCAACAATCGCTTTAGTAAAATCATGATGGGAAGAACGTTCAGGGACCATTTTTTAAGAATGATGCTTTTTAGCTTTCTAGTAAAAATATTCAACATTATGCATTTGTCAGATGCTTTTATCCAAAGCGACTTACAGTGGATTACAAGGTATACATTTTTATAAGTATGTGTGTGCCCTGGGTTCGAACCCATGACCTTTAAGAGAAATTTTACCACACAGTTTTGCTTTAAACAAGAAAACAATTAGGGGAGAGGGGGTACAAACGAACGTCATTTGTCTTTGGGTCTAAATGAATCATTAGATGAATTATTTTTTACACGATCAACACACAAATGCTCCAAATGAACACTAAAAGTTTGTTTGTGGGACCTACTGTTGCCATACAATTACACTGAAAGTGACAGGAGTGCAAATGTTACAACTTATCCCATAGGTGGGGTTCATTGTAACAAACATAGAGTTTTTTTGTAAAATTTAGTTTAAACACAAATAATTGAATAAAATAAAATTCTATCTATATACTAAAGGTGGATATTGTTTGTATATCTGCCTAATCGATAGATATCCACACATTCATCCATCCATGATCCTTCATCTAACATCCTTGTATTATGCAGCAATGCATACACTGTAAAAAAATACTTTGCTGCCTTAAAAATTTTTGTTGAATCAACTCGGATTTACAAGTCATTTCAACTTACTATTATTTATCTTGACTAGAGATGAGTTGTTATAACTACAGGCGAGTTGTTATAACTTTAAAAATTAAATTAAATTTTCTCATATTTTATAAGTTGTAACAACTCATCTCTGTTGACATGACTTGTAAATCTGAGTTGAGTTAACAAAATATTTTAAGGCAGCAAAGTATTTTTTACAGTGTAGAAATAGATAAATAGATTTTTTGAAAGTGCTACACAATTAAGACAATAAAACTCATAATTGTGAGTTATTTCCACTGATATTGTATTAACAGTTATCATTTTGATGAATAGTATTTAGTTTTTGTTTCATTATCATTGTATACCTGAGGCTTCATTGTAGCACTGTGACAACTAACCCCTCTGTGTAAAAAATGTTTTCAATCCCAGCTATTAGTTACTAGGAGTTGCTGACATGTTTTAAAATGGGCTAATGTTTTAGGTAACAGGACAGCGATAAAAAAATAATATACGGTTGGATTTGATGACTTGCAACTCAGAAATTGAAAAAAACTTAAGATGAAGAAATTTACTTTCATGCCTCCAAAACACTATTTGTTCAATATCTTAAAGGGGCCATGGCACACTGTTAACCCTTGCTGTAGATTTCTGGGTAAATAACTGTAAAAATGACAGTATTTAGCTTTAACATCAGTGAAATGTATTTTACTGTGATATGAGGTGCAGTTATGCTGCACTAATAATAAACTACAGTAAATTACTCTTTGCACCAATTAAGGAAAATAACTGTAATATTATCTGGTAAATTACTGGCACACACACGCACGCACGCACGCACACACACACACACACACACACACACACACACACACACACACACACACACATCCACAGGTGCAGGTGTCACCAATTTGCATTGATAATCTTGTTTGATTGTTTGTTTACTCATGCTGTGTTGAACAATATAATAGTGGATTTGTATGTTTAAAAGCTGAAAATGAGTAAGTAAACTGTTAAAATATTTGTGAGTGTCTTTAAAACACATAAAGTTAAGGTTCCAAATAGCTTTTAGCATCTCCTATCAACGTTAACCCTTGTGCATTGTTCAAATTCACTGCCTTATCGTGTTGTTTGTGGCCAAAAAACGCCACTAAATAAAACTGTTGTAAAAAATTATCAGATTAATATAAAAAAAAATTAATCAGTTAATCAACCTCAATGCTGATCAAAATTACCAAATATTTACAAAAATTCCATGATTGTAACTCTTTATTTGCCAAGTTTATAAGTGAACTTCCCAAATAAGTATTTGGGAAAAAACACAAAATGACTTATTTTCAATATAAAAAGTGATTTTGGACTGGATTTTTTAAAAACCCTTTTCACGGTCTTGGGCATTTCAACGATTAGAAAAAACATTGGCTTTGATGAATTTTTAGTTTTTGTGCAGCATCAGATTAGATTTTTTTTATTCCTTATTTATGGTTTGTGGTCATTTTTGCCCCATTGACTTCCATTATAGCAAAATTTTTTGATTGCAAAGCCATGACACCTTATTATCATGCATTTTTGATTGATGGTGGTTTTTCCTTTTGCAAAAAGGTAAAATTTGTCATTTTTACTGTTGATCACCATGTGGCACCATTAACCCTTTAGTAGGCCTGTGCAAAAAACAGAGCTTAATTTCTCGTTTCTACTTCGTGTTATATGAAGCATTTTTGTTAATGCTTGAATTGTAAGAATAAAAGAAGATCATTTAAATTATGTTGAATAACTGCAGATTTGGAATAAATACCAATAAATAACCTGAATGTTATTTGATTGCATTGTTTTGGAGTATGATTTTGTTAGTTTTGGTTTAACTGTCATGCTGTGGCAGTGTTCTTTGTTTATATTATTGCTTTTTGTTATCTTATCTTATTTTGCCAATTCTACAGAAAATTTGTTCTGTTTAGTTTAATTTTGTGATTCCTTGTGTTATGTATTTATCTATTGTCAGGATCCTGCCAAGGAGTCTTGTTTGTATTTATATCTAGTTATGATGGCAGTTTGCGGTTCTGGCAGTCCCATGCTCTATGTCAGGGATGGGCAACTTGGGTCCTGGAGGGCGGGTGTCCTGCAGAGTTTAGCTCCAACCTTAATTAAACACACCTGAAGCAGCCAATTAAGGTCTTACTAGGCATACTAGAAATTTTTAGGCAGGTGTGCTGAAGCAAGTCGGAGCCAAACTCTGCAGGACACCGGCCCTCCAGGACCCAAGCCGCCCATCCCTGCTCTATGTGGAGGTTCATGGCCTTGTTTATTGGGTCATGTGCCTTTCGGTGTCTTGTCTCTTGTCCCCGCCCCCTCGTTCTCCTGCTTATTAGTAATCATTGGTTTTCTCCCATCACCTGTTCCCCCTCATTATCTTGATTGTTTTTTTCTATATAATCTCATTGTGTCCTTAGTTCTGTGCAGGTTCGTTTTGTTTTGTTCTCATGTTCATGTGGTTATCTAGCCGAGTTATCTTGTCAAGTTTAGTATTATCTATCTGCTTACGGTGTTTCATGTCGTGTACATCCTCGTGGGTTTTGTTATATGTTAGTAAATAAAGTGTTTTCTGTTTTCCCGGACTTCGTCTGCGATTGGGTTCATCCGTCCTCTGATCCTGACATCTATTGCCACATTAATAAAGTGTATTTGTCTAAATATTTTGGGGTTCTTTCTCCCTTTTTAATAAAGTAACATAAAAAAAGAATCTTTCAAAAGTTTTAGAGTACCACAATGAGTACAGCATTTTATATACTATACAGTATTATACCTGAAGCATGTGGTACTATACAGTAATTAACTGAAATCACTGCTGCCAGTTATTAACTGTAATTCCTAACCTACAGTATAAAACTGGCAACATTGTTGCCAGTAAGACACCGTAATGGTACAGAGACAGTAAATTACTGGCAACACTGTTGCCAGTTATTCACTGTATTGTCATAGACACAGTACTATACTGGCAACACTGTTGCCAGTAAGTCACCGTTACAGATGCTGTACAGTAACTAGCTGGCAACAGTGTTGCCAGTAATTTACTCCTAAAAAGCCTGGTAAGGTTTAACAGTGTATATTAAAAAATATTATATTAAAATATTGATTATTAATTGATTGTTTTAGAACAGGAATAGAGTAAGGATTTACAGCAATAAGCACTGACACACGGAAGACAGAGCAGAAATTGAAAGGTTCGTACAAACATACAGACAAACGTCCCTGAAGGTCGAAGCATTTACAAATACACGCGCGCACACACACACACATTTACTCCCTACAGGTCAGTGAATTCACACACAACAGAAGCCTGCAGGTTGTTTGCAGCACACACACATATGACAGCGACACACACACAGTCTGTAGGGAGGGGTGATTGACAGCTCTTCTGATGGCGGGTGGCAGCAGCTGATGTTTCCTCTCATTTCCTCTTCCTGTTGCCCGGGTCAGGTGACACCCACAGGTGCAATGGTGAGCAGCCCTACAGCGCTACTGTTCAACTTACATATGGACTCCCTCTCTCTCTCTCTGTGTGTGTGTGTGTGTGTGTGTGTGTTTATGTTTGTGTGTTTGTCTAGGATGAGGCGTAAGGGGGGGGTCAGTTACTCATAGATCAGAATCACAGAGGCAGAAAGCAGATGTTCCCCATCACTGTCACACAAACACATACACTGACATTAACAACACACCCGTTAAAGATCCAGTGCCTCAAACGCTCCTGGACACATATACACCAACACAAATGTCACTCATAGTTCAGACGAGCACACTACATACTGTATGAAAGACACTATTTCTGATGTTTAGGGGCAGTTTTCTGGACAGGGTTTAGATTAATCTAGGACTACCCTTACGAAAATTAACCATGTTTTTTGTGGCACATATGACACACGGGGAGCAAAATGTCTTAAAGTAGCAATCTTCATGTGAAGAGGTTTGGGGATTTAGTAGACAATAAAGACCCTCCGAACATATGCTGCACTCCAAACTCAGATTTAGGATCTTTCCCACCTCGAAACCGGAAATAACAGCTGAATAAAGTAACATTAAAAGTACTCTGGGTTAAAATGCTGGAAACAAAGCATTCACATAACTCATCTGGGTAATATACTTATGCCGCAATAGTTAGCCTGTCTGGAACTGAGTGGATATTTAAAAAAATACTGTATGACACTTGCATTACATGCGAACAGCCCCTACGCTAATAGGATTTTTCTATTTTTTCCCTGTCTCGTCCTCGATGCCGAGAACAATGAGACTAACAGATCCAGATCCTGCTGAAGTGAAGCTCATCACACCACTTATCTACTGGCCTTCCTGCAACATGATGTCCAGCGCATATTGTGACCAATGACCACCGGCCACCCCGTTTAATCTACTTATTCGTATAACATAAAATTGTATAAAAAAGTATCAATTATATAGTATATCCTCGATAGAATCAGCTATGTCTGGCTTTTTCTCAAGGGTTTTTCCCTCCTTTTCCTACTGACTAAAAAAGCCGGAAGGTTTTTTCTCCTAGGAGTTTTTTTCAACCCCTAGGGAGTCAGCTGACATTGGCTTAAATTGAGTCAAAAAAGGGCTAGCCCACCCGTTGTATTAAATTAACCTAGAGAATGTTTATAATTATAACCCAATTTGTCCCCTTTAGACCCAACGCTGGGTTGAAAATAACCCAGTATTTTTAGAGAGTATTTTGTACCATTACTACTGTTAATAATAATTTATTGACACTAAAACATTTAAAGTGTTTGGTAATATGTAAATGAGTGCCGTTCCAAATATTATTTCTGTGATGAGGTGGAAAATAGTCTGGAAATCAGCATTACATCCAGAAACTGTCTAGGGGTCTGAGAGTAACAAACCTAACACTGTAGTGTTACTTTAGTTACCTTCAGAAGTGTAAAATAACGTCACGAAGTTAAAACATTTGAGAGAAACACAGCTCATCAATAAAGACAAATATCTGACAAATATCACTTTACTTTCGCACAATAACTATTACCTCATATAGCAAAAATTAATTTTTAATTACCTTACAGGAAACGCTTCCATACGCACACACATTCTCGCTCTTGCTCTCTTTTTAAAATGTTGTATTGATCCAAAAAAACATAAGAAGTGATAAAAAGAGAAAACGCAGGGGAGGAAGGAGTGAGAAAGAGAAAGAAAGAAGGGATAGTTGAATAATTGATATTTGCTGAGAGCTATATGAGTTTTCTTAATGTGCCTCACAGCATCCGCTAAGAGTACTGCTGCTGCTGTTACACACAACATCACAGGACTCACACACACACACACACACACACACACACACACACACACACACACACTTACTTATCTATCTAAATAAGGACAAACCATATAATATTTTTTAAGTTATCGTGTTAAGTTAGGCCGGTCAAAATATTCAACTTTCACACTATACGATTATCGTGGCTATTCTTTTTGTGTGTGTGTTTGTAATCTTCTTTGATAAATGTGCTGGTATTAAAGTAATGATGTACCCTGTGAAAATGTATAACTGCACAGCTGGATGGGTGTATTGGCCCAGCGGCCGCAGTGCCTGCGTGTGTCTGTCGTGTGCCTTGGGTCGCTCTCTCCAACTCATAATGAAGCCTAGCTGTCAGCCTCACAGATGCCTCGACATACGGACACACAATATCTACTTTATCTTCAGGTTCACACACTGATATATGAATGCACACTTCATTATCAGGTACACACACACACACACACACACACACACACACAGAGGTTGCTTGTTTGTAGCTCAGGAAACTTCATGCATTTCTTTAGTTGTGTTTTATTTAAGGACTAATAATTTCATCTGAGATGTTTCTACTAAAAAACACAAATTATTGATATCAAATTATTTAAATAAATGTAAATAATATATCTTTTTTAGAAATATCTGTGCAGAGTTTTGATTTTTTTAAAAAAGTTTATTGTATGAACAGCCAATTTTCATGATTTGCATATAAATAGCATGTAGTGTGAAAAGTCGTGTAATATACGCAAAATTCGCCAGTCCTTCTTGTTCACTTAATACAGCGCATCTTTTCGTGTCGTTTTAAGTATTGGTTTTTTTTTTTCAGTTTTTTTACCATTGTCGCTTGGGTTTGAAACAACATTTTGTTACATAAAATGACATCCTACCCCAAACCTCAAATCTAACCCAAAGTCCAAGCGACCATTGTTTTTAAAACAGACAAAAACTTAAAGAAACCAATTAAATTACATCCAAAAGCAAATTCCAAACCCAAGCGACAATGGTTTAAAAAATAGAAACAAATGTACAACTTTTCACACTGCATGATATTTATGAAACATGCTATTCTGGCAAATCTGAGCACAGTTTGAGAAATTGCTGAGATCTCATATAGTGATAGGCCAATAAATTGCATATTTGGCCAATATTTCGGCAAAAATTTTGATTTTTTTATTTTTTTTAATTTTTTTCAATTTGTTGTTTGTAATGAAAAGACACTCAGTGTCAATGTAAAGCCAAAGTCTGACAGACAGTAAAATGAACAATTATTATTCACTTTTTCATGACTTTATGTTGTGTCACACACACCACCACACTACTTCAACACACTTATTCAAACAGTACTGTGAGATGTCAGATCCACATTAATTATGTCATGTAAAAATACTTTAAAATGGTATATTTAATGTTATGCATAACAAATGTTTTTTTTTTTAGTTTCACCAATTTTCTGTTTGTTTCAGACTGATCTCACAGAAAGTCGTGTTATAGTCACAAAAAAAATTATTCATTTATTTGTGTCCATGGCACGAAATTCAGCTTTTTTGAGCATGAATGTCTTTTTCATGTCACTAGCACAAATTTCTATAAATAGTTTATCGTGTCCATGGGACGACTTTCTTTTTCATGTCATTTTATGTATTGTTTTCTCATAGTTTTTTTTCCTATTTTCTTACCATTGTCACTTGGGGTTGGAACAACTTCATGTTATATATTAAAGGAACATTATGCAGGATTGTGGCCAAAACTGGTATTGCAATCACAAAACTTGTGGCTAAAACTGGTACTGCAATCACACAACTGGTGGTCAATACACAAAATGATAACATAAACATCAGTTGAGGGCTGCAACTCCACTTTTTAAATGACAATATCCTGACCAGACCACTGTTGTCAGTCATATAAGTATTTGAAATGAAAATGATTTATTAATGTCTAGTGACATATCAGGGCCATTTTATGATTAATTGATATAATTTTCTTACATACACTCTAAAAAATTTGCTGTAATTTTGCAGCTGGTTGCCAGTAACTTACTGTAGAAGATAAAGTCAAAAAATGTTTCATGTTCATTTAACTTTGAACAAAATGTTGCCAGTAAATAACATAAATGTAAAATCTACAGTAAGTTACTGGCAGCTAGTTGCCAGTAATACCCATTAATACTGTAATTTCTACAGGCATTTTTTACAGTGTACTGTTCCTTTAAGACATCCTAACCCAAACCCCAACTCTAACCCCAACTCCAGATGAGAATAGATTTAAAAACGGAAGAAAAACTTGGCGAAACCAATACATAAAAGCGACAATTATTTAAAAATAGGGGCATAAAACGACATAAAAAAGTCGTGCCACGGACACGAAAAACTATTTATAGAAATTTGTGCGATTGACACGAAAAAGACATTTGTGCACAAGTCAAAAAAAGCTTCATTTAGTGCCATGGACATAAAATGAATAAACAAATAATAAATAAATAAATCACATTTTTTGTGACTTTAAGATTTTTTGTGAGATCATGTTGGTTTGTTACTTACTTCCTGTAATAACATTTCTGTTAGATTTGCCTCATATAGGCCATACAGCTTTCTTAATATCGCCATCGGCCATATCGGTCGACCCCTACTCACATATACTGCATGATGTTGTTGTTTTTTTCAACACAGATAGGAGACCTCGTTGTCCGGATCACCAGGAAAGAGCCACATATGAAGATTCTTTATAATTTTTCGTCATGATTCATAAAACAATAACAGCATGCCAGTTTGAAATGACAAAACGTTAAATAAATAATGACAGAATACATTTTTCCTTAAAAATGCACTACTTTTTGGCTCATAACAAACCGTAGTAGGTTTTCTCTCTCTCTCAGCTCATGTCTTAAGCCTCTCGACAATCTCAGTTGCCCCCCTCCACCTCTCTTTCTACAGATGGTTAGGCCCTACGGATCACGCTGTCACAGTTCATCTTCTCTTCTGTGTGTGACAGCACGTCTGATTCTTCAGGAAAGGTTCACCCCCCCCCACACACACACACACATAAACACAATGACATTTCTCTGAGGACCCGTGTGTTCATGAACATCTCTCTCGGTTCATATATACACGGAAATAAATGTGTTGTATATCGCACACCTTTTGGTGGTGTGATTTAAAATATCTAACGAAAACTGTTTTCTGTAATAAACATCAAACAAGATCGGTTCACTTGCCAAATGGCAAGACTTGTTTAAAAAGTGTCAATGTGGTTTAAAAACATCTAGAGGCATTTATGCTTAAAACAAGAAAAACTTGAACATTTAGGGTATGATGAAAGAAAAATAACCTTAAAGTGATAGTTCACAGAAATATAAAAAATGTACTAATAATTTACTCACCCTCAGATCTTTCAAGATAAAGATGACGTTTATTCCTTCAGTAAATAAGATTTTAATCTGAAATGGTGGTCTTCAGTGATTCATGAAATGCAAGGTAACAAAAAACAGATGCAAGACATAAAATGAATTCTCATTGCTCCTGATGATATACAAAGATCTTATGAAGTAAAACGATCAATCTGTGCAAGAAACTAAAATGTATTTTTCTGTGAACGAAGCATAAATCAGAATAAAGATGGCCTAATATATTCTACAGAACTGAACATTTCATCAGAGACAAACCGTGATGTCGTGTTTAACTGTCGTAAATGAATTTTGTGGCTGGTTTGTGTTAAAGATATTTAATAATGCAGGCTGTGAATGGAGACAAACCACTACATTACACTTAAGAAC
The DNA here is from genome assembly GCF_027580225.2 of Misgurnus anguillicaudatus. NCBI lineage: Eukaryota > Metazoa > Chordata > Actinopteri > Cypriniformes > Cobitidae > Misgurnus > Misgurnus anguillicaudatus. The sequence goes on along the minus strand of NC_073361.2, from coordinate 30,690,732 downwards.
CACAGACAGACAGAAAACACCACAAAAACACTGATGGACAACGGATCAGAACATCTTCAGTACTTTGGATTATTCAAATGGAGATGTCCAAGCTTTCTCCAACCAAACCGCATATATGTTATGAATGATTGATGTTTATTTACCTGGACTGCGTATCGTGCACATGAAAACTTTATTCTGCAGCTATATCCAGTCATAAACTGGGTCAAACCACGAATGCAAAGAGGTACACTGACAGAAACAAGCCTGTAAATAGACTTTTCAATTAAAGAGATAGTTCACACAAAAATCTTTTTTCATCCTCACGTTGTTCTGAACCTTGTATGAGTTTTTTATTTTGATGAACAAAAAAGAAGATATTTTGATAAATGATGGTAAGCACACAGTTGACGGTACCCATTGAATTCCATCGTATTTGTTTATCCTACTATGGAAGTCAATGGCAATCAGCTGTGTGCTAACCATCATTTTTCAAAATATCTTCTTGTGTGTTTATCAGAAAAAAGAAATTCATAAAGATTTAGCACAACATGAGGATGGAAAAATGGTGACAGAATTTTCATTTTTGGGTGAACTATCCTTTTAAAGTAATAGATCGACCAAAACAAAATGGGTAACACTTTACAATAAGGTTCATTAGTTAACATTACTTAACTACATTAGTTAACATGAACTAATGATGAACTGCACTTATACAGCATTAATCTTTGTTAATGTTCATTTCAACAATTACTAATACTTTATTAAAATTTTGTTAACGTTACACTGTAAAAAAAATTCCGTAGAAATTACAATGTTATTGCAGCTGGGTTGCCGGTAATTTGCCGTAGATTTACATTTGTGTTATTTACTGGCAAGAGTTTGTTCAAAGTTAAATAAATTTTAAATATTAACAAGTCTTTATCTTTACAGAATAAAACTATACAATAACAGCCTCATGCAAAGCATTCTGGGAACCAGAAATCAACCTTTTTCTGTTTTTTGCTTCAGATTATGTTTTCCAGAATGTTTTGCTTGATGCTGTTTTTTAGTTTTACTCTATAAAGACAAAGACTTGTAAATGTTTAATGTAATGCCAGTAAAAAACATAAATTTAAATCTACGGAAAGTTACCAACAACCCAGCTGCAATTTCTACAAAAATTTTTTTACAGTGTTAGTTAATTCACTGTGAACTAACATGAACAAAAGCTTTATTTCTATTAACTAACATTAACAAAGAATGAATAAATACCTTAACAAATCTATTGCTCATGGTTTGTTCATGTTAGTTAATACATTAACTAATGTTAACTATAAACCTTATTGTTACTACAAAATGAAATATCTGTCAACATTTACTTAACCTTTTTTGGCATTGTTTATTCTGCAGATCACAAAATAGTTTTTATAAGATTTAATACACATTAATATACATTAATATACAAAATAAAGGTTCCTAAAATGTTTTTGTAGTGGAAAATGACTATGAAAAGGTAAAAAATAAATTCTTTAAAGAAGGTCCCCAAAATAGCATAACTGCAAAGAAGCCTTTATATCATCTTCATTTTTTAAAATGCATAAAAATATTATTTTATTTTATTTTTGTAATATTTTTTATTATTTTATTTAATTTTATGACTTGTTTAATGTTGAATTCTTTTATTTGTAATGCACATGAATTCAGACACGAGTTTATAAAGTGCTGGCGTCAGATTCCCTGAACTTTCCATCTGTGACTCGAAATTGCACGGCGGCCCAATTAAGTAATCTGTCCCTGTACTCTCTCCACATCTCCTGTATGGACTGTACCGGGCCAGTTTCCTAATTTGGACCCACTTGTGCTTGTGCCAATAGCAGCGGAGGCAGGAGGGGCCTGTGCCTGATTGTACTGCCCCAAGGCATCCCTCCTAGAGAATATATATATATATATATATATATACATGCCTCTCTCTCTCTCTCTCTCTCTCTCTCTCTCTCTCTCTCTCTCTCTCTCTCTCTCTCTCTCTCTCTCTCTCTCTCTCTCTCTCTCTCTCTCTCTCTCTCTCTCTCTCTCTCTCTCATAAGTGTGTGTGTGTGTGTATGTGTGTGTGTGTGTATCTCTCCCCTCATAAAACACCAGAACGCACATCATCATCATCATCATCATCTGCCTCTGTGGGACTGGGACACAGATGACACAGACACACACAGCAGGTAAGTGAACATCATCATGATCTATAGATGAAAGTTGTGATGTAATAGTTTTGAATAGATGAAGCTCTTTATGCGTGTTTGGAGTTATTGTCACTGTTTAACTAAAGTTTTAAATGAAACAGCTGTGTGTTTCAGAAATCGCATACGCTATTGGATAAGAGAGTCTGTTTAAAAGGATGTATATGTGACGTGAGAAAGTATGTGGAAGTGGTATTCTTGTGTTGAAAAAGGGAAAGTTGTCACACAAGTTAAATCTCTTTATATATAGTAGGATTTTGAGTCACACTGTTTAATTTCGGTTTGGGTAATGGTGTATTTCTCTAGTAGTGATTTCGTATGTTGTTTTTAAACTTTAAGTATGTGAAAGAATAAACTACATGAAATGAATATTATTCAATATTATTATTGTTTAGTTTATACACTTTGTACACATATGAGTATGTGAAATTAAAGTATTTTTGACTTATGCTGAACATATTGTGTGTTCAAGCGCCATCTAAAAAATCAATTAAAATAATCAATTACCTGCTGTTCAATTCCAAACAGTTTTATCTGTAATATGTCAAATGAGAAATTAGTATATTTATGATTTTTTTAAGAGTGTTGAACAAAAGCCGTGTCACATTTTCAGAGGATTAGTAAAATTAGGAGTTATTGACTTGCTGTCGTATAGTAGAAATGAGTTTCTAAAATGAGTTTAGTTCACAATATTTTAACTTGTTCAATAGTAAATTTAGGCTAGAAAGCTACATAGATGTTGTACAGTATCATGATAAATGTGCCACATAATAATTTTTTACTTTTATTCTGTTCTAGACTCTTCATTAAGAGATGCTTTGAGATCTCATGTGTCCAAATTCATTAAATCATTCTGCAGATATATGAGGTTTGAGCTACAAACGCACCCACATGCACACACAAACATGCATACTACACAACAATACACAATCAAACAGAATACAATTAAACGCTGAACTCTAATGTCTAATTTTAATCTAATGACTTCAGGACTTCTGTCTCTTCAGAAAGAGGTCAACACTAAATACTGACTTTTACCTAAAGAAGACATTTTGCAAAAATACATGGATGATCATTTAAACTTTGCTAAAATAACAAAGATGAGGGTGGTCTGTCCAACAAAAACTTACTTGTTTCAATACAAGCCAAAACTTTAAAATACTGTATATAACACTCTTAAAAAAAATGCTGGGTTATTTTAAACCAATGCTGGGTAAATATTGGACAGCGCTGGTTTAAAAATGACCAAACTTTCATCATTTACAATTTTGCATTTGGTGAAATTTGTAATTTTTAACCCAGCAATGTGTTCTGTCCAGCATGTGTTAAAAACAACCCAACATTTTTTAAGAGTGTAATATACAGTATATTTTTTAAAGACAGTCTTTGCTTTCAGTCAATCCATTCATTAGCTTTATGTGTGTGCGCGCATGTGTGCGTTTTCATTTGTCAGTATGTCGATGCTTTTAGCAAGAGTCCCTATTTAATTGAAACGATACATATTTAACAAAAACGATCAGAGCGAGTCTATAATGGTCATTATCAAACCCTGAGGGCATTGAAACTCACTTACACACACACAGCACAGAGACTGCCCCGCGGTCAGAACATCTCTAAAATAATTTTATTGATTAACAATAACAGCAACATTTCATGTCCAGATAAACCAGAAAACAAGGAGGTGTGGGGGGCAAAACCACTGTTTTAGGTTTAAAAAAATTGCACTGAAGCATGCCGTCATGATTTAAAAGTATCTTTATTTTGCTGGATACAGAATAATGTTTTTTGACTATACCTATAATACAATAAATTACTGTAAAATAACCAGATCACAATGTGGGGTCCTGTAAAGAGGAAATACACCTAACTCCTTTGGGAATGAAAAACATTAAACTAATTGAGTTTAAATATGTACAATGGCCAGACAGACAGACATGAAGTTGCACGTATGAGCTCATTCTTACTCTGACTGTTGTAAGAGATGAAAGTTTGTCCCCATTCATCTTCTTTAAAGTTAAATGACTGCAGGCTGTAACCGTACACGAAACCTCGAGATATGAACAGAAAACTCAAACCTCACAGCGACACATTTCCTGACCCAACCGCTTTTCGTTTCTTTTAGTTTTCCTTTCAAGTTTTTTACCTGCGGGATAATGCCAAGAGCAGAAATAAATCATCAAGAGGAGAAAACTATTTTAAATCACCTAAACTGCTGTATATTTTAACTACATTTTGATTTAGTTGTGTCTTATGTCATGTGCTTTGTTGTGCTTTTATAAATAAATTAATTGTTTGTTTTTTCACACTGTAGTCGATCCTTTCTACCAAACTCGGATGTAATAATTTAATGTCCAGTTCAGATTATATTCATATTAAACAGAATTTAAACCGATTCAAGCCAACTCCGAGCCAGATCCACACCGGATCTGTGCCGAAGTCAGCAGCTCCGGTGCAGATCTGGCCCAGAGTCGTCTGCTGTATTTATCATAAGGAAAGAAATCACTTTGATTTTAAGCATTTAACTAATATATAGTTGTCTGTATAAAAGCAGATTTTTTTCTATGACAAAACATAATAAGAACAGAGAATGCAAACTACAAAAGAAGACACAATAAACACAATAACAATGTATTGTTAAAAAATTATAAATAAATTGTAAGATATCTAATATTGACAAAGTAACTTGCTTGAGTAAGTGAGTTGTGCATCAGAATTAATGTGTTTATTTTGTTTTAAACAATAATTAAACTAAGTGTACAACAGCTTAATTTGAGTAATGGATCAATATGAATAAATAATACAAAATTTCTTTAACCCCAATTAAAAACCAAATCTGAAAAGTGAATCTGTAAAATGGTAAATCACTGCTTTTAGCAAAGCCCTGTGGCTCGTATTTCATTCAACGAACCGCAGGACAAAAGTAATTCCTTTAGAAAGTCTCAGAACAAAAGGCAACAGCACAGAAATACACAGATATGAGTTAATGAATGAGAGGAGCGAAGGATTGTTGGTGGACGCTCTGATAAAATGAGCAGTCAATCTGTCTTGACCCACATTCTTACACTAATGATGCCTGCCGGGCATGATGCCAATCTCTCATTAACACACATACACACGGGCGACTCGCATCCCTCTGCCCTTTATCAGCATGTGCCTACAGCTGACCTTCAGGGTTAAACTGCAGATATTACACTCAACACTAGAAACAATACTCAGGTGCAGACCCCTTTTACTGTACATACTGTACACACACCTAACTGCAGAACAAACACACACACACACCTCTCGCTGGGGTAGATAGAGAAGTGCACACACACACACAGCCATAACACATTTGTTAAAGTCAAAATTAGTACTATTTATTTTCTTTATCAATATTTTTGGTCTTATATTGTGAATGATGCATTGTTGCATATTATTTCAAAATAAATTTCAATTAAGAGAGAACATTTGCATAAAAAGATGTTCCTGATAAGGTTTTATATTAATCTGTAATACTGTGATTATCCACTAGATGGCACTCACCCAATATTTAAAAAACTGAAGCAAAAAATACTTATTTTTTACTAATTTTAACCTCTGTGCATGTTTTGATAATCAGAGTCTGATCTCTAACAAAATTCCTTCACAAAAATGAAATAATTTTTTTTTAAAGACAAATACCCATATTTTAGAGTTTAGAAGCAGAGAAAAAAATATAGATAGGATGAAAAGTTTTTTCTCCCCGTATTGTTTGTTTGCTTTTTGTTTGTTTAAAATCAGGTGGTCTGTTTTTTATTTGAAATATTTGTATGTTTATATATTTTTAGAAAAAAATGGTCCTGGAAGGCATTTTGTGAAACTTGTGAAAATGACAAAAAAATGCTGGCGAGCAACTTCTCAAAAAATGTCTGGCGGGTAATGAGTCAAATGTTTAATCTTTAAAATAACACACATCTTTTTTGGATGACATCACCAGGTCCACTTATTTTTAACATCATGTTCTCTTTAACCACCTGTCATATAGACGGTTTCAACAGTAACAACATAAACAAGCGGCTTTCGTGGTCAACACGTAACTTCCGGTAAACTCGGCTAAGAATAAACATCAACAAAGTCCTTTTAAAGTAGTTTATTTATATAACAAGCAAAAAAAAAACACGTTGATTAGGAAACCAAAACATTTGTTATTTTTATCGAGGTAATTAATCAAGAGTTTAGTTTAGCAACTAGTCAGACCAGTAAACAAATAGAAACCGAAAGTAAAGTTTTGACCAGATGCGTAATAGCGTCACCGCACGTGCGTCCAATAAAACCGTCCATAGAGACCACCCAACAGATTCAATTAAGTTTCTTCCAACATTTATTCATGTTTATTATCCTGTTTGAACTCATTACTACACTGGAAAAAATTATTTTCAAGAAAAAAATTATTAGTATTTTTGTCTTGTTTTCAGTAAAAATATCTAAAAATTCTTAAATTATGATGCTTTTTCTAGATGAACAAAATGACCCAAGAAAATAAATATAGTTTTTAGACCAAAAATATAAAAATTTAAGTGATTTGGGGCATAAAACAAGCAAAAAAATCTGCCAATGGGGTAAGCAAATTTTTCTTGAATTTTTGTAGTTCAAGAAAATGTTCAAGATTTTTTTTTGCTTACCCCACTGGCAGATTGCTTGCTTGTTTTATGCACAAAATCACTTAAATACTAAGAATTTTTTTCTTGAAAATCATTTTTTGCAGTGTAAACATTAAAGATTAAATATGCATAAGATGTTAAGTTTGTGATCTTATTCAGATAATGGAAATATTCTGAATAATCATTTTCTAATCAATTTCTTTGTTTTTCTCTCAACAGCTGAGATGAACACTTTTGACATCTGATGGTTACATCTCTGCGTGATTTTCCTTCCAACGTAAATAGTTTCCAATATACTCAACAACTAAAAAACATTCATGCAAAAGTTTTTCTTTATCCAAACTTGATTCAATAACCCAAAAAAACCAACACAAAAACCACAAAAGCCAAAGAACCCTGTTCTTCTACAATCACACACCTATCATTTCCATCCATCCGTGTGACCATAATGTCGAAGGACAACTGTAAGGTGGGCTGTAAACACAAGGAACGAAAGCCGAAAAAGCCGCACTACATCCCTCGACCGTGGGGCAAACCCTACAACTACAAATGCTTCCAGTGCCCCTTCACCTGCATGGAAAAATCCCACCTGTACAACCACATGAAATACAGCCTGTGCAAAAACTCCTTATCTCTGCTCATCGAATCAGATTGGCCCTATAAAAAAGGCAGCCCGCTTCAACCGGACCATCTCCGACTCCAGCAGGGAAATCTACGCTCCCGCAGTCCTACCAAGAGTCAATCCGAGCAGGCCGGGATGCCCGAAGAACCTCTTCATTCAGACTTGGAGGTGGGTGAGAACGCAGAGGGAGAGACTGGAGAGAAAGATGATGAGGTGATCGAGGCAAACAGATCTGCGGTTCTCAGTCCAGAACCGACTGAGACGTGTCCTAAAGAAGGAACCAAACGTTCCAAGCAGGAAGCGGACCTTGTGATGGCTGACATGTTCTCGCTCGAAGAGCAACTCTTGCGAGCACGCTCGGTTGAAGTGGAATCCAAACTAAGACACTACAGGTTGTCTAAAACATGCCTCACTGGACCGGCCGCTTTGCTTTCGGAGCAATGGCGCATCCTTAGCAACCAGACGTCTAGTACCAAACCCAAATCAGACACCATCCCATCTTCCTTGTCGTGCTATCCTCCGCCAGCGTCAACAGGACAACTAGAAAGTTCTGACGCTCCGGGTTTCAATCTGTCTTTGCTTGGCGTCGGATACCCGCTGGCCCCCGGGCTCCTCTCGTATCTAAACCCTGCATTGGGCATCCCTGCGGCGTCGGGCACAGCGAACCCAACAGCACACGCTCAGATCTCTCCGCTACCCTACCTGGGATCAAACGCACAGTTCGGTCATCCGCAAAGACATTCAGATCGACCTCTCATTCCTCCTCAACTCTATTACCCTTTCCTTTGTGAGCACAGCTTTGCAGCTACACCTGCCTCAGCTGCAGGTAGCGAGACGAGTAAAATGATCAAACCTCCCACGGTTGGTCTGACCCCACCTGGGTCGTACTCCTCCAAACTCAACCTCTGGAAGGTTCCGGCTTTGCGGCCGGTGTCCAATCAAACCTCACCTGCGTCCTGGCTTTCTCCAAAAAGTTCCTCACCTGAACCGAGTCACGGTGTAAAGGAGAGGCTCCGGTCGAGAGAAGAGAAGAGCGGCTGGCACCAGGACACTTCCTTCACCAGAGAGCAAAGTTTAAAAAGGACGGCGACATCCATGGACTCTCACGGTGCACCGCTGGAGAAGAAACCAGCATTTGAGTTTCCAATCGACGTTAAAAGCTCTCAGAAATCCAGCAGGATACCTGCACACAGGTAAGACTAAAAATTATTCAAAAATGGTGTGCACAAATCCAACTAGGTGCAAGACAAGAAAGAGTAAAACATAAGCAAAAAATAAATAAAAAAATGATGTCTGCACACTGAAATATCACATGATGTCAATACATTGTACAAGCAACTATAACATTTTTTGTTTTGTTTTGTTTTGAAGCAGATATATCAGTGTGAGGACATCATGTTTGTTTTTGTTTTTTGCTTACATTTAAAAACAACAGCATTATTTATGAAGCTTGAAAATACAAAGATAACATATTTTAATACATTGCAAATATAATGCTTAGATGTAAAAGTAATTCCTATAAAGAATACCTTATCAGTTATACTGACTAACTTAGTAAACTTTTATAACTTTTATACCTTTACAAGCAGTTTGATTATATTTTATGATTTTTAAAGACTGAGAGCAATTGTAAAAATGCATAAATGTTGCGTTTTTATAATTTATTTTTTTATTTTTATTATAATCTTTATTATACTCTCTTTTAAAAAATGCTGGGTTATTTTCAACCCATGAAGTGTTGCTCAAAAAGGGACAAACACAGCTGTTGGGTTAAATTAACTCAGATATTGATAACTCAGGATACTGTAGGTTAAATAACAACTCAAAGGATTGGGTTTGTCTATTGACAAGGATTTCAAAATGTCTTAGTTTTTACTGTTTTCCCCTTTTGTGATAATGATACTCAAGCTGGCAAGATCTTTTCAAGTTTGTACAAAACTTGATAATATTTCCAAAAGCATTTTTTGTGCTTCCCAACCTTGGGTCCGGGCCCCACATGGTGGGACGCCAGAGTTTATAAGAGGGTCACGGGATCTGATTAGCTTTGAGCTCTAATAAATATATATTTTTAGTTAAAAATCATATGCTTACAATGTCAAGATAAGGAAGTATAGTATTCAGTTGTGTAAAACAATTATTTCAATTTTCTAGCTCCATCTCAACATGCTTGTCAGAGTAATGGTCGTATGTGTACTTGGGGGGCCCCAAGGACAAAAGGTTGGGAACCACTGCTTTAATGGACTCTCCTGTGCTTAGTGACCTACCAAGAAATAGTGCAAAATAATTTTCATTATCCTAAAACTTTTTTATTTCCATGTTCCAGGTTTGTTTCAGCCCATGATTGGGTAAAATATGGACAATACCAACTGTTTCATGAGTCCTTGACTCAACTATGGGTTGAAACAAAATATCATATTTTAGTCCAGCTTTTAAGTGAAGTTTTTTGGACCACACTGTGTATGTATTATATATTCAGGGATCACAGAAAGTGGTACAACAGTCAAACATTGAGCTACGTTCTTAAAAATAAATGTGCTTAAAGGGTCTTCTCACAGTGATGCCATAAAAGAATCGTTTTTGGTTCCTTGCAGAACTATTCAGTCAAAGGTTCTTAGAGGAACCATTTCCTTTATACCTTTTTATAATCAAAAGACCTTTTTACTACAAAGAAAAGATTTCGAAACAGGATGTTTAAAGGGATATTCCACTTTCATATTTTTTTATTTACTCACCCCTGTGTCATCCAAGATGTTTATGTCTTTCTTTCTTCAGTCAAAAAGAAATAAAATTTTTGAAAACAATCCAGGATTTTTCTCCATATAGTGGACTTTAGTGGACCTCGGCGGTTTACAGTTTCAATGCAGCTTAAGGACCTCTAAATGATTCCAACCGATGCATAAGACTCTTATCTAGCGAAACAATCGTCATTTTCACCAAAAAAAGTACTTTTTAACCACATCTTCTCGTCTTGCACTGACCTTACGTTTTACGTAATCACATCAAAAGGCAGACTGATCTCACGGAAAGTTTTATAGCACGTGGAATTTTATTCATTTATTCGTGTCCATTCAGTCAGAAATTCAGCTTTTTTGTCTTTATCGTGTCACTGGCACAAATTTCTATAAATAGTTTTCCGTGTCTGTTGCACGACTCTCTTTATCGTTTCATTTTATGTATTTTTTTCTCATAGTTTTTTCCTATTTTCTTCCAATTGTCGCTTGGGGTTGGGGTTAGAATCACTTTCAGACACAAAAATGACACAAAAAAGAGAGGCGTGCTACGTCGAACTACTGCTCCAGTGTTTACACGTGTAAAGAAAGAGGAGCGTTCAGAGGTTGTTGTATTTGGAATGATACAAATTAATGTCTTTGTGTCAGCTTATTATTTAAAATGGTCCGCATGTGTGCGTTTCACATATGTAACACGTGACATTTTAACGTGATTACATAATACGTAAGGTCGTGCAGACTCGTGCTGGCGTGTCACACGGCTAGTAAAAGACAAGTTGTTGTGGTTTAAAAGTCTCTCTTTAAATTTTTTCACTAAAGTTCACTATATGGAGAAAAATCCTAGAAGGTTTCCTCAAAAAATTTAATTTCTTCTAGACTGAACAAACAAAGACATAAACATCTTTTGCATGACATGGGAGTGAGTAAATTGTCAATGTTTTTATGAAAGTGTAATAATGCTTTAAGGTTCTTTATCTTAAACATTCATCCAAAAGTGGTTCTTCTATGGCATCATGAGGCACCTTTGTCTCTCTCTCTCTCTCTCTCTCTCTCTCTCTCTCTCTCTCTCTCTCTCTCTCTCTCTCTCTCTCTCTCTCTGTTAATCTGCACACTCAGGTTGGAGTTGATAAATGGTGTTTAGATTCAATTAAACTGTCTTTCCACAGCGCCCGCAGTGAAGCCGCCTCCCCGCCGCATGTGTCTGAACAGCTGGAGGTGAGACAGAGAGAAATGGAGAGAGAGACGGACCCTGCGGCTGCGCTCCTGCAAGATTTCTCCACCCTGCTGCGTGAGTACCAGAACACAGAGCAGAGAGCCGCATCACTTCCGGAGCGGAGCCACCTGTGGGCTCACCTGGGAAAGATCCGCACGGAGCTGTCACATATTCAACAGGCGTTGGAGCGAACGGCTCGATTCAACGAAGGACCCCTCGACTTATCCGTCAAAAAGCATCCAACGGGAACGACGAACACGTCAGGAGCTCCTGTAGAAACTAAAAACCCGGCAGAGGAAAACTACTCGGACACAGAAGAGGATGAAGATGAGGATGATGAGGATGATGGACAGACAGTGAGAAACAAACAGAAGTGTTCATTGGACACATTGATGAAGATCCATCAATCACAGATGCCTGTGGTGAAGACCGAGGTGATGTCTGATGGAGGACTCGCGATTCGTTCTGATAGCGCCAATGTTCTGTGGCACAGCAGAACCACGAAGTGTGAAGCCGACTCGAGCGTTCTTCTATGTTCCAAAACCCCAAACAGACCTCCATCCATACAACATCTAGACACACTGTGTCCGACCAGCCCATTAACAACTACTGATACGATGGTGTAGTTGACATAAATAACCGCACATGTCAGAAAGAGATGAACTTTCCTAATTTGCACAAACACAGGGGTGCAGAAGTCCGAGAACACTGTTTTCCAGTGAATTGACACTTAATGATTTATTTTGCTGTAATGACACCATGTACAAAACATGGAGATACGTGTTAAACTCTTAAAAATAAAGGTGCTTCACAATGCCATAGAAGATCCATTTTTGGCTACATGGTTCCTTAAAGGTGCGGTGTGTAAATTTTAGCGGCATCTAGTGGTGAGGTTGCAAATTGCAACCAACGGCTCATCCACAGCTGACCCCTCGCTTTTGAAACGCATAGAGAAGCTACGGTAGATGCCACAGGACGAACATGTCTACATCAGAGGCAATTTATTAAACAAAGTTTGTCCGTTAAGGGCTTCTGTAGAATGGTGACACAAGATGGTGACTTCCACGTAAGGGGACCCGCAGTGTATGTACATAAAAACGTATTATGTTAAAGTAATTAAAACATAATTGTTCATTATTTGAGGTCTTTAGACACCCCTGATAATATAGTTACGTATATTATATTGCATTTCTGTCAAGAGATTTTTCTAAAAGTTACACACTGCACCTTTAAAGAACCCTTAACATCATTTCTGTTTCACAAAAGGTTCTTTGTAGTGAAAAAGAGATCTTTATAAAAATATGAGAAAGAAATGCTTCTTTGATTGAATGGTTCTTTATGGCACCTTTATTTTTAAGAGAGTATAAATACTGCAGAATCTCAAATATTGATTGTTCATTACACATCACAAAGGTTTCATTGTTTACATTTATAAACCTTTATAAAAAGTTAAAGATTGTGAATCACAGATGTTTAATGTGGTCTCAGACCTTAAACTCCACTGTATACCAAAGCACGCTGTACACTGTAAAAAAAATTTGCACTGACATTTTTAAAGTTTTAAAGGGGACATATTATGAAAATCTGACTTTTTTCATGTTTAAGTGCTATAATTGGGTCTCCATTGCTTCCATCCTAGAAAATGTGTAAAATATCAACCCAGTAACTTAGTTTTGGTAAACCATTCTCTGCAAGCAGGTAAAAAATAGGTCATTGAAATTTGGCTCCCCTTGTGATGTCAGAATGGGATAATACCGCCCCTTAATCTGCACTATCCAACCATGAAACTGCCATTTATATCAGAGATCAGCTAATTTGCATGTTAAAGGACACACCCAAAAACGGCACATTTTTGCTCACACCTACAAAGTGGCAATTTTAACATGTTATAATAAATTATCTATATGATATTTTGAGCTAAAACTTTACTTACGTACTCTGAGGACAAAGATTTATTTGACATTTTTTAAAAGTCTTGGGAAATGTCCCCTTTTTTTATAAACTTGGATTTACAAGTTAACAATGAGTTGCTGTAACTTCAAGTTACACACAACTTGATCAAGTTACAACAACTCATCACTTGTAAATATAGTTGAAATGACTTGTAAATCCTGATTGATTAAACCTAAAAAATGATTTTTACAGTGTATAAGATCATTTGTGGACCACAAAACCAATCCTAATTGAGAATTATTCATCATGTGAAAGCTGAATAAACATGCAATTGATGTGGTTTGTTAGGATAGGACAATATTTGGCCGAGATACTGAACTGAATATCTGGAATCTGAGGGTGCAGATATTGACAAAATCACCTTTAAATGAAGACCTTAGCAACACATATTACTACTGTAATAATAAATAAAGTTTTGATATATTTACAAAATATCTACATGATCTTTATTTAATATCCTGATGATTTTTGGCTATGGCTATTGCTACAAATGTGCGACTTATGGTAATATATCATTAAATAAAATGATTTCTGATGGGATCTGATATAATTGTTAAGTACATAAGCAGATCTGAATGAAACTGTATGTAATACATGCATTTGATTCTTCACTCATACACCACCATGATTTACATTCCCTCATTTAATAAAGGACAAAACTTAAAACATAAAAAAACTTTAATCTATGAGCACTGACCACTGACGTTCTCTCATCATAATTATTTTAATCATTATCAATAATTGCGTGAGTGCAAACTTTGTAACAAAATTGTATGTTTGTTTGTGATGTATGCATGCATTTCTCTTGCATATTTAATTTGTTTAATATTTTCACACATTTTTTTGTCAATATGTCTCCCAAAGACACTTCAAATGATTTTCCAAAGAGATGAATGTTTCACAATAAAACAATAATGCATAAACATACTCTGCAAAAAAATTATTATTTTTGTCTTGTTTACAGTACAAATATTTAAAAATTCTTAAGTCAAGATGTGTTTTCTTAATGTGCAAAATGACCCAAGAAAATAAGTCTAGTTTTTAGACAAAAAAACATCAAATTTAAGTGAATTTGTGCTTAAAACAAACAAAAAACTTGTTTCAAGCACAAATTCACTTAAATTTGATAACTTTTGACTAAAAACTAGACATTTTTGTTAGGTAATTTTGCTCATTAAAAAATGCATCTTAATTTAAGAATTTTTGGATATTTTACTGAAAACAAGATAAAAAAATTGAGTAAGAAAGTCATTTTTTGCAGTGTACGGACATTACTGAATATGTGTACATAAAACTGTATTTATGGAAAATTCTGTAAATTAAACATCAAATAAATTCAAATGAAAAGCATTATGTCAATATTTTGGGCTTTTATGGAGATATTTTTATGTGTTATAAACAGATGGACTCTAATGTTTCAAGTTTCTAGCGCAATGTGAGGTAAAAAGTGCTTAAAGGTAAACTGGTTTATAGTTAACATAATGTGTGCTTACATGTGCACTGTATTGATGCTGACATGTTGTCGTGCGTTGATAAAGGTGAACATACCTGAGCAGAAAGGTTTCTGAAACTGAAAGGTTAAATCTCCAGAGGGCAACACAGAAGCTTTGAGCGACCCGCACAACACCTCTCCTGTCTGTTTTCTTACACACGGCCCACGAAAGGTCAACTAAACACAGGTGACAAAGTTCATTGTGGTCACAACAGAGAGGTCAATCAAAAATGAAATCTATAGTTATTATTTTGCTTTTGGCATTTTGTGTTGTAAAGTCAGCTCAGATTAATTTTTATATGACATATATAAAAAATGCTGTTATTTGAAGCAAATTAATCGCAAATAAACTTCTTTTTTTTAATGAAGGTTAGATAAATTCAGATTTTATTATACTTTTAATAAAAGGAAAAGTATAATCATAGATTTTAATAAAATATAAAAATGATAAACAGTCAAGAAAACATGAATGATAATAGATTAGATAAATGTTTAATGCTTAAAACATTCTTTACAAAGATGAAAATTTGTAACAATATTTTAATAGGTTATTATATGCTAATCACATTTAAAAATATATCTTTTTAGGGTATAGCTTCAAATGTCTCTCTTAAATCATTTACCACAAAGCTATATTACCTTTAATACAATTAATGAACTAACCTTAATTTCCATAACATTATTTAAATAATAAAAAACAATAGCTTATTTAATATTATTATTTCGATTAGCAAAATATCACATGTAGACAAATTTGTAAATCCATAATGTATTTCCGCTATTTAAATTCGAGGCATTTAAAAATATTAAAATCTATTATTAATGTATTTCAACCTATGTAACCTCTGTATGGTTAATTAATTGATTTTGTTTAAGTAGGCTACTCTTAAAAATAACGTTTCTGAAAGGGTTCTTCACAGTGATGCCAAGAACCAATTTTGGCTCCCAAAAAATCTTTCAAGACCCATTTCTTTCATACCATTTTATAACATTTCCTACTACAAATAATCTTTTGTGCAGTCGATTCGGTGGATGTTAAAGGTCCCGAACCACACAGCCCGACAAAGTACCTTTAAATAAACTTTATTTTTAAGAATGTACTGCAAAATGCAAAAACAATGTCAACAATTCATGTTAACCAATTGTCCAAAATAGCAATGTTAGGTCTTTAAACGCGTCATTGAGAGTTAAATGAGGTAAAACATTAAGCGTCGCGCTCTCACCTGAGTTCAGCGCTCGTGCAGTGAACGTGTAAAGCGCAATCGCGCCCTCTAGTGGATGTAAAGTAAAGCCTGCAAAAAAACAATATCACCAAAAGACTTGGTTACACAATTTCCCAGAATATTAAACAAATTTATACTCTACATCTTCAGAAACAAACAGACAAAGCTTCACAAACACATTAAACACATTTTCGTTTAGTTTTTTTTCAGAGCTTTTTGTTTTGTTTTCAACCACAAATATTACAAAAACATCTGACACAGAAGGTTTCAGGGTCTTCAAATCAAAAACCTTATATTTACTGAATATTTACACCATTTATTTACTATGATTGTTTCGAGCAGTGATTTCTTTTATATCCCTGCACGTAACTGCGGGGGCGCTAAAGACCTTTTCTGCATCTGCTGCTTCTGCAGACCTGAGTTTCATTCACTTATGACAGAAAACAAGGAGTTTTTATTGTTATATGATCATCCCATCAACACTTGACACGCTTGCTTTCATTTGCACTTAATGCATGTAATGTTTAATAAACATTACTGCCATTTATCCTTTTATGTATAAAAATACAAGACAACTAACTCTAGAATACATTTTATTTTTAAGCAAAATGTCCTGCATTTTAATCTAACAGCACATTTGAACTATAATTCAAAACATTTTTATCCGTCCCTGATCTTTATCTCTATACTTTACCTTTAAATATAAAGCATAAAATTCTTCAGATATCTTTATTTTTGCATTTTTGTGTGTTCATATACCATATTTGCCCTTCTGAAATCTATGAATATACCACATGTCACATTTTCAAGAGGAAGTTACATCAGCTGTATCTTCTGAAGGCATTGTGCAAATCAAAAGTTAATTATTTTCTTTTCTGTATATTTTAAGATATTGAAGCTATGATTGTGCATGTCAATCTTAATGTTCAGTCCTGTTCAAATTGAGGGGGGGCTGGGGTGGTCCCGGACCCACTATAAAGCACAAAAATATAAATAAGAGGGTCCCCTATTTTTTTATTAAAGTAAAACTACCACATGAATTCAAAATTCTCATGCTGCACTGCCACAAAGCAATACTGTCCATCATTTTCAATCACTAAACCAAAAGATTTCTGTCTGAAATAAATGTAAACACTCAAGTGCATCTGAGGGGTAAAAAATGGTTCGGTTTTGAGTAATTTGGGGTTTCTTTGATTTAAATGGTGATCCTGGATCACAGCGACCCTATAATGATGGGGAGGGAGGCTTAGCTAGGGGACCCCCCATAATTTTTGACATAATTTGAACACTGGTCCTGTTACCTATTATTTCTTTGATGTTATCAGTTTATTTTAAAATAAAATAATTGGTAAATCACAAGAGTTTTCTCAGTGTGTTCATGCTATTAGCACATATTTATTGCAGCTTTATTTCATGCATTTGTTAAATCTATGCTATGCCCTGTTACTTTCAGTCCTGTTACAAAAATGCATCCATCCTCCATTAAGAAACCATGTTTTTACAAAAAACTAGTTACCTGAGATTGACCAATACTCATTTTGAAAAGTAAAATATGTGTGTTATTAAATTTAGTATTAAAAAAAGATAAAAATGAACTTCAATTTTGATGAGTTACAATGCTCAGTATAGCAGGATTAAGATTGATCCTATAGATAAACATACACACACACACACACACACACACACACGAACATAAACATAGACACAGCGCATTACTGAGATCTACACAGCTGTGACGGCCAATCCTCAACAAATCCCATGAAATGAGTCATGAAATCCATAAAACCCCCATATTTACTTCAAAGACAAAATCAAGTCATATAAACAATACAATGAAAACAAAACTATATTTTTCATTTGTAAATTACATTTGAATACAGCTGAGTTTTCCTTTACACTTTTAAGAATAAATGTGCCTGAAAGATCTTCACAGTGCCATGAACCAATCAGTCAAAGATTCTTCCAATAGCTGGATGATTCTCACGAAACCATTGAAACACCATGGCACTAATGATTTTAGCTTTAAAATGTGTAATATAGTAACATTAAAAAGCATCAGAATTAACACAATACTGTGTTCTAGCTTGCACAATGTGTGACTTCAACATAATAATTTATAATTGTAAATTTAATCTCATTTTCTGCTGAAATTCTCATTACCGCAATGTGTCCGGCTGTGTTTGAACATGCGTAATGTTGTAATTTAATCAAATTAACACAAAAATATTAAGAAAAAAATAAATGGATGTTTTGCTAGACTACTTTAGATGACAGAAAAAATATTTACTGAATATTCATGTATAATAATAATGAAGAAAAATTAGGAAAATGATGTGTCCATGCCTGATGTTCTCATCCTCCGCAACACTTTTTGAGAACAGTTTAAGCACACATACAGAATTTTAATAAAGTTTGATTTTGAGTGACCAAGCACATGGACCAGTTACTTCAAGATGGCTACCAGGTAAGATCATTTTTTTACAGTTAATTTGAAATATTGTCTTGTCAGAATGCTTACAAGACATTTTGATGATCATTACCGCAAAAGATGCTTATTAAATGTTAATTTAATTAATAGAAGCATAATTCTTTGATTTTAAATGCATGTGCAGAATCTCCAAATTATGTTCTTTCAGGTTTGTCATGTCATTTTGAAAATATGTCAGTGTTGATGTTTTCTGACTGTTGCGGTAATGAGATTTTTTAGGACTAATTTTTTAAATTATGTTATAAAAAGTGTTAAATGATAAGTAAAAGTTTTTAAATTAATGTTCCCATTTACTCCAGACTTTGTTTTTCAATGTCTGGTGGGAAAAAAAGTAAATTTAAGCAATTTTTACATTTTCATGCTTGACATTTTTAAAACCAAGTTTTCGTGAGAATCACCCAGCTGTTTGTCTCATAACTTTATAATTTCAAATTATACAGTACCGTCAGATGTTAAAGGTTCTTCATGGAACCATTTAGCCAAAAATGCTTATTCTATGTCATCAGGGAGCACCTTTATTTTTAAGAGTGTAACTCAAGTGGTAAAGCATTTGCTTTAAAGCAATAGGTCACTGATACCAGGGAAGGCACATAATGATAAAATGTACACATTGGGTAAAAATGTGATGTAAATAAATACATCCCCAAAGAAAGGTTTTGTCGAACATGCACGTCTTTAAACTTTAACATGCTAACTGTTTACTTAAAAACCAAGAGACAAAATAAAGAGAACGAGCGTTTCTGTCCATTGGCAGAGTTTCAGGTAATCCTGATCATCTAAACGTGAGGTGACGCTTCAATGAGCAATATAGACAAAAGCCTTCAGTGTCCTCGCTGTGTGTTTGTGTGTTGGCCGGCTGACAGCTCTCATTCAGAAACATTCATTCATAAGTATCTCTTTCATTAAATTTAACTCTTAATCCACTTCACTCTCCATTCATAACCACAATCACATACTCAACACTGTATTTTAGTCTCTGTGCCGTCGCGTTCATTTTATCCGTCCTGTACTATTTAGGACCACTCACTCTTGCCCTCAGCTGTGGGGTCAGAGGTCACACACACCCTATAATGAATGTTTCCTGTTTAAGGGGGAATAAAAACACCCTGCCCTAGGGAGACACTTTTCAGTCACACAGTTTGAGCAATCACACTGACTTATTAGTGAAGCCGAGCATCATTGTTATTACAGCTCAGACTAACACTTTAAGATTAATGTATCTGGCCTTATGAAAATTAATCATGGTTTTACTATAGTTCAAGCGTGGTTCTGTTTTAATTTATTTCTGTATTGCTTTTCTCGATTTTGTATTGCAGCGAAGCAGATTTACAGTAAGTACAGTAAATATTGCACAGGTATTACTTGTAAATCCAGTTATTATTCTGTGTTGGGACATATATAAGCTTCTGTTATGTGAAATAAGCTAGTTTAAGACAGTACTACATTAGAAGGGTTAGTCGTGTTATAGTCATGCATAATTTGATTAATTTATTTGTGTCTTTGGCATTAAATTCAGCTTTTTTCGTGCCTTTAGCACAAATGTCTTTTTCTATAAATAGTTTCTCCTGTCCGTGGCACGACTTTCTTTTTCATGTCATTTTATGTATTGTTTTCTCATTTTTTTTCTATTTTTAAATCATTGTCGCTCGGGGTTGGGGTTATATTTGGGGTTTGGATGTACTTTAATATATTGGTTTCTCCATGTTTTTCTTCTGCTTTTAAAACTATTCTCACTTGAAGTTGGGGTTTGGGTTAGGATGTCTAAAAATCTAACAGAAATTACCCCAACCGCAAGCGACAATGGTAAGAAAATAGGAAAAACATTTAGAAAATAATACATAAAATGACACGAAAAAGAAAGTTGTGCAACGCACATGAAAAACTATTTATAGAAAAGACATTTTGTGCTCAAGGCACAAAAAAGCTGAATTTTGTGCCACGGACACAAATAAATGTATAAAATTGTGCATGACTATAACATGACTTTCCATGAAATCAGTCTAAATTAAAAAAAACTTTATTTATGTTAAATACAAATATTTTGCAGAGGAGATGTAAACTTATGAACTGTTTATAAAATATATAGGGTTTGGACGTTAACTTGGCATATCGATTACCATTTATAGAATCAAGGTTTTACTACAAAAACATTTTTTCACTTTGGTAACTTTAGCAAAACCACACTGTAAAAAAATGCAGCCTTTTTGTCAAATCAACATATTTTTTGTTACTTTAACTTAACAAATAAACTTGTTTTTATAAGTTATGTCAACTTATCACAGGTCAAAACTTAAAGTAATAGGTTGAATTGACTAGAAAAACCAAGTTGTATTAACTCATTCGCCGGCAGCCTTTTATTTTTTTTTAATTTTCACAAAAGTTTTACAAAATGCATTCCAGAAAAATCTTCTTCTAAAAAATATAAACATACAAATATATTAAATGAAAGAACAGACCCTCTGCCTTCAAACAAACAATAAACAAACAAAACAGGAAAAAACTTTCATCCTATATTTTTTTCTCTGCTTATAAACTTTTAAACATGGGTATTTTTCTTTAAAAATATTTTTTAGCAAAACGCTGAAATAATAGCATTTTGTGAAGGAATTTTGTAAGGGATCAGATTCAGAATGATTATCAAAACATACACAGAGTTTAAAATTAGTAAAAAAAATTGCTTCAGTTATTTTATAAATTGGGTAAGTGTATCGCGGCGGTATTACATATTAACATAAAACCTCATCAGGAACACTTTTTATGCAGATGTTTTCTCTTGATTGACAAGATAACTCATCAATGGCCAGGAAAGAGTTAACTAAATGCTTCATTTTTTTTACAATGCATGCTTTATTTGTGGTAACCATGTTTTAAAACCATGGTTATTTTTTGTAAGGGTTGTTCACACTCTTTGTGCTACAAACAAACAAAACAGGTGTGCTATTACATTTCTAAGCTACTGAAAATTGGTCTTTCAGGTGCTTAAAATGAATGAAATGTATAAGATGGGAGCCAAGGGGTATCTAGAGACACAGGGGTGAGGCTCTTTTTAGTAAACTGTAATTTAAGTAACCAGTAAGTAACGGCTCTAACAACTACCCACAATACCTCAACAGCCCCTCATGACACTAACAACACCCTATAATGCCCTGACTTTGTGACAGCGAGTTTTATAAAAGCAAACACTACTTTCATTTTCAGAAAATGTAAACGGATAGTATTTCATGCACTTAGTGTTTTCATTCAACAGACAGACATGCAGCTCTGCTTACTCGAATTACACAACACAACAAGTCATGAATAAAGAGAATTCCCTCTAAAATCTGAATCAACCCCCAACACACACACACACACACACACACACACAATGATATATATAGTGTCTACAAAAATCATATATATATTTTATAATATATAATTTGCAAATTATCCAAAAAGTATCAAATGATTTTTGTAGACAAAATATAACAGTCCTAATATATTCATTCATTTTATTAGAAAATTAACATTTTATTTTTATTACTTATTATTAGGTAACACTTTACAATAAGGTTGTATTTGTTAATGCATGTTATGCATTAATGCATATTAGTTAATGCATATGTATTAGCTAACGTGAACTATAAATAAACAATACTTCTACAACACTTATTCATTTTAGTTCATGATCATTTTTTCTTTTGCAAATATATTATTAAACTCAAGCATTGTAACTGTTAACAAAAGTTAATGCACAATGAACATGAACAACTGCATTGGCATTAAATAACATTAGCAAGAATTAATACATGCCGGATAACTATGTCTTTTATTATTTTTTCATGTTATTAATGCATTTACTAATGTTTATTAATATAACCTTATTGTAGAGTTTTACCAAATGGTTTTGAAATGCAATAGACTGAATAATAAAGCAAATAATTTTAAAAGACCAGAACATGATGCAAACATCTTCAATACTGTTTAAATGCATCTTAAGATGAGACCTCAAGAGATGCATCTTGATAAAATGACACAAGAACGTTTATGCAAAATGTGACTAACCTAAAAATTATCAAATATAACATAGTTTTGATCTATTTTAAATTTTCTGTCACAACAAAATTCATATACTTTAATGCTTCAAATCCTATCATTACATTATGAAAGTTTAACCTGGATTAAACAGATGTCACGTATTCACATTAGATTTTTATATATATACAATGTAAAAAATTATTTGCTGCCTTACAATTTTTTGTTGAATGAACTTATAAGTAATTTTAACTTACTATTATTTATCTTGACTATGAGTTGTTGTAAATACAGATGAGTTGTTATAACCTATAAAATATAGTTGAAAAAAGTCAACAAGTATCTCTTGTCAAGATAATTAATAGTAAGTTGACATGATTTGTAAATCTAAGTTGATTCAACAAATCAACAAAATATATATATATACATATAGTTTTCCTAATTTGTTTGTATATCAGCTGTTTGTAACAAACAATTCAAAGCAGACAGTCAATTGTTCACTGTAAATCTCACAAAAGACCCTCATTCACATCCCAATCTTTTCCCTCTTGTTTCTGAGTGATTTTTACCCCCGTTGTCTCTGCAGAGGTGAACCCCTGTGGGGCTAAACACACACATATACACTCACTCACACAAACACACACCGGTGTAATAGAGGCAATGGGGTGTGTGTTTAGCCCCCGAGGGAATTAGATGAGCTGATGAATGAGAAAAGAAATTTTGGAGGGAACTTCTTGTCGAGTCAGGGGACACAACACACCCCCTTACACAAACACAGTGTTGTGTCTGTCCAGACAGGGTGTGTGACCCTAGGGCGCAGTCTTTGGTCTGATGGAGTGGATGTGTTCGTCGCAGATGTGCCATCGGTTTCCCTCCAAAATTTACTGATTTACAATGTATCAATAACAAAAGAGTCACACAATCGCCAATCACTCACAAGACACAGAGAAGACGAAAGGCAGAAAATAACAAGAAAAAGAACAACTTAACTTCACGTCAAAGAGCGTCCAGCTGTCGAGTTATAATTTTGACATAATATGCATCTATCTAAAATAAAAGAATAAGAATTCATTTCAGTGATAGTTTAAACTATCATTTGTCAGGAGATTGGTAACATTATATTATAATAGGTACAAAGCTTAACCTGTAATGTAATACTATTCATGATGATCCTTTTGAAGAGCTTTAACTATATACTTATAGTTAAAACGGCAGAAACTGCTATTCTTTCTAAAGCTGCTTGACTTACAGTACAAAAAATAGAGTGAAATAACACGCAAATGAAACAGACAGAAAACACAGACATAGATGAGATCCCAGCAAGCAATTTTGCGTTTCGGAGAAGTTCAAACATAGCCTAAATGTCTCGGCAAAAACAAGGCAAAATTCGACTGTCTGTGAAAATTTGATCGACGTCTAACCATATCCCAAAAATAAATGAAAATGAATATATGAAAACAAAACACCTGTTTCCATTACCACTCAAATTGCATAAATTGACATTGCAAATTGAAAATACAGCCAATTGAAAAAGGGCAATATCGCCCATTTATCGCAAAAAAAAGGGGGTTTACGCTTGCACAAGGTGGTTTTTTTAAAGGGGCCATGGCATGAAAATCTGACTATTTCCATGTTTAAGTGCTATGATTGGGTCAACAGTGCTTCTATCAACCTAGAAAATGTGAGGAAGATCAACCCAGTAACTTAGTTTTGGTAAACCATTCTCTACAAGCACATGAGAAAATAGGTGGTTGAAATTTGGCTCTCCTTATGATGTCATAAGGAGCTCTTATTATGATAATACCGCCCCTTAATGTGCACTATCCAATCACAGCACTGCCATTTAGTGTAGAGAAAAGGAAAGAGAGACAGAATAATTCACAGCACAATAGGCTTTATGCCCAGCTGCACTACTTCCTGAACTTCAGCCAGCTCTTTGTTTCCTGTCTGCCATTATTGGACAAACTGATTAATCCAGGTGTGCCTGACCTCAGTAGTGACAACAACAATAATCAGACACACCTGGTGTTATGTGGATGAAGGATGAACCCAAGTGCAGACAGAGATGAACACTAAAGACTTTTATTATGACAAAACAGAAAACAAAACCCACGAGGGGGCAAAACAATATAAACAGGAAGACTATAACACTAAACTAGACAGGACTAAACTGTGACACTAAACTGGATACACTTAACAATAAACAAGACAAAACACTTGATATATAAACACTAGACTTGACTTGACTTTCAAACAGAGTACTCACAGGTTTATGGAACAATGCACAAGCACAGGACAATGAATACAAGAGGATTAAATAGGGGAACAGGTGATATAAATCAAACAATAATGAGGAGGATGACAAGGGAGCGGGGTAAAAGAGACAAGACACAGGGAACACGTGGTCTAGTAAACCAATACTAAGACCACGTGAACCCACACAAAACATGGGTCTGTCATGATTCTGCCACAAGACTAGATTAAACAAAGGACAAGATGGCAGAACCATGACAGAATCCCCCCCTAAAGGAGCGGCTTCCAGACGCTCCCCAGGGGAACACTAGACATGGGACAAGACAGACTGACAGATAGACAGACACCAAGAAAACATGACAAATAACATCAATGGGAGACAAGAATACAATACAAGAGGGTTGTGGTGACATAATAAAAACAACAAACAAGGGAGGGGGGCGGAGGCAAAACAGAGTTCATGTGAGGAAGTCCAGGTAGGGTGGAGCTGGGTGGGAAAGGGGTCTTGGGTTCAGGGGTAGTGGAGGGCTTGGGACGAGGAGTTCGGGCAGGCTTGGTGGGGATCTTGGAGGGAACAGGCTTGGCTGGGGATGCAGACTGGGTAAGGGGTACAAAAGGAGGCAAGGTAGGGTTCCAGGGCGTGGTAGGGGTAGACAAGGGAGCAGATGGGGGCGAGCCAGGACTCACAGGGTACGACGCTATATGAAGACGTCTCCTGACTGCTTCGAGAGAGTCTGTCCATCATATATACATCTGATCTGGGAAGTTTTGTCAATATTCAGGATGTGTGTTCCGGTGTTCACATGAACACGTATAACCCGGGCTTATCAAGAGTTCAATCATATTAATAATAATCACACTGCACGTGACGTAGGTGAGCACGTTCGCTTTCATATAGTGGTGTCCCATTTCATAGGGAAAGATTTGAACCCCCACTTCCCTCATTTAGGGGACTTTACTGTTGAGGGCACTCAAAACCAAGTGGAAGTTTTAAGGGGGTTAAAATGGGACGGGGCCTTAGTAAACCTATCAACATCAGTTGACGTGATGTTTGAAATGACTTATCGCCAGAGGAAAAACTATGATTTAGTCGCGTATCATCTGCAGCATTTTTGTGAAATCAACAAAAAAATGTATGTTACTTTAATTTGAAAAATTAAGTTAAACAATTTCAAATTGATTTTATAAGTTATGTCAACTTTTCACAAGCCAAAACTTGCAATTTGCAAAACCGAGTTGTTTTAACTTCATGCTGCTTTTTTTACAGTGAAAATGCTGTAATTTCACCATAAGTTTTTTATCAACATTTAAAAAATATTGCATAAGTTTCGTGCAAATCTGAAACAGCTACACTGTAAAAAAATACTTTGCTGCATTAAATTTTTTTGTTGAATCAACTTGGATTTACAAGTCATTTCAACTTACTATTATTTATCTTGACTAGAGATGAGTTGTTATAACTACAGGTGAGTTGTTATAACTTATAAAATTAAGTTGACTTTCCTCAACTATATTTTATAAGTTGTGACAACTCATCTCTGTTGACATTACTTGTAAATCTGAGTTGATTTAACAAAAAATTAAGGCAGCAAAGTTTTTTTACAGTGTACTTACACGATGGAATATAAATATCACAAGTTATTTAGGCAAAAATTACATGTGACGAATTTCAATTTTATTTTGGCTACAAGTGGGTGAATAAAATCTATGAAATCTTATATAAATATATATTCTTAAGAAAAACTGTCAGTAATCTCCAGTGTCTTCTTGAGAATCAGAGAGATCTCAGCTGTCTACACTGACAACTTGGGACCATTTTTTTTACCAGTGTATGCTTTGACAATGTAAAGACCCACAATGTAAAATTTAAGTGTATGTGTGCATGCATGCGTGTGTGTGTCCTCTATCTCTTCTTCAAAATGTGCTATGGTCTGTTTTCTGGTCAGTAATTAGATAAATGAAACCCGGACAAATGATCGTTGTGCATGTGGGCCAATGTGTGTGTATGCATGTGTGTGTTAGTGTATGTGTGCGTGAGTGTTTGACTAATGATCTCTGACAACACAGACTCAGGGGTCAGTTCGGGTCAAGGCAAAAGGTCAGAGGGCAGCTTTTCACAGTCACTCAATTGCACCGTCATTAAATCGTGTCGTGCTACCATTTCCCTACTGTGAGCGTGTTGGTGTGTTATGCTTGCAAAATTGACTTCTATATGAAATATTTTAAACCGCTTCCCTGATATCCAGAATGCTGATCTAACTCGCTTTCATCTCGGGTCACACAATTTGCATGCTCGGCTCTATTGTGCTTGTATTGATCCGCACTAGCACATCCCAATCCCTGGGGAAACCTTATTTATCCTGGAGCTCCATTCTTGAATTCCCCCGGAATGCTAAATGGTGCTAAAATTGTCTTTTGGGCTCATATTCACTCAGACTGACTCTTTATGTGTCTCGTCTTTGTATCTGAACCTTTCCATACGCATTACCATCACAAACGTCAGAACCTCACTGACCCGAGCAGTCAATTAGAAAGCACATACATATGCAGACACATACACCAGCGCGGCCCTCTATTCTGTGTACGAGGGACTTTTTGTTGGTAAATTTGGTGGAAAACTATTTAGATGAGCTAATAAGAAAGGTGAGCAATAAATGCAAAATATAAACACTGAGTTGTGTTTTTGGGATCAAATTTCTGACCATGAGTAACACTTAGTCTTAGTAATTACTATTCCTGTAGGTCAGGATGACTGGTTTTAAAGTGATCACTCCCACCTGTTAGATGATCCACTTGCACTTTGTTTGTGTGAGAAAGACCACCAACTCATAAGGAAGTCCTTATAAGGAAAATATCCTATTAAACATTTAACAAAACTCCTTAAAATCACATGAATGGCTAATAACTGATAATGAGTTTCATGCTTTCATAATGCAAATACTAGTGTTGGGGAAGTTACTTTTAAAGTAATGCATTACAATATTAAGTTACTCCCCAAAAAAGTAACTAATTGCGTTACTTAGTTAATTTTCATGGAAAGTAATGCTTACGTTACTTTTAAGTTACTTTTTCTTACTTTGCAGGGGTTTTTATGACTGAGAAGCCCTGCATTTAGAAATTGCATATTTCCATCAAAAAAGTGCCAAGCTTTGGTTTGCCATCTCCATTTCTGACTGAAACTTTTAATGCATACTTCTAAAAAAAGTAACTTAAATATTAATGTGTACATTTATAAAGTAATGCATGACTTGTTACTTCAGAAAAGTTACGTGCATTATTATTACTTATACCACGGGTCTGTTGAATGCTGCATTCTGATTGGCTCAGAAATGTTCTATGGGTGTTGATTATTTTTCTGTAAACCGCACACCTATCTTTTCAAATGTCTTAAAAATAGGCACCAGAGCAATGTTTGTGGTAACCGTGGTATAAGCGGAATAATTGACTCCGGTCCTTTGAATTATTTGAAAATAATGCACACCTGCGTCGTGCCGCATTACAACCTTGGTGTGCATTATTTTCTTATAATTCAATGGCCCGTCGTCAACCATTCCTTACGTAATGCACGTTACTTGTAATGCGTTACATAAATACATAAATAAATGCATCAATTATAAGTAGCCTAAAGGATGCAATGCCTTGCTGATGTTTTGGATTCAAACTAGTTTCTTTAAAACATTCATCTAGACATTTCAAGAGCGCAAAGTTTCAGAAAGCGCAAACTTTCGGAAGTTTCGCAGACTTGGCCAATCTAAGCACATTGTGAGACACGGTTGAGATGAATCATTAAATTCTCCATTTAACCTCATTGCTTTCTTGGAGAAACAGAAGAGATATTAATGAGATCTTGTGATTTGTGATGATCCTCTTTCTTGCTAATGCAGCCTGTTTAATGAATCCTCATGACTTTGGTCTGAAAGGAGTGCAGATATTTCAGATGACGGTGGTGACGACAGGGGGAGGTGCGACTCTTAAGAGGTCAAACTGCATCGGCATGCTTTCATTGTCCATGAATGCAACTGCGTGAACGTGTATGTGAGAGGGTCTGAGCTAATTATGCTTAATGCGAACGGAGACACAATGAGAGAAGAGTCCAGACTGAGAGAGAGAGAGCAGAGATATCCGTCAATGAAGTAGAGAATGTTGTGGGGGTGTTGAATGGAGGATGGGTGGACACACTTAAAATGATGAAATGCAGAGAGAGACAGAGAGAGAGACATGCAGGGGGATGGTAAAAACACAAAATTAAAGAGTTTTTTTAAATGCACAAACCTTGTGAGATGCATCCTGGGTAACTTTTTAAACATCACTGAAAGACAACAAGGTCAAGATCTTCCACCTTTTGGATGCTCTAACTTTTCATAAAATACAAAATATATTTTTTGTTACGAAATGCATAACAATATGTACAATACACAAAACTATATTCATGAATTTAAGCTTTCAGATCAGTTGAATTGTTAATTTATCTTTGATCTTTCTTTAATTGAATTTTTTTCTCATTTACACTTCATCGGCACAATGTTGTTTCACTTTCTCAAAATCTTACATCAATTCAGCTTTCAGATTCAAGGAAACTCAGTGGTGTGTGCATTAATGTTTATTATACCACGTTGAATGCTTTATTCTGATTGGCTAAGAAATGTTCCATGGGTGTTGATTATTTTTCAATAACCGCACACCTAACTTGTCAAATGTCTTTAAAATAAGCACCAGCCAATATTTTTGGTAACCGTGGTATAAGCGGAATAATTGACGACGGGCCATTGAATTATTCGAAAATAAGCTACCCGTGCTGTAACAGCAATCCGCTTCGCCTCGTGCCACATTAATTCAATTCAATTCAATTTTATTTATATAGCGCTTTTCACAAATGGTAATTGTTTCAAAGCAGCTTTACATTAATAGAAGCAGTGAAAAGCACAGAAAATCGACAGATAGCACAACATAATACACAATAGCATAAGCAGCTAAATTTGTTGCGGCTATGAATCAACATTATAAGCGAGCGTATTACTAATGTAACGTATAGAAGAGGAAGCTAAGTTAAGCCAATGAAGGCTGCCTCCCTGGGTTGAAAAATTACCACTTAGGGTGTGCATTATTTTCATTATTTTCATTATATTCAACGGCCCGTCGTCAATTATTCCTTACATCATTTACATTTATACTGTATGTGTGTTTCCTGGGATCAAACCCATGACATTTTGGCCTGTTGAGCTACAGGAACAAATTCATTATTAAACAACAGACACTCATAAAAAAGATATACATTTTTTTATAAATTCTTTCTTAGCAACAATTTGTAGTGTTTTTAACACCCCAGTCATTTGATCTGTGAACAGATCTGTGATCAGTAGAAGTACAGCAGTGGCGTGTGAAAATGTTTCTTTGTGATTGTCAGTGTTGTGCTAAAGGCAAGTCAAATATTCTTACAACATTTAAGAGGAAAAACAATAAATAAACATGACTACACAGTGTAGTTTAACTGTGAAAGTACACTATGATATATGTGTTAGTATGAATGAGTGTGTGTTCAGCGTCGCTTGTGTTTACGGTAGATTCGCTTTCCAATTCTCCCGAGCTCTCGTTGACACACTCGCTCATTTTCCCGAAACATCACAGGACCAGGACTGTGTTCTCAAACACAATTACCTAAATGTTACAACTTTAACTTGACTCTTTGACCTGGGCCAGTAATCGCCATACTCACATCACCTAGAACACCATAAAAACGACCAAAAAATTTCTAAAAACATAAACTACCCACGACATCCTAATAACGACAACACCCCAATAACTAACCACACCAGCTTAAAAACTACCCCTGTACAACAAACTAAAAACAACTCACAAAACCCTATAAACTACCCACAACACCCTAAAACAACAAACAAAAACCCTATAAACTACCCACAGCACCACAAAACTACCCAAAGTACCCTAAAATCAACCCATAGCACCCTAATAACGACCCACAACACCCCAAAAACTAACCTCACCAGCTTAAAAACTATCCCTGTACAACAAACAAAAAAACAACTCACAACACCCTATAAACTACCCACAACACCCTAAAACAACCAACAAAAACCCTATAAACTACCCACAGCACCACAAAACTACCCAAAACACTCTAACATCAACCCCATAGCACCCTAATAGCGACCCACAACACCCCAAAAACTAACCACACTAGCCTAAACCCTATAAACTACCCACAGCACCACAAAGCTACCCAAAGTACCCTAAAATCAACCCATAGCACCCTAATAACAACCCACAACACCCCAAAAACTAACCACAACAGCCTAAAAACTACCAGAAAACACACTAAAAACATAAACTACCCACAAAATCCTATGAACTACCCACAACACCCTAAAACAACCAACAACCCTATAAGCTAGCCACAGCATCACAAAAATACCCAAATACAATATGAACCCACAACACCCTCAAAATGACCCACAACCCCCCAACAACTAAAAACAACAGCCTAAAAATGACCTACATCACACTAAAAACTACCCACAGCACCACAAAACTACCCAAAACACTCTAACATCAACCCATAGCACCCTAATAACAACCCACAACACCCCAAAAACTAACCACACTAGCCTAAATCCTATAAACTACCCACAGTACTACAAAACTACCCAAAGTACCCTAAAATCAACCCATAGCACCCTAATAACGACCCACAACCCCCCAAAAACTAACCACAACAGCCTAAAAACTACCACAAAACACACTAAAAACATAAACTACCCACAACATCCTATGAATTACCCATAACACCCTAAAACAACCAACAACCCTAGCCACAGCACCACAAAACTACCCAAAGTACCCTATAATATGAACCCACAAAACCCTCAAAATGACCCACAACCCCCAACAACTACAAACAACACCCTATAAACTACCTACAACACCCTATGAACTACCCACAACACCCTAAAACAACCAACAAAAACCCTATAAACTACCCACAGCCCAACAAAACTACCCAAAGCACCCTAACATCAACCCACAACACCCTAATTACAACACCCAAAAAACTAACCACAACAGCCTATAAACTACCTACAACATTCTACAATCAACCCACAACACCCTAAAACGACACACAGCACCCTAAAACTTAACCACAACAACATAAAAACTACCACAAAAACACCCTAAAAACATAAACTACCCACAACACCCTAAAACAACCAACAACAACCATATAAACTACCCACAGCACCATAAAACTACCCAAAACACCCTACTGTATATATGAATCCACAACCCCCCCAACAACTAAAAACAACACCCAAAAAACTATCAACAACAACCCTATTAATTACCCACCAACTACCCAAAGCACCCGAAAAACAGCCCAGAACACCCTAAAAACTACCCACAATTCCCCCAAACAACAACACCCTAATAACAAACCACAACCCCCTAGCCTACAAACTACCAAAAACACCCTAAAAACTACCCACAACACCCTAAAATTAACCACAGTTTCTAAAAACTACATACAGCACCCTAAAAACTACCCACAACACCCCAAAAGCACCACAAAAGTCCCCACAACACCCTCAAAACAACCCACAATAGCCTAACATCCTGTCACCAAACTTTGCATGGGCGAACATTACTAAAATAAATTGTAAATAGGGACTAAAATGCACAAATCAGTACTTACACATAGACAAAAAAAATAGACTGAATGTACTCGAGCTAAAGCGTTTGGCAAGATCTTTCAAATATTGGAAGCCATAACTTTCAGCTCTTTCAACTTGAGTATGTCTGCCTTTCTCACAATCTCACTGTCTCAATGTTCTTTCATCTTACCATGGTAATAATGTAAGAAGTGGCTCATTGAGGAAATACACACAATGCTATATTTGGGGACAAACCCCTACCAGAGAGCTGTGAAAATGACACTGTTCTTCTCAACGCTCTTTCTCATGTGTGTGTGTGTGTGTCAAGAAGAAAGACTGCAAACACAGCTGGATAAAGATCTTAAGAACTAAGACTGTTCATCCCCCAAACATATATAACAGAAAGCAATAACCAGACCGGAGAATCGCTGACCAATCAGTTTCATGGATCACTACACGACCACTGCAAACATTCAGGCAGGAATTAAATAAAATTGTAAGTTCTTCAAACTTGATTTCAGTATTTATTTCAGTTTAGATAAAGAACATATTGATATTTTATTATCAGATTTATCCACCGCATTTGCAAAACTGTAACAGGTATTGCAGAAATTAGACACTATTCATCAAAACACTAATGCAGTAAACACTAAGAATCAAGATGCACACATAAAAACATGCACAATTGCATGCACACGCACACAAACACGCACATTCACTTTTGCTTTCATGGCATGGCTCTGTCCTTTGAAGTGGCCAGCGGAGAACAAAAGCCTCACTTTACACACAGCAGATCAGCAGGGAACACACGCACGCACACACACACACACACACACACACACACACACATGCACGCACGCACGCACACCAACACACGCACGCACGCACACAAACACACCTCAGCAGGACTACTGGACATGAGACGTTTAATAAGTCAAAGGTCCTGTCATAACCACATGAAAGACACACTCACATACACACTCATATGTGTACACACAAACACACACTATACATAAAGATAAATTGCATTGACCATACAAAAGAATATTTGATTTGCTTATAATGCAGTAAGATGAAAGAGAGCCACAGCGGGGCCACAACGAGGGCAGGGCAACATGCAGAGAGCTCCATTTACCCCCAACCACCCCATCCATCCCCCTCACATAACTGCAGTGGATTTATCAGATCTTCAGATAAATTAGTTTTGTACATCACTACAATGTATTACTTTAACCTTGACTAGATCTTACAGACTTTACTTTACATTTAGTGCATAGTCTGCCATTCAGATCAAGACAAGTATTGCAATTAAAATGTAAATGTTA
The DNA here is from genome assembly GCF_027580225.2 of Misgurnus anguillicaudatus. Lineage (NCBI taxonomy): Eukaryota > Metazoa > Chordata > Actinopteri > Cypriniformes > Cobitidae > Misgurnus > Misgurnus anguillicaudatus. Next base: position 30,656,945 of record NC_073361.2, on the reverse strand, counting down.
CAATGTTGGTACTATTAGGATTGATTAGATTACAATTATGGCTTTGAAAGGTCACTTTACTGAAATGTTTCTCATGATCTTATCTTATCTGAATGTGTATGCTAAAATATTTTATATAGTTTTGTAGAAAAAATATAACTCCTTCAATATTGTTTGTAAACATCTCACGGAGAGAGATTAAGAAGCTAAATGAAAAAATGAAGACAAGCAAGTTCAAGCCGAACCATGTTAAGTTAACTTTTTTATTTTTTTGTTAGAACATGTCATTTCATAGTTTTTTAGTTTACTATTATAATGTCCAAAAATATGTGAGCCTGTCTGTAAAATTCAGGTTAAAGTCTCATAATCTAATAATGATATTTGTATGCATCAGTTAATATTAAAGATATCGTGATTATACTTTTACAGAATGTTATTTACTTTGTGCAGTGTGACATATGCATATATTAAAAGTTTAATTCTTAAGCATTTATACTATAATGATACTTTACTCAAGGATGCATGTGCATGTATATGCTTTAACTGATATAAAGACTTTATAAAATGATTAACATTTGCATGTGAAGCCTAACAATAATAAAACTGAATGAATCTTGTCAAACAGACCTTGCAAATATGTAAAACTAAGTGTTCAATGTTTTTTTAACACTGGGGACAAACCTTGCAAATAAATCAAAAGAAATTGCAATGGTTCCCATTATGAAAGCATTAGCTGTTTACCATTACATAATTTCTTGATAAACTTATTACATTGTTATTTAATTGTATCCTATTGGTAACACATTACCAGTACAGAGAAGAAGACCATTATAGTTTCCATTAAAGCCAATGCAACTCACATTATAACCATTAAAGTGGACATTTCACGACTTTTTAAAGATGTCAAATAAATCTTTGGTGTCCCTGGAGTACATATGTGAAGTTTAGCTCAAAATACCATATAGATCATTTATTATAGCATGTTAAAATTGCCACTTTGTAGGTGTGAGCAAGAATGTACCCAATTATAGCACTTAAACATGGAGAAGTCAGATTGTCATGATATGTCCTCTTTAAATTCTTTTTTTTCAGCACAAACGGATGCATTTGGTTATTTTTAATTAAACCACTTTATTGAAACAAACAGAATCCATTGGCTAATAAACAACGCGTCCTAACGTCACTACCAACTTGTGTTATCTTTCAAATCTTTCCTATAAACTCAGAGGAGACTGATTAAATATTCTTCTGTTGTGTGAATAGAAGAGATGCCATTCATTAGTCTCGATCTCCACGCCTCTGTGGGTGTGGTTTAAAGTTTTGCCCAGTCCTCAAACTCTTGCTGGTCTGCGGCGAGACTTCAGTCTGCAGCTGCGCGCCCGGTGTCCATTACGCGCACTGGTCACACGCTACGGACTGATCGGAGGAAAGAGAGGGAAAGTTTAGTGCAGACAGGCCGGTATTTAAGATACTTGAAGAGTATGGGATCGATAGATATTTATTGTGTTTAAAACAGAGTTTGGAAGGCAGGAGACAGAAGGACCTGAAGTGCGTGCGCTCTAATCTGGATAACCGGAGTATCACTTTACGCGCAGAGATGGCGGTTTCGGGTTTGAGAAGTTTCGCGGTTTGGATTTCATTTCTGACGGGTTTTACGATGGCCAGTTACTCAGAAGACCAGTGCAGCTGGAGAGGAAGGTAAATATCAAACATGCATAGTTATATGTCTCAAGATTTTATATGCATTCCGTTACGTTTGATCTGATGCAGTCTTGCAATGCAGTTTTGCCACATGGGAGAACTTTTGTGCAATTTACAGCGTGGAAATTTTGTAAAAAGGAAAGGATCAAAATACATTTTTATTAGTGCAATATGTTCTCATCTCACAATGAATATTCTGTCAAAATAGTGCAATACCCAGATAGACAAGTTTGCCTGCTGGCTGCACGTTTAAAGTTCGTTAGATGTTTGCGCAAATGCAAAAGCGCAAAAAAATTAAGCGAGGTACATAGTTTGTCAAAATCTTGAAGCCTTAGAGTATGTTTTCCGTTACTGCAGAGACTTTAAATGGTTGAATGGGCATTAAGAGTAACCAGTAGATGGCGTTTGCTTTTCCTTCAACATTACGCATTGGCCCAATTACTCAAGAAAAGTTTTTAAGGACAGTTTGCATGATCAATGAAAGCTTTTGAGTTTGTAGTGACTCATACTGTCATAGTCTCTGTGTTTTCGGATCTAAATATTCTTCTGCACCAGAATAAATGAAAGCTATTCTGTAATATGCCTATACACTCACATCTTCTCCATCTCTCTGCAGTGGTCTCTCTCAAGCAGTCAAAAATGTGGAGCAGGTTTGGTTGAGGTGTGCAGAGGGCTCCGTTGAGTGGCTGTACCCTGCCGGAGCCTTACGGCTCACTCTTTCACCCCGGCTGCCTTGGAGTGCCATGGGTCCTGGCGAGTCCAGCAGCCGTCCGGTTTCAGTCTGTGTCAAGCCGGATCAGCACTGGCGTGGGGCTCAACTCTACCTGGAGCGAGGTGGTGTCCTGGAGCTTCTGGTGGGAGATGGGGATGAGAAAACCAATCCACAAGTGCGCTGCTTCAGTGCCATTCCTGGAGAGCGACCGGCCCTCTTCCTACAGGCGACACCTCACCAAGACATAAGCAGACGCATAGCAGCGTTTCGCTACGAGCTGAGAGGGGATTGGACAGCGCAGCTGTCAGTCAACACGGATCCAATCAGCAGCGAAGGTGAGGATTCTGCAAGCAAAAACCAGCTGTGATTTGTGCATCTTTTAAATGAATGAATGCATTTGATTGAATCTCAATGCAATGATGCAGAATTTTCTAACTAATGGTCGAGAGTAACATGGGTGATGCCCAGAAATATTTTATAGTGACCAATGGGATGTGCAATGTTGATAAAGCATAATAATAGCATAATAAAGTTTTAAAAACTATGAAACTCCAAGAGTAAAGATTAAGTTTAATTTAAATAAAAATGTGAATTTAATTTTGATTGACTAGTGAACTTTCAATAGATTTAAAAGTCTGAAACCATCAGATGCTTTCAGACAGACAAAAACTTTATTCAAACTTTGGTGAGACTCTGCATGACGTCATCTGTTATATAGAAAAGCGAAATCATAGCAAAGTTTTGCAACATGTAACAAGCTACAAAACTTTACATTCGGCCTGTAAAGTAAATTCTTTACATGTAAAGTTTCTGGGTCATCTCTGCCGGACAGCGACTTCCAGCCAGCGGTGAGAAACGGGGGGTGGGAGTGTTTGGATTTGAAGAGAGGAAAAACGAGGGGGAGGAAGGAGAGACAGACAAAAGCTTAGTATGGGGGGGGATCCGTCTCTATAGAGGGCCATTTCAGTGAACTGCATGAGAGCTCAGTCGCCGTGGTTACGGGGGGGTTGGGGGGGAACTGCACAACTTAAAAAGTGGATCTTTTGTTCGGAGTTTTGGGAGCAGAGCGGACAAGGGAAAAAGACGTTTCAAAGTTTTAAAGGGCCGACAACTTTCTCTCTCACGCGCACCCACGCAGACACCTGTTGCACTTTTTAAACTACACGTTCGATTATTAATAAGTGGAAACTTATGAGTCAAGGTGGTGAGTTTGTGTCTGAGTAGCATACCATGGTATTACTATTTGATATTGTTACTTTACCAAAGCACCACCATAGCTGGCATTCACACACATGGTTGAGAGGGAAGTGTTAGGTGTTGAAATGAGAGGATACACACCTCTGTCGTTGGCTTTGATCAGGTGAGATAGGTCACGCCTAACAGGAGCTCATTTACGACCGCGCTGGGGTTACAAAGCTATAAAGTAACAGCTGCACATTAAATCTGCGTCTCATGTTTCTCTTCTAACCTTCTCTCTTTCTTGTTCTTCTTCTTTAGGAGTTTGCAGGCCGTGCAACAACACAGAGATTTTAATGGCCGTCTGCACCAGTGACTTTGGTGAGTGCTTAAATGTTGTGTTTTATTTCTTTACCTAGCCAAATCAGGACAAAACACATTTATATACACGGTGCAGTTATCCTGAAGCAATCGGTGCTTAAATGCATGGCCCCATGGCTTTTAAAGTTCACACATTTGCAAATGTCACAGATTCAAACTCGCGTATGGGGTGAAAGTAAGAATACAATACAATTACGGTACCTAAGACTGGGTTACTTTAGATAAAGTGCATAGGATAAATTTGCTTAACAACAGCTAACTTATTTAGATAATAACAACCACAACAACTGAGCAATCCTCACCAGACCTTATGAACAATAACAAGCTCAGTTAAAGAACTAAAGATTAAAGGTGCAATGTGTACATTTTAGCGGCATCCAGTGGTGAGGTTGCAAATTGCAACCAACGGCTCAGTCCACTGCTCACCACTCGTTTTGAAACGCATAGAGAAGCTACGGTAGCCCCCACTGGAAAAACATGTAATTAGTAAAAAAAAGTTTGTCCGTTAAAGGTGCAGTGTGTAAATTTTAGCGGCATCTAGTGGTGAGGTGCTGGTGAATTGCAACCAATGGCTCAGTCCACTGCTTACCCCTTGTTTTTTTGTCACATAGAGAGGCTATGGTAGCCACCACCAGACAAACATGTCATTGGAGACAACTTAAAAAGTTTGTCCATTAAGGTTTTCTATAGAAACATGGCGGCACAAAATGGCGACTTCCATGTTAGGGGACCCTCCATATATGTAGATAAAAACGTCTCATTCTAAGGTAATAAACACATAATAACGGTTCATTATGAAAGGTCTTTATACACCACTGATAATATAGTTTTGTATATTATTTTGCATTTCTGTCAAGAGATCCTTCTAAAAATTACACACTGCACCTTTAAGAGCTTCTGTAGAAACATGGCGGAACAAAATGGCGTCTTCCATGTAAGGGGACCCTCTGTGTATGTAGATAAAAACGTCTCATTCTAAGGTAATAAAAACATAGCGGTTCATTATAAAAGGTCTTTATACATTCCTTATAATATAGTTTTGTATATTATTTTGCATTTCTGTCAAGAGATCCTTCTGAAAATTACACACTGCACCTTTAATGTTTATATATAAGTAATGATATCTATAGGTTTGTCATCTTCTGCACAAATATCATCTTTCTAACATTTCTGGCTTGTGTTTTTTTAGTGGTTCGTGGAAACATCCGGTCTGTAGAGACAGACTTGAATCTGAAGGCGGCGGTGATCAAAGTTAGCGCTACTCGTGTCTACAGACAGAAGTTTGCATTGTTCCCCGAATCGGGGCGTCTGACACGGTCTGGAGAGATTCGGACGGCGCTTCAGTGCGGCGTTCGGCCCGGACCCGGCAGCTTCTTGTTTACCGGCCGTGTGCACTTTGGGGAGGCGTGGCTTGGCTGCGCCCCACGTTATAAAGACTTTCTGAAGGCATACGAACAGGCCAAACAATCCTTAATGATTCCCTGTACTCTGGTTAATGACTGATTGAAGTACCGTGAACATGTTTGGATGAAAGTTGACTCACAGAAGATTCAGCCGTGAAATTGTGGCTGTGTGAGAAGCACCATTCTCCTGAGGTTTGTGGAACGAAAGACAGATGTTAAGGGTTAATTGGAGGAAAAAACACTGGAGGGGAGAAGTGCTTCGGACTGTAGGGTTATCAAGACCCGCTTTTAAACTCAGGACGTTTTTCTTTGGACACTTTGTGGTATGAAAATATATCACTGAATATCGAATAAGTCGACGCTGGACACAGTCAAACTTCGCCTGCGGGTTGAGGTTTTCAATAAGCTGTACGCAGTGCATGTAGCGCAAGTGTCTTTGCAGTATTTAACGGCAACGAAAAACATTTTGATTTGTCAACAATACTTTATATTGAGAGTATATATTTTTAAATTCTCATTTATTTTTTAAAATTTGCACTGATATGAAGAAGAGGACCGTGGCGAGATATGAACGCTGCAAGCACTGAGAACCAAAATGGATTTGATTTTATGTAGCATAGCACAGGAAGAGATTTCTATATATATATAGATCTATATATATAGTGAGAAATATATATTTCTATAATATTGGATGGTTTATATGCTAACATATGAGAAATATAACAAAAAGAGAACAAATAGTCATAGCATATAAATCATTTCATGGTTACAGATAGCAGGTGCAGATTACCTCCAACATCACCTTTACTCTCCATCAGTTATGCATTTACATTTATGGTTGTTCTGGTCTAAAATCATCATACATTTACTTGAATAATTCATGGTGGAGGAGGCAAATCGGAGCACTACATGCGTTTGATGGTTTCATTTTGGCAACGTGGCATTGACACGCTGTCCGTGAAACATCAAGCACATTAACTGTCACATTAACAGGGTATCCTCATGGCTGGACTTTATATGTAGTTGAATATATGTATTTACGAAACAATCTATAAAGATAATTTAACTTTAAAGCTAAACTGCCAGATGGTATATAACCAGATTCTCTTACATAGACGCTCATGTTGTGATCTTATAGTGACTTTGCTGCTGAATTTCACACACATTGACTTTCATCTCATTTTTCTGTTCATCCACTTCATCGTCTTTATTTTGTACTTTTTTAAAACCAGTCCATCATCGTCAACGATGTTTGTGCACTAAACGAATGAACAAAAAAGAAACCAAACGTGAGCGAACAGTAATGCAAAGCCGCCATATTTTATGCTGCCTGTGTGTGTTAATGTCGAAACGTCTTTAAAAACCAATGTGACTGCTGTATGTAAAACTTATATATGTATGTGTGTTTTATGTGGATATGGATGTATATAAGATGTTTTAGAGTTTTAAAAAGAAGAAAAACTGGATGAAGAAATATTCTGTTAACATTGTAGAGTTTGTATGGATGTGTGGAGAAAAATAAATTATAAAAAGCAAAAATCATACCTGTCTCACTATCCTTATGGCTTTTTTATCAGCACATGTCTTTCCTGGGGATCAAATCGTGACCTTTCGATTGCTATTGCAATGCTCTACCAAGTGAGCTTTGGAAACACAACTACTATTGGTGAATTTGACATGTTTTCACGTGTAAACAACATTAATTTTATTGATGATCACATGTGAAATTCATGTGACTTTTCCGTAATGCCTGCATTAAATGGATAAAGTAAATTTGTCATTTACTTACCCTTAAGTTGATCCAAACCTGTAAAAATGTTTTTGTTCTGATAAACACAAATGAATGTTTGTAACACAGCAGATCTGTGGCACCATTGACTTCCATAGTAGAAAAAAAACACAATACTATGGAAGTCAATGGTGCCTCTGATCTGTTTGTTTACAAACATTCTTCAAAATATCTTCTTTTGTGTTCAGCAAAACATTGTGATCGTCTATACATTGCCAAAGAAGGAAAAGACACCAAATGATGTTTGTTGGTATTAAAAGCTCTGTTGCAGTCGTATAGGTGTATATTTCACTTTATTATCATTGCTCAGTTAAAACCATAGAATGTAGTTATAAGGTGAACAACAGGAAAGTGAGGAAGGGTGTTGGTGAGCTATCCAGGGTGTGTGTTTGTATTTCAGGTGTACAGTTTGGGTGTCTGCGTTTTTGGATTTGACCTTCCAGACGTTCCAGAGATAGAACAGGAAAGGAGTTTCGCCCGGAGCTTTGACCTGGATACACAACATTGTTATAGTCCATTTATATCCACAAACACGTCCATTTATCAAAGGACAAGAGTCTTCATTTAACCCAAACACTCATTTCACCCTATTTCTGTTAGAAATAGTACTATTCATAGAACTTAAAGGTGCCATAGAATGGAAAACTGTATTTACATTGGTATAGATGAATAATAAGAGTTCAGTACATGGTAATGAGCCTCAAACACGTTTGTTTCATCCTTCTTATGTAAAGATCAAAACTTCATGTAAACAATACATTAAAGTACATCCAAACCCCAACCCCAAATTTAACCCCAACCCCAAGCGACAATGATTTAAAAATAGGGGAAAAATGAGAAAACAATACAGAAAATGACACAAAAAAGAAAGTCGTGCAACAGACAAAAAATATTTATAGAAATTCACACGACAAAGACATTCATGCTCAAGGCACGAAAAAAGCTGAATTACGTGACATGGACATTTCTGAGAGGTAAGTTTATGTTTTTCAGTATGGACCTGCAAAACGTAACTGTAACGTCAATAGTAGAACTTCAGCCTACATAGCATTAACTAGCATATAGCGCTAACTCAGCAGTCACAACTTTGTTTTTAGCATTGTTATGCTGCGTTCACACCAGCCGCGGTAGAGGTGTCAAGCGCGAGTGATTTCAATATTAAGTCAATGTGAAAACAGACCAATCTCAACATAACACCAACTGTGACGTTACAGTCCAGATGTACACCACCAACATTAAATCACAAATTAAGTTAATGACAATGTTGTTACGGTGGGTTCACACCAGCCACGTTTGAGGCGTCAAAATCGCGTCTACTGCTTCATTTGTGCATGAAATTCTAGTCATCGAGACATTCACGCGGAAATTCGCATCATGGGAGGAGCTTTGGCGACTTCGCTCGCTTTGTGTCATCACGTCACTACTAGATTAAGCTCCTAATTGGTTAATGTCACGTTTTCCCGCAAATTTTTCAACTCGCCGCAGCAACGCTTAATTCGCGGCAGTCGAACTACGCGCGAATGACGTGGAATCGGGTCTACCGCGTCGCACTAAACGCGTCATTCACGTCGTGAGACCTCCAGACGAGCGTCAACGGCGCGTCTTCACATTGACTTAACATTGAAATCACTCGCGCTTGACACCTCTACCGCGGCTGGTGTGAACGCAGCATAACAATGCTAAAAACAAAGTTGTAACTGCTGAGTTAGCGCTATATGCTAGTTAATGCTATTTAGGCTGAAGTTCTGCTATTGACGTTACAGTTACATTTTGCAGGTCCATACTGAAAAACACAAACTTACCTTTCAGAAATGTCCATGTCATGAAATTCAGCTTTTTTTCGTGCCTTGAGCATGAATGTCTTTGTCGTGTGAATTTCGATAAATATTTTTTGTCTGTTGCACGACTTTCTTTTTTGTGTCATTTTCTGTATTGTTTTCTAATTTTTCCCCTATTTTTAAATCATTGTCGCTTGAGGTTGGGGTTAAATTTGGGGTTTGGGTTCGGATGTACTTTTATGTATTGGTTTCTACATGTTTTTCTTTTGCTTTTAAAACTATTCTCGCCTGGAGTTGGGGTTTGGGTTAAGATGTCTAAACATGTAACAGAAAGGGATTCTAACCCCAACCCCAAGCGACAATGGTAAGAAAACAATACATAAAATGCCACGAAAAAGAAAGTCGTGCCACGGACATGAAAAACAATTTTTAGAAAAAGACATTTGTGCTCAAGGCATGAAAAAAGCTGAATTTTGTGCCATGGACACAAATAAATTGATTAAATTTTGCATGACTATAACACAACTTTTCATGAGATCAGTCTGGATAAAATGCATAGCTAAAGCATAAGCCAATTATTCAGATTTTTAAATATTTAGTTTTAACTCAGTTGAGATACTCATAATGCATTGTTTACATGAAGTTTGATCTTTTAATGACAACTTTTACATCTAGGAAAGGTCATGATTTTGGTTTAGACTTACACATGTATAACTCTTAACACTTTAAATCCCATCAGAGAGCACAAGTTCTCCAGGATCACATACTTTTGTTCTTTAAGGGTCTGCAGATGGCCCTAATCCCATTAAAATGCGGAGGGAAACCCAAGTGTGTGGGTGTGTGGTACAAGACTCCTCAGTTTGGGGCGGGCGCTCTTTCTGATTTCCCGCCAAACCAAACCTAACTATCACTTCTCATACAATTTGCAATTTCAAAAAAGATAAATAAAAGAAACACTTATAGTTTATTAATAGACACAATTTTGAATCTGGTGTCGGACCTTTTTAGATTAACTTTAACATAATTATCTCATAGATTCTTCTATTCTCTTAGTCATTTGAGCTTAATGAGTGGCTGACAGAAAAATGGTCTCTATATATTTTTGTCTCTAGACGTGGCTTAGGACTTTTTTTAAATATAAATCAGAGAACTTATTTGAAAAAAAAATTCATCCAAAAGCTGTGAGCTTGATTGCTTACAAAAGTAATAATAGAATCACTTGTCTCTGCTCCACAGTAATAATACACCAATTTAATGACCGGTTGTACTTATTACTGCTTGGTATAAAATAACAGTTATTACTTAAAGTGCAAACTACGTTAGCTGTCGATCAGAAGAGATGAATGATCTCATGGGAAAAGTGTGTGTTAACATGTTTTGTTTGGTTATACCTGTATGAATATAGTAAAACATGTCAAAGCTCAGCTCGTGAAAACGTTACAGGTGTTCCTCACTAAAATCATAAGCTAGTAATAAATCATACACTCTTACTTATAACAAAATAAAACTTGCTTCACGTTAAATCTAGTAATATAGACGGTTTCATCGGATGCAGGTGCATTATCACGGTTACACATTTGGCCTGAAGTTAACTTCCGGTCTGTGCTTGTGTATCGGTCTGGCTAGCGACTAAAGTGACCTCTGGAACAAATACCGTATTATAAAAATTTTTCAGTTTTCTAAGGACGAGGGGAGATTGCGGGAATGAATCAACACTGTGTGAAGTGAGGCTTGGCACTTGGCAGAAAATTCAAGGATCTGAAGTTTTTACACAATAATGTTAGCTCAGTGTAAGAGTTGATACGCTTTAGCTATGATTTGAACAAAGGTAATTTACTTATTCATTTTGTTTGTTATCAGAAATAATCTATACTAAAGAGACTGTGGTTATCGATTTTTTTGCGCAAGTCTACCAAAAGTTAAGTTTGGTCTACGAAAGTTGTTGCTGCTGAACCAGTATAAGCAGGTATGTGTGAAGGTTAAGTTTAGGGGATTAAATATTATAATTTCTTGAATGTAACAATGAAAATATCCAAAAAATATATATCCTGTCTTTGAAAACCCAGCTAAAGTCATTTTATTTTGATTTACTTTTTTTTACATAAGATCATCCAACATAAAGAAAATTCTGTGAAAAATTCATATCTTTAACACCAGACGCATTTGAGGCATCAAATTCGCGTCTACCGCACGTAGTTGGATGCTTGAACATTTTGAGTGTACTCGCTTCATTCACGCGTGAAAGCCACACATTAAATTCTAGTCATCGAGATATTCACATGGAAATTTGCGTCGTGGGAGGGGCTTCTGTGACTTCGCTCGCTTCCTGTAATTACATCATTACTATAGCAAGATCCTGATTGGTTAACGCGGCGTGTTTTTCTGCCAAAGTTCTGATTTTTCCCGCGGCAGTGTTCAATTCACGCCATTCGTGCAAAATACACGTACGAATGAGGCGGAATTGGGTGTACTGCATCGCGCTAAACGCCTCATTTGCGCCGCGAGACCTCCACACGCACGTCAACGCATCTTTACATTGATATCACTAGTGCTTGATGCCTCTACTGCGGCTGGTGTGAACGCAGCATAAGACTAAGTAAAGGGCGATTTATAGTCGTGCGTAGGTCTACGGCGTAGGCTATCCGTAGCCTGTGCGTAGCTCTGCGTAGCCTGACGCGCACCTCACAAAATTTTTAACAGCACGTCAGATCTATGCGGACCGCAAGCACTGTGATTGGTCCACCAGAACCCCTCCCGTCAGGTAAAAAAACTGCGTCATAGGTATTTCTGTTTGTGACGGTGAAAACAAAGATGAGCCAAGTTGAGGAGTGATTTAACTCAGACTGCAACAAAGGTCACTCTTTATTTACTTTCATCATTGCTGGTCTTCTCAAATTATACATATTGCTGTTTCTTCTTCGTTTGTGGGTTAACTTGCATAGCTTCTTCTTCTGTGACTTCTTCTGCTGCTACTGTGGTTACACGTGTGATTACTGCCTACTAGCGGTCTGCGCGTGTGTTTGCACGTCGACGCGGAGGACAACGCAAAAGTATAAATGAAAACCGACGCAGAACCTACGCCGTCGTGGCTACGCCGTAGGACCTACGCACGACTATAACGAGCCCTTAAGATGTCAAATGTGAAATCAAAATTTGATGCTCCAAATCTTATCATTAGATTATGAGACTTATGAAACCTGGATTTTACAGATATATAGTGAAACAAATCTGTGTTTGTATGTGTGCTATCAAAACAGATTAAAGTGCTCATTATACTTCTGCGTAGGGCCTACGCCATAGCCACGACGCTGTAGGCTACGCGTTGGTTTTCATTCATACTTCTGCATCATTATTCGCGTCAACATGCAATTACACACGCAGACCACTAGTAGGCAGTACCCACACATGTAACCCACGATAGCAGAGGAACAGCCGAAGAAGAAGCATCTTGCCCAGTAAACCCACAAATGAAAAAGCAGCTAATAGACAGCGAATATTGTTGCAGTTTGAGTTAAATATCACATCTCAACTCAGCAAATCTTTGTTTTTACTGTCGTAAGCCGAAATGCTTATGAAGAAATGAAATGCAATATTTTTTTACGCGAAAGAAGGGGTTCTAGTGGACCAATCACAGTGCTTGCGGTCCACATACCACTGACACACTGTTACATTTTGGGGAGGTGCACATCACGCTACACCATACAGTTGATGCAGAAGTATAAAGGCCGCTTATAGTTGTGCGTAGGTCCTACGGCGTAGCCTCGAAACCGTAGGCTATGCGCCGAACTTCATATATACTAGGGCTGTGCTAAAAAAAATTGCCTGCGATTCTCATGCGTATCTCATAAGTGATGCCAGTTTCGTTATTAGTAATTAATCGCCATCACCTGCATTCTTTCAGATGGAGCTGCATTTACTACACAGCGCTGTAGTTCACATAGACGCTAGGCAAAATCACGTTCATGATCGTTTACAAATAGTCTCCGATAATTTTTGCGATTTTGCTTATAGCTTCACTCCTCAGCTTGGTCCATCTTTGTTCTTACCGTTGCAAGCGGAAATTCCTATAAAGAAATGCAATGCAGATTTTTTTTCTAGTGGACCAATCACAGCGCTTGCGGTCCACATAAAACAGACACGTTGTTACATTTTTGGCGAGGTGCGCGTCAGGCTACGCATAGCATACAGCACACGACTATAAATTGCACTTTAGAGGCTTAGACTCTAGTAAAATCCTTTTTTACCGTCTCTAATATACAGTAGTGGAACACTATAATGCCATCGGGTCTGAAAACAGCAATACTGTATGTTCTGTTGGGCAACAGCATGTGAAATACATCAGTTAGACGGACAGATCTGAGTTACGGGTGTTTCCCTGAGGTCCAATCACTTCTGCTGTTAAACTCCTGTTATAATGAAGAAAATGTGCGAACACATGGAAACAGACGGTGAGAACTCTGTGTGTGAAAAAAAGACAGGGAACTGAGCCAAGATCTGCTGTCGTACAGAAGGAAATATTTACACCCAAAGGCCGAATCTGTCAGGTCTGTGAGAGCGTAAACGGTTTGTTCATGTGTGTTTAGAGCTGTATGCGTGTATGCATGTGTGTGCGTGTAAGAGAGAAATGCCTTTTCTTTGTGTGAAGGCTGTCCGAATTCCCTTCTAATCATGACGGGATTATAGTAGCGTATACTCACAACAGACGAGTGTGGGAAAACCTCTCCAACACCCAAACACCCCCCTATTCACCACATCTCTCTCTCTCTCACATCAATTTATTTGACTCTATGCTTCATGTAAACTCTTATTTCTTATCTGTATATCGCATTCACTCACTTTTAGTCTCAAACTGTCATGCACACTGTAAAAAATTCAAACGACTTGGTTTTGCAAGTCAATTCAACCTACTATTTTAAGTTTTGACCTGCAATTAGTTGACATAACTTATAAAAACAAGCTGAAATAGTTTGATTTCATTTTTTAAGTTAAAGTAACAAAAAATATATGATTTAAAATAAGATATAAAATAAGGTTACATTTTTTTTAATAGTGCACTTTCTCGTCTAGTTTTAACTGCTCTTTACCTTTTTAATTCCTCTTCACCATCATTGTGGTTCATTCCTGAAGAGGTGTTAAGAGATCAACATCTGAAAACAGCAAGCAGGTGCTTCAAATAGAGCAAGAGAGAGAGAGAGAGACAGAGAGAGAGAGAATAGCTGGTAAAGTTTAAAATGTACAAACATTTGTGACCCTGGACCACAAAACCAGTCATAAATCACACGGGTATGAATTTTTAATACCAAAAATCATTAAGATATTAAGTAAAGATCATGTCCCATGAAGATATTTTGTAAATTTCCTTCCGTAATCATAATGTGTGTTGCTAAGGACTTCATTTGGACAACTTTAAAGGTGATTTTCACAATATTTTTTAACTTTTTCCACCATCAGATTCCAGATTCTAACCAAACATATTATTCAACTTTCAGATTATTTATAAATTTACTAAAATTGACCCTTATGATTGGTTTTGTGGTCGAGGGTGACATTTGTCATGTGTTCAAAACTCCTTTGACAAGAATGCGGAATAAAGATTTTAAAAAATAAAGGTGGAAATGCTTGTCCCTTGCTTTTGCAGACCCCTTAATCATTTAATTTGACCCAATAATCTCATAATGATATATATTTAATAACTATAGACTGACCTTAACATGATGAGAGAGTTTATTTATGTAATTGTCTTTTTTCCCTTTTTTTAAACTTTTTTTTTAAAATGAAAAGTCCTGAAAATTGCCCTGTCCCTTTGTTTATACATGGAAGTTGAACTGTGTACTTATTATTTAAAACCATGCTTTTTATAAAACAAATCTAATTTACATTTACCTTTAACCCTGTATGAATTTACTACAACACTGAAATGGTAAAAAATACACTATTAATATGAATAATATCAAATAAATATTTGTCCCCCAAATTTATGTCATTGGTGTTACCCTACCTAAAGCACTTTTATTTTGAAACAATGCATCAGCTCTTTGAAGTTTTTCTTGGGGCAAGAGGTCAATGGAAGAAGTGCAGTGGAGGAAGGCAAAAGGTTTTTGAGATGTCTTACCTTATTTGTCTGAAATATCATGATATATCTAAGAATTTTGAGATAAGATTTTTTGGATGTCATTAGTGTTACTCTTTTTTTATAGCTGGGAGTGTTAAGATCTTTACATAAAAATACATTTTACTGAATAAGTATGTTATTGTTACATCTCTGATGAAATAACACATGGCTAATGGCAGCCATTTTGGTAACATTTTTGTTTTTTCTGTAAATTGTTATTAGTGTTACCGTCATTGGTGTTTCCATCTTCTCAAATGAGTACTTGCTTAGCACTATTCCTCTAACTGACCAACATAAAAGCATACAAACAAAACAAGATGGAAACATTTTTAAGTTTATAAGTTTTATCATAATCATTATCTATTATTATATTCTTATTTTGTCAGGTATTGAAGATACAACGTCATAGATTCTTTATTAAAATGTATTAAAAATTAAACATAGATTAAGCTCTCTGTTTTGCGGATTCATAGATTTGACAAGTTAATTAATGCTATTATAGAGGTTTTGGGTGTTTTGAAAGAAGTTCATTTAAGCAGATTTCCATCACCCGAATTCCACCTTTTCTGTAGAATGACCCAAAAGCTGTCACTAGGGCGGGACCCAAATTAGTACCTTAAAAGTGCATATTGGTAGTAAATGTATACATATATGTACCTAAATGGTAAATATTAGGGCCTTTTTAAAGGGTACTGCCCCAGTGAAAGCTTTTATATTTTGAATACTTCTTTTTCCGAGGGCGAGCGATGCGAAGTTCGTCACAACATGTATGTAGCCCGTCATATGTGTGGTTTGTCATTTCAAAATATGTGTTCGCCACGTTGAGTGAACCTGTGTGCATCACGCGTCTTGTCAAAATAAGTGCCTGCTGCAAATGCGTCTAAAGTGTTTATGATAAAAGAGACGCTCGCGGTTGCCAGATACTAGCATAATCTCATGCGTAATCAGAGATTACGGTTAAGGGAGTGTCTTGCGTGTACTTTGTGAACGTGAGCGTCTTTTTTATCATAAACGGTTTTGACGCGTTTGCAGCAGGCACTTATTTTGACAAAACACGTGATGCACATGGTTGACGTAACAAACACATATTTTTGAAAACACGAGCAAAACACATGACCCTCCGACCACTTATTTTGAATAAGCGCCCCTTGGATGAGCAGTCACTGTTTGAGAGTGTAATCAATAAAAACTTTTTAAAGTCATAAAAAATGAAAAACTGTTTAAAACTTTACCTTTTCTGTCATGGGGGTGGTACCCTCAAAGGTTTATTTTTGTAACTTTAAGGGTATACAACACATGTAACCCCATTCACACAGCACTTTGGCCCCCGTAAAATTGGGTTCTGTGTGAACACAAACACATCCTTTAAATGTTTTGGGAACGCTCCCGTCAAGATGACCTACTAACATTGCTGTAACATTCAAGAAAAGCCCCCTGTGTTAACAAGAGGCAAAAACATCATTAGCTGTGTGAATAAACCAAAAATCAAACGATCCCAGACAAATCCTGGATGCATTTTCCCTAATTTATAAAAATGTTATACCTTTTGGTGTACAATATTATAAAGACCTATTGTGTACCTTTAAGGACCACATTTTGTACCAGTTAAATGTTAAGGGGTATAAAACATTTAACTGTACCCTTAAAAGTACACAATAGATCCTTAAAGGTCAAGTTTTTCCTGATTCCATTTTTTTAAACCCTACTTATTGTGTAATGTTGCTATAATAGCATAAATAATACCTGTAAAATGAAAAAACTCCAAGTTGCCAGGCGATATATTTTCTTTAACACAATACGCCTTTCAAAGCGTACAGTGAAACGGCCGGTTTGGACTACAGTCCTCTACTTGCTGCTTTGATGTCACTTGAACAGTTTTTTGACTAAACTTCGCCCACTGGAATACATCAGTCGCCAGCTAAGCTAACGGCAAGTTAAGCTGCTATCGAATCACAACACACTAAACAAACTACACAATCAGAACTGCTTACATATTTCTGAAGGAGGGACTTCATAGAACAAGAAAGACATCAGCCTGTTTTTAGGACAGTGAAAACAACGTTAAACAGATAAGCAAATTGTATGAAAAATACCGCGTTTTTTGCACGTGAAACATGAACACATGTTATATTGCACACTGTAAACACAATCAAAGCTTCAAAAACACAGACAGAACTGGACCTTTAAAGGCAGGGTGCATGAATCACCTAAAAACACGCCGCTACCCCAATAGAATCTGGACCTTCTTTTGATAGACCCGCCCCACACATACGCAACCCAGGCAACGATGTCGATTAGCAGACACGCCCCTTACTGCTGATTGGCTACAAGTGTGTTTTGGTAGACAGCCCGACCCCCTTTTCCAAAGTTTTTTCAAAAATCATGCACCCCAACTTTAAGATACAGTAATGTACCCAAAAAGGTATAACATTTCTATAGCCGTATTCACACAGAGACTTCAGAAAGGACACGGAAAATGCATCCGGGATTTGTCAGGATCATTTGATTTGTGGTTCATTCACATTGCCAATGATTTTCCGTTATCTGTGTGCATTTGTAAATTTACCTTTATTTTCTGACAGTGTACATTAAACTATAGAAATACTCTACTTCTACTTTATAATTCATTTCTGTTACATTTCCACTTGTTCATATTTTATTATTCTCCTCTTTAAATAATGTAAAATAATGACGAACTAGAAAATGCATTTCCGGAGGAACTGCGAAAGTGTGCTTGCTCTGGTGCCGCTGATTTAGTTTTTAATCTTGTGCACATTGGAGTCCCAAGTTCATGTACAACCCCAAAACAGAAAAAGCTGGGACACAGTAGAAATTGTGAGTAAAAAAGGAATGGAATAATTTACAAATCTCACAAACCAACATTTCATTCACAGCACAACACAGACAACACATCAAATGTTGAAAGCAAGACATCCCGAAATGTCATGCCAAATATTGGCTCATTTTGGATTTCATGAGAGCTACACATTCCAAAAAAAGTTGGGACAGGTAGCAATAAGAGGCCAGAAAATTTAAATGTACATATAAGGAACAGTTGAAAGACCAATTTGCAACTTATTAGGACAATTGGCAACATGATTGGATATAAAAAGAGCCTCTCAGAGTGGCAGTGTCTGTCAGAGGTCAAAATGGGCAGAGAATCACCAATTCTCCCAATGCTGCAGCGAAAAATAGTTTTCTGAGTTTCTCAGAGAAAAATTGCAAAGAGTTTGAAGTTATCATCATCTACAGTGCATAATACTATTGAAAGTTTTAGAGAATCTGGAACAATCTCTGTGCGTAAGGGTCAAGACCGGAAAACCATACCGGATGCCCGTGATCTTCGGGCTCTTAGACAGCACTGCATCACATACAAGAATGCTACTGTAATGGAAATCACAACATGGACTCAGGAATACTTCCAGAAAACATTGTCAGTGAACACAATCCACCGTGTAATTCGCTGTTGCCAACTAAAACTCTATAGGTCAAAAAAGAAGCCAAATCTAAACATGATCCAGAAGCACAGGTGTTTTCCCTGGGCAACGCTCATTTAAAATGGACTGTGGCAAAGTGGAAAACTGTTCTGTGGTCCAACGAATCAAAATTTGAAGTTCTTTTTGAAAAACTGGGATGCCATTTCATCCAGACTAAAGAGGACAATGACAACCCATGTTGTTATTAGCGCTCAGTTCAGAAGCCTGCATCTCTGATGGTTTGGGGTTGCATGAGTACGTCTGGCATGGGCAGCTTACACATCTGGAAAGGCACCATCAGTGATGAAAGGTTTATCCAAGTTCTAGATACATATGATCCCATTCAGACGTCATCTCTTTAATGGAAGACCTTGCATTTTCCAACATGACAGTGCCAGACCACATACTGCATCAATTACAACATCAAGACTGCATAGAAGAAGGATCTGAGTACTGAAATGGCCAGCCTGCAGTCCAGATCTGTCACCCATAGAAAAGATTTGGTGCATCATAAAGAGAAAGATGCGACAAAGAAGACCTAAGACAGTTGAGCAACTAGAAGTCTGTATTAGACAAGAATAGGACAACATTCCTATTCCTAAACATTGGCCCTCTTCCAGCTGTTCCTTATATGTACATTTCATTTTTCTGGCCTCTTATTGCTACCTGTCCCAACTTTTTTTGGAATGTGTAGCTCTCATGAAATCCAAAATGAGCCAATATTTGGCATGACATTTCAAAATATCTTACTTTCAACATTTGATACGTTATCTATATTCTACTGTGAATAAAATATACGTTTATGAGATTTGTAAATTATTCCATTCCTTTTTTACTCACAATTTCTACTGTGTCCCAACTTTTTCTGTTTTGGGGTTGTACAAAGTTTGGTTTCAATATGCGAAAGTGTTCCTGAGATATGAAGTACTTCTTGTTTTGGCGGCTACGCCGCAGATTTTGTTGGCTGTGACAGGCAAACACTTTCGAAAATCAAAAATCCTTCTAGCAACTTTTGTGAGGCTTGGTCCAAGGATCATGTACGTCGAGTTTCGTGAAGTTCAGACAAAATTTGTGACCTGTGAATCATTTTTTAGGTTTTCTGTTCAATCCAATATGGTGGAAGAACAACATGGATCTGTGACGTCATCTCCTCAAGCAATTTACACCGGCACTGCCTGAACATTTTAAAGTTCAGGTCGCAGGAACTGGCCAAAAATTATGGCGGAATAATAATAAGAAGAAGAAGAAGAAAACTTATAAAGAACAATAAGTGTGCTTTTTGCAAGCACACTTAATTAGATGGTCAAACTAGCTTTTAAACTTTCATAGACCAAATTCATAAATTCTCTGTTTATATAACTAATTTCTGTTGCATGTGCATATAGGAACTATAAAAGTAAGCAGAACAATGTAATGAAATAAAATAATGACCATGTAAAAACAGGTTTAAGACCAAATCTGCAGGCTGTCGTTCATTGAAATGTTCATATGGACCAAATTCACACAATCATTAATTTTGACAATGGAATTGAAATCTCTCCCCACTGAAATTCCTCTCTCACGCACCCCACATTCCTTCACTATTGACACCCCCCCTTTACCAACACCGCCGGTCTGTTCTCATGAATTACTGCTGCTCACACGACCGGTCCACTTAACTTACACACATACACCTATAGATCAAGCCAATACTCAGATTAACACAAAAGGTCACAGCAGGTGTTATATATACAGACTGTGTGCAGGTACGTAACTGTTTGAGCCGCATAGATTCCCAGGAGGAAAACGGCATTCCAGGTTTTCCCACTGTTGGTCGTATCCAACACACATTCCAAACACATCTCGCCATCACTAAGGCTTCAGACAGCTGGCGATTCATGAATGATCGCTGTAAATTTAAACCATGACGTAAACTACTACACAGACATGTTTGCTTGTTTATATATGTGTTATATACTTTATAGATTATCAATTTATATTCAACCTTTCTAATGCACTAGAGATTCTCAAAAATGAAAAGAACCAGAAATGGATCACTATATATGAAAGATTTTTGGGGTGTAGAAGTAAAAGATAAATCTAATTTATAACGTAATATATTATTTATTATATTGATTCCTGTTTAAATATTATAGTCTGCTCGGAGTAAAATAATGCCCGAATGACACCGCTGAACCTGCTTTCATCTGCAAACCATTTCTTCATCCCTCAATAAGTCTTTCTTTCTCCTTCTCTTTGGTTTTTATGTTCTCATGATGTCAACGTGGCTGTGCGGCTGCCACCCAGTGTGAGCTGGCACACAGTCGACCGGCCGGCCAACCCCCCGAAAGCCTCTCACCAATTACCCCCTTTGCCCCCCTCCCCACGCCTGCTCCTTTCCCAGGAGTTCAGGGGCCACTGTACTCACTACAGACCGTTTCCCATACGCATAATCTGGATGTTTTTTATGCTTCATGAAAGAGGCGCTCATAGGCTCTCAGTCTGAAGGCCGTTTCCCAAACACTTTCCTTTATCTGACAAATCCTACGGCCCTCAACTCTCTCCCTCTCTTTCTGTGGATAATCTATGTCCTTTTTTCTTAATAACACGCTTCCCAGTTTATCCTGCAGCATTTTACTTTAGTTTATGTTTGGATACTTTGATTGAAACTGAAGTATGGCATTACGTTTGAGATTTTACTCTCTCAGTTTTGTAAGAAAGGCAAAAGTTTTATTTTATTTTTATGGTAGCCTACGTTTTATGTTGTAACTTCACCTTTTAGCCATCCAAACAAAAGTTTCGTCATTTTATTGAACACCAAGTAAATACGAAGATAATCATTAAACCACAATGCGAATCTGATTATTTTAAAGTTTTCTTTTGAAAGTAAAGACAAGCATTTTGTTGATATCATTTCACAGCGAGTTTTATATTTGTGCGAGACAAATAAAGGCACGAATCTAATAAATCTTTAATCTACATTACTTGTTTTTAAAAAAAACATTGGCGAGTAAAAATATTTTTTCATAAGTCATTAGACGCATTTCCATTACCCTTTAAATTGCACAAATTGAAATACAGCCAATAGAAACACGTAAATTTCGCAAAAACTCCCATATATCGCAAAAATGTTTTAACATTGGTGGTTTGTGAAAAGGGAAAATATCGCAAAACTGCAATGGAAACAGTAGATGTGTTTGATTTCATGCGGCAGACTGATCAGTGAGGGAGTTGAAGACGAAGTCGGACACCTGCTGTTGCCGTAGTGAAGTGTGCTCCGTGTTTCCTTTTTTAATTACGAATGAAGTAAATTGGAAGGTGAATTTGTCAAAAAATAAATCTTTAAATAAAAGTTGAAATCACAAACCCTTTATATTGAATATTTTAATTGCTATTTATGCTAAAATATAACATATTAAGGTTATATTAAGGAGTTTTACCTGTTAATTAGTGGAACTTAAGGTTGGATTAAACATGAAACGCACGTGATCGTTCTCATCAGTGAGGCGACCAATCACAAAGAGCCGTTTCGTCATCAGTACCCGGCTTCTCTTGAAACGCTCTCGTGGTACTTTGATGCCATACGTCACAGTCAGATGCCGTCGCCGCCAGCACAAAATTTCTAACCGGCATGCACTGCTTCATGCCAGTGCGCGACTGGTCAGTGCACACCTAGTTTTTTTGCATTTACAGGTTATCTGACCTGTGTAAAAGTCACGTTATTATAATGTAATATTATGTGGTTAAAGTGTAATTTACGAAATTAGTTATTCTAAAAATGTATCAAATATGACATAAAAATACCACGAGGAACAATTTGAGAGTCGACAGCTCTGTGTGCTTTTGAATCACTCTCACAGTATTTTGATGTCATATATGATTTTCGTTAACTCTTTCCCTGCCATTGACGAGTTAAATTGTCATTTAAGAAAAAACGCTTCCCTGAAAACGACGAGTATTTCCGGCAATCCGTAATACCGCTATTATCGCAACTTATAAAACCCGGAAGTATCGCCCTAGGGCAAACATCTGTATGTCCGTGTATGTTTTGAGGATTGCTCTGAATCTGATTTCTATCAAAAGTCCTTCACAAAAATGCAATTATCTCAGCTTTTTGCTGAAAATTTGGAATTTTTGAAGAAACGTACCCATATTTGAGAGGTGATAAAAAGAGAAATAATTAAGGTAAGATGAAACGTTTTTTTTTTTTAAGCAGAGGGTCTGTTCTTTTTATTTGATATATTGTATGTTCATACATTTAAAGAGGAAGCCATTAAACTTTTATGAAAATCATGAAAAATGCTGGGCTGGCTAGCAACTTTTTTAGAAAACACTGGCGGGGAAAGAATTAATAAAAATTACGCTTTAACCGCATAAAAACGTTAATGGAAATGTCAACGCTATCTCATGGAAATTAGTACATATTTTACAAGCTGGCTAATTCATGTCTTTCACACCACATTTGTACATTTTTGCACGATTTGCTTTTGCCCGTGTGATGTTGAGATTGGGGCAGTGTTTGGAAATCGTTTCTGTACTTTTTGTACAATTTATTTGGTAATATGTACAAATTCTGGTGAGATCAATCTGAAAACGCTGTCATTTTGCATTAGGTTTTTATCAACATTTAAAAAATATTGCTAAAGTTTTGCGCAAAACTTTAATGGAAACCATGTCAGATTGGAAAAAAAGTCTATTCAGAAAATGTTTGTTTATATCCCATGTGGTTTACTATCCCAGATTCAAATAATTTAAGTCTCTGTTTTAACATGTATGTTTCTGAGAAAAACCATGTGTGTGAACTACATGCTCTGTAACGAAATTACTCGAAACCGTCAAACATTGAATTGTCAGGCAGATTCAATCCTGGAGGCCATAAAATTGACATAAGCTATTTAAACATTCCACACATAGTTTCTCATGAAGAGCAAATTCAATAACACACAGGTTTATAAAAAAAAAAACACAGCATCAGCAGCGTGAAGTGATGCTCAGCTTTTTCATTTGAATTAGCGATAGTAATAAATAAAAACTAAATAAAAATCAAACTGAATACACAGTTGGGTAAAATGTTAATTATCCATCAGACTGTGTTTACATATACAACAAAAAGCTGATACCCATCTAAAAACACTTCAATTTAAAGTCGTTCTGAAGAGATGCAAATCAATAAACAGACGTGAAGAGACAGCTGATAAAGATGTTTACATTCAAAACAACATCAGTAAAGTGAAAATCAGGTGAAAATCTTGCTCTTCAACTTTTACTTAAACTATTTATTTATTCACGTTTACATTTAGCAGATCCTTTTAGCCAAGTAAGGAAAACACTAGATTGATTATTTAGTATAAATAGTCTTGTGCTGCCTTAAAAACAACCTCACAAAAATAATGCCTGACACTTTACTTCTGTCAGCAGATCTGTTTAAGATATCAGAAACCTGGAAGCTCCTCATCTGATATCAGATTTTGTGATATCCTAATATTCCCACATAAATAACGGCAAAAAGCATAATCACAGTTAGATTTATTAATGGTCTGTTTATACTTGTTTTCATTAGCTTATCAACAATATTATTTTACTACTATTTATGTTTTAGTGTTTTTTGTCCATGTTGTTTTCGAGTGATTTGTGGAGGGGTTTGTGTACTGCTTGTGTAACTTCCATTTGTGATTAATTCATGGAAAGGCGGAGCTGGTGAACTCTTGTATTATATCTCACAACTGCTGTTTTTGATTGATGTATGGAGAGGGTGGGGCTTAAAGACTCCAGCACTATTTGACCTTCCATCTTTTGATCCCAGCCGCCTGCGCAGTCGCGTTATCTCCAGCTTATACCTGCACAAAGACGCCACACCTGAGGATCACCTGCCGCATCGCTAAATATTTTAATAACACAGGTGCGTATTGAAATACCTGCCCAGGTGGTTGTCAACATACTCCTTCAGCTCAGACAACTGCTCTTCAGCGACCGCTGCACGGGCGATGAGCTGGGCCCGCTCTCTCTCTTGAGCTTCCTATTAAAATGATACCAATTCACTTTCATTGTATGATAAACTTTTGCTTCTGAAAAATAATTACTTTTGTGCTCCACAACAGTCATATAGGTTTGGTGTTAGTGTGAATATATTGAAACTATTTCTTGAGATGGTAACACTGGTGTCTCTTTTGCTTAAACGTCACCTAATATGGTAATTTTTGAAGATGTAATATTAGTCCCCAGAATGTTTCTGTGAAGTTTCAGGTCCAAATACTCCAGATACCATTTAGAAAATGGCCACTTTTGGTTGTGCAGGAAAATAGTGCTGGTTTTGTTTTTTTTTAAATGCAAATGAGCTGCTGCTTAACCCCCCCCCCCCCCCCATTACTGTTATCCTATCCAAAAACATAACCTTATTTTATTTCACATTAAAATGTGGTTGTGTACATAGACACAATGCAAAAAAATATTTTCAAGAAAAAAATGTCTTAGTATTTTTGTCTTGTTTTCAGTAAAAATAACAAACAATTCTTAAATTAAGATGGTTTTTCTTGATGAACAAAATGATCCAAGAAAATAAGTCTAGTTTTTAGACCAAAAATATCAAATTTAAGTGATTTTGTGCATAAAACAAGCAAAAAAATCTTTAACATTTTTCTTAAACACTGAATTCAAAAACAATTTGCTTACCCCAATGGCAGATTTTTTGCTTGTTTTATCCACAAAATCACTTAAATTTGATATTTTTGGTCTAAAACTAGACTTATTTTCTAACCAAACTCTTCAAATGTAGTTTGAACATAATTGTGTGTTGCCTCACTGCAAAAAAATGACTTTCTTACTTAGTGTTTTTGTCTTGTTTTTAGTAAAAATATCTAAAAAGATTTAAATTAAGATTTATTTTCTTGATGAACAAAATGACCTAGGAAAATAAGTTTTTAGACAAAAAATATACATTTTAAGTAAATTAATGCTTAAAGCAAGAAAAAATGTCTTGAAATAAACACTTAATTCAAGAAAATTTATCTTATTCCATTGGCAGATTTTTTTGCTTGTTTTAAGCACAAATTCGCTTAAATTGTATATTTTTTATTAAAAAACTAGACTTATTTTCCTTGGTCATTTTGCTCATCAAGAAAAAGCATCTTAATTTAAGAATTCTTTTAGATATTTTTACTAAAAACAAGACAAAAACACTAAGTAAGAAAGTCATTTTTTTGCAGTGAGGCAACACACAATTATGTTCAAACTACATATGAAGAGTTTGGTTACAAAACGCAATGAACGGCATTTAAGAAAATGTGTTACCGTCAAAATCAGTATTGTATCAGGTCAGTATTAAAAAGTAAATTCTTAATTTTACGCAAGATCAGATATCCGCTGTGTTGTTCTGTCATCTTTTCTCCCTTTTTTCCAAACCACGACAAACGCCACTCCTCCTTCTCTGCAGAATGCAATAAATCCGCTCAACCAATCACAGCTCACCATTCCACGCATTCTAAACAATAATGGTGCCGCTTTGAATACACACAGAATCTTAGTTTTCCTCATCTACTTTGTACTTCATGATCAACAAACAAACAAAAACAAAATAATACATTGATGGCATTGATAAACCTGTGGTGTTTTTTTGTGGCGGGGAAGAAACGTAAGCCATCAAAATCTAATAATTTACACGGGAGGCACTCGGGAGAAGGAAAAATGTCGTCTGTTTGTTCTCACACGACAGCATCAAGCTTCTGTCATGCTAACACACTGACCCCAGCGGATCTTATAAAACATACCATTATTTTACTTGAAGTCAACGAAAATCGAGCAGGACCAAAATATTTTACAACTGATCGCTATGAAAAAAGTTTTGGTCCCATGGATAACAGCAGCAATGACAGTGTTCTTAATATGACAAAGTAAGTGTTTTCATTAATGACATAATGGTCTCGTACACACTGCAAACTTTCTGGAGTGACAACCGCATTAAAATGCGGGAGTGAATCCCCTAAATATTTGTTTCATGTCTGTACGGAACAAGACTCACTGCCGAAAATGTGATGATTGACACAGAAATAACCATAGCAATGCCGTCTCGCGTGCTTAACACTCACAGCTTTGACCAAAATAATAACAGCACTGTGTTTTGCAATAAACCTCTGTTTTGGCGTTGTGTATTTTACGCTTTTGTGAGGCTGCTTCACAGCGCGGAGCGCGCGACCTTGCAGTGTTGCCAGGTCCTCGTCTTTTTTGCGTAAATACCGTTTTGGCGCTTAACCGTTTATGGCTTTTGGCTCATGAAGTGATCAAATTTTTGGTGTTAATAAAGTGTGAGGGTGCCCTTCCCAATATTTGATCTTTGAGGTAAAGCATTTAGGATTTATTTCGGTTTATTATTTGATTTTTCTTGTTTTCTGTTTTTTTTTAGTGCAAGATCTGGCAACACTAGTCAGCAAACGCTTGTGCCTCTGTCATTTTCTGAAATGGCCCAGCTTGTTTACTACTTAATCAACGAACCGGCTTTACTGATAAAACACGCATGAGAATCCCTCGATATATATCGCCCAGCCGTAATTATGTTAATGTTTATTTTTATACCACTAGTCTACTAAATGAATATAACATGGCAAAGATGAATGCACATTTATATATTGATTCAATAGATTTACAGCATAAAAAATCACGTGTATATAATGATTTTGGTTCCAAAACGGAAGAAATCCATTTTTATGAATTCCGGTAAAAATTTGTTTTCTATTCCAAGAAAGGGACAAGATAAAAACCACTTTTTTCTTGATTGTCATGGATTTATTGCATTTTGCTAAAAAAAATATATACATTTTTATCATAAATCTTTGAAAATCAAATTATGGATTTGAATTTTTAATGTTATTACAACCTAAAGATGCTATGTTAAAGTTTGTAACAGAAAATTGTGTTTCACTTTCTTGGCAAAGAAAACATGTTTTTACCCAAATTAGTCAAAATGGATTTGTGGATTTGCGTTTTGGAACCAAACTCTTCATATAAACGTGAATTTCTCATATCAGGTGACCTTTAATGTGTTGTTAATTTTTTTCACACTGTTATGTATGACTTCTTGTAAAAGTGAAGCAACTGTGTGACATTGATGAGGTGTGTTGGTTACTTGTGTGGTGTTGGTTATTTCTGCGAGCTGCTTTTTAACATCATTCCAGGCCTCGGGTGTCAATCCAGCCCTGGGTGTTAAAAACAGCAGATGAATAATCCATCAATTCTCATTAATCCATCAGTTCTCATTAATCCATTAGTCATTAAACAACAGAAAAACAACGCTATACTCACCTCTGAGACTCCGACAACACAGCCATCTGAAATACCAAACACATGATCAACCAACAGAACTAATCCATTAAAAAAAACAGACGCTGAGACATATACGCACCTGTTCTTGAGCCTGTCTGAGTCGAATCTCCAGTCGGGCTTTGTCCTCTCTGAGTCTCTGTAGTTCTCTTTCCGTCTCTCCTCTTAATTCGGCTCCGGGGAGACTGAAGTCGACCTCTGGTGGTCCGGCATCTAAAGCGTGTGCCAAGATCTGCTCACGTTGCTCTCTACGATACAAAGCCTCGACTTACCAATGCCAATCAAGACCTTTGTGTATGTGTGGGCACAATTTCTTAAATTTTCAGTTAAATGTTAAAACCTTGTACAGAAGTTCCTACGTGGACAAAAAGGTCAATTTAAATGTCTTAATGTGTCACCTGTAGGCGATGAGAAGTCTCTGATATGTGTCGTTCAGACTCTGTGTGCGCTTGCGAGACGTTCGGACTGCTTTAGTGAGCTGTTCCTCTCTGGAGCGATATGATGCTTTCATCTCCTCCAGCATTGACTCGACGAACCCCTTCAGCTTGTGTCCCAAATCACCAGCACTTACTGTTGTGACACACTCCTGCAGAAAGAGATTTATTTGTATTATATGCAGGAGATGTTGGGTGTGTAATGTCTGTTGTTTAAGGTGTGCACATACTGTAATGTCCTGCATGTAGCGGGCGAGTCGGGCTCTGTACGCTCGGTTGAGCTCCTTCAGATGATTTTGTACTTTAGAGAGTTCAGCTTCTGTTTCCTTCAGCTGGTCTTGAGAAATTATCAACGTCTGCATGAAGAAAGACACAATATAGTGGAAATAGTTAGACAAATTGCGCAAATTAAAGTAGCGAGAGAAAGTGCACGCAATGGAAACCTTTTGCATAAACTGTCAAATAAAAACGTTTTTTACGCTCGGGTGAGGTGCTTCTTAGGCAATCCGAACTAGGAATAAATCGCAAAACTGCAATAGAAACCATTTTTTCCGCATTTATAGGTCACCTGACGTGCGTAAAAGTCACATGATCATTCTTTAAATATTATGCGGTATGTTTGATTGGGGGACAAGAGAGGGGAGGTGTGGTCAACTTCACGTGGCGTCACAAGAACTGACAAGCGCATGACATTAATAAAAAAAAGTGAGCGCAATTCGACTGCTCTGTATGATTTCAAGTAGCTATCGCGATATGTTAATGTCATACGCATGATGGTCTGAGCGGCGCTGTATGAGGTCGAACACACCCACCGCCATGGTTTCTGAAAAGACTTATTACATTTTAGAGAGGACAAATTACATTTTAGTCACATAACATCGGTTAATGGAAATGTGGACATTTCACTTTTTGTCGACATTTTCAAAACAACGCTAAAGTTTTTAGCAAATCTGTAATGGAAACGCAGCTAATGTCACTTTTCACTCAGCCGTCCAATCACAGTGGAGGAGGGGCGGGACAAATACCACAACAACCAATCGCCGTATCGTACCACGATTGATAAACAAAACAGAAGTACCACAGCAAACAAAGCGCATAGCGGAAGAAAAGCTGGCAAGCGCCCACAATTGGTGTTTTTCAGTGCGTTTAAACACTTTGGTGTACACGGCCCCTAAGTCACTTTAGGAAAAAACAATTGTAAAATATTTACCAGACTGTCAATCAAACTGTACTCACTGCAGACTGCTGGGCGAGCTTGTGTCGGGTATACTGAATGGCTCTTTTGTTTTCTTGTTGTTCCTTTCCCAGAGAAACACTGCAAAAGAAAAATAATAACATAAAAATATTAGCGCTGCCGTCCACACTGTAAAAAACTCTAAAAATTCTTAAATGAAGATGTGTTTTCTTGAGCAAAACTACCCAAGAAGTTTTTAGACCAAAATATCAAATTTAAAGGAATATTCCATTTTCTTAAAAGAAAAATCCAGATAATTTACTCACCACCATGTCATCCAAAATGTTGATGTCTTTCTTTGTTCAGTCCAGAAGAAATTATGTTTTTTGAGGAAAACATTGCAGGATTTTTCTCATTTTAATGGACTTTAGTGGACACCAACACTTAACACTTGACTCAACACTTGACAGTTTTTTTTCAACATAGTTTCAAAGGACTCTAAACGATCCCAAACGAGGCATAAGGGTCTTATCTAGCAAAAAGATTGTCATTTTTGACAGGAGGAATGAAGAATGTGCTCTTTTAAACCACAACTTCTCGTCTGGATCCGGTCCAGCGCGACCTAAAGTAAATGCGTAGTGACGTAGGGAGGTCACGTGTTACATATATAAAGATTTGTGGACCATTGTAAACAATAAACTGACACAAAGACATTAATTAGTATCAGTTGACATACAACAACGTAGGAACGGTGCTCTTTCAAGACGCTTGTAAACACTGGGGCGGAGTTTCGCGTTCGTCCTCTGTGACCTCTTGACGTCATGACGTATTGCGTGGGGTCACGCTAGCGCATGACGACCGGATCTAGACGAGAAGTTGTGCTTTAAAAGTGTATATTTGTTGTTTTTCTTGTCAAAAGTGACGGTCGTTTTGCTGGATGGGACCCTTGTGGCTCGTTTGGGATTGTTTGTGGTCCTTTGAAACTCTGTTGAAAAAAACTGTTACGTGTTGAGTTAAGTGTTAAGTGTTGGGGTCCATTGAAGTCCATTGAAGTGAAAAAAATCCTGCAATGTTTTCCTCGGGAGGCATGGTTTCTTCTCGACTGAACAGGGAAGGACATCGGCATTTTGGATGACATGGTGGTGAGTGGATTGTCTGGATTTTTCTTTTAAGAAAATGGACTATTCCTTTCAGTGATGTTGTGCATGAAACAAGCGCAAAAAAACTCCCAATGGGGTAAGCAAAAAAATCTTGAAAATTTTCTAAATTCAAGAAAAATTCAAGAAAATTTTCTCAGATTTTTTTGCCTGTTTTATGCACAAAATTACTTAAATGTGTTATTTTTTGTAAAAACTAGACTTATTTTATTGGGTCGTTTTGCTCATCAAGAAAAAGCATCTTAATTTAAGAATGTTTTGATTTTTTACTGAAAACAAGACAAAAATAGTAAGAATTCACTGCAAAAAAAAATAGTTTAGGTAATTCCTCAGCAAAATTACCTAAAAATAAATCTAGTTTTTAGACAAAAATTAAAACATTTAAGTGAATTTGTGCTTAAAACAAGCAAATAAATCTGCAAATGGGGTAAGACAAAAATCATGAAATAAGTTTACTTTTTTCTTAAACACTTAATTTAAAAAATATATATTTTTGTTATTTTTGCTTGTTTTAGGCACAAGATCACTTAAATTGTATATTTTTTGTCTAAAAAGTAGTTTTTTTCTGAGGTCATTTTGCTTATCACGAAAATTCATCTTGATTTTAGAATGTTTAGATAATTCTACCGGAAACAAGACAAAAATACTAAGTTAGAAAGTCATTTTTTGCAGTGCAATAAAACATTAAAAAATTCAAATATTAGAAAACCTAAAGCTTGAGCATAATGCTCATTTTGGGTGTTTCGTAATCAGACAATGTGATGTGTAAACAGGGCCTGAGTGTTTGTGTCTCACACTTTCTCCTCCAGTTGTCGCTGTTGCCCTTCGTAACTTTTCCTCAGTTTTTCCAGCTCATCTTTCATGATATTGTGCACTTCCTACATCAAAAAACAACATTACAGTAACAACATCATCACAAAAACTACAATAAACATTTATTTATAGGCATACATGACTGATCAATCAACATTCTTACATTTCTCACCTGCGGGACTTTGCTCTGTTCAAAATCCTCGGGCTGTCATAAAAATAAAATGAAATGTATCAGTTAGTGCTGTTGAATATAAAGTAAGCTGTTTGTGTTTGTGAAAAATCAATAAATAATTAAGTGATGCGAGACCCTGACTCTGTTTTGTGATGCCCTACTGAGGAGCGCTCGAACCCTCTCCACCTCCAGCGTGTGTCTGTGTGTGCGCTCTCTCTCTCGCAGGAGTGTGTCGTGTGTTTGTGCGAGGGTGAGCAGCTCGCCGCTGAGCTCTTCGGTGTGCGCACGCTCTCTCTCATAAGCGGCACTCATTGAAAGAAAATCGGCCTTTAGCACCGCGTGCTCTTCGGCCAGGTCACGCTCACTTCTCTCAATGATTTCTAAACGTGCCGACGATGCCGACGCTTCCTGTCTAAGCCGATCTCGCTCCATCTGAAGAGATGAGATGGTGCCGTCCTGGGATAAAACCTGGGAGAGAGCATAAAATATATACATCAATACATAGCCATCCATCCCTTTAGGTGAGTCACCATGAATTAAAAGTAGGCTACCATGTTTTTCAGCTCAAAGATCTCTGCTTCATACTTCTCTCTCATTTTATTGGCATCTATTTGTACATCTACAAGGTTTTTTGAGATCTGAAACACAAAAATATGACATTTAAAGTAGAGCATCTGATTATGAAGCAAATACATTTATGCAATTTAAAGGTGCACACTGTAACTTTTAGAAGGATCTCTTGACTTGAGAAATGCAATATATATTCTCTACAGAGCGCATTTATTACTATATTATCTCAGACGATGACATGTTTGTCCTGTGGCGGCTACCGTAGCTTCTCTATGCGTCTCGAAAGGGAGAGGTGAGCTGTGGGCTAAGTCATTGGTTGCAATTCACAATCTCACCACTAGATGCCGCTAAAAGTCTACACAGTGGACCTTTAATGTATACATATAGGTGTATTACATAAGAATCAAACCCATTTCCTACCTTCAGCTTTTCTTCTTCACATTGGACCAGTTTGACGGATAGATCGCTCTTTGAAGCGGCCTGCTGGCCAAGTTTGTTCTGGACCGAGCCAAGCTTACTGAACAGCACTTCATTACGTTCACGCAGCTGTACCTGTATAGACAAAATATATAGACTGTATATCAACATTACAATGACCCATGACAAGACAAAATGTTGGGTTATTTTCAACCCAGCGTTGGGTCAAAAAGGGACAAACCCAGCTGTTGGGTTAAATTAAACTAGAAAATGTTTACAATGGGTTAAAACATGCCCGCATAGGTTAAACTACAACCAAACGGGTCAAGTTTGCCCCTTTGGCAGATATTTTTGCTTGTTGTAAGCACAAATTCATTTAAATTTTATATTTTTTGTCTAAAAACTAGATTTATTTTTTTCGGTAATTTTGATCATCAAGAAAATACATCTTGATTTAAGAATTTTTCGATATTTATACTGAAAACAAGACAAAAATACTAAGTAAGAAAGTAATTTTTCGCAGTGTATACACTGCAAAAAATGATTTTCAAGAACATCTTTTCAAGATCCTTAGTATTTTTGTCTTGTAAATACGTTTAATAAGTCTAGAAAATAAGTCTAGTTTTTAGAAAATAAATATCAAATTTAAGTGATTTTGTGCATAAAACAAGCAAAAAAATCTGCCAATGGGGTAAGCAAATTTTTCTTGAATTTTTCTTGAATTTAGAGTTTAAGAAAAATGTTTTAAGATTTTTTGCTACCCCATTGGCAGATTTTTTGGATGTTTTATGCACAAATTACTTAAATTTGATATTTTTGGTCTAAAAACTAGACTTATTTTCTTGGGAATTTTTCTTGGGTATTTTCATCACAAATTTAAAAAAAATTCTTAAACCAAGATGTTTTCTTAATTAGCAAAATGAGCTAAAAACGAAAGTCGAAGTTTAAAAAAAATATCAAATGTAATTGAATTACTACTTACTGAATTACTGAAAATTTTATTTAAAACAAGCTAAACAATCTGCCAATGGGGCAATGATTTTTTTCACTTGTTT
Organism: Misgurnus anguillicaudatus; assembly: GCF_027580225.2. Taxonomy (NCBI): domain Eukaryota; kingdom Metazoa; phylum Chordata; class Actinopteri; order Cypriniformes; family Cobitidae; genus Misgurnus; species Misgurnus anguillicaudatus. The sequence continues at coordinate 30,623,358 of NC_073361.2, read as the reverse complement.
TTAGCACAAATTCACTTAAATGTTATATTTGTTGTCTAAAAACTGGACATTTTTCTTCAGTCATTATGCTCATCATGAAAATGCATCTTAATTTAAGATTTTTTAGATATTTGTACTGAAAACAAGACAAATATACTAAGTAAGAAAGTTTTTTTTCAGTGAAAGTATGAGGCATAGTGTAATGACATGTAAAAAATATCGAATCATCTGTTACACTGTAAAAAAATACTTTGCTGCCTTAAAATTTTTTGTTTAACTCAGATTTACAAGTCCTGTCAACAGAGATGAGTTGTCACAACTTATAAAATATAGTTGAGAAAAGTCAACTTAAATTAATAAGTTATAACAACTCGCCTGTAGTTATAACAACTCATCTCTAGTCAAGATAAATAATAGTATGTTGAAATGACTTGTAAATCCGAGTTGATTCAACAAAAAATTTAAAGGTAGCAAAGTATTTTTTACAATGTAGCACTATACTGTATGGATGTATTAGTTATATAAATATATATGGTAATGTTAGCATTATTTCTTGCATATGATATAAAACTGTCTTACATTCTCATCTGTTAAAGTGGATATTTGCTCGTGAAGTTGGTTTAGTGAGGTTGGTTCATTCATAGAGTCCATCATCATCATCAGGTGTCTGAAGAGAGTCGGTGTACAGTCTGGTTTCTATAAACATGAGTCTCCATGGAAGTAAAGATAAAGACATCAGTCTCTGAGGTAAACAGGAAACACGAGTCATGGACAAAATAAAAGATTTGTTGATGACTTGGTTAGTACACTGAAAATTATTCACTAAAAATTATACATTCAATTTACAAAAAATTTTAGGGTAAGTGGTTGCAATCAATTTATTTAAGCTACATCTAAACAAAAATAAATAGAAAAATAAAATAAAAAACTTTTGTTTAAATGTAGCTTAAATAAATTGATTGCAACCACTTACCTTAAAAAATTGAGTAAATTGAATGAATATTTTTTTCTGTGTAATATACTCAATAAATGGTAGAAAAATCATTGTGTTATTTTATAAAACACTTGGCACACATGGCACAAGCCTGACTGCATATTTTGCACTGCAACTTAGTATTTTTTCTTGTTTTCAGTACAAATATCTAAAAATTCTTAAAGAAAAAGAAAATAAGTCTAGTTTTTAAACAAAAAGCTAGCAAATTTGTATAAATTTGTGCTTAAAACAAACAAAAACAAGACAAATTCTAGAAAAATGTGCTTGGGCTGATTTTTTTTCTTTAAATTCACTTAAATTGTATATTTCGGGTTTAAAAACTAGACTTATTTTCTTAGGTCATTTTGCTCATCAAGAAAATCCATTGTACTGAAAGTCATACTTTTTGCATTGTGTACAACAATACTGTTATTACAGTATATTTAATAAGATATTCAAAGAAATATATAACATGCAAAAAGTAGTAACATTTATGTGCATGTGATTATGCAATATTTGTGGTGCATCTATTCAACAATGTTTGTTTTAATGTTTACTAAAATCCCTTTCGAGGCATTGCAACAAAACATGACACATAGCCTGGAGTATCATTGCTTGTCAAAAACATGGCTCACAGGACTATCAGCTCAGTTGTGTTGTGGAAACAGGTTTGCTGAATTGGTTCTTCTGTTTGGTAAATGTGAAATGTATTAAGGACTCTTGTGACAGCTCAAACCCCCTTTTGTCTTTCACAATGGAAATGGGTTGTAAATCCACACCAGTTATTGTTTAGCTTGCCGGCATTCCTAATTGTGAAACAACCCCCTGATGCATTTAAATGAAACACTGAATACACAGAAGAAACTGACGCCTGCTGTAAGTTTTGTAAATTATCATGTATTTAACATGCGTTGAAGCATAAGGCGGCATAACTTTTGATGCATTAAATTAAACTCAGTTCAGTTTCATTGATTATTTATTGCACATTATTTTAAAGCAGCTGTATAGACAAACTTTTTTTTGCTTTATATATGCTGATATGGTGCGGTTAGCTAAACAAAAGCCAACATCCAACATTATGTACACTGATTAAATGCTTCTTGAAAAAATAAAAACATTTTAAATTTTATAAATATTGTTCATTTTATTTAATTTTTTTTACATTTTTACTAAGTTATAACTGTGAAAATATATAAATGTTATGAAAATATATGTGTATATGCATTTTGCATGAATACATTTTTTGTTAACTATGCTGCATATTCATTTTTATTCACTCATTCAAGTGGACCAAATTACTGAACTTAAGGATTAGTGAATGTAAGTATAGGGGGCTATAAAAAGCCAAGCCGATACATCAAATTTGAGAAAAAAATGGCGTGTTCTCAGTCGTAATGATTATCATGATCTGCTTGTAGTGATGCACATCATTTTTTCTACGAAATATACGCATATTGAATACCTTCAACACAGAAATCTGCTCACCATAAACGTTTGACAATATATGAGATTTGTAGGGGCTGTCATTTAAATTATTCACTGAAAAGCAAGATAGATATGTAGAAAAATTTATTAAAACATATACAAATATATCCGAACAGGTCTCATCTTTAAATAATTGTACAAACTGACAAAAATCGTGGTCCCTGTGTGTTCATTCATAAGGCCACACACACTGTAAAAATGATTCGTTGGTTCAACTTAAAAAAGTAAGTTACCTGGTTACTTCAAATTTTTAGTTAATTTGGCTTTAAAATATTAGTTGATTTAAAAAAGTTGTGTAAAAATATTGTGTCAACTAATATTCTTAAGTTAAATGAACTCAAAATAAACTACTACTTACTTTTTCAAGTTGAACCAACAAATCATTTTACATACATAAGTGCATCTTGTGCATTCATACATGAACTACTCTAGTTAAGAGAAATTAACTTTACCAGTCACACAACTATCCCATTACACCATTTACAAGAGTGTTTAGAGAAAATCTGGCAGTCCATTAGTGATATGGCATCATTTAAGAAATGGGTAAATATTTTGTAGGCTAGCAGTGTGCATTAGGAACCGCAGTTATGTTGAAGGCAGATATCTGTTGCTCAGTGATTGATGTCCTCATCTTCCTCCACCTCTTCATCATCTTCACCCGTGTGTGTATTTGTTGTGTGTCCGTACGGCAGACGGATTCCAGCAGCGTTCTGTAGCGCCTGTAGACTGCTTTGACTCACATATAAACTCAGATTTACACTGGGACGTGCTGACCTGAGATCCTCCAGTTTACTCCATGCCTGATACACAAAAATACAAATTTGAGAAATGAATTTGAACTTGCAGCATTTAAGATCGGATCCATAAAAAAAAAAATGTAAATAAATGCAAATATAAACATTGTTTTATTGGGAATTTGGCAGAAATGTTGTCGCTAGTTGGCAGAATTATCATTTTACTTAAACACATACCTATAAATGTATGTACATTGGGGTAAAAAAAATCAAAAGTTTTGTTTCATGTGCTCAAGTGAAACTTTTATGTGCTCACGCGAAACCTTCATGTGCAGAATTTTTTTTAAAGTTTAGTTTCGCGTTCTCACGTGAAACCTTTGTGTGCGCACATGAAACCTTTGTGTGTGCACGTGAAACTATTGAGCTTGCACGTGAAACTATCACGTGCGCACGTGAAAGCAAAACTTTATAAACTCGATAGTTTTACGTGCGCACGCAAACCTAAACTTTATTAAATTTTTGCTCTATGTCCCCTTAGGGGCTCCGTAGAAAATAGTCTCTTAAGGGGGTCGCACACCAGCCACGCAGCTCAGCATTGAGTCGCGTCTAGGACAACTCGGAGCTTAATAGCGCGAGCTTCGTCAGAAAATTCAAGAAAAATTCAAAAAAATAATAATTGCTTACCCCATTGGCAGATTTTTTTTGCTTGATTTATGCACAAAATCACTTAAATTTGATATTTTTGGTCTAAAAACTAGACTTATTTTCTTTGCTCATCAAGAAAAAGCATCTTAATTTTTGAATTTTTTGATATTTTTACTAAAAAACAAGACAAAAATACTAAGAATTTTTTTCTTGAAAATCTTTTTTTGCAGTGTACGTTAAAGGCACACCAGGCAAGTCTGAGTATTATTTCTCTACTAGCTCCCCCTAGTGTCTGGGAGTAAATGCTTTCTATATCTGAGACTTTACGAGACTGAAGGACACCGGGTCGGATACAGCGAACTTGGAAGTGGGGTATTCTTCCTACAGACGGTAGGGGCGGGCGAGAGGGTCTTCATTCGTCATGTAATGAGTCATTTAACCATATACCGACTTACGAAGATGATTTATTAACATAAAAATGCCGCCTTGTGTCCCTTTAAAATGCAAAATATACGATTTTCAAGAAAAACATTTCTTAGTATTTTTGTCTTGTTTTCTGTAAAAATATCTAAAAAAAATTCAATTAAGATACTTTTTTTGATGAGCAAAACGACCCAAGAAAACAAATCCAGTTTTCAAACAAAAAATATCAAATTTAAGTGATTCTGTGCACAAAACAAGCAAAAAAAATCTGCCAATGGGGCAAGCGAAATTATTCTTGAATTTAGTGTTTAAGCAAAAAAAATTTGCTTACCGCATTGGCAGACTTTTTTGCTTGGTTTATGCACAAAATCACTTAAATTTGATATTTTTGGTCTTAAAACAAGACTTCTATTCTTGGGTCATTTTGCTTATCAAGAAAAAGCATCTTAATTTAAGAATTTTTAGATATTTTTACTGAAAACTAGACAAAAAAATAATAAGAATTTTTTTTCTTGAAAATCTTTTTTTGCAGTGTAATTTTTCCGCGTATGTACACTGCAAAAAATGACTTTCTTACTTAGTATTTTTGTCTTGTTTTCAGTAGAAATATCTAAAAATTCTTAAATCAAGATGTATTTCTTGATGAGCAAAATGACCTAAGAAAATAATACTAGTTTTTAGACAAAAAATATACAATTTAAGTGAATTTGTGCTTAAAACAAGCAAAAATAACTGCCCAATGGGGTAAGAAAATTTTACTTGAATTAAGTGTTTAAGAAAAAAGAAATCTTATTTCACAATTTTTTTTCTCACCCCATTGGCAGAAAATTTTGCTTGTTTTAAGGACAATTTCACTTAAATTGTATATTTTTTGTCTTAAAACTAGACTTATTTTCTAGGGTCATTTTGCTCATCAAGAAAAAGCATCTTAATTTAAGAATTTTTAGATATTTCTACTGAAAACAAGACAAAAATACTAAGTGAGAAAGTCATTTTTTGCAGTGTATGTAAACAGATATTGGCAGTTTCAGACACATACCTGTTGGAAGTTGCCCTGTTGGCAGTAGTATTCGACTAAAAAGCCATAGACGTCACCCACACGTACAGCAGGGTCCAGATCTTTCTCTTCCAGCAGAGACTCACATAAACGCACTGCTTCACCTGGATCCTCCTCATGCATTCTGAACACAAGTGTTGACAAGAGCAAATACAAAAACACACAAACAGAGACACATAAACATGTTTCACGAGTACCTCTGTGCCTGAATGAATTTCTTGATAAGTCCGAGTCTGTGTGTTAGTACGAGAAACCTGCCATCAGTCTCGTCTCCGCTGCGACCCTTCATTTTCGACAAACACTTACAAGCTTCTGTCAGAGCGCCGTACGCCTTCTCGTAATTCTGATAGTCGTCAATTTCCACCTATGCGTTCACACAAACCGTGTATAAGTCATACAGATCGATATTCTGCAATACTTTTGGACACGTTCTCAGTACCTCAGCACAGGCCTCATAAAAGCCGGCGAGGAGGTCAAGGGCGCGACCTTTGGTGTAGAAGCCAATGATGTTTTTCATGATCTCTGCGTCGTTCCTCCAGTCCAGAGACTGCAGATAGTTGCCTGCCATGACGTAGATTTCCTTCTGTCTGGACACGCCTGCAAAAAACACGATTTTCTCCGTGTCTCCAGATTTTAACAGCGCTCGCATTGCCTGTCAAAAACAAACAAGAACGTATAAGAAAAGTGTGAAAGGTAAATGTAACTAGCACACAAAGCTTGCGATCTGTAGATATGTCAAACCTTGATCTTATTGCCGGCCTGGGTGTATTTTTTAGTCGCTAGATGGTAGTTGCCCTGTCGCATACAACAGTCGGCGATCTTCTCCAACAGTTCCTTCCGGACGGTTTCAGACAGATGGGCGGAGTCTCGTGGCACCGTCAGACTTTCAGCCAGATCGTCGGTGATGGTCAAACTCTGGTCCAGACACAACTGGAGCGCTTCATTGTACTACACACATGTACAACACAGACCTTTAAAACTAAACCGTGGTTTATTTTTATTTATTTCTTGAGGTTAAAGGCGGGGTGCATGATCTCTGAAAGCCAATGTTGATATTTAAAATCACCTAAACAAACATTCCCCCACCCAATAGAATCTGGACCTTCTTTTGATAGACCTGCCCCACACATAAGCAACCCAGGCAATGATGTCGGTTAGTAGACACACCCCTTAATGCTGATTGGCTACAAGTGTGTTTTGGTACTCAGCTGGACTACCTTTCCAAAGCGTTTTTCAAAAATCGTGCACCCCGCCTTTAAAATGAATGGGTGAGTATGACAGTGTGTGGGTTATGCCTTCACCTTTTTGGCAGCCACTAGCAATTCCACTGCTTTCTGGTACTGAGCATGTTTTATGAAGAAATCTGAGCAGCGTGCGAGTAAGGCAGGATCACTGGTTTCATTTAGGTCCTCTGCAATTAGCTGCAAGGCTCCAAACTGCTCTGTGGCAAATGCTAGCTCCAATGCTTTAGAGACATGACCTGCCTAAAAGACAGATATATACAGAAGGAACGACAAAGAGACAATTATATTTATTAGGGCTGTCAAAATGAATTAATCCTGATTAATCGCATACGAACTTAAAGTTTATTATATTTGCGTGTATATTGTGTGTAATTATTATGTATATATAAACACACACATACATTTAATACATTGTATATATTTTTAAATCTATATATAAAATAAAATATATCAAAATATAAAGAAATATAAATATATAAATGTTTCTTATATACATACATGCATGTGTGTGCATTAATATACAAAATAATTACACATAGTGCGCACAAATATATTATGCAAAAACAAACTTTTATTTTGTATGTGATTAATCGCGATTTGACAGCCCGATTTGAAAGCAGATGCTTTTATTTAAATCAGCCTAAAAATCAACTTCAGTGCTTCAATGCTTTATTTCCATTACTTAAAAAATACTTTAAAACATAAATACCCACATGTAATAATAATTTTAAGCTGTAGAGGCCGCCATTATGCTTTGTGCATAGTGCATTCTGGGTCCATGACAATTTATGGTTGTTGTGAAATATTGGTACAGTTTACTAAAGTGAATATTATGGTATCTACTATAGTTTATCATGTAAAAATGTTTTCCCCACTCCTCGTCTTTATTTTGATCATCTCTCATTTGTATGTTTTTAGTATTGTTCATCACACTGTAAAAAACGGCTTTCTTACTTAATATTTTTTTCATTTTTTTTTCAGTACAAATATTTTAAAAATTCTTAAATGGGACATATCATATAAATCTGACTTTTTCCATGTTACGTGCTATATTTGGGTCCCCAGTGCTTCTATCAGGCTACAAAATGTGAAAAAGATCAACCTGTCAGAAGGGGATAATACCGCCCCTTCATCTGCACACTACAAAAAATGACTTTCAAGAAAAATTTAACTTAAAAATATCTAAAAATTCTTAAATTAAGATGTATTTTCTTGATGGGCAAAACGACCCCAAAAATAGCTCTAGTTTTTAGAACAAAAATGTCAAAAAAAAAAAAAAAATTGGGTAAGCAAATTTTTTCTTGAATTTAGTGTTTAAGATTTTTTGCTTACCCAATAAATTGTATATATGGTATTTTGAGCTAGAACTTCACATATGTACTCTGGGGACACCAAAGATTTATTTTACATCTTAAAAATTCTTGTTTAATGTCCCCTTTAAATCAAGATGTAAGTCTAGTTTTAGACAAAAAAGAAACAAACATCAAATTGAAGTGAATTTGTGGGTAAAAAAGCAAAAAAATTAAATTAAATTAAATTAAAATTAATTCAACAAACATATTCTTACCCCATTGGCAGATTAATTTTTTTTTTGCTTGTTTAAAGCACACATTCACTTCAATTGTATTTTTTGTCTAAACATAGATTTTTTGTGTCATTTTGCTCATCAAGAATTTTTAGATGTTTGTACTGAAAACAAGACAAAAATATTAAGTAAGAAAGTCATTTTTTGCAGTGAATTTATGTTACTCTCTGGTTCATAATTAATATATGTTTCTTGCATGCAGGTGTCAAAACTACATAGCGCCACCTACTGTCTGTCTGCATTTATAACTCTCATTTTTTCCACATCATTTTACCATCTACTGAAGACATGTTTACCTCACTTAGCATTAATAATACAGGTTTTGATTGCAACGATTTGACGTCATGTATTGTGATGTAAACAAAATGGCATACTCTGTGTAAAAAGAAAGTTAAAACTATGACATTTGTACAGTTTTTTAAAAGTTTACATTTATATGCCAAATCCCAGTGTTAATGTATTACGCCATAGACATGTTTATAGTGGGGGTACCCTCCAAGACAAAAGTTGGCCCACAATGACCTTTAATTTGGCCCGTCATGCCACGTGAGAAGTAAAAAGGATGAACGTCATTGACGCAGATGTTCATATTTCTAATTAAACATTTTCTAAAATGTATTTTTTTATTTGTACATTACAAAAATGTAAATAGAAATTAAATCCAATGAATTAAATAATAATACTTTTTATAAATCACCAAACTCAATGAACTTGGGTACTATAGGTTAATAATGGAGAGGTCGAGGCAGTGCAATACAGAGAAAAGGAAATTTAAAAATGATTTCTTTTTTTACAACAGGTACATTTGAAAATAAAATTGCATTAGTTATGCATAAATAGAGTAATGTTTGCTTATTTATTTTTTAAATATTAGAAAAATATTAATTAAGAGAATCAGATCAACTTTTATTTTATCAGCAATATTTATTTTCAGCCCACGGCCTTTAGTCAGGTTTGATTTTTGGCCCTTGGTAGGAAAAAGTTTGGGCACCCTGCTCTAACATATATATTTTTTTAGTAAGTGTCTTCCCTAAGAATCAAGACTTTTTTAATTGAAAAAAAATGTTTACTATTTGACCATCTAGTAGTGCATACAGTTTGGCAATGTAAATGCCAGATAATTCTCCAAGAGAAAGCGCAGTCTTATATTAATCTGTTGGCACCCCCTAGTGGTTAAATGTGTCACTGCATGCATGTACATTTCAACATCCTGGCTGGAACACTGAGCTTCATGTTTGTACGCATGTGCACATGAGTGTAATACCTTATGATAAAGCATAACAGCTCGGTCCATGTGTGTTCCCTTTTCTTCGTAATACATGGCCGTGTCCATCATATCCTCTGGATTACTGAGCAGCGCCAGATTCATGAGCTGCTCGTCCAGGTTATTCTCTTTACACAGTCGGATGGCGTTGTTATAGGCTTGCGCTCGTGTGTAAAAGTGCACCGATTGGTTGATCTCATCCTGCCCCTCGTATTGCCGAGCAACGTGATAGGACGCTGCTCTGTTCCCCGTCTCATTGGCTATCAGACTCGCCTGTCAAATATACAAAACAATAGTTTTATGGTCATATATATATATATTTCCCTAATAGACTAAACCCATGCCAAGCATTACCTTATGAATGTTCCCAAGATAGCAGTGAACGCGCACTTGAGACAGATAATCCTGAGCTAAGTCATAGTAATTTAGTGCTGCCTCCATATCTGATTGGCTCTCCAGATAATGTCCCCACCACTTATACAAATCCCTGTCCAAAACACAAGAATATTAGCCAATCAGAGAGCAGTGACAATAATCACAATTAATCTCAATTAATGCATGCATACTCACTTATCTTTCATTTTATTAATGTAGAGCTCCAATGAAACATTATCCTCCATTAACATTCTTGGTACTTCGAACCGGTGCGTGTCAGACTTCTCGTAACTACAAAGAAAATGAAATATACCACAAAAACACCCTTTTAGTAAAGATTTCATCTATATATTATTTATCTGCCTTAATGAACAACCAATAGAAGAGTAAAACATTGAGAAAGAAGATGATAGCTGGTGTGTAAACTCACTATTGCAGTGCAAGGCTCTTGTCTCCCATAGCTTCCAGGTGTTTGGCGTAGCTGTAGTAAGTCGTGCGGAGATGAATGCGATCGTGCGTCTCTGCCGTTTCGATCGCCTGCTGCCATTGGCCAGCTGCTCGATAAAACTTATTCAGTAAATCAAACCGTCCGCACGACTTATACAAGCGCTCTGCATCCTCCTGTCGAGAGACGGAGAGATGCTGTGAAAAATCTGCATGTTTAGTTCTCTTATTGTTAGTAAATGTATGAGACAGAGCGGCTCCGTGTAAACTGGGTTTATTTAGAGAACTCTGTGTTTGTGCTGTGTACTTTAAACACAATGTAAAGCTTTATTTGCAATGCGTGTAACATCCGCTACGTGACGTCTTTGACTGAGAAGTATTTACAAATAAACACAAATACAATGCACACTAAATGTATACATATGGGAACTGATGTAGGGCCATGCTTGATTTTATCCTTTCACTTTAAATTGGATCACTGCCTGTGCTAAAGTTCACACATTTTGCATGACTTTCCTTCCTTAGAAAAATGTGCACTGATGAGTAAAAAAGCTTTTATTTCAGTAGGTTTTGGATGCGCACATTAGGTGTATACTTATACATTGCAAAAAATGATTTTCAAGAAAAATTTTGTAGTATTTTTGTCTTGTTTTCAGTAAAATATCAAAAAATTCTTAAAATAAGATGCTTTTTCTTGATGAGCAAGAAAATAAGTCTAGTTTTTAGACCAAAAATATTAAATTAAAGTGATTTTGTGCATAAAACAAGCAAAAAAAATCTGCCAATGGGGTAAGCAAAAAAAAATTTTTTTCACATTTTTCTTAAGCACTAAATTCAAGAAAATTTCAAGAAAAATTTGCTTACCCCATTGGTATTTTTTTTTTTTTTTTTTTGCTCGTTTTATGCACAAAATCACTTGATATCGTTTTGCTCATCAAGAAAAAGCATCTTAATTTAAGAATTTTTAGATATTTTTACTGAAAACAAGACAAAAATACTAAGACATTTTACAATAAGGTTGTATTTGTTTACAATTAGTTAATAATGCATGTACTAACAATGAACAATATTTTTACAGCATTTATTAATCTTAGTTAATTTTGGCATTTGTTAATACATTTATAAAATCAAAAGTTGTAACTTTTTTAATGCACTATGAATTAACATGAATAACTGTATTGACGTTAAAGGCGGGGTGCACGATTTTTGAAAAACGCTTTGGAAAAGGGAGTCGGGCCGAGTACCAAAACACACTTGTGGCCAATCAGCAGTAAGGGGCGTGCCTACTAACCGACATCGTTGCCTGGGTTGCATATGTATGGGGCGGTTCTATTAACAGATTCCTTTGGGGTAGTGGCGTGTTTGTTTAGTTGATTTCAAATGGCTTTCAGAGATCATGCACCCCGTCTTTAACCTACATTAACAAGAATGAATACATAATAAAAAACTATTATTGTTCATTGTCTGTTCATGTTAGTGAATGCATTTACAGTACTAATGTTTACAAGCTTATTGTAAAGTGTTACGCAATTTGTATATTAATGCCTCTTTAAGATGAATCGCTTCATTGTTTTTCTTATGTTGTTGTTAATTGCTTTAGATAAAACGTAAAAGTAAAGAGTGAATGTTAATTTCAAGTTGTCTTTGAGAAAGTGTGTTTCTCACCAGCATGCCCAGCTGTGTAGCCAGCACTGCCACCTGCGCCTCCACCTCTGGCTCCTTCTCTGCATCCCTGAGAGCTCGGGCGGCACGAGCGTTACCCATGTTACCCAGACACACGCGTGCCACGTCCAGCCGACGACTCTTCACACACATCCGTGCCATGTTCTCCCATACGGCCTCACTAAAAAATAAACATCCTTCAATATCAAAAGTGTTCACAAAACACACTTTCAGTGGCATAGGAAAAGAAGAAGATAAGCATTATTATATAGCAAATAAATTAATGTCTTTGTATTTTTGTCTTGTTTTTCAGTTTAATTATCTAAAAAGTCCCAAATCCAGATACATTTACTTATGAATCAAAATAATCCAGATACATTTACTTATGAATCAAAATAATCCAGATACATTTACTTATGAATCAAAATTACCTAGTCTTATTTTCTGAAACAAATTATTACTATGAAGTGAGTTTATGCTTAAATAAGTAAAGATATCTGCCAGTAAGTAAGAAAAATTAACTCAAAATTCAAGTTCAACCTCATAAATTCAAGTTTCAACTTAATTCAATAATTAATTTTTTAAAGGGCACATATTATGCTATTAAAACTACAAGATGTTTGGACATAAATGTGTGTTGGCAGTGTGTTAACACAACCACCATCCAATGAAGAACCCCCCCCCTAATTTTTAATCCCCATTAAACCAAAGCAGTCTAATTGGACATTAGTTTTGATTTTCTTGTTAATGTGACATCACACTGATAAAGCCCCACCCACAGCCACTGACTGACAGTCCTGCATTACCTGCATAGTTCCATTCCTAAGCAAGTTGTATACTGCCCACCATATCTCAATCGTAAGATACTATTGTCTCAGACTGTATTAACAGGAATCTGATTTATTTTCACTTAAAGCATGCACTGTCTCTTTTGGTAAAGGACTGAGGAGAAGCAGCTCATTTCCATTTAAAGGTACAGACACAAAAACAGTGCGTTTTGCTCCCACCCAATTAGGGGCATTTTGGACATGATATTGTAAATGATCGTTGGTGTATTTTGAGCTTAAAAGTTCACAGACACATTTTGGGCACACATGAGATTTATATTACATCTTGTAAAATGAGCATAATAATGTCATTCATACAATCTTAGTGTAAGGAAAGAGTCAATGGGTCTCATTCACTAATAATTGTGTACGCTTTTCGTATTTATACGCACACTTGAACTTCCCACGAAAACTTTCCGTCTAATTCACAACACATGCGTACGCACATAAATTTGTTCTTACGTTAGTGAATTTGGAGTGTTCTACATGAGCGGCAGCGTGCACAAGGTTGGTCATTTGCATAAAACACGCCCAAACCAACTCCATATAAGGGCTTTCCGTAGTGCAGCGCTAGTTGACAAAGAATTTTAGAGCAGTTTGTCATAGAAGCAAAGAGCTCAAAAAGAAATCCAAGATCATATTTATTATCGATAAAGTTACGTTTTGCTTTGCATTTTTTATTTGGGAGGTTTTGCTGTCACTGGAGGAAGTCAGTGCTGTCCACTGACCGGAGTAACATTAAATAAGTATTGAATGCGTTAAAAAAATATGACATTTAATTAATATGGCAGAGACGCGTATCTGTATCTAAAAAAAGTGATTGACATTTGATGAGTGATTCTCATTACATTTACATGACGTTTACATTAGGCATTAAGCCGATGTTTTCATATAGAGATTTAAAAAGCGAGGAAGGAAACCGTGAAGATTTTTCATTAAGTGCATCTTCTTTATTTATTTTATATATCAACATTATCATACACATTATAATTGTAGTATTTAATTATAGTTTACGTGACTATTGCGTTACGATTGCGTTTTAGGTTTTCTTACATTTTTGTGTACATTTAGAAGAAATTTGGATGCGAAAGTTTTAGTTGAATCACGATTTGTTCGTGAAAACATCTGTACGCACATTTCACGCACAAATTTTCGCGTACGCTTGCTTAATGAATGAGACCCATTGTGGTCACTTTATACTAAAAACATAACATGTTGCATTAAGCATCAAACCTGTTGTCTAAAGCCCGGGATACACTGCCTGATTTTTCGCTGTCTCAGACGAAAGATTGCCATCATGAAACAATCGTTGCGATTTCTGTGATCATGGCTCTTTATCGGTGGTCCTGTGTTGTCCAGTGAGGTACAAAGACGGCTGTTTTCCGGGTCTTGTGTCCAAAGATAGCCTACGATGGTTTTCTGACAGTGTCATAAATTCAGCATGATCAATGCACAGTGTGTTTGTTGCTACGACTTGCGTTTACCACTAGCGCATGCTGGTGACGTTGCGCTAACGTGTGACGCAGCCGTCGAAGCCTCCCTGTCATCATCGTACAGTCTACATGCTTGTTGTAACAAAGTTTAAATGATCCATGTCGCACAGTGTGATAAGGTAATGATCTTATAGGAGCGTAAAAATCCTGCAGTGTATTCCGGGCTTTAAAGTGACTGTAATAGTATGCCGACTAACTCAATTCATTCATCCTGAATCATTTTACAAAACAGCACAAAACAGCTGCGTCTGCCATTTAAAGCTGCAGTCGGTTTCACCTCATAAGAGAATCACTTCAGTTATGCGTGGAATGACCCAACAACTCTCTCCCACTCGTTCGGCCCTTCATACCCTCCCTCCATTTTTCATCCTCTCCCATCTGGTCTCCATTAATCCAAAATCCACCCAACCCGTTCTCTCGCCCCTGTTCACTTCGTTCGGCTTTAGTAGATACAGATGTGGGCTGTTTATTAAAGTTATTCAACAGGAAATTCCCTCGATCTTTGGGGGCCTAGAACTGAAGTACAGAGTGCAAGAAAAATGTGACCCAGTCTGTGAAAACCCAACTAATGTCTACATAAAATCATCCTATATAATCTAAAATACATTCAGTGAAAATGTATGATTTGCCATCATGATGCCTGAGTTTTACATCTTCCAAAGAAGGTATTCGGAGACATTTCTGCTGTGTGGGGTTGGGGATGCTTGTGTTATGTCATTGCACAATAGTAAGAGGAAATCTCCAAGAGATTTTGTTCTCTATATATGGCTCAGGACCCTCCTTCAATGTACAGAGCTCTCCATTAATAACCAACACACTGAGTAAAATAGAGAGAGAGAGAGGACGGGTGTTGTATGCTGTTCTGTCTGCTTTCCTTCCAGGAAACACATCCTGTAGCTGGAGTAACATATTTGTCCCAGTGAGAGAAAGAGAGAGAGAAAGAGAGAGAGTTTATTCTCATGTACACCCCACGTCCCATCACAGTTCTTCTGGGCTTTTCATGGATAGCCACACGTTCACACTCAGACATGAGAAACTAGTCAGGACTTTGTAATTTGAGACAACAGCGCTTCAAAACGAGTCAGTGACCAGGAGAGAGAGGGAAGAAAAAACAGAGACCCCATCACGGCGATCTTTCAGCATTCCTCAGCATTCCCAGCAGGGAGAAAAAAGGATCCAGCACTCTGCGCGCAAGGAGAAAGGGGAGGTGCGGACGGACTGCAGAACAACAGAAAACTGAAAACCATTTGGGGAAAAGTCAGAAGAAGAACGATTTTAAAGCAAGTTTCTGTGTGTTTATGTGATGGCCTTGGAGGTCTACGGTTCAGCCCTACGAGCAGCTTCGGCCCCGGTCTCAGAGGAGGAGGGCTAGAGACACCCGGCGCCCCAAAACCTCTCAAAGCACAAGAATGAGCGGTGATGTCCTCTAGCTAATTTCTTACAGTGCGAGAGGAGTGTGCGCGTACCCACCGGCTGGCGTTTCGGCCCTTCGGAGGCTCCGGCGGGCGAGGGGGGACGGTGGGCGGCCCGGGTAAAGTGGGGCGTATGGCCGTGCACAGGTTGATAGTGGTGGCTGCAGCGGTGGCCATGCTTTCTCTTCTTCTCAATAACGTGGCTACGTTCAGCTCAAGCTGGGTGCTTCAGGTTCTGAAGGATGGGCACAGGCGAAGCGTGGGACTTTGGAGAATGTGTCCACAGGAGGATACACATCAAGCTCAAGCAATGACAACCTGCAAGTGGCTCAATTGGGGATCGGACACAGCGGGGCACCAGGAGTCACACAGCACTGTCAAACGTGAGTTTTGCATTTTTACTGCATATGGCAGACATTTTTATCCTAAGCGACTTACAGTGCATTAGGAGGTATAGTTTTTATCAGTATGTGTGTTCCCTGGGATCAAACCCATGACCTTTTGCGCTGCTAACGCAATGCTTTACCACTGAGCTAGAGGAACCACACATGAATTCAAGTGAAGCATGATAGATTTTTGCACATCTTAATGGATGTTGAACTTTTATTTTATTTAAAGTGCTTTAAATGTTAAAGGATAAATGTGGATTCGTATTATTATTATTGATTATGTTCAGCTATCAAGAAGTATAACATTTATTTTCTTGCCTTATAAATGGTTTATAAATTGCACATTATGTCCTAAGTAGAATTTACACCTGTTGCGGCATCTAGGCGTAGCATACATCCAAGACTAAATCTTACGTCTAGTCAAAGGTAGGCGTAAGTATAAAGTGTTAACTTATTTTTATGGCAAAAAATAAATAATTAAATTGACAAGACATTGGCGCATCCAATGCACACGCAAGCTAGGCTTTTATGCATGCAGAGTGAGAGACCGCACCAATAAATTCTTATATCATATAATACTTAAATATTTACTGTTTGCGCAAAAGGTAATAATTAATAATTGTTACCTTTTGCGCAAACCAGAAAAAATTTGTACAGGTTTGATGGGTCTACATGTGACGCACGCATTTGTAACCTAACGACGCGAAAGGCCTCTCAAGGTGGTTAAATGCATACGTGAGACACGCATCGTCTACGCTGAGCGTAGCTGCACCTCGTTGTAGTAATAAATGGTGCAACAGGCGTAACATTTTTTCACAAAGCCTGACATAGCTAAATCCAACATAGTTCTTACACCCAAAGTTTTAACGTCTAGCTGGGGCCAAGCCATCAAGCTGATGTCATCAGAGAATGATCGTCACAAGTACATATTGAGATTTGGATTAAAGTGTATAAGGGCACATCATTTAAAAAAATGACCTACATGAATAAATTGTTTATGATAAACACTGCAATATTTCATAAAAAATAAAAATTGTCAGTTTTGACATCATGGGGACTTTAATGCTTAACAGATGTTCAAATGCCTCTCATGCATTCTGGAAGCAAAATGACAGCAGAAAAATATCCAGTCGGGCCACCAAAGTTAGTTACACAAACACGACAAGTGTTTTGTTGTAACTTTCAGATGTTGGCATTGGGATACATCACACATCGGCTAAAAAATAAAGTTCTATAACTGTCACATAATGAATCCAAGACTTTACATAACATTTGCCATGAAACATGGAAAATCTTTGAAAGAAAACCCAGGGCACAGATTTGCTTGTAACATGCAGCATGGCACGTCCGTCCATCTTTCTCCCGATTTAGAAATAGGAAACGGATGGACACAGTGAAGAATTGTGGGTTTTAGGAAGTGACACCCTCATGGCAAAGCCGTGTCTATGACTGCACATCTGCAGCTGGATCTTCCTTGCAATGATTCAGATCCTTTACCGACACAGACTAAATGTCAACCATAGAATGGTATTTCATTGACTATTAGAAATGTAGTCAATAAATATGATAAATAACAGGCATCATAATAAAATAAACATGCCTTTCCATCATCAAAAAAGAAATGAAAAATGAAGACAGAATTGTCATTTTTGGGTAAACTATTAATTTAAGTGCTATGTACAAACCAGCTGAACCCTGATATTTGTGTTCTTCTGATTTCAGTTCAGTTCGACATGATGCGGGCGTGTAACCTGATGGCTACAGTGGCTTTGACAGTGGGTCAACTGATCTTCCTGTTTGGGTTACTTGAGATAAGCCACATTACCCAGGATTCCCAATGGTGGGAGGAAGCCATCGCTGCCCTCTTCCAGTTAGCCAGTAAGTGCACACTATTAATGAAACCATTTCATTTAAGAAATAGTTCACTAAAAAGTTATCAATCTTTCAATATCTACACTCTGTAGTGCAGAGGTATGCAACGTCGGTCCTGGAATGCTGATGTCCTGCTGATTTTAGCTCCAACCCTGATAAAACCTTGCCTACCATTCCCATTCATCTTCATTTAGCAAAGTTTCTGTTCGATAAAAACCAAACAGAATTGTCATTCTTGGCCAGACTATTCCTTGAACTCTTCAATATCTAACAAACCCATTAGTAGAGATACAGACTCTATTGTGCTGTGTTTCTTGTTCTGCGTTTGGGGGAAAGGAAAGATGAAGCTTTGAGGGTCTATAACAGAATAAACACCAACAAAAAACAGCAGAGACTCCACACATACACACACAATTCAACAGGAAACAACAAGAACTCGGGCCACAGTCCCACTTACACATTTAATCAAGTCCATCAGGGACATACACTTGGCATGTCTCTTCAAAATTTGTTCATCTACCATAGAAGCATGTTGGCATGGCTAAACATGCACTTTTAAAGGATTAGTCCATTTTCTTAAAAGAAAAATCCAGATAATTTTCTCACCACCATGTCATCCAAAATGTTGATGTCTTTCTTTGTTTAGTCGAGAAGAAATTATGTTTTTTGAAGAAAACGTTGAAGGATTTTTCTAATTTTAATGGACTTTAACCTTAACTCAACACTTAACAGTTTTTTTCAACAGAGTTTCAAAGGACCACAAACAATCCCAAACGAGGCACAAGGGTCCTATCTAGCAAAACGATTGTCATTTTTGACAATAAAAATAACAAATACACACTTTTAAAGCATAACTTCTCGTCATGTAGATCCGGTCGTGATGCGCCAGCTGACCCCACGCAATACGTCATGACGTCAAGAGGTCATAGAGGACGAACGCGAAACTCCGCCCCAGTGTTTACAAGTGTGTTGAAAGAGGACCGTTCCTACGTTGTTGTATGTGGACTGATACTAATTAATGTCTTTGTGTCAGTTTATTGTTTACAATGGTCCGCAAATGTGCGTTTTATATATGTAACACGTGACCTCCCTACGTCACTACGCATTTACGTTAGGTCACGCTGGACCGGATCTAGACGAAAAGTTGTGGTTTAAAAGAGCATATTTTTTATTCCTCTTGTCAAAAATGACAATCGTCTCGCTAGACAAGACCCTTATGCCTCGTTTGGGATTGTTTATAGTCCTTTGAAACTCTGTTGAAAAAAACTGTTGAGTTAAGTACCAAATGTTGGGCTCCACCAAAGTCCATTAAAATTAGAAAAATCCTGCAATGTTTTCCTCAAAAAACACAACTTCTTCTCGACTGAACAAAGAAAGACATCAACATTTTGGATGACATGGTGGTGAGTAAATTATCTGGATTTTTCTTTTAAGAAAATTGACTAATCCTTTAACAATATGATGACGTGCATGATGTTATAGATGTTTAAATAGTCAGTATATTGAAGGCATACAGCCATGTTTGAAGATGATACGTTTTAAACAAATCCTTAACAAAGTTTAAAAGCATACACCACTCACGGTTTGTATTACAGACATGAATAATCTGGATTTACAAACTCAAATCATGCAAACTGTTAAAGAGCACTTATTGTCCGATTCACATTTTTACATTTCCTTTGGTGTGTAAGTGTGTATTAGTTCATGTTACCGATATGCAAAAGGTACAAACCCCAAAGTAAACGATGCCGCGATTTATCGTCTCCAACATAAATCTCTTTTGTTGGACTACGACAAACACACGGATTATAGGCAACAGTTTACTTCCTAGGATTGGTGATGTAGACCTACATTATCATAATTACTCCCACTACGGACTTACAGACTGTACGTTAACTCTTGTTAGCATTGCATTCTGAATCTTTCAAACATGGTAAGGAGCGTCACATTTCCAGCTGACGTTAGTTGTATTTAGACTAGTGCTGGGCAAAGATTAATCGCGATTAATCGCATACAAAATAACAGTGATTTTTTGCATAATATATGAGTGTGTAATTATTATTTATATATTAATACACACACATTCATGTATGTATTTAAGAAACATTTACATGTGTATATATATTAATTCATATTTGAATATATTCTATATGATACATAATTTTTTTTTATTATATATAAATAAAAAAAACTGAAATGAATATATGTATGTGTGTGTGGTTAAATATACTTAACAATTACACACAGTACACACACATATATTATGTAAAAAAAGACTTGTATTTTGTATGCGATTAATCGCGATTAATCTTTGCCCAGCACTAATTTAGACCAATCACAACGTACAGATTAGCTGGTCTATCAGGAACACAGAGCTTTTTAAAGCAATGCGTTTCAGGAAAAGAATAAAATCTGGAGCTACAAAAATGTACAGTATGTGGAAAATAATGTGTTTTTAACCATAAACCACATGAACACATTGTATTATACCAAATACACAAAATAAAGTTTTTTAGCAATGAAATAGGTGCACTTTAAAGAGACGTGTGCTATTACTTCTCTAATGCCGTGTACACACCAAAAGCGAAGCATCACATTCCTAGCTGTAGATTACTTGTGGGATTTAATATTTTTAACTTGAGCAGAAAACGAGTTTGAGGCGAATAGCATGTATTTTTCGCATCGCATGTCATTCACACCGCACATCATTCGCATCTATTCGCATCTTGGCATTGACTTTGTATGAAATTTACGCGCAAATAATAAAAAAGCTTCTGGTGGGTACACAGCACAAGCTTTCTGACTTTAGAGATGCGATGCATATTAAGTTTCTGCACAAGAGCGCCCTCTGGCTTTTAGATGTAACGGCATTTCACCGTAATTCATCGAGAAGCATAGTAAGCAAATTGTACGATTTATCGTTACACCCCTAGCCAACACTTAACAATGCCCTGACAACCACCCACATCCACAACAGATGTGCACAGCGGTAGTCGTGGCCTAATTGTTGAAAAGTCCGGCTTGTACCCTTAAGGTCGCCAGTTGGAGCTTCACGGCCAGCAGGTGATGTGGTCACATTTTGAGGATGGGCTACCATACTTGACAATGCTTCTTCCTAAACATCAGGTGCTTCTGTGACGTATGTCCTCTTGTAGATTAAGGAAAGAGTTTTGATTTAGTTTCATAACTACTGTGCTGTTTTGTTGTGATGGCGGTCTGTTGCTACAGTATCAGTAAATCAGTGCACAATGTTTGTGCAAGCGTGTGCTAGTGTGCGTTTTAGGTGACAATAGTTATATTTAGCTAAACGGGGTCCAGAGCACCAGCGGCAGCCGCGTTGCTCCAGAGAGCGACAGTCAGGCGCCAGGATATCCCTGCTCAGGACGAGGAAGCGTCTGTAACTACCTGTTATGCAAACCCACAGCCTCAGAGGAAAGACAGGGGTGTGTGACAGCGTGGAGTGGGGGGACGGTTGACTGTCAGAGTTTTAGATTAAGACTTTAACGAGAATTTATGATATTTTAGGAAGCAAAAATCAATACAGAGGACAGTAGATTAGACAATTTGTGACTCCAGGGAAAAGCCTTTTCGAAAAGCTTTTAGATGATGTGTGTGTGTTATGGGTGGAGGAAGCAAGTGTCCTGATTAACTGTCCCCGCTATACTGCGTCTGTTTACAGTCTCTGGGGACAGACGATGTCTGACACAGTGAAAACAATGATGTCGTCTCACTTCAATATAAATTATAAACACACACAAACTGCGTCCCTGAAGTCAACTGGGAAGGCCAATCAGACGCAGCCAACCAATCAACGCTTTCTAAACATCCATAGATACAACATGCATGTTTTAGCAGCACAGATCTGGTCTACTGACTTTCACACAATGTCATGAAGCAACCCAAGTTCAAGTGCAATTCTCTGAAGGATTCCTGCGGGAATCAAACCAACAACTTTCAGGTTTTAAAATTAAAACATTTCAGGTCGTACTGTGCAGCATTCGTCAGTGCACATTATTCTATAAGAAAGAAATTCTGTCTTTGTAATCTTCAATCAAAATTCTTGCTACTAAGGCTGCACGATATTGAGGGAAATGCGAATGTGATCACTTACATATGCAATTTACAATAGGTGATAATAATAATACATGAACGTAGTGCCCGTGACATCACCTGTACTTTTTCGAAAAGCATTTTTAAAGCCCAAAGTGGGCGGAGCCAGACACCACCATAATGGCAGCCATAGATATATATAAAGGCTAGATGTGTTACGGCGGAGTCTCTAACGTCATCACCTGGCGGCCATCTTACCTCAGTCAGCTCACTCACTCATAGCATTGTGTTTAATGGTGAAGGTGCTTTTAAATGACCATAACTTGCTCAATTTTCAAACGGTTTGGTTTCTTACAAACGTTATTAATGTGGCCATAATTCTGGATGCTTTAACATAATTCATAAAAATTATTAATTAAGTATGCAGTGTCATAGGTACATCTCTGACGTTTGTAACAAACCAAACGTTTGAAAATTTATGGTAATTTAAAAGTATATGCTCCAATAAACGCAATGCTACGAGTGAGCGAGCGGCCTTTGGTATGATGGCCACCACATGCGGACGTTCCACTCAATTGGCCAGCAGCGCAGGCGAGACATCTAGCCTTTATACATATCTATGATGGCAGCACTTCAACGTGCGTCACTCCTGGAAAACCAAAAATGGGCAAAAAGGTAAAACGTGGGTGGAGCTGAGGTGCCTGGTTGCTAAAACCACCCCCACCTAGCTCGATGGTAGTGATAGCAGCGGCAATCTACCTGTCACTCAAGTGACCACGCCCTTAATTATGTAGAACTATAAAGTCCAATTTATTGTCGTGCGTAAGGTCTACGCCGTAGGTTATCCGTAGCTTCTGTGTAGCCTGACCTCTGCAAATTTTTAACAGCGCGTGAGTTTTACCCGGACCGCAAGCGCCGTGATTGGTCCACTAGAACCCCCTACCGTCAGATAAAAAACAGCGTCATAGGCATTTCCGTTTGCAACAGTGAGAACAAAGATGGGCCAAGTTTTGATTTACTTCCATTACTGCTGGTCTTCTCAAAACATACACAACACGTTGCTGTTTCTCCGTCGTTTGTGAGTTAAACTTGCCAAACTGCTTCTTGGTTGATGGTTGCGCTGCTACTTTGGTTACACGCGTGGATACTGCCTACCGGCGGTATGCATGTGTGTTTGCACGTCGACGTGGACGACGACGCAAAAGTATAAGTGAAAACCGACGTGTAACCTACGCCGTAGGACATACACACAACTATAATGAGCCATTAAGGCTTAATCACCTCATCACAGTTGTAATGACAGGCAAAATTAGCTATTTAGATAATAAATCACTTATTGTGCCAGCAGTAAACATATTTTTTCTGCTGTTAAGTTGAACAATTTAACATGGGGAGGTCTGTGGGATTGTCTCTCTTAGGGGTCAGTCTCTAGTGGCCATTCAATGAACTGCAGTTTAATTCACTTCCGTGTTGGATTCATAAGAAAGACTGAAAGTTGTCCCTTGATTTCACATTATTTCTGGCTAAAGAAAGCATTACTCTCTCTGTCTCACTAGTTGACCTAAAACTATAAAACTTTATTTCTTTTTTTATTGAAATCATTCTGTTATTGCACGTCATTGCGATATGCTTGTTGGTTTATTGTGGCAAATCCGACTTCGGTATTTAGGGGTCTGAAACATCATGTAATAATAATAATAATATTAATGTAAATTTTATAACCAAAAGTCCTCCATTACATCTACAATAAAGTACAATAAAACTAACACTGACTATTTGATGTATATTGCATACAAAGTGAGAGAGAGAGAAAAAGAGAGAGAGCAAAACCACACAATGAAAAACATGTTCCCAAAATAAAATTACTATAGACTGTTTATTGTACATCGTGTTCCAGTTTAGTTGTACGACTGTGGGAGTGTAAGAATAGTGAGATTAAACTGAATGAAATAGAGGGAAGGAAGAATGGAAGGATAGAGGAGAATAGGAAGGAAGAAGGAAGATACCGAGCCAAAAACAGAATAAAAAACACAAGCATGAAATGACTTCGCTCACTTTTCTCAACACTCACACACATTTAAATGCAATGTGATCCCAGTTCTTCTGAACTCTTTCCATGGCTCTGTTCTCCTTGCCTGAATCATCATCACATCCTCTGTGTTGTGTTTCTGGGAATCTACTGGAGCAGCTATTAATAACATGAGCTCAAAGTTCTTACAGGAAAAGAGAAATCTGTCCAAAACCAACCCAAATTAGTCTAAAATGAGGTTTGGAGCATTTCGCTGGATGTAATAAAGGAATGTTCCTGGTTCAAATTCAGTCAACAGAATCTGTGGCATAATCTAATGCCAAAGAAAATCATTTTGATATTTTATTCTTCAGCTTGTAAAAAGTTTACAGTAATACACTTGGTTACAATGCACTTGCATTTACAGTAATGTACTTATAATCAGGTTTTGGAAACAGAAAAGTGATGCTCATGTTTTTATAAAATGCAATTATATTTATTTTTCCAAACCAAATGTGTTATTTGAGAAGTTGGGTTACTGTTTTACATGGATGAACTTTAGCTTACTGCTTGTGGTCATCTATGAAATTCCTGTAAATTTCCTTAGAGCTGATACACTGTCAGAATAAATGGTCCCATGCTGTCACTGGGGAAGTACCTTTTCAAAAGATCCAACCTATTCTTGGAACTTTAAAAATGCTGGGTTATTTTCAACCCAGAGTTGGGTCAAACAGGGACAAACCAAACCCGTCTGGTTTTAATTTAACCTATGCTGGGATGAAAATAAAATGATCAATTTACACCCGTGAGTCTGTCCTTTTACTCGAATGTTGTCTTGTCTATGGTTTAAAAGTGGTTGGGTTTAGGGTAAGGTTGGGGTTAGATGCTCCAAAATATCTTTAAAAGCATAAATGATTATAAAACCTTTTCTAATTTTACAAATGCATAAAATAAAATCTGACAGATATGGCAAACAACCATAAAAAGTAACCAAACATGGTTATTAAGATGCTGGCAGCTAGAGGGCGCTTATCCTTAAAATGTAACTGTTGGTCGTAATAAGCTGCTTGCACAAATGACTCATGATGTTGTGTTTTTTTTTCAGTCTCAAAATGTGCCAATATGTAATATTAGGCTACAGATATGTATTATGCGACGTTGATGGATCCACAATTCAGTTCGGCAATGCATGATGTCGCCAATTAAAAGTAAATGAGAAGTCTTAATGCTTTCACCCCGTGTGAATGCACCATTAGGGAGCAGCTAGGGACTGAGCTTTCAACCAGAATTTTCCATCAATTAAGTATGACTGAAATAATCGGTTTGACTGTGACTAGATGACGAAGCTTAATCCTCTCTCTCTCTCTCATTGCAGGTTTCGTGCTGGTTATTGGTCTTGTGACGTTCTACAGGATTGGCCCCTACACTCATCTTTCTTACTCCTGCTATATAAACATTGCTGCATGCTTGTTCGCCACGCTAGCGGCTGCCATGCTAATCTGGAATATTCTGCATCGCCGTGACGACTGTCTGTCGCCGCCCGTCATTGTCATCAGCCGATCTTTGACCACGCCCTTCAGGCCACGACTAGACAATGACTATGTAGAGTCACCTTGCTGACACAACTCGTGCGCTTGAGACTCGAGACAAGCCTTTAAAAAAATACGAGGATTGGATTCTTGACGTTTATGTGAATCTCTTCGAACTTCACACAGAGGCAGCGATCATGTGATCGTGAAAGATGACGTACATTTTTTCAGAGTCGGATCGAGTGGAACACTTCTAAAACATTGAAGTAAGACTTTGGATGATCAAGCTGGATCTTGACAGTTTATGTTCATGATAAAGGAAAAGCACCTATGTATACATATGTATCTATTATAGATCTATAAAATGTAAAACAGCAATATGGATTTCAGTAGGAGTTTATGCATGGTTTTGAATATCCCAGGTTCTGACTGAATTGTATATCATCTTTTCTAAGCACACAGGGAATCGATAAAGTTCACTTACGTCTACAGTAAATCTGTTAAATACATTAAATGGTTTGAAAAGCCTACAAAACAAAAAGTTTAAGGTTTTTTTGCATTGTGGCATTAATGTGGCACATTTTCTTCTTCCATCATATTTTCATTACTGTAATACAAACAAATGTTTAATTTGTTGTAACTTTTTGAATTATTCTCAATGACACTAATTATAAAACAAATACTATAATACAATGGTTTACTACATAATACTAATGCGACCCTGGACCACAAAAGCAGTCATAAGTCATAATTAAATTAAAATGTATAGATCATCTGAATAAATAAGCTTTCATTGGTGTATAGGTTGTTAGGATAGGACAATATTTGTCTATAATCTGACGGTGCAATAAAAATCGAAATATTAAGAAAATCACATTTAAAGTTGTCCAAATAAAGTCCTTAGCAACACATATTACTTATGATAAATAAATGTTTAATATATTTACGGTGGGAAAATGATCAAATTATTTTTACTTAATAAATATCCTAACGATAAAATTTGATCCATACAATCTATTGTTGGCTATTGCACAACAAAAATGTATAATTTCAATGTGTTAGGGATAGCACCAGGCAAATACACAAGTATAAATAAAGTAAAAACAAATGCAAGCAAATACTACCATGATGTACAAAAATCTGTGTATCCAAATAATGTCACAATGCAAAATATCTATATAATATATTTAATTTTATTAAGCAATTGTTTTATATTTACAGGTTTTGAGCAGGTTTTATTGTGATTCCCTCAAATATGGTTAAATGCAGATCAGGGGTCTCATGTATAAAACTGTGCATAGGATCCTTACTAAAAGTCTATGTATGCATAAAAGCCAAAATGCCATACGCCAAAAAATATTAAGATTTATAAAACAAAGCAATGTTCCCATTATAAAAATCACATGCATTGTGCATACATGAATCATCCTCAGATCCCACCCTGTTTGTTTTTTATAGATCAAAACCTTTGCGTGAGAACTAGCGTATGCACATTTCCAGCCCTGTTTTATGCGTATGCATGCTTTATAAATGAGACCCCTGAGTGTAAAAACCAACAAATATTTATTACAGATACACAAGTCAACGCACAAATTGCGAAGAAGTTGTTGGACTTGTGCAGATTCTCTGCATCCTTAAATATCTGGTACCAAAATCTGTGATTGGCTGTTTGCTCACATGAGATGAATACAGTTGAGTATAATCTGTGACCTGCCAATGACGAAACTCTGACTAGTAATGTAAAATTATGATCAATTTCAGATCATGTCTTCCTGATGTTTTTTAATCATAGACGTATGAAATGTCTGAACTATGTAAGTTAATTTTTAGACACAGAATTTGCTAACCTATGCCTGTGGTACCCATATATAAGTTTATAATACAGAGTTATATTAAGTATGTTATTAAAATCACATTTCACTCTTAGCAGGACTGATATAATAATAATGTTAATGTAATAAAAAAAACATAAAGCCATTGAATACGTGGGGATTTTGTGTGTATGTGTTTGTGAGATCAGAGTCAAGGACAGTCTGAATGAAGGGAAATGAATGGAGACACACACATTCCATTGGACTATACTGTGACCCTCCAGCACTGACACTTAAAGACGATAATATCAACCTGAATTTATGGTCAAGTCTTTCCAAGTCTTCTGAAGCCTGTTCCTGTAGCTCATTTGGAAGAGCAATGCATTAGCAGTGCAAAGGTCATGGGTTCAGGGAACACACATACTGATGAAAAATGTATAATGCACTTGAATAAAAGTGTCTGCCTAATGCATAAATGTAACTGAAGCCACGTGATAACTTTATGGAAAAATAATTTATTTCTAACGTAACATTACCCTTTTATAAATCATTCTACTTTTTTATTTGGTGGTCACGCTATGCTTTCCGTTCCATTTACTGCCATTCATAACCATCAGAACCAAAACGCGAGCTTGTGCAAAGATTTCACTGCGTCCCAAAGTACGATCAAATCCGATGAACTCTAACCTGCAAATTCATATCACGTGAAGATATGTGACCAGTAGAAAACTGGTACGTCACGGCATAACCTTTCTCTCTACTAAAAATCAAAGATGAACAAAGCACTCTCCACCAATTTTCGCAGTAACGTCCAAAAATAAATGCATGCTCAAAGTCTAGTGTGACAACCCCTTTATTCAAACATGGTGTGTCACGGTTGGCCGTGCGTAAAGAAACAACATTACTTATATCACTGGTGTACAAGATTTTATGGTTGCTTTTTGAGTCTGACAGCCACTTTTATTATACAGAAGACCAACTTGACCGATCCCCCAAACACCTTCTGTTTATCACTTAAGGTACTTGAAAAAGTTGTGTTTAAACAAGTATCTACTTTTTAGCAAAAACATTATATCCTGGATAAATTTCAGTCTGGTTTTAGGGGTGGTCATAATACGGAAACAGCCCTTTTAAGGGTTGTAAATTATCTTTTTTAATCACGGATGCAGGTAATCGTGCAGCTCTAATTTTATTGGATCTATCAGCTGCTTTTGATACCATTGATCACCGGATCCTTCTGACTTACTTAAAGCAGCTTGTTGGTATTCAGGGGACAGTTTTAAAATGGTTTGCCTCTTATTTGGATTGTAGATTATTTTTAGTGAAGGTTGGTAATAACTATTCTGCATCGTCACTTATCTGTTGTGGGGTCCCACAAGGGTCTATTTTAGGCCCCACTTTGTTTTCTTTAAACATGCTCCCGCTGGGCATGATTTTTAGGAAGTATGGCAACTTGTATCATCTGTATGCAGATGACACCCAGGTCTATGTGCCTTTGAGATCTGGTGGTGAGGATTCAAATGCCACTTTCCTTAAATGTCTGGAGAAAGTTAAGCTGTGGATAGCAGAAAATCTCGTCCAATTAAATGAAAATAAAACAGAAATTATTATTTTTGGTCGCCCAGCTGGTAGTCAATTGTTAATCAACCGCTTAGGTCCATGGAAGGGGCACTTGCGGTCATTTTTGATTCATCATTAATTTTTGACTGGCAGATAAAGTTAGTAGTACGCAATTGTTTCTTTTATTTAAGAGCAATAGCAAAACTAAAACCAATTCTGGTTTTTAAAGCTCTCCACGGAATGACGGCATAATACTTGGCTGACCATATTAAGCCTTTTACATCAGGCGTAAGACTAAGATCAGCAAACAAGTTTTTTTTTCACGATTCCCCATACGCGATCTAAAATGAAAGGTGATTGTGCTTTTGCTGTCGCTGGTCCTAGATTGTGGAACAATCTTCCACTAGACATTAGATCTTCCCTGAATTTTAATGTTTTTAAGGACCGTTTAAAATCTCATTTATATTCCTTGGCTTTTTAGCATTTTTGTATATGGACGTCTGTATGTTTTTGGGCTTTATCTTACACCCGGCGCAATGCAGCGCAATGCGCGACGCAACTGTCTTTCGCTAGTGTCCACCCTGCGCAATTATAATTTTCACGTTTAGCGCCACGTTGTTTAAATAGCAAATGCATTTGCTCCCCCTTTTGCGCCCATGGGCGTTCTGTTCTAAAAACGAGGTGTGTTCAGGCGCATTGTTGGCGTGTTGCTATTTTGAGGCAACTAAAATAGACTACGCCATTGACCAACAAAATCTAGTCTAAAGTCAATGGCGCAATATGTTTTTTGTTATTTAAAGAGCGCATTAGTAATATGCGCTAAACGGGAGGACAACGCGGGTTTGCTTATCACATAGTACATGAATGCGCAGCAGCACAAAACGCTTTTAAATATGAAAGATTAAAGGATTGAATGTAAAAGATTATTCTTGAGTCTATTGGACATAAATGAGGACCAATTATGAGACGTTAGAAGGCGTAAAGAGCTGCTTCACCAGTAGACTGGTAAGTAAATGAATGCTTTGCTTTAAACAAATGCATCTGTTTTTAAATGTTTTTTAAATGCTACCTCACAGATTTATTGTATATGACGACTCTGTACCTGTGGATATGGTGAGATGAGAAACATTTTAAGTAATGCTTAAAAACTCTTCGTTTAAAAAAAACGCTGTCCAAGTGCTGAAACGTGCGGAGAGCTGTTTGTATATTCTTTATCTTCTGTTTGTTACAAATAAAGTATTTTTAGAGTACAAACCTTTTCTTACATACTTGTAAATAATTTTTTGATGATATTGAATAGCAATACATTTAAAGCAATTAAAAGTCTGCTTTTTTACTTCCATGACTAAAAGAAAACGATTTTTAAAGGTTTTAATAAAAAAATAAAAATTTCAATACAAGCGAAAAACAACACAATTATTTAACATTAATCTTAAACTGGGGATCTTCTTCCTCCGCTTAGTATTTCAGTTTACAAAGTCCGTCATCTAAATAGGGATTAGACATAGCGCCAGCGCAACAGGCTTTTAAAGGGGATGAGAGCTGAGACTCCCATTGGTTTATTACACGTTACGCTCAAAATACTCCCATTACAATAGGACCAACCCTTTTCGACCATGCGTTCGGCACACAAACCATTTTTCCCGTCGTTAAATTAGCAAAAGTGGATTCGGACATGCGCATTTAGACGTTGCGCTGTGCGCTTTAGACAATGCGCTTAGATTGTTAAAATAGAGCCCTTTGTCTCTTACTTTGTAATTTTACTGCATTTTGAAAGCATTTGAAAGCGATTTTCTCAATATTTCGATATTTTTGCAGCCTCAGATTCCAAATAGTTGTATCTAGGCCAAATATATGTAATATGCAAACCATACATTAATGGAAAGCGTATTTCTTCAATGCTCAGTTGATGTATAAATCTTAATTTTAAAAAAATTCCCATGACTGATTTTGTGGTTCAAGGTCACATACTTGCAAGAAAATAAGGGAAGTGGACGCTGAGATAATTTGTGGATGAATGATTCCTTAAAAGGTCATAACAACAAACTTGACAGTCTATGACACAGGAAGAGTCCGGTGCGACCCAAAACAGTTCAGTGGTAAAGATAGGAATCAATAGATCACTCAACTCAAGTCTTTTCCTCTCCTATGCGTTTCATCTGTTCCTAAAATGAACTCAAACAATACATGAGGAATGTACAGTACACACACCCCTGTACAGTCATGGAAATCTGTGTCTATTACAGTCACACACACACAAACACACACACAGAGAGAAACATCGTATGGGAAGCTACACACACACCTACATTTAAACATCAATGACCTTACAAGCACGCAAAGTACAATTACAAATCCCATTATAAACACGAAACCAACACACACCCTTCCCAAAGCCATGTCTGTATATTTCATTCAAACAGAGAGACGTGTACATGTGTGTTTATATGATTATATCCTATCTGGAAATAGGAAATAAAGGACTAGGAAATGTAAATGACACACTTAATATAAGCGCCTAGCAGATTTATCATCAGGAATCATTTTTACGATGGAGATGGTTCGGATAACACATTGAGTGTAGATGCAAACACACCCCACATCCACTGATGTAGTGTGTTTGTGCCATCCTGCACGTCTTATAAAATACAGATGAACTGTGGAGGATATGTCACTCACTCGGTGCCTCAAACACTTGCTAAAAAAATCATCTACAACATCCTTTCCTTCAATACAAACTGTAATTTCACATACCATACTAAGACCACACAAACCAAGTCTGTGGTTTACTGACAGTACAACTTTTGTATGTTTTAACAATTTTAACCATTTTAAATGTTTTCAATAATCTGATTTTTTTGTTTGACAGAAACGCCCCTATTTATTAATATACATGACACAGTAGGTTCAGTCCATCTAAAGTGAGCTCAGGTTAAGTGCTATGATCTTACCTAATATCATTACATCTATTACTTTCAATATTTTCAGTTAAAGAAAATATATGACTTGTTATATGCCAAAATCGTAAGTATAAGCTGTGTCCAAATTCGCTCACTCATTCACTGTTCCTCATATAGCAAATGCTAAATAATTTACTATATGGGAAAGAAGTGAATGAAAATAAGTGAAGGATCTCAGACACTGAAAAAAATATTGTCATAAACATAATATTTACGCTTGTATGGCTTTGTACTGTGAAATGGTAAAGTTTATTTTCTTACCATTTGTCACATTTGTACCAAGCCCCTAAGGTGACTTTGGAGTATAAAAAAATCAAAAGTTTAGTTTCATGTGCTAACGTGAAACTTTCATGTGCTCACACGAAACCTTCATGTGCAGAATTTTTATTAAAAGTTTAGTTTCACGTGCTCACGTGAAAGTTTTGCGTGCGCACGTGAATCTATCGCGTTTAGTTTCGTGTGTGCACCCAATAGTTTCACGTGCAAACGCAACACTAAACTATATTTAATTTTTGCTCCATGTCCCCTTAGGGGCTCCGTACATTTGTCATGCTACTTAGTTGATAATGAAAAGGTCAAAATCAACTGACATGTTTATTTACTACTATGTTATTAAAAAAAATTATATTAAAAATAAAGGTAACTGTCCATCACATTTATTTAAAGGGATTGGGAAACAAATATAATGGAAGTATTGTGATAAATGATGAAGATATTTTGATAAATGATCATCAAAATATCTTCTTTTGTTCATCAAAAATCTCATACAGAACAACATGAGAATGACAAAAAAATGACAGAATTTTCATTTTTGCGTGAACTATCCACTCACGCGTTCATCTCATGTTATATCACGGGAAATAGTGATTTAGCAAGTCACATCAAATGTACACTTAAAATCAGAGTGCATTTTGGGTAAAAAGTAAAGAAACAAATGTAGGAAATGAGTTATTCACTAGAATTCAGACAACACTAATGGCACTATATAGGAGATAGGGGGCAAATTCGGACACAGCTCTTGTGATTATAGCCAATGATCAGGGCCAGACAGAATCTGCAGACTTTTTTTGCTTTTTCTGTGGAATATTTTTGAAAAATCTGCAGAATGATTTTAAATGTTTTTAAAAGATATTAGAGAATTTAAGCTATAAATATTACAAAATTGCATCTAAAATAATTAGTTTTTAAAGGCTTACAAAAAAAATTAAAATGAATGTCCTCTGAATAAAACTAGACCAACATGAACCAGATAATGTGCATGTCAAGAATTATATTTTGTAAATAAAATGACATATATTATTGTTTATAGTGTAATCTATTATAGCAGAATAAAAAAGCTTGTGTTAATACATTCTTATTATGAATTAAGCACGTATGAAAATAATTTCATAATTTTTACAAAGAAATGTAAACTTTATATTAAACATAACAAGAGCATTCGTCTTGTAAACAAATTTGAAATGATGATGTCCCGAGTGCTGACTGTCGTGTCACATAGAGGACAAGTCGAGTCAAGTGAGATGTCTTTAACTCAGCAGTAAGTTTCATTTCAAATATCAAAGTTTGTGCTCTCTATGATTAAAAAAAATCACAGTAAACAGCACGCGCAGGGTTTATGTACTTGTCAATCGTGCTGAAAAATGCGCGAGATAGGCTATGTATGTGTGCATGTTGTCAAAGACGGTAACTGGTCACAAACACACTCAGGCGCGGGGTATGTGCTTGTCAATGACGGGCATTAAATTCGTGAAAATCTGCGGGCGTGGATTCTGTTTGGGCCTGCCAATGATATAAAAATTTATGTGTACCTCTTGATGAGTTTGATGGCTTTGAATGCTTCGTCCATGTCTCCAATGGTGAGGTAGAAGCTGAAGTTCAGCATGGCATCTCGGGTCGGTTTTTCACAGCTCTCCAACCCGGCAAAATCTCGGAGGGCTCGCCGTACCACCATCTGAGGTGAAGAAGACACCTGGGTGGGTGTAGAAATCACCTCACTTTGTTCTCCATTCTCACCCATCTAAGAAAACACATAGAGAAACACTTTATAAGATACATAAACAGCTTCGAAATTACAGATCGCCTACTTTAATACATCATGTAAAAATGTCTGGATACAATTACAGCTTTCATTTACATACAGCAATACTGGCTGTAAAATTACCCAACAATACATATTTTGTGCTATATTTATTTACAGTATCTATAAAACAAATATTAACATGATTGATAAAAAATACTTCTTATCCATGAAGCGACCAGAATCTCAAAAATTCCCTCAAATATTGCAGCACATCACTTTTAATGGCTTGATTTTTTAATGAGAAAATAAAACAATATTTATATAACTGGAAATGGATCTCGCAGATGAGCATGAAGCAGGTGGAGGGTTACTTACATCAGGAAAAAAGACTCCTCCCCTCCGAAATAAGAGCTTAGCAACGGCAGACAAACCAAAATGACAAGAGTCAAAAGATGAATGAAAGAAATGAAAAAAGCATAAAGGGGTGAAAAAGCCAGCGGTACAACTAGTAACACAGATAAGCTGTTAGCGTGTGTTTGTACCTTGCAGATATAATAATAATATGGAGTATCTAGAGCGAGCAGAGACAGAAGTGTTGCTGGTTTAGGTTGCCAGTCCTGCAGGAGAAGACCGTGTTCCTGAGTCACAAAGAACGTCACCACTGTCACGTCCTCCTGACATAAAGAAACAAGAAGACTTTAAACATACGCGCACCTTTACTACATACTAAACCATTTAAACACATACAGATGCTGTGATTTACCTTCTCTGCTTGTGATTGGCTGCTGCTGTGGAGGTCGGAGGTCACAGGAACGGTTTCACACACAAACAGCCGTGGCTCGTTCTCATCCCAGAACTGAGACACAGGGCATCGGGCAGATAACTCGACCTCACATTGCATTCTGTGACACGTACAATACGTTATTCGAATGCAGTATTTCATTTTATAACAGATATTGCAATGTTACCATTCACAGGTGCAAGGCCTCGTGTTACCTGTCCTCTAATTGTGTCAGACTGCTTGCTGGTCGTCCCGTGAAGAAGTCGAAATACGTCAGCGTGTCCAGCTCGATATCATAAAAATATACTTTGTTGTCAGGCCGCCCATTCACCTACAATTTAATTTGAATAACACATTGAAAAAACTCTACACACTTAAACTTAAAAAGTTCAAATGGATTTGTGGATGGACAGTAGAGATGGTGAAACTCTTGTAAGAAGGTCTGCTGTGTACCTGTGTTATGAGGACGCTCAGCTGATTGCCGCTAGCATTGCATTTGACAGATCTCAGAGCACCCAGATCCGGTATGAGTTCGGCCAGGTTTTTAGTGACGCCAACAGGTTTGGCCTCCCTGTGCGCACAAGCACATTATACACACACAGTTTGTGGGGAAAAAAGAGTGGGGATGTTTTTCAAATATTTTTATGAAAATAAATTATGAACTACAGGCTTATATTGATTATTCAGGGAATATGAATGTGTTAGCATTTAGCTTAGCCCCATTCATTCCTTAGGATTCAAACAGGGATGAATTTAGAAGCCACCAACCACTTCCATGTTTTCCCTATTTAAAGACTCTTAAATGAGTAGTTACACGAGTAAGTATGGTGGCACAATATAAAACGCGATTTTTTTTAACTGATAAAAAATGAGAACTATATTGTATGGCAGAAGAGCACTCCGTTTGCAGCACTTCGATCTCGGGCGCAATAACATCATCACTTCTGACTACTTGCCCTCTCGCTCAAACTTCTGTCGATATTACTGCGCCAGAGGTCGAAGTGCTGCAAACTAAGTGGGTGATTCTCACGAAATTAGACATTAAACATTTTGATAAAAAAAGTAAATGCAAAAAGTAAGAGTATCAAAATAAGAAGCATCAAACATCTCTTTGTGTACTATTTTGCACATGATTTTAAATGACATCATACAAACCTTACAAATTTTGTTGGTTTTTTTCCACATTTAAGGGGAACATTTTTATTACCGCAATGTGTTTATGACTGGGTTTGGGTTCTTTGACATGGAAATATTTATAATTAAAAATCTAAAAAAATAAAAAACTTTAGTGCATGTTATGCTATAAACATTTACAGTAAAGAAACATGTGGTATTTGGTGATCATTGGTAAATGTAGAGACAATAAAAAGGAATATATATGTGTCCAAGACCAATTTTCTCTTTAAAAAAAAAAATGTTGTAAGGGACATAATTGACTGTGACACTCAAGATGGCTACCAGTTCTAATTTTTTTTCTCCAGATAAAAGTAAAAATGTTGTTCGTCATAGTACCTAGACAATTTTTTGGTTCCTCATTACCAAAACATGAGTTTGTAAATGCATATATTTAATGTAATATCATGTTGCGGTAATGATCGTTTTTGATAATGATGATCTAAAAAATATAAATAATGTAAATTTTTAAATCATCTAAAAACAATGGTTATATTAAAGGAATATTCCATTCTCTTAAAATAAAAATCCAGATAATCTACTCACCACCATGTCATCCAAAATGCCGACGTCCTTCTCCGCTCAGTCCAGAAGAAACCACGTTCCTTGAGGAAAACATTGCAGGATTTTTCCCACCCCAATGGACTTTAATAGAGCCCAACATTTAATACTTAACTCAACACTTAACAGCACTTAAAAAGAGTTTCAAAGGACTACAAACAATCCCAAACGAGGCACAAGGGTCCCATCCAGCGAAACGACCGTCATTTTGGACAAGAAAAAAAAAGTACTTTTAAACCACAACTTTTCGTCTAGGTCTGGTCCAGCGCGACCGTACGTAAATGCGTAGTGACTTAGGGAGGTCACATGTTACATATATAAAACGCACATTTGCGGACCATTTTAAACAATAAACTGCCACAAAGACATTAATTAGGAAGGAACGGTCCTCTTTCAACACATTTGTAAACACTGGGGCGGAGTTTCGCGTTCGTCCTCTGTGACCTCTTGACGTGATGACGTATTGCGTCGGGTCACGCTAGCGCATCACGACCGGATCTAGACGAGAAGTTGTGGTTTAAAAGTGTATATTTGTTATTTTTATTGTCAAAAATGACAATGGTTTTGCTAGATAAGACCCTTATGCCTCGTTTGGGATTGTTTATAGTCCTTTGAAACTCCGTTGAAAAAAACTGTTAAGTGTTGAATTAAGTATTAAATTTTGGGCTCTATTAAAGTCCATTAAAATGAGAAAAATCCTGCAATGTTTTCCTAAAAAACATAATTTCTTCTCTACTGAACAAAAAACACATCAACATTTTGGATGACATGGTGGTGAGTAAATTATCTGCAATTTTTTTTTTTTTAAGAAAATGGACTAATCCTTTAAGTTCAGATCTTAATCTTATATGTGCAAAAAAAATCTGCTTCAAGAGCTTTTTAAAAATTCTGATGCTGGATACCTTCTAAATCTGGATTTTGTGAGAATCACCCATATGCTCTTCTGCCATACAATATCATTTTTATTTGCTTAAAAAATCACCACGCTTTATTTTGTGCCACCATACGTACTCATGTAAGAGTCTTTAAATAGGGAAAACATGAAAGTGTTTGGTGGCTTCTAAATTCATCCCGGTTTGGATCCTAAGGAATGAATGGGGCTAAGCTAAATGCTAACACATTCATGACGCGCTGTGCAAAGATTAAATGCATGCATTAAATAAAGATAAGTATGTATTAATTCGTCAAAGTGAAGGTAAGAACACAGTAAAATATTGAAAAATGGTGGTGTTTTCCTTAAACTGCACAGCTTTGACTGACTAGCTGGCCTTCGTTACAGAAACTTAATAAAACAATTACGAAAACCTGAACTGTACCAGAATGCAATCCTTATGCTTTGTGCCAGACATGCAAAAACACTTCGTACACAACGTACTTCAGGGCTCGAAATTGCGACCATTTTGGTCGCATATGCGACCGAAATGTAATCTGTGCGACCTTAAAATATATTTGGGAGCATTTGTGCGACTGCCCATTTTGTTGTGATGCGAGTTGATTGTGATCCTGCGTGCTGGCGCTGTCCCAGGTTCAGTGTTCTCTCCAACGATACATAACCAATCAAATTTCACCATTAAGTTCTTGCGTTTAATGAAGACCGCAGATTGGCTAATATGAGCGTCAGTCATTCCTTGTTGAAGCGCGGAAATGTGAAAAGACGAACGCGTCGCGAGCATGACGAGAGCGAGCCGATTACAGCCAAGGTTATTACTGTATTTTTTGACGACGATCCGGATT
Source organism: Misgurnus anguillicaudatus (assembly GCF_027580225.2). Lineage (NCBI taxonomy): Eukaryota > Metazoa > Chordata > Actinopteri > Cypriniformes > Cobitidae > Misgurnus > Misgurnus anguillicaudatus. Next base: position 30,585,308 of record NC_073361.2, on the reverse strand, counting down.
CAAATGTAACTCCACCACCGGAAAATACGAGTTGACGTTAAACCTTTCAGAGAGAGTGGCTTAAAGATTTCGAGTGTCTCCGCTATAAAAATGTAACTTACTGTGTTTACTGTAAATCCTGTAAAACGGCGTTAATGGCGGAATCAAAACATTTTAAGCGCCAGACGTACCTTGCTTAAACATGGCGAAAGTGCCAAAAACACAAGACCTGTCATGACAAATGTGTTTATTATTGATGGAGACACCGACCTGTCTGTCAAAGTGTGTTTGATGGTGGATGTGCGCATGCGCTGGTGAATGGACATTCGACAAACATCCTTGTGGTCCATGTTGCTGTGGAATACGACAATGCTGATGGTATGTTTTTGTTGTATTTTTTAAAACATTGCCTATCTAGTATTAAAAGCATCCTGGTAATGCAGTTATCAATACCAATATATATTAGCCTTCTATATTAGGGTCACTTTTGTAATGTCACAATTAATCAGTGTTTTACGTGTTTGCAAGATTTTTTATTGTAATCTTAATCATGTTACCTGTAATTGTTAAATTATTATTGCTGCTATACTATTTCAACAGCATTTGGGTATTAATTTAGGAATTTATGCAGCAAAAAATAGAATAAAATAGAAGACCAACTTTTAAATGCTGGCCATAGGATGTGTAAAGCCCGGTGGTGGTGTTTTATTTTTAATAAAATAAATCTATTAACATTTACATTGTAGTTGTGGTGCTTTTTAATTTTTGGATGGATGCGCCTAAATTTTTGCTGGTGCTCCTAACTCTTTAAAGTTGGGAGCACCAGTGCTACCAAATAAAAAAGTTAATTTTGAGCCCTGTACTTTCAAAACAACAATAAAAAGGCTACATATATATATATATATATATTAGGGCTGTCAATAGATTAAAAAAATTAATCTAGATTAATCGCATGATTTCATGAGTTAACTGCGATTAATCGCAAATTAATCGCACATTTTTATCCATTCTAAATTTACCCTAATTTAACACTTTTCAGGTTTTTAATATTCTAATCATATATACATATATAGATGCTTTATGCAAATGTATGTTATCAACAGCCTGTTTACATTTTAACAGAATCATCAGCCATTGTTTTGTATATGAATTTTCCTTTCAGAAGATTTTTCTTTCTCCATTTTTGTTTGCTGCTGCATCATTTGTGACCTGTGCTGGCAAGTTGAGTCGGAATTAGCAAATTTAAAAAAAATAGTTGTTCATATTTTGACATTCTCTATTAAAACATAGAACAATGCATGATTTGTTGAAATATAACAAAATATGACAGAACTACACGTGTTTGAAGTTGAAAGAGTCAAATTACCACAAAAATTTCCACATCCATACATTATATTACCACATCAATACCTTAAAATCACTGGTTAAACTAATAGATTTAGCACACACAAAGCAAAAACATCATCAATGTATGTTCAACTTTTTTTCCTTTTGTTTGATTGACATTGAGACAGACTGCTTAAAATCTAAGTGATCTAATATAATGTTACACATCTGATAGTTTTACCCAACAGTTAACCAAACATTTACTTAAAACATAACAGATTATAGAGCCTACCTGCGTGAATTCTTATCAAAACAGATATTTGTAAAACTGTAATTTTGTGTAGATGTCTATATATCCGGGTCGCGCACTCGCGCGTCTGTGTTCACACGCTTCAGATATCAGTCAGTCAGCGTGTGGGGATCGCTTTTGAGTCTTGTCGCTCTTAATAACTCTTTAACATTAATCAGGTACCGAACTTTATCTCTCTTAATGACTCTTTTAACATCAAGCAAGTCATGCAGCCTATTTTCTAAGTCATGCATAAAAGCGAAACCAAAATGAATTGAGACGCATTTTTGTATTAGATTAAGCATTAGGAGGACGGTAACATTAAACCTCTCAGACGTATAAATATTCATTTCAGATGTCCAACGAGCATTTAGAGCATTGGATTTGGTAGACGATTTACTTAATGTTCTTATTTCTATGAAAACTTCCGACTCATTTAGACAGGTTCACATTTGTCTGCGTCTCTGTTCATTCAACTATGGGCTGGACCAAGTGTCAAACAGAAATTGCGCGTTGCGTTAATCTCCGTTAATAAAATTAGTGGCGTTAAAATGAATTTGCGTTAACGCGTTATTAACGCGTTAATTTTGACAGCCCTAATATATATATATCGCTACTTAGACAAGACGTCAGACTAAGAAAATAGTCTGTTTAATGACTGACTTTTGACCTCTTTTTTGGCAACATTTGGAAAATCCAGTCATGAATTAAAAAAGGATCATGACATCACAGCGTCATCTATTGTCACAGGAGCGGAAGCTGACAGTAATACTCCATTCCTGATTTAACTGTTGTTTACACTATTGGGTGGCAGCATTTTACTTATATATTAAATTATCTTTTTATAGGACGTTTACATGGCCATTTGATGACCATTAATCACCATCATTAATGACCACCGGTGATATTTATCAGAGGCAGAGATAAAACTCTAGAGAGGGAATAATCCCCCCATGCCCCCAGCAAATGGCACCCTGTACACACATATACACATACAGATATGATAGGGTGATTTTTTTTTCACCTGCGTGTGAGATCAAACACTCTGACATGTGATGCATCAGTCCCGACCGCCAGGTAAGATCCACATACACACAGTAACGTGGGGTTTCCTTCTGCTTCAGAGAACACCAGCAACTGTTTTACTGTACCCTGTTCCCATACACACACACAAAGAGTTTTAAAAGTGTGTTTAATGATAAAACTGGTTTCTTTGACGTGTTTGATCAGACACGTGTATGCGTGTATGTATGTGTGTACCTGTGGTGTGCGGATCTGGACACGGTTTGGTTCTACAGTGTAAATGTTCTCCTCGTGTACTGCGAGAGCAGGAGACTCACACTGGAAAGAACCTGAAGAGAAATTCAACAAATTTCAGCTCGAGTCATTCGATATTATACAGTATAAATATTCAGTGTAGGATCTCATGTTTAACCTGTGCTGTGGAGAGTTTGTTCTGATGGCTCGTACACTGTGATATATTTCCCATTCCATACAGTGACCATATCCTACAAACACAAATGATAGCACATTCATAGAAACATTCATAAAAATTGTGTTTCTTATATTTGTCTTAATAGAAACATATTGCATTTCATAAAATGATTAGTTTCAGTCCTTGATTCTGATTTGTTAATAGTTGTGTTTTATTTATGATTATTTATGATTTATAATTGTGCTGTAAATTATTTTTTCTCTTTCTTTCTCTCTGCACAAAACTGCAGTGCCGTGGTTAGATAGTGGCGGTATTATCCCCTTCTGACATCACAAGGGGAGCCAGATTTCAATGACCTATTTATTCACATGCTTGCAGAGGATGGTTTACCAAAACTAAGTTACTGGGTTGTTCTTTTTCACATTTTCTAGATTGATACAAAAATTGGGGACCCAATTATAGCACTTGAACATGGAAAAAGTCAGAATTTCATGGTATGTCCCGTTTAAAACAGTATGTTAAAGGATACAGTTGTCTTTTTAGATATTCCATGTATCCGTGTCTTACCTTGGTAACCTGCACAGCTTTGATGTGTGTGTCTGTGTGAAAGGTGATGTGTGTGTTAGTGTTGAAGTTGGAAAGACTGAGCTGTGTTGGTGAGAGCTGCACTGCTGCCATCTGCTGGCTGTAATGAGAACACATCACATGCTCGGACAGAATCAACACACAACTGCTGCCGCACACTGCCAACAGATGAGAGCTCGAACCCCACTGTGTGAGAGATATAAAGACAAACACTTTATGTCATATCAGTAGTCCTGTATAAAGTTTGGTTAAATGAGAAATGCTTAAAGCTGGTAAATAGTTATAGATATAAACAGGGTGTGATTTGGTGGGTGGGTGGGGAGGATTATCCCCCCCTTTAGTGTTTATAGCCCTGCCTCTGATAAATGTTTTATGGGTAAGGGTTAGTCCAAATTATTTTTTTTCACAAATCGCACCCTGGATATAAATAGACGGACCTTGCTGCTGCAAACCAAAAAAAAATTGATTATGTTATTTTGTTGAATAATTATATATAATTATATTATAAATATGCTATAATTAAACAGCATTTAAAAAATTATTGTATCATCAGGTCAGTAGTAAAAAGTCAATTCTTCATTTTACGCAAAATCCGATATTCGCCGTGTTATTCTGTCATCTTTTCTCCCTTTTTTCCAAACTGTGACAAACGCAAGTCCTCCTTATCTGCAGAATGCAATAAATCCGCTCAACAAATCACAGTGCACCATTACACGCATTGTAAACAATAATGGCGGCACTTTAATACACACAGAATCCTAGTTTTCCTCATCTACTTTGTACTTCATGATCAACAAACAAACAAAAACAAAAAAAATACTTTTGATGGCAGTAATAAACCTGTGGTGGTTTTCTGTGATGGGGAAGAAGTGTAAGCCATCAAAATCGAATAATTTACACGACAGGCACTCGGGCGAAGAAAAAATGTCGGCTGTTGCTTGTTCTCACACGACAGCATCAAGCTTCTGTCATGCTAACACATTGACCCCAGCGGATCTTATGAAAAACTTTACATTATTTTACTCGAAGTCAACAAAACTCGAGCAGGACCAAAACAGTTTACAGCTGATCGCTGTCAAAAAATAAAGCGACGATGTCCAAATGATGACTGCAGCAAAGACAGTGTTATTAATATGACAAAGTAAGTGTTTTGATTAATGCCATTAATGTTTTTTTAACAGTGTATACCACTAGTCAACTAAATGAATGAAACATGGCAAAGATGAATGCAAATGTATACATTGATTCGATAGATTTATAGCATTTTGAAAAAATTTTTTTGGATTTATTGCATTTTGCTGAAAAAATAATCAGTTTTATAATAAATCTTTAAAAACAAATTATGGATTCGAATTTTTAATGTTATTATAACCTAAAGATGCTATGTGAAAGTTTGAAACAGAAAATTTCAATTTCTTGGTATAGAAAACACATTTTAACCCAAATTAGTCAAAATGGATTTATTGCGTTTTGGAACCAAAATCTTTATATAATAATTATTATTACTGGTGGTGAATGTAATTATTTTTTAGACTGAAGTCCTGTATTATATTGCCGTTCCCGCAACTTCTGTTTCCTAAAGTAAAAACCCAACAGAGGCCACGTTATGGTGATTTTGCCACAGAAAACTCATGTACTCATGTTCATCCTTACGGTAAAATCATTGAAATACATTATTGTGGGTTGTTATTATTATAGTGTAGAGATGGGACGATTACCGGTTTCACGATTAACCACGATAAAATGTCCTGACGGTTAGTATTAGCATTTAAAATTAAATTATCATTACAACCGTGTTTGATTACCGTGCTTTTGAAAACTTGCGGTAAATCCTGTCCAGTCAGAATCAGCTTGATGCAGACGTGCACATGCAACATAGTTTTTTGCACAAGAACGCATTTAAAGGAATATTCCATTTTCTTAAAAGAAAAATCCAGATAATTTACTCACCACCATGTCATCCAAAATGTTGATGTCTTTCTTTGTTCAGTCCAGAAGAAATTATGTTTTTTGAGGAAAACATTGCAGGATTTTTCTCATTTTAATGGACTTTAATAGAGCCCAACATTTAATACTTAACTCGACACGTAACAGTTTTTTTAACGGAGTTTCAAAGGACTATAAACAATCCCAAACGAGGCATAAGGGTCTTATCTAGCAAAACGATTGTCATTCTTGACAAGAAAAATAAAAAATATCCACTTTTAAAGCACAACTTCTCGTCTAAATCCGGTCGTGATGCGCCAGCTGACCCCACGCAATACGTCATGACGTCAAGAGGTCACAGAAGGCGAACGCGAAACTCCGCCCCAGTGTTTACAAATGTGTTGAAAGAGGACCGTTCCTACGTTGTTGTATGTCAACTGATACTAATTAATATCTTTGTGGCAGTTTATTGTTTAAAATGGTCCGCAAATGTGCGTTTTGTATATGTAACACGTGACCTCCCTACGTCACTACGCATTTACGTTAGGTCGCGTTGGACGCGCCTAGACGAGAAGTTGTGGTTTAAAAGAGCATATTTTTTATTTTTCTTGTTAAAAATGTTTCGCTAGATAAGACCCTTATGCCTCGTTTGGAATCGTTTATAGTCCTTTGAAACTCCGTTGAAAAAAACTGTTAAGTGTTGAGTTAAGTATTAAATGTTGGGCTCTATTAAAGTCCATTAAAATGAGAAAAATCCTGCAATGTTTTCCTCAACAAACATAATTTCTTCTCGACTGAACAAAGAAAGACATCAACATTTTGGATGACATGGTGGTGAGTAAATTATCTGGATTTTTCTTTTAAGAAAATGGAATATTCCTTTAAGGGATAATATATTGTATTCATTCGCGGTTAACTTATTAGACAGATTTATTCATTTTTACCACAGAAATAATAATATTAAATTGTGATTTTCAAAAATAAAACTTGTTCAAATGTTTACAGTGTGTGTATCAGTTCTTTTTTAACATTTCCATCTCATTTTATCAAAACCATGATAATATTAATAACCATGTTAACTTTGGTCACTATAATGATGATATGAAATTTTCATACTGTCCCATCCCTAGTGGATTGTTATTAAAGTAAAGATCAGTGTACTATACCTGCAGCTGTGTAATGTGTCCTTCAACCTCTACTGGTGTTTGGAGTTTCCACTGTGTTTTTGTGTCTCCCTTTTGATCATTTACTGTCACCATGTGCCAAAGTGCCACACGGCCTCTGCTGGTACCTGCTGCAAGAACGCCTGCAGATGAAAACAGACAGAGATCGGTTTAAGCAAACACACAGGTAATGCTGTCTTTACATTATGTGTCTGTGTATACATGCAGAGCTCTTACGTTTAAAAGTGCAAAAAGACACACAGTTGAGCATTTCTCCTTTCTCGAATCCCAGAGACTCTTCCAAAGAGAGGGCGTAGTGATCGTCTAACTCCACATCCCAGAGTCTGCAAACACACAGTAATATCAGTGCACTTGTAGAGAGTCCATCAAGTACTAAACTTCAATCTGAAGCTGACCTGATGTGCTGTTCCCCTGATGCTGTGAGTAACAAACCATCTTCTGTCCACACAATATCTGTGTGTTGTCCACCTCTACCACTGAGTTTTACCTAAACACACATACACACACTCATTCATCTCTGCAATGGTTTTCTGTTTCCTGATGTCTGATCACTGTGTTTTCTGATTGGCTGTTACCTTACTGATCTCGTGAACGAATCCCTCCGGTCCGACACTGAACTGAGACAGCAGGAGTGAATCTGTTACTACAGCGAGGACGGACCTTCTCTTAGAAAACCACATCTTCTGCACCGCGCTATCAACAGACAGCAGCGCAACGCTCCGCGCCTGTTCATCCACACTGAACACATTCCCTAAAACACACACACAAAGTTAAAGCAAACTGAAACCAACTATTACATCAATAAACTTTCTGTCGTTTATCTCACCATCAATCGTGCTGATGTAAAACGACAGCCCTTCCTGTGATCCCAGCGCAAAACCGGCTCCTTTAGTGCTCTTTTTCCAGTTGAACATGTCCAAAGCGGTTTCATCGCCGCTCACAGCTGCACGCGCCAGCATCGCCACATCCCTGCATTTACACACATGATGTATTTTCTAGGTTGCCAGATACTTTATAACCAAAGCAGCAACAAAACATGCACATACAGTATGTGACCAGTCTAGTACTTCTTCACAGTGTAAAAATTGTAAACAAAAACAAGTTGATGATGGTTTTGGTCATTGGGAGTGTGTGAGACGTGTACTGAGACTCACTCTGCAGGCGCGGCGGATCTGAAGATACAGCACGTCAGTGGTTTACCATAGTCGTGTTTTATTAAAGGAGATCCCTGCAGTTTACCTCGAGCATCCACCCTCCATACCGCCATCACACCTGCCTGTAACACACACACAAAAGCATTTATTACATTATACAGTGTAACTTACATGTTTGAGACTATAAGTAATGTATGTGTATGTGACCTGATCTCCTGTGACCAGCCTGCTGCCGTTACTGCTCCACTCCAGCACTGTGATACAGGAATTGTGGGTGTTTGCCGGCAGGGTTGTGTTTTCACCAGATGGGTGTGAGAGGAGCAAGGTCTCTCCCGTCTCCCAGCCCACCGCCAGCAGGGGTTTAGTAGGGTGCCACTGAAGCAACGATGGGCTAAAACCTCGTTCCACATGACACAACTCCACATGCTCTCCCTAAACACATAAAAACAGATAATATATTTCAGGTCATGAGTATGATAAAATGTAACATGTAATTCACTTAAAGTCGCTTTGTATAAAAGCATCTGCCAAATTCATAAATGTAAATATTTAAAAACCCAAAGCAGCAATGACAAAAAGAACATTTAATATTAAAAGTAATATTATATCCTAAATATATCCTGCAAAATGTCACTGTCCCACCAGTGGGACGCCTACGTTTACTTCAGTGTTTTGCATGTGAATTCTTATCTAATCATGACATATATCGCTTTTACATTTGTTTTTACATAGGTATAGCACTAATACCCTATTCTAAACCTAAACAATGTTGACAAACTATTTATCGTTGGAAAGCATTAAGAGTGTAGTTTTCATATATCATTACCATTTTGGGAAACCAATTACGTAGTGAAAGTCAGTTTCAGAGGTCACAGGCAGGCCCATTGTTTTTAAATTTTTATAACACTAAAACCCTACCCTAATCCTAAAAAACCTTGACTATATAACCTCAACTATATAAACACCTCAACTATATATCACTGGAAAGCACTAAGAATATAGTTTTCATATTTCAAGGTAATCTGACAATAGAAATAATGTAATGTCTTGTTATAGATATAAAGCTTTATAATCTTGTATAATCATTTTGTGTATGTGTCCATTGCATAGCACAACATTTGATTCCTCTGTGGTTTAAGCTGTTTTGGGTCAGAATGTCTAGCTTAAATTGTTTTGCCAAGTATTTAGTGTAATTGCAGATATCGGATATAATTCAGGTTTAAAAGATGATGTAAGCGGGGCTTTAAAAAAATCGGACACAAGCAACAAAACGGAATTCGGCATCTGCAGTGTAAATCCAACCTATATATTTCACAGGAAAGGTTTAAGGTTGTAGTTTTCATAATTCAAAATATTTTAGCAGTAATAATAATAATAATAATGCAGTGACAGTAATTTAGTAATTTGTGACAAGAGTATGTAGCAAACTATTGGCATCTAGTGGCCGTTGTTGGTAAAACCACTAAAAATGGGACACATTTTTTTGTGATTTTAACTTTAAATGTGAATAACAACTAGACTTAGGTCTTAAAATTTTTAGCATTTCTAGCGTGAAACATTTTCATATTTATATTTTTATGTATAACATATATACTTTATTCCATTCTTTTTATTTATTACAACAAATGTAAACTGCTTCAACAATTTTTATTACATTTTTTACCTCCAAACATTTCCGTGAAAATCTTTAAAGAGTCTTCTTTAAACAAAACAAAAAAACAAGATTAGGCTTCCAAAATATGCCAGAGTTATATTAATTTGAAGGTGTACATCAGGTGTACCCCCACCCAACACAAAAAGGGCTGCGCCAGTTCAGGGCTTAAATAAGCAGTGGGGAGTGTAAAGGTATAAACAGAAGTGTATTTGAATTTCTTCTCACCTGTTGCAGGTAAAGATCAACACTTCCTCCAGTAGACGTGTTGACAGATCCAACGGCCAGCACACAAACACTGGAGTGCCATGAGATGAGTACAGCATCTCCTCTGCTGTCAGGAGCATCAATGCGATGATCAAAGTACACAGCCATCATCTACAAATCTATACAATTCAGACTTTTTTAATGCACAATAAGACACATCCTACAAATGTCCAGCACAAATTTTGGTCAAACAGATTGACAGCTTTAATATAAATGCTATGTTGTATAGAAAATAAGTTATAACTGCTGTGTGGATGTACTATGATATAGTGATGATATATCAGATGATAACACCAGGGTACTGTGACTGTGATTACTATATAAGCATGACATGATGATATTTAAATGAAACATTAAAATGAAATGTTTGTTAAAGAATATCATGGTATCATCATCATTGAGCGTGGTGAAAACAGCAGCATGTAACATGGCACTTTTCTGTAACTATGGCTGCTCAAAGTTAACGGTTCGCTGTTCTGTTCTGGTGAAGTTGTAGATAAAAACATGCATCTCAAAACTTAAAGTAACTGCTTTGATGACAACTGAATAAACAATTTGATTAACAATAACGAAACTTAACGATAGTATTAGTTTGTTTATTATTTTAATGTCTTTAAATCTACTGCTAGCGCCGTTAGCTAATCCACAGTGAGGCCTGTCTCTTTAATAACGTTTAAAATAACGACTGTTCAAACACAAAATACCTGAGACCTCCTCCAATCCGCACTGCCGTGTCAGGAGCGCGTGTTTGTCTCGCAGCATATGTTTGGTTTATAAAATAAACAATATAAAAAGCCCTTCGATGTTTACGAAACGCTTTAGCAGCGAAGCGTCGTTTTTGGTTACCCAGACAACTCAAGAAGCAGCAGCGCGGGGGCGGGTCCTGATGACGCGTTCTGTGACGACTGGAATATTTAATGAGGCCCGTGTTTTTAAACTTTTTGTCCTTTAGGGTTAGGTAACTCCTGAGATTTTAAATTAATATTTTAATATTTAATAGCACATTTGCATGTTTAACTCCAAAAGCATTTTTTCACCCGTTTTTATCAGTATTTTACATCGTTATTGCTATTATTACCTGTTATTAGACCTTCGTTTGATAATTTTCGTTTATTGATACAGAATTCAGTTTGTTTACAATTATTTATTTACATTTTAAGACACTTTTTTTCAATTTGATTTTTTTTATCAAACCCCTTGCGAACCCCAGTTTGGATCACGTGAATATGTGACACCTACCTGACAGCATCCATTAATACAGGAAATTAATAGGGAATATAACTAGTTTTAACAACCATGCTTTACTAAAAACATTACTTGTGTGCATTTTGAGGCAAAACAAAAAACACTGATGTATTTAAAGATATGTCAGTGTAAGTTGTTTTCAGTTTGGACAGCCCTTACATTTATTTTATTCTAGGACTGGTCTAATCCCTGTCCGGAAAACCGCCCCTATATGTTTAATTAATAAATATTTAAAGTCCCAATGAACAAAATTATTTTTAAATCAAAGACAATAGTGTATTTTCTAATCAAAAAACAAGTATTTAATCTTTTAACAGGAATATGTTAGCCTTAAAGTCCCCATAAAATTAAATTTACACTTTTTTATTTTTATTATAAATACTTTAAGCTTAAGAATAAATATAAACTGGTTTGGTCCAAAACACTGACAAAATTCTGATATAGAAGATATAAGCATTCAAACCTAGTTTCGCACATGCGTAAAAAAGGCTAGGATTTTTATGACATCACCCTACACTTTAGCTTCTCATCACATTTCCTGTCCAATCAAATGCTCTTTAGATGCTGAAGCGTCTCACCCTTTAAGTTTTGTTATTGTGCATCTTTGCTGAACTGTAAAACGTGATTGTTTATTTAAAAACAGGGGGAGGGTCTTCTCGAAAGTTGAATTCTAACTTCCTGTTTCAGTTAAACTGACATCAGAATAATGAATAATACCACATCAAATAATGCTGTCATGATGTCATTCTTCACTTCAGCTTCTCATCAAAATCCAAGCTGTGAGGTAAACTAATCGCTATTGGGTATTTTAAAAGAGGGAGGGGCTACTTTTTATGCAACACCCTAACTTCCTATTTAGTGGAAATATGTCTACTACTTTTGACACATTATGAGTCTTTTCATCTTTTATGAGCTGTTTTAATGTTTTGCTATAAAATACATACAAAACAAAATTAAGCTATCTGAGAAACATAGAATAATAACATTATCAAGACAGCATCATGAAATTCAAACAGATTCTATTTCAGATGAGGGTCTTGTTTTGTCTCTGTACAGGTGCTGAGCAGATCCTATAAATTAATTTCTTGTCATTTTCCTTTTCACGATTCCAGATCTGGTAGCTTCAGTTGAGTTTTAAGGTTTTTGTCCAGCAATATTAAACTCTGTACAGCCAAACTCCTGCAGTCTGCGTCACAGTCGTTCTCGGCAACATCTGCACAAAAAGCAATGCATTGTCTTATCAATACATCACTAACACACACACACATACCCGTGAATACAACCATACATATAATCTGTACCTGCTAGCCAGGCTCGGGTCTCCATCAGATCATCGCTCAGTTCAGTCAGTAAGTTCTCACTGGGCATGCTCAGAAGCACAGCACAAACCGCAAACAAAACACCTCTTCTTACCATCCTAATGTCGTAGAGAGCACAAAACATAACATGTGAGAAGCACAGAGAGTCAATTTAAGTGCGTGCATTAAGCGACACAAACTTACTGGTCGGTGTGGAAACGTACGGCCCATGCAAAGTCCAGCAGAGCTTTGCCCATCTGAGAGGCAACCTGTGACACACACCCCATTACTCACATACACTGTATACTGCCTACTTTACTAAGGACACAGTATGTGTATGTATGTGTTTATACCGGTGCATTGATGGCGAGGTGCATGAGCAGTCCTAGTGTGTGCAGCAACCTTCCTAACACCAACTGATCAGTCCCTAAAAGATCAAAGGTCACCTGTGGCCTAAGAGTAAAAATATGCATTATAACTCAATCAATGCCCAAAGTGACTTACAGTACATTACAAGATATACATTTTTATCAGTATGTGTTCGAACCCATGACCTTATGCGCTGCTAATGCAATGCTCTACCACTGAGTACATTTAAACATTAAATGCATGCAAACAGACCTGTCATAGTTTCTGAGCAGAGGGAAGAAAAAAAACCCGGCTACAGGAGCGTAACGGTTGGGAACGGCTTTAACAGGCTGAGTTGCACCCTAAGCATGACAAAAATAAATAAATATTATTAAGCAAAGGAGCAAACAGCATAGAAACACAATGGTGCCACCTTAAAATCTTCAAATATCTAATCTTGAAATATTTTATAACGTTATACATGCTGAACATGTACCTCACCTTGTGAACGCGTCTTGTTTTGCTCTGAATCCGTTTCTCCACAATCTGCCGCCAGTGTGTGATGTCATCACGCTGCTCCCGGGCAGCTACAGCAGTGATTGGTTGGGCTCCGGTGTGCTTGTTTGTGATTGGCTCAGACAACTCTTGAGCGGAGAGTGCCAAGACCTAGAAAAGATCATTATTAATTATTCAAATCCTATGGTTATGGGACGCCATTTGTCAACTTACTGACCTCCAGGATATCCAATCTTTGTCTCAGACTGTAGTTTAGCGAATAAAACTCTGTAGTCCAATATTCCACCACCTATATGGCACAAATGGATTTTAAAGCATCACATTTTTATATGCATACAGTATAAGAGGAATATAACATCTGAAGTCTTACGGGTTTGGTGTCTGTGACCGTGAGAGCCACCATGGCGTTCTGCCGCATTGTGTGGAAACCTTGCGTGTTGTACCTGTCATCCAGGTGTAGCAGCACTTTACTGAACTGAACGCTCACCTGTGACAAATAATCACGATTGAGCCATGAATAATACAGGTGTTTTTTAAATAAGGATTTTTGTGATGATCTATGACCTCTTGTGTGGCTTTCACGTTCTTCCTCAGAAGACCTTCTGCCGCCTGAAGACTGAGCTCCACCCGTTCAGCATCATTAGATGACATTAAAGCTACAATAAAATCGATAAAGCAAAAGTCAATTGTAATTTCATAAACCGCTACTTTACGTCTCTAGATTACCTTCCAGACAGTCTCGGACGTAACGGGGCGGAGACGATTTCTTCTTCTCCTGATCAACTGACATGTCATACGGAGTCAGATCATCATCGCTTAAGGAGAGACATAAAGAAAAATCTATGATTTCAGCCAAAAAACCTGAAGTTACCATGTGTGTATAAACATACCTGTCCAACTCAGAATCACTGCCACGCCCAGACTGTGAGGTCACCGGCTGTGATGTCACTGACTGGTCAGTCAATTTCTTAGGCTGGAGGCTGAAAAAAAACATACGTCATGCAAATGTCCAATAAACACGCTTATGTGAAAATGTGCGTTTGTTTACCTGCTGGAGACATCGGGCTGATGTTCAGATTGAGACTGCTCACTTTCTTCAGTAGATGGAGACTCCATAAGTGATTTCAGCTCTCTGGTCTCCTCGTCTGGCTCATACTAACACATAAAACAGTCAAAATATGCACCACAAAGCAAATTATACACAAGACCTTAAATTTAAAGCAATCTGGCTCGATGAGATGTTGGCTTTCCAGGTCCAATACCCTCAAATTCAAGGACTAAATGTGGGGACACATTTCAAGTGAGAGCAAGGTTACATCGTGTTACCTTTTAAGATACATTGTTACAGTTCCCCTTTTGAAGGAACTCACGCTGCGTCACTGCGGTGCCACTTTGGGGACGCCTCCAGGGGTAAGTGCGTCTGAATGTGTATATCAAATTCAACCAATGGTGAGGCTTAATGACAAAGACAGGGTGACGCGGGAGCCAGTAAGTATATCACTATTTGATGTCATGCTCTTGTCGGTTCTTCGGACGTCACATTAATTGTTGTCCTCCAACCAAACATACCGCACCAAGTTTAAAGAATGATCATGTGACATGCGAACTTTACTTCCGGTTTCGTTTTTTTTAAATGGTCTGACTAGTTGCTAAACTGATATCTTGAACAAATGCCTTGTCGAAAATAACAAATGTTTTGGTTTCTAGGTAATCTGTGTGTTGTTTTTTGCTTGTTATATAAATAAACTACGTTTAAAGAACTTTGTTGTTTTTTATTCTTAGCGGAGTTTACCGGAAGTCACGTGCAGACCACGACAGCCACTTGTTTATGTTGTTACTGCTGAAACCGTCTATAATGGCCACATTTTTCGCTCTATTGGGCGCATTTATAGTTTGCGATTTCAATTTGAACGGTAATGGTAAACGTGACAGCTGACGTCACCGCCTATAGTCCGTCTTGTCATTTAAAAAGCCAATGGAAAATCTGTCAAAAGCTATACTGGTGTACCTCTTCTAATGTCTGCAAAACCTGTAAATGAAACAAGATTTTAATTTCGCAGTTTTTCCATCATCTGCACAAGTCGAGAGCAGACTTTAATGTGTTACTTTACGCTTACGTCCACGTTGGTAATGGGAAGAAATCTACCTGTGCCAGATTTCGCTTCAGCCATTTCTGAGCTTGTCCAAAAAATAAATAAATAAATAAAAAATCACACAAATCACCTGGAATTTTAACTGTGATCCAGGGACGTCCAACCTTTGACTAAGACACTCGCCAACCACCATACCCATCCGGCGTATGCGTTCAGTACTGCTGTCGAGTCGACACTGGACACCTCCCAGCATGCATTGCAGCATCTCTGTAGAACAAAAAAACGTCTTAATACACTAGAAAGAAGCTACAGACATTAAACTTTTGTAGAAAACTGATAAACTGGTTTTAATTCAGACACAGGTGTTATGTGTGTGTGTGTGTTACCTTCCCGTAGTTCCTTTATCTCTGAATCGTCGAGTAAAGCAACACACAGCAGTAAAGCTTTGCTGACGTACAGCTGTTGTTCGACACACGTGTGTTTGATAGCACTGCTGTTACACCACACCTGACACACACACCGCAGTACCTACACACAAACACAACATACATACAACTATTAATTCTGTTATGAAACTTGGTCATCTATTGCAGAGGTTTATTAACTGTTTGATGGCAGGGACCCCCACATATGAGGAACCTTTAGCAAGGGACCTCTTTCCTAAAATATATATCCATATTTTGTTATAAATAATAATTGTGATATTATAAAGGACTGGAAATTGTATACAAACTTAAATATAAAGCACATCTTTTATCTCTTGAAATGAAACGTTCTGGGGGTCCCCGGATCCCAGTTTGAAAACCCCTGATCTATTGAACTGGGACTAGCAAAAAGAGGATTGAAACCTGTTTAAGCAGCGGCCTGCGCTCTGGATTCAGAGCCAGATATCCAAGAACAGATTTTAACAGTTGTGTCTGTCATCAAGAGAAAAAAACAAGAAAAAATGTTTATGTTAATTCACGCATATTGAGATATTTAACTAGGTAAAGACATCTGCAACTTACCGGATGCTGATACTGCTGTAACACAAGCTTGTGTGTGAGAACAAACTGAGCTTTCCTATTGGTCACGACCAGATTTCCCATCAGCCTGGAAACTGCGGCTGCCCTGAGCGACAAACAGAGAGTTTGAGTCGACTTACAGAAAACTAACTAAAGCCATCGTCATAATCTCCAAACACACCACTAACCCGCTGAGCTTGCGCACGAGTCCCGTGATGACCGACTCCATGCATCGTTCCGGAATTTTCTCAAGTAGTTTCTGGGTCACACGCTGACACAACGGATCCACACGGGTCAGGGAAGAAAGACGAGGTACCAGCGTCTCAAAAATAAGAGCTGTGCACAAACAGATGAGATCAGCCTCATGATGCAGTCTTGATTATTTGTGCAACGAACAACAAAAATAAACTCACTGGCGTATCCTTGTATACAAACTTTTCCCAACACCTGAGCCACAAACCCGAGAGAGCAGTCTTGACCATCTAAACCAAAGAGACGCATATGAATAATGTGTTGTTGGGGTCATCATAACATATGAATAATGTGTTGTTGGGGTGTGTCTGATACCTCTGAGAGCTCGGCACGTCTTTTCGAGTATGCTGAGGATGTTGGTAGCGAGCAGTGTGTAGTACTGATGTGGTAAGAAAGCATCAGGCGTTTGTGTGTGCAGACGGTTCGAGGTGATGGAGGGTAAAGCTGCAAGGTGACCAATGAGAGTCTCTGTCATCTGGGAGGAGTCTGAAGAAACTCCACCCGTTTGACACCTGGACCATAACAACACCTCGAGACGACCAACAGAGAGAAACTTCTCTAATACAGACACACATCGCTCCAAACCTGCACATTCCCTGTGTGTATGAGAGAAAGAGAGGGGGGAAGAGCAAAGGTTGATTTATAAATAAACAATAAAAGTTGTCTCAGAAACATGTAGGCAAACAGATATAAAGACAGACAAACAGACTCACAGACAGACAGATTTACAGACAGACTCACAGACAGACATACAAACAGACTCACAGACAGACAGACTCACAGACAGACAGACTCACAGACAGACAGACTCACAGACAGATAGACGGACAGACAGACAGACTCACATACAGACAGACTCGCAGACAGACTCACAGACATACAGGCAGACTCACAAACAGACAGACTCTCTGACAGACAGACTCACAGACAGATAGACGGACTCAGAGACAGACAGACTCACAGACAGACTGACTGACAGACAGACTCGCAGTCAGACTGACACACAGACAGACAGACAGACACACAGACAGACAAACAGGCAGACTCACAAACAAACAGACAGACTCACAGACAGCCACACAGACAGACAGACATACAGGCAGACTCACAAACAGACAGACAGACAGACAGACAGACAAACAAAAAAACAAACAGACTTACAGACTGGACAGACAAACAGACTGACAGACAGACTGACTCACAGACTGACAGACAGACATACTGACTGGCTGACTGACTCAAGTAGGAGACAGACTGACACACAGACTCACAGACAGAAAGACATACAGACAGACTCACACACATACAGACATACTGACAGACTCACACACAGACAGACAGACTCACAGTCAGACTGACTGACACACAGACAGACAGACATACAGGCAGACTCATAATCAGACAGACAGACAGACAGACTCACATACAGACAGACTCGCAGACAAACTGACACACAGACAGACAGACCGACAGACAGACTCGCAGACAGACTCACAGACATACAGGCAGACTCACAAACAGACAGACTCTCCGACAGACAGACTCACAGACAGATAGACGGACTCAGAGACAGACAGACTGACACACAGACAGACAAACAGGCAGACTCACAAACAGACAGACAGACTCACAGACAGACAGACTGACACACAGACAGACAGACATACAGGCAGACTCATAATCAGACAGACAGACATACAGGCAGACTCATAATCAGACAGACAGACTGACAAACTCACAGACAGACAGACTGACACACAGACATACAGGCAGACTCACAGACAGATAGACAGACATACTCACAGACATACAGACAAACTTACAGACAGACTTGCAGACTGACTCACAGACTGACAGACAAACAGACTCGCAGACAGACTGACACATAGACTCACAGACAGACAGAGTCACAGACAGGTTGACAGACAAACTCACAGACAGACAGACAGACTCACAGACAGACAGACAGACAAACAAACAAACAAACTCACAGACAGACAAACAAACAAACAAACTCACAGAGACAAAAACAAACTTACAGACAGACAGAAAAATACATACTCACAGATAGACAGACAGACTCACACACAGACAGACAGACAGACAGACAGACAGACTCACAGACAGACAGACGGACAGACACTCTCCCTCCGTCCCTCACCCAGTGGTGCTGATTGTGTCCAGCAGAACCAGCAGTGTTTGGTCCGGTGGACCTTTGAACACAAACTCATCCCATAGCCTCGTGATCTCATCATCACATAAACTGCCAAACCATTGAGAGCTTCGCGCGCTCACCAACACCTGAAGCGCGTGTGTGTAGTGCAGGCGCGTGAACTCGCAGTCCTCCAGGAATCGCGTGAGTGTGCGGAGAGCGTTCGAAATCTCCCGGGAGTCTCGTGACGTGGAGAGAGTCCTCAAACACGAGCCCACCTGCAGCCGGACCGGAACCTCACAACCGGCAGATCCCATATTTGCTTACTGTAATAACATTTTCCATATGATATAAATACCATAATGATAACAAACTAAATCATTTGTATATAAAAGTGATACATTCCCTTACGTGCTGTTTTCTGTTATTGAACGGTTACATAATTCAGTCAATAATAACGATAAACATCATATTTTTGCAGCATCACAACTTGCAGCATCAGTCGTATTTACACGTGAGTGCGCCAAATAAAGTGTCCGCCTGGAAACAGAAATCTATAATAAAGGTTCCTACGATCGACCGCCAGCCAATATTCTTTTTCTTCACTAGATGGCGCTACAGAAAACATTAAAACAGAGGTATTCAACCTTTTCCAGGCTAGGGACCACTTGATGAATTGATTTGAATAATTTTTGGCATACTACATTACATTTTAATTTGTCCGAATACATTTTATTGTGGGTACATTATGCTTTTAATTTAGTTTTTTATTAGCATATTAATCAATTTTGTTTGATGCCTACTTTCATTTGTCCAAAAATATTATTTTGTATTCAAACTTTATTTGGAGGACCCCCTGTAATACCACCAAGGACCTCCAAAGGGTCCCCGGACCCCCTGTTGAAGACTCATGCATTTAAAGGGACACAAGGCAAGTCTGAGTATTATTTCTCTACTAGCTCCCCCTAGTGTCTGGGAGTAAATGCGTTCTATATCTGAAACTATACGAGACTGAAGGACACCGGGTCGGATACAGCGAACTTGCAAGTGGGGTATTCTTCCTACAGACGGTAGGGGCGGGCGAGAGAGTCTTCATTCGTCATGTAATGAGTCATTTAACCATATACCGACTTACGAAGATGATTTATTAACATAAAAATGCTGCCTTGTGTCCCTTTAAAGTATAAAACTGTAACATCAGTGTATCTTTACAGTAAATTATAAATTCATCGAGCTTCTTCTACTTTTACGATTTAATACATTTTCCGGGTCTGTATATTACTATTATTGTTTTAATATTAACAGGCTTTATATGAACATAAAAAAAATCAGGTACTGTCTAGTCAATTATTTTTAATGTGGCCTTTAATTGGCCCTCTGGGAGAGATAGTGTCAGTGTCTTAATGATGTAAATGTCTCTTAAGTACACATTTCCCTGTCTGTAGGGATGTTTCTTTATACGTTTTCCTAGTGTAATCTTACATTACGTTTCTATTCTATGTCTTTGTCTATTCTATGTCTTTGTTTATTCTATGTCTTTGTCTATTCCATTATATGTCTATTCTATTCTGTTCTGTTCTATTATATTCCATTATATGTCTATTCTATTCTATTCTATTCTATTCTATTCTATTCTATTCTATTCTGTTCTATTCTATTCTATTCTATTCTATTCTATTCTATTCTATGTCTTTGTCTATTCTATTCCATTATATGTCTATTCTATTCTGTTCTATTCT
The DNA here is from genome assembly GCF_027580225.2 of Misgurnus anguillicaudatus. Taxonomy (NCBI): domain Eukaryota; kingdom Metazoa; phylum Chordata; class Actinopteri; order Cypriniformes; family Cobitidae; genus Misgurnus; species Misgurnus anguillicaudatus. The sequence continues at coordinate 30,564,865 of NC_073361.2, read as the reverse complement.
ATTCTATTCTATTCTATTCTATTCTATTCTATTCTATTCTATTCTATTCTATGTCTTTGTCTATTCTATTCCATTATATGTCTATTCTATTCTATTCCATTATATGGCTATTCTATTCTATTCTATTATATTCTATTCTATTCTATTCTATTCTATTCTATTCTATGTCTTTGTCTATTCTATTCCATTATATGTCTATTCTATTCTGTTCTGTTCTGTTCTGTTCTGTTCTATTCTATTCTATTCTATTCTATTCTATTCTATTCTATTCTATTCTATTCTATTCTATGTCTTTGTCTATTCTATTCCATTATATGTCTATTCTGTTCTGTTCTATTCTATTCCATTATATGTCTATTCTATTCTATTCCATTCTATTCTATTCTATTCCATTATATGGCTATTCTATTCTATTCTATTCTATTCTATTCTATTCTATTCTATTCTATGTCTTTGTCTATTCTATTCCATTATATGTCTATTCTATTCTGTTCTGTTCTATTCTATTCTATTCTATTCTATTCTATTCTATTCTATTCTATTCTATTCTATTCTATTCTATTCTATTCTTTTCTTTTCTATTCTATTCTATGTCTTTGTCTATTCTATTCCATTATATGTCTATTCTATTCTATTCCATTATATGGCTATTCTATTCTATTCTATTCTATTCTGTTCTATTCTATTCTATTCTATTCTATTCTATTCTATTCTATTCTATTCTATTCTATTCTATTCTATGTCTTTGTCTATTCTATTCCATTATATGTCTATTCTATTCTGTTCTGTTCTATTCTATTCTATTCTATTCTATTCTATTCTATTCTATTCTATTCTATTCTATGTCTTTGTCTATTCTATTCCATTATATGTCTATTCTATTCTATTCCATTATATGGCTATTCTATTCTATTCTATTCTATTCTATTCTATTCTATTCTATTCTATTCTATTCTATTCTATTCTATTCTATGTCTTTGTCTTTGTCTTTGTCTATTCTATTCTATTCTATTCCATTATATGGCTATTCTATTCTATTCTATTCTATTCTATTCTATTCTGTTCTATTCTATTCTATTCTATTCTATTCTATTCTATGTCTTTGTCTATTCTATTCCATTATATGTCTATTCTATTCTGTTCTATTCTATTCTATTCTATTCTATTCTATTCTATTCTATTCTATTCTATTCTATGTCTTTGTCTATTCTATTCCATTATATGTCTATTCTATTCTATTCCATTATATGGCTATTCTATTCTATTCTATTCTATTCTATTCTATTCTATTCTATTCTATTCTATTCTATTCTATTCTATTCTATTCTATTCTATGTCTTTGTCTATTCTATTCCATTATATGTCTATTCTATTCTGTTCTGTTCTGTTCTGTTCTATTCTATTCTATTCTATTCTATTCTATTCTATTCTATGTCTTTGTCTATTCTATTCCATTATATGTCTATTCTGTTCTGTTCTATTCTATTCCATTATATGTCTATTCTATTCTATTCCATTCTATTCTATTCTATTCCATTATATGGCTATTCTATTCTATTCTATTCTGTTCTATTCTATTCTATGTCTTTGTCTTTGTCTTTGTCTATTCTATTCTATTCTATTCTATTCCATTATTTGTCTATTCTATTCTGTTCTGTTCTGTTCTGTTCTATTCTATTCTATTCTATTCTATTCTATTCTATTCTATTCTATTCTATGTCTTTGTCTATTCTATTCCATTATATGTCTATTCTGTTCTGTTCTATTCTATTCTATTCTATTCTATTCTATTCTATTCTATTCTATTCTATTCTATTCTATTCTATTCTATGTCTTTGTCTATTCTATTCCATTATATGTCTATTCTATTCTATTCCATTATATTCCTATTATATTATATTCTATTCTATTCTATGTCTTTGTCTATTCTATTCCATTATATGTCTATTCTATTCTGTTCTGTTCTATTCTATTCTATTCTATTCTATTCTATTCTATTCTATTCTTTTCTATTCTATTCTATGTCTTTGTCTATTCTATTCCATTATATGTCTATTCTATTCTATTCCATTATATGGCTATTCTATTCTATTCTATTCTATTCTATTCTATTCTATTCTATTCTATTCTATTCTATTCTATGTCTTTGTCTTTGTCTTTGTCTATTCTATTCTATTCTATTCCATTATATGGCTATTCTATTCTATTCTATTCTATTCTATTCTGTTCTATTCTATTCTATTCTATTCTATTCTATTCTATGTCTTTGTCTATTCTATTCCATTATATGTCTATTCTATTCTGTTCTATTCTATTCTATTCTATTCTATTCTATTCTATTCTATTCTATTCTATTCTATTCTATGTCTTTGTCTATTCTATTCCATTATATGTCTATTCTATTCTATTCCATTATATGGCTATTCTATTCTATTCTATTCTATTCTATTCTATTCTATTCTATTCTATTCTATGTCTTTGTCTATTCTATTCCATTATATGTCTATTCTATTCTGTTCTGTTCTATTCTATTCTATTCTATTCTATTCTATTCTATTCTATTCTATTCTTTTCTATTCTATTCTATGTCTTTGTCTATTCTATTCCATTATATGTCTATTCTATTATATTCCATTATATGGCTATTCTATTCTATTCTATTCTATTCTATGTCTTTGTCTATTCTATTCCATTATATGTCTATTCTATTCTGTTCTGTTCTATTCTATTCTATTCTATTCTATTCTATTCTATTCTATTCTATTCTATTCTATTCTATTCTATGTCTTTGTCTATTCTATTCCATTATATGTCTATTTTATTCTATTCCATTATATGGCTATTCTATTCTATTCTATTCTATTCTATTCTATTCTATTCTATGTCTTTGTCTATTCTATTCCATTATATGTCTATTCTATTCTGTTCTGTTCTGTTCTGTTCTGTTCTGTTCTATTCTATTCTATTCTATTCTATTCTATTCTATTCTATTCTATTCTATTCTATTCTATTCTATTCTATTCTATGTCTTTGTCTATTCTATTCCATTATATGTCTATTCTGTTCTGTTCTATTCTATTCCATTATATGTCTATTCTATTCTATTCCATTCTATTCTATTCTATTCTATTCTATTCTATTCTATTCTATTCTATTCTATTCTATGTCTTTGTCTATTCTATTCTATTCTATTCCATTATATGTCTATTCTATTCCATTATATGGCTATTCTATTCTATTCTATTCTATTCTATTCTATGTCTTTGTCTATTCTATTCCATTATATGTCTATTCTATTCTGTTCTGTTCTATTCTTTTCTATTCTATTCTATTCTATTCTATTCTATTCTATTCTATTCTATTCTATTCTATTCTATTCTATACTATTATATGTCTATTCTATTCTATGTATTTGTCTATTCTATTCTATTCTGTTCTGTTCTATTCTCTTATATGTCTGTTCCATTCTATTATGTGTCTGTTCCATTCTATTCTATTCTATTCTATTCTATTCTATTCTATGTCTTTGTCTATTCTATTCTATTCTATTCCATTATATGTCTATTCTATTCCATTATATGGCTATTCTATTCTATTCCATGTCTTTGTCTATTCTATTCTATTCCATTATATGTCTATTCTATTCTGTTCTGTTCTATTCCATTATATGTCTATTCTATTCTATTCTATTCTATTCTATTCTATGTCTTTGTCTATTCTATTCTATTCTATGTATTTGTCTATTCTATTCTATTCTATTCTATTCTATTCTATTCTATTCTATTCTATTCTCTTATATGTCTGTTCCATTCTATTATGTGTCTGTTCCATTCTATTCTATTCTATGTCTTTGTCTATTCTTGTTTATTCTATTCTATTCCATTATATGTCTATTCTATTCTATGTCTATTCTATTCTATGTCTTTGTTTATTCTATTCCATTCTATGTCTATTCTATTCTGTTCTGTTCTATTCTATTCTATTCTATTCTATTCTATTCTATTCTATTCTATACTATTATATGTCTATTCTATTCTATGTATTTGTCTATTCTATTCTATTCTGTTCTGTTCTATTCTCTTATATGTCTGTTCCATTCTATTATGTGTCTGTTCCATTCTATTCTATTCTATTCTATTCTATTCTATGTCTTTGTCTATTCTATTCTATTCCATTATATGTCTATTCTATTCCATTATATGGCTAATCTATTCTATTCTATGTCTTTGTCTATTCTATTCTATTCCATTATATGTCTATTCTATTCTGTTCTGTTCTATTCCATTATATGTCTATTCTATTCTATTCTATGTCTTTGTCTATTCTATTCTATTCTATGTATTTGTCTATTCTATTCTATTCTATTCTATTCTATTCTATTCTCTTATATGTCTGTTCCATTCTATTATGTGTCTGTTCCATTCCATTCTATTCTATTCTATGTCTTTGTCTATTCTTGTCTATTCTATTCTATTCCATTATATGTCTATTCTATTCTATTCTATGTCTATTCCATTATATGTCTATTGTATTGTATTGTATTGTATTGTATTCTCTTATATGTCTGTTCCATTCTATTATGTGTCTGTTCCATTCTATTCTATTCCATTATATGTCTATTCTATTCTATTCCATTATATGTCTATTCCATTATATGTCTATTCTATTTCATTATATGTCTATTCTATTCTGTCTTTGTCTATTCTATTCTATTCTATGTCTATTCTATTGTATTGTATTCTATTCTGTTCTATTAAACATGTGTTTATAAAGCACAATATGCCCAAATAAGCATTAAAACAAAATATCAACAAAGCAGGTATTTCACTTAATTTATTGGTGACTAATTTCTTTTCAGTTTTCATTTAACCTTCATACAATTATTTGAAAATCTATAAGACCCCCGAACAGTAAAAGATACATCTTAGGGGGTCATCTTCAAAAGAAAGCAAAACATTCAACAGAAGACAATACTGATAGTTTTCCTTTATACAGTTACCTTAACAATTAAGAGTAAACATTTTTACAATTGTATCCTTTGTTACAAGGACTGCCTCTTCAGTTTTATTCTGTATTGACATTTATGTGTAACTATTAATAGGCTTTTAAAGTCTAAGTGGCAAGCAGAACTCCTCCCGAGCTGTGAAATGTTTTCTTTGGACACTGGAAATGTGTGCAGAATGTGTTGTTATTGTTTTTTTCTTAAATCATGTTCACATTTTAAACAGGATTTGTTTAACATTAAACATATCAATAGCAATAAATTCAGTTCCTCCAAGGAAATCAGCCAACCTAAATTCAGAGGCAAAAGTGTTTCTTGTAGGTTAAAGTGTCCATCATATATAATTACAGTAGCTCTTAAACAGCCATACAGACGAGAACAGCAGTAGACCATTCGGATGAGAAGGTCAGATCCTTTGGTCAATAATAAAAGCTGAAGATAGCAGACCTATCCTCAACCTAAACCCTATTCTACCATTGTCCTTTACAAAACATCCTTCATAAAGATCTAATCAGATCAACCAAACTAAACTTTTGTAGCAGAAAGAAAAAACTGGATGTTAAGTGCCGAGTTTGCACAATCCAAACTAAAGAAAAGAAATATTTAGATCAACGTGTTATTCTTCATTTAAAAGTCTTGAATCTCGATCCTGGAAGTATCACTGGCCATTTCTTCACTTCGCCAGTATCAAAATCCCAAAGTGAGATAATTATCCTTGTGCCAAATGAGAGAGATGTCCATCCATAACAAAACACTGGAATAGAGGGAAAGACATCGCTCTTGTGGAAGACAAAATCAAACCGTATCTCACTTTCTTTTGTCCATAAAAATATATGAAGCAAAAAAACACATTCATATTCAACAGAAAGAGCAGGGAAAGAATTGAAAACCAGGAATTAAAGGTCCATATCCAGTGAGATTCCCTTCAGTGCTTAATGCCGAGATAAACAGGAACAGTTCACTTCATTTCCCGTTTCTTCTGTTCTCTGCAGCAATAATTGTCTTCATTTTTTTCACCTTCCCTTAAAACAGCTTCACCTTTTTAACAAGTTAAATAATAAAGAATATCTTCTTTCAATAAAATAAACAGTTGCTCCAGTGAAATCTCATTTTAAAGAGTCTTCTGTACAAGAAATCAAAGTCTTTCTGAATAAATCCAGGATAGAGGAGGCAGACGGAGATATCCAGCAACTCAGCAGAAAATTGCACAGGACCAAAACATTACCCACAATGCAACACTGAAAGATTCATGAACCCATACACTCTCTTCAGTGGGTGTTATTCACTCGTGATCCTTTGCATTCTGCATCATGGTAATAAATAAGAGACACGAGCGTACATGAGACTTATCATGAAAACTCACATTATATAACCAATATATAAACAAAATAAATCTCAGCTTAATCGCAATGATAAAACGCAAACTAATATTCACACATAAAACCCTCGGGTCAGCAAATGTCCCTCACATGGGCTGATGGTGTGACTGTTTATGTATTATGCACTGCTATTTAACTTAAAAACATTTACACTGCACAACTACATGAATGTGTGTGTATAAGCACGTGTGTAGACTGAAATTCAGTCGATGAATATCTCTCATGTTATAACAACACACAGAAATGCAAAGAGAGGGATATGGTCCCTCAAACCCAAATATTGGGAAGTCACAAGAACCATCAAGGCCAATCACACACACACACACATGCACGCACACACAAATAAAATCATTTTTGTTTTGTATGAAAGCGGTGTTGATCAACATAGTGACTAAAATCTTTACATTCATTCCAGATCTGTGCAATTTTATCTCCAGCCTATAAGTTCATAAATCACTCGGGTCATTATTAGACATCATTGCTCTTTTTAATATTTGACCTCCAGGATGGAGGGGTTGGACTCCATGATGGCGACGATGATGCGGTCGATATAATCCTGCAGACGAAAGTTAATCTCCTCTTGTTTGTGAATTGCCTCCATCAACTGCACACACAAATAAATCAACACAATTAATATCATAATCACTAAAAGCAGAAACGTACAAATTGTTGTGTGTACTACAGACCTCTCCGCGGGAGACGTTGTTGATCTCGGCAGCGAGAGACTCGGAGAGAGACTCTGTAAACAGACTCTTTGCTCCCTGGATACTCAGATTAATAATCTGACCGTTCAATTCATCATTCTGTTCCTTCAGACCACGATTATCCTGCAGACGGAACGAGCAAATAACTGTTACTTTAATAGCTGTTTTAAACCACGTTTACCTGTTTGAGTCCGAGTCTTTACCTGTTTGAGTCTGCGTATCTCCTGCTCCAGCTCATTCTCTCTCATGTGTGTGTTGTACTCCTGCAGACCGTTGCTCGACGATCGGCCTCTTCTCGCCTCCGTCTCCAACTTAAACAGCTGCAGATGTTCCAGCTGCTTTCTCAAGTCCTCTATCAACTACACACAAACACACATACATTAACACAGAGAACACACACAACCACACATGTGATGCCAACACACAATCTCTCACCCCCTGCGTGCACTCCTTCTCTTTGTGATTTGTGTGACGTTCGTGACTCATTTTGTCAGACATTTTCTGTCGAGATTCAGATTCTTCGTTTAGTCGCTCACTTATGTCGTCCAACTCATCCTGGAGCTTCCTCTTCTCCTGGAAAGGGAGATTTTTACACAGATCAAATATAAATGAGAGAGAGATATATAACACAGCAAGCAATTATTATCTTAAATGAATACAACACACTATGGACTTTAGCTTTTTCACCGTATCCCCCAGAGTTAGATACATATATACCTTTTTCATTTCCGTGCATGCTGTAACTCTGTCTGACGCACCCACCGCTAGCCTAGCTTAGCACAAAGACTGGAAGTAAATGGCTCCAGCTAGCATACTGCTCCAAATAAGGGCGGGGTGATTAGCGCAACTTTTGCATGAACTCTCTGCTCCTCACCACGGGGCTTCTCAGGTGCTGCGAGCAAATCACTCCGCCCAAGTAGCAGTGCTTCGCCTTCTGAGAATATAGTTCCCAGTATGTATACGGTTAAAAGATGGCTGTGTCTTGTTATTTGTACAAAATGTGACTATACAAATCACAACATATAAATAGGAAAATGTTGGCGTTATTTTGTCACTTATTGGGAGCAGTATGCTAGCTGGAGCCATTTACTTCCAGTCTTTGTGCTAAGCTAGGCTAGCTGTGGGTGCGTCAGACAGGGTTACGGGACGCACAGAGATGATAAGGGTATGTATGCTAATTCTGGGGGATACGGTGAATAAGCTAAAGTCCCAAGAAGTTGGTGTATTTCTTTAAAATACGCCTAATAAACACATCCAAGACGTCTCGGCTAAGACAAGGCAAAAAATCTTTACTTTAAATTCTTATGATTTTTGGCATAAAAAACGATAATTTTGACCAATATAAAGTATTGTCGGCTATTGCTACAAATATGTGACTTTGGTTTTGTGGTCCAGGGTCACGTACAGTAAAGTACATTTTCTTGATTCAGTGTAGATTTAACTAAATAAAACTTTAGACTTTGTTTGTACATAATCCATACTTGTGTGTGTGTGTGTGTGTGTGTGTGTGTATGTGTGTCGGTGTGTTGTGTACCTCCTCTAATCTCTCTATGTTGGCTCTCAGACAGGGAACGCACGACCTCAACTCGCTGTTCTCCTCATCCAACTGATGCAGTCTGAACACACAGAAACACAAGTATCCAAAATGATATTTTCTTTCAGGGCAGAGCACACAATGATAACATTTAAACACAAAGAAAAACACTTTTCTGTTAACACAGCCGGATTTCGTTAAACATTGAGCCAAGTGAGAAATATGAGAGATTCAGCGTCAAACTGTACATCTGCTCTCCTCCAGTAGAAAACAACACAGAGTAAGATATTAAAGGTCACCTAATATGAAAAATTCACTTTGATATGTTGTTTAAACATAATTGTGTGTTGCCTGTGTGTGTACACAACCACCCTGTAATGATAAAAATCTGCCCACTCCTTTTGTTTAAATCCCCGTAACACCTCAAGCGGTAGAAGTGGCAAAAACGCGCTATTCGCACGTAGTTGGATGCTTGAACATTTGAGTTTACTCGCTTCATTCACGCGTAAAATTCTAGTTATTCGAGACATTCACGCAGAAATTCGCGTCATGGGAGGGGCTTCTGCAACTCCGCTGAGACTCCGCTTGCTTTGTGTAATCACGTCACTACTACAGCAAGGTCCTGATTGATTAACGCGGCGCTGAAACTGCCGAAGTTCAGATTTTTAAACAGGATGCCTAATCGCTTCTTTGCATTGACTTAACATGTAAATCACTCGCACTTGCCGCCTCTACCGCATCTGGTGTAAACCCTGCATTACGGGACAAGCTGTTGGCATTTTCTGAGCAAAGTGATGTCATTTTGCACAGGCTCCGCCCACAACCATCAATAGCACGGTAAAAAAGATGGACGACGCCTGTTCGCTCGCTTCAATTGGTGAAAAGTAAAAATATTTAAAGTGTAATTAAATTGTTTAGTTGGTCTCAAGTCCCATTGAATAATATGTGGGAGGCGGGGCTTATGACCTATACAAGGACCAGTCACCAGGGGGCGATCGAGACGTTTTGGCTTTAATTTTCAGGTCTTGTGAGGCACGCTTGCATAGGACACAGTACATATCTTCTTTACATAGTTTATAATGAATGTGTGGTAATGAATTAAGTAAGTAAGGTGATTGTCTTGTAAAACACTCTTATTGTGTATATTTTGGGTATACATGACAGTAAATGTTCAGGGAAGCAGCAGCTCATTTGCATTTAAAGAGACACACACACAAAAACAGCACTTTTTCCTGAACACCCAAAAAATATAATGCAATATAATGTGAGCTGTAAATCCCTTCTTAAATCTCAATCTGACAGTGCATCTTGTACATGATCATCTTGCATATTTAGGAGAGAAATATGATGCCCCGTCTCTCTTTAATGTCCTAATAGTTAAGAGACATTGCCTAAAATATACTTGCAAATAAAATTAGACACTCCTTTGTTTAATAGTAAGCAGTAAACAGCCCTGGATATGTCCCAGACTATTAAATCAAGTATATGTATAGTGATGTCTTCACACTGACCTGGCCTGAAGGTTCTCGATCTCGAGATCTCTCTCTCGCTGTAGTTTGGTAAGAGCGTCTCTGTGTTTACGAGTGAGCGCGAGCGTGTTCTCCTCCGAGCGGAGCTCCTGTTCCTTCAACTGCTCCTCCAAAGCATTCGCTCGGTGAACCAGAGTCAGATTCTCCTGCCGCAGACGAGCAATCTGCTCCTCGCTTTCCGACGAATCAGTCTCGAGTTCACACACGCGCTTCTCCAGCAGTAACACCTGCCAATACACACAAAAGATTTTGATATGAGTCAGGTGTTGCTAAACAAACAAGAGATCCTCATTCGGGACACGATTTATTTGATTCTCAACCTTGTCCGTGATGTCCCGATCTGCGAGGTCCAAAATATCTTGAGTCAGATCGCCCATAACATCCAGATTGGTGGACTGCTGCAGGTGTCTGAAAAATACGCACATAAATTCAGCGGTCACGCATGGTGTGTTTAAAAGTGAAGCTTGATAAATTGAGAGAGAAGTTTCTCACCTCGCTGCTTTTTTACTGGACAGCCTCTTACTGGAACTAAAAATGAAAGAACAAACAGGAAAGAGTCAGGAAGAGAGAGAAACGAGAGGAAAAACTCTCTCTCCATCCGTGACCCGTGAACCACAGGTCAAAAAACATCCAGAAGATGGAGGTGCTCGGCTCTGAATCAATGCTCTCCTTTCAAAGCTAATAACCTCACAGTCGATGGAAAAAACACGTTATTTTAACTGAGGTGTAACAAGGGAGTGTGAAAGGAGATGTTGTGCTACTTTGTTCCCCTTACGGAGGTATAAGCCTGCAGAAACTCCCTCGTCCGTCTTATTCACAACTGTTAAATACAGCCAGTTCAGTTCAGAAAACTAAGCTCTTGTCTGTGTTTTCTACTGCTGGAGAATACATGATGAACTATTCATTTATAAGTATCACTGGAACTATATCACTATATTTACACATCCTATTGTGTTAAAACACTGGCTTACTTAATTATACACAGAGTTACACTGTTACATTATTCATATTAACTTCACAAACACACTATTGTGCACAAAAGCAACTAGCAGATGGTTTGCGTTCACCACAACACTATGTGGCAAAACCAACAGCCTTCCTGATTTTGTAACTCAGATGTTCCTGGATCAACATTACAATCGATCAACAAGATTCAAGGGATGAGTTTATACTTAATGTAAAGTTTAAGCTTATAACCAGGTATAGCTGTTTTTAAACTGTTGTTATTCACCTATCATTTCCCTCTGATTTTAGAAATACGCTATGGTTAGGGTTTGAAGCAGAGAGAGATTTCTACAGAAATGTTTAAACTTGTTGACCCAGGAACATCCTTGATCTGGTAAAATCAAGTCAAGGAAAACCAACACAGGCCATGTCACACTGTAGAAATGTCTACATGTTAATAAAACACACAATGCAAGCAGTGAGATGTGTGTGTGTGTACAGAACACGCAGGGAAACTCATGGCGTGTTACCTATTCATCTCTAGTAGCTGCAGACGTGTGGACAGATCCTCCAGACGGCTGATCTGCTTATGACAGTGAGTGCAGAAAAACTCCAGTGCTTCAGACTGAAGGAAGCTCTGAAAACTAGCAGGAAAAGAGCTGGGGCTGAGGACAAGTGTGGAGACGAGGAGAAATGAGGAGAAGAGCGGAGATGTGACGAGTAATAAGGACGAGAGTAAAGACGTGAGAAGAAAAGAGGAGACGTGATGAGAAAAGAAAAGAAACGAGGAGAAAAGAGAGACGTAAAGAGAAAAAGAAGAAGAGTAGAGATGTGAGGAGAAATGAGATAAGTGGAAATGTGATAAGAAATGAGGAGGTCAGTGGAGCCGTGAGGAGAAATGAGGAGGAGAGTGGACCCGTGAGGAGAAATGTGCAGGAAAGTAGAGATGTGAGGAGAAATGAGGAAACGTGAGGAGAAGAGAAGTGATGAGAAATGAGAAGAAGAGATGAGACGTGAGGAAAAATAAGCAGGAGAGTAAAGACGTGAGGAGAAAAGAAGTGAGGAGAAAAGAGGAGAAAAATGGAGAGGTGAGGACAAATGAGCAGGAAAGTAGAGATTTGAGGAGAAATGAGGAGAAGTGTGGAAACATGAAAAGAAATAAGGAGAAGTGAGGAGAAGTGAGGAGAAGTTAGGAGAAATGAGGAGAAAAGAGAGACGTGAAGAGAAAAACAAGAAGAGTAGAGATGTGAGGAGAAATGAGATAAGTGGAAATGTGAGGAGAAGTGAGGAGGAGAGTGGAGCCGTGAGGAGAAATGTGCAGGAAAGTAGAGACGTGAGAAGAATGAAAACGAGAGTAGAGATGTGAGGATAAACGAGGATGCGAGTGGAGATGTGAGGAGAACAGTTTTTAAAATGAAGAGAAAGGCAATGTAGATTCATGTAAAGTGTTTGAGTGTTAACATAAGGTGGGGGGAGGAAAAAGAGAAAAACACGAGGAACATTTCATTGAGTTGGGTCAGAAGGTCAGAGGAAGAGATCTACACAGAGGTGAATAATATAGTGCAGGAGCAGTGTGTGTCTATAGTGAGTCTCTGTGTGTGTTCATGTTGTGTTCTCATGTTCTTCTCTCTTGTGAGTTTGACAACCAGCACTTTAGTTAAACAATAACCATAATGACTCAACCTTTACCCAGTTTAAATAATTAGCTCATGAAATACAGAGAGAGATCTGTCTGACCAGTCAGCAAAACGCTTTTATGTTACTGTACCTCCATCTGCTCTAAAGCTATCTCACATAAAATACATACACAAGATAAAAAGTAACCTATAATATCTCAAGTATAATAATAACAACACCTCACAAACATCCACACAAATGTTTCTTTATCATACACACTGTTCCTAATGACCTGAGACTTGGAGAAATCTATTATTTGTAGGTATTGAAGTTTATTGTGTGTTACCTAGGTGTCAGCAGCATCAGTGGGCGGGGCAGTGGACTGTCTGGGTGTGGGCGTGACTCTGCATCTCCCTCCTCTTCCAGACCCTCCCGTCCATCCTCCTGATCGGCCAGCAGCAGGTCCGATGCGTTATTACTCTCACCGAAATCCTCAAAGTGCTCTTCTTCGCCTCCAATCACAGCCATCATACTGTGGCCATTTAAATCAGAGCCCAGTGTGAACCTATCAGAAAAACATCACATATACTGTGTTAAGAGTATGTGAATGCTATAGTAAGTACAAGATAATCAAAGAATCTTAAATTTTCTTGTTACTGTAATTGAAACTGTAAATAAATGTGTTGTTGTACTCAAATCAGGGTACCCACACCTTAGTTAACTTCAAATTCAAGGACTAAATGTGGGGAAACATTTCAAGTGAGAGTAAGGTTACATCGTGTTACCTTTAAAGATACATTGTTACAGATCCCTTTAGAGGGAACTCGCGCTGCATCACTGCGGTGACACTTTGGGGACGCCTCCAGGGGTAAGTGCGTCTGAATTTGTATATCAAATTTAACCAATGATGAGGCTTAACAACAAAGACAGGATGATGCGAAAGCCAGGAAGTATATCGCTATCTGAAATATTGCCAAAGACGGCGTTACAGGGACGCAGGAAGTATGGCAAGGAAGACGCAGCGTCTCGTTCCCTTCTCAGGGAACAACAGTACATGCGTAACAAGAAACATTTTCATTTGCCAAAAAAAGCATTTTGGTATGAATCAATATTCACATACAGAAGATATAAGCATTTAAACAGTTTAGCACGTGTTCAAGCACATTCAATGACCTGTATCTATGCATGTATATTTTCAAAAACTTCCCAGGGCCTTGAATTTTCTCCCCCAGATTCACAAACTTTCAAGGATTTCAAGGACCCGTGGGAACCCTGTATATGTATTTGCATTTGAATAAAGCCGCGTTACCGCTTTCAGACATTTTTTAATAAAACAATGCCCTTCCATCTTCTTCTTCATTGGATAACTCCTCTCCCGTGATCACGAGATAGCAAGCGTCCACCGAATAAACACTTCGGGATATTGCCGGAAGAAGTATGTTATCCGAGTACTTCTCACGTACTGTTTTTGAATATCATGAATTCGGACATTCTCATCGCTTACTGCTTTTTGCCTACTTTATAGTATGGGCGTAGGTGGTTTCGGATGCAGCCATGAAGTCCTAACTCGGTTTTAGGGCTGGGTATCGATTCAGATGTTCCAGATGGATTTCGATTCACAAGCTATCAAATCGATTCAATTTCGATTCAATTTTCGATTACGGTTCTTGGGTAGGTTTTTATACTCGATTCTCGATTCAACTCAATGAATATAGATTTAATACAAATACTATATTAATAAAAAAGAACAGTGAACAGCACTTTACAAGTGGGTAATTAATAAAAAAATTTAAAGCCACAACACTAACGTTGAAGAAGACTAGTAATTAGATTAAAGTTAATCTTACATTCAATGTTTGCGGAAATAAATATGAAAGAAAAAAATCGATTCTGCTCTTTGAGAATCGATTTTTATTAGACCACGTTTTACAAAACGATTAATCGGAAAATCGGTTTTATTGGTGAACTCAGTGACCCAATCAAGTTAACGTTTATGATTTTTGACATTTTTTTAAACATACACAGAAAAACAAATACAAAATAAAATCTTAAACATGTACACGATCACGCACAAAAAAGACAACATGTCTACTATGTCAACTATTACGCTAAACTTTTTTTGCACTACATTCTACTCGTTTTATATCCCACATAACAAAAATACATATAAGAAACTAACCCCCGCATTAATGTAACATTGTGATTGGCTGCACATAGCACACATGAAGACAGCGATCGCATTTTCAAGCGATTCGTTCAGTCTTTAGAGACTCTTAGCAACTGGGCACACAGCGTGACAAAAAACCAAACTACCTCGCTCAACAGCAAAATGCTAATGACTCCAAATACATTAGCCTTTAACAGTCGTTTAATAGTTAAAAGAGGATTACATAAGATTATAAATTTGTGCTCCTGTGACTTACATAGTTCAATCTCTGAACATTTCAGACAGACATCTGTGACCCAATAAACCTGAATCAAGGACCAAATCTCTGTATTAGCAAAGCTATAAATGTTCACAAAGTATACAGAGATGTGTGTGTGTGTGTGTGTGTGTGTGTGTCCATAACCGAGCAGCAGAGCCTTAATCTGATTTAAAGCTTAGTAACAGAGACAGAGTGTGTGTGTGTGTATGTGTATTTTTAAGAACATACATTTGTTAAATCTGATTAATCACCATATGCATGAACATATGTTCAATTTAACACAGAAAAACACCTGTAACAAATACACAAACCCAACTGATACTCCTACATCTTATCAACCATACAGCAATCACCACAACATTCAGACGAGGATTATTTCAGGCAAAATATACGACAAAGGAACTCACAGCACCAGACAAATATCTGCAAGTTATCATTAAATTCAATGATTATTTCCTGAAACTTTCAGTGTGAGTTTCAGGAAGGTCAGCGTTGGTGAGACGGCGTGACCCTGATATGCTAAATTAAGAAAAAGACGCAAGGACACAGAGAATATTGAATCAACCTCAATAGTTGCGTTTCTATTACCCTTAAATTGCGCAAATTGAGATTGCAAATTTAAAATACGGCCAATGGAAACAAGGCAATATCGCAAAAACTCCCATTATGGCAAAAAATTGTACGCCCGCATGAGGTGGTTTTTCAGGCAATTCAGAATATGTGTATTTCGCAAAACAGAAACAGTTTATTTACATTTACAGGTCACCTGATGCAAGTACGTCACATAATTATTATTTGAAGACAACACAGTATGTGCTTAAACCTCCCAGAAACACCTCAATACGTGTCTGCTCTGAAATATAAAAAGTAATAATGTTTGGATAACACTCCAACATCATCTCTTTTGATTTAAAATAATACCTAGTGTGGTGGATGTGATATTAGTAAACCTACCAACATCAGTCGACGTGATGTTTGGAATGACTTATTGCAAGAAGAAAAACTATGTTTCAGTCGCACATCATCGATTCATGGAAATGCCGTCATTTCGTATCGGCTTTTTTCAACATAATAAAATAACACAAGTTTTGTGCAAATCTGCAATGGAAACGCAGCTAATGACCAAGTAAAAGAGAAAAAGACCATTGAGGAGAAGTGATGAATAAACTCTGGACAACAGGAAGACAGAAAGTGCAAACTACACATTTCCTCCAACCAGGAGACAGGAAAATAAAAACTGACACTGATAACACAAATACACACAGACAGGAAACAGGAACACCTCAGTCAGCTGAGAATAATAAGAATCACCAGTCAGCAGACACACACACACACACACACACACACACACACACACACACACAACAAAACTACAATTAAAACAACAGAATTTGGTACAAATATAATATGACATGAAAAACACCCTTATATTTATCTAAGTTCACACTGTTCCAGTTGTGTGGCATTAGAAGCTAAATGGCAGGAAATGTAAGAGATGGATTCACAGAGATCTCATTGTGCTGAGTAGTGATATTGTATCGTGAAATTATTGTTTTATGTGAGATTACGGACATAAGACAACACTTTAACAACTTGCTGATACATTCAAGGTTACTAAACCTCACCAGTAAGACTTTTGAACTGATTCATGGAATCAAACCATTTCAACTGATTCATAAATAAATTTAATACATTTATCAACACTTTGGATAGTTTACCCAAAAAGGAAAATTACCCCATAACTAGAGCCCTATAAAATCCGTTTTATTTTTTCCCAAATTCCGTTTTATTTTTTCCCAAATTCCGTTTTTTCCGTTTTAATTTTTGCAAATTCCGTTTTATCCGTTTTAATTTTTGGCAATTATATTTTTTACCCTTTACTTTTATTTTAGTCATAAAAAGAGTGTGCCTTTAATGTTAATGATTAAAATGTAAATGATTTGGGGAAAAAACTGGATAACAGAATTACTTAATGACTGTAAAAGATGCATTTACACACGCACGCACATACACACGCACACAACTCAATTCAATGCATTGTTTAGTGTTGTTGCAGGAGGCTACCACAAGGTGTCAAAGCAGTGGTGTCTTCACAAGTGCCTTAAACACATCGGTCCAGCAGAACGCGATCCATATTTTATATACGATCGCTTGAAATGCATATAACTTTACAAACATACACAGGATAGTGATCTGACTTAGGACAGCATGAGCACGCAGCTCTTTGCACGTGCGAGCGAAAGAGAGACAGAGAGCGGCGCCATGATGCAGATGATTATATTTTAAATGCGAGGGATAGTTGGTTTGCCTCAGCTCGCTTGAAATGCATAAAACTGAACAAATACATGAGGATTTGTGTTCGCACTTCAGACAGATGCGTGAGCGCGTGCACGTGAGAGAGGTACAGTGAGACAGACGTGGATGAGAGAGTGCATGTATCTTTGCGCTCACCGTGAACAGAGTGTTGACAAAACTTCCAAAATAACAGTTCTCCGGTCACATAAAAGTCATGTGAGACCTGCTCGGAACTAAGTGCTTAGCGTCGAATTTCTTAATTTTTTCGCTGACGAAAGCAGAGTCGTGGAAAGTCGCTTCGCCATGGTTTCAGTGTTTTGGAGGGGGTCTGAAACGACGGGTGGGGGCGTGTCGCCCAGATTTACTTCCCCCGGTCTGCATTTCCCCCAGACATACGTTCGTCTCCCACACAAAAACATAATTTTATTCAAAATATGTAAAATTCCGCGTTAATACTAAATTCCGTGTTAATTAGCCAATTCCGCGATTCCGTCCGCGATTCAGTGATCGCGGAAATTATAGGGCCCTACAAAACTTACTCACCCTCGATGTATATGATTATCATTTTTTGGGTGAACACAATCGGAGTTATTAAAAATGTCCTGGCTGTGCCAAGCTTTATAATGGTAGTAAATGGTGCTTCTGATTTAAAGTCCAACCATCCTTCACACAAGTGATCCACACGGCTCTAGTGGGTTAATAAAGGCCTTTTGAGGGCGATCGATGCGATTTTGTTAAAAAAATATCAATATTTAAAAACTAATATAACTAGCTTCCGGTAACAGCCGACGCGCGTTCACGAGAGAGTGCGTTTCCAGTGTATAACATAGGACGTACTGTATGAGACGTAGTGGTGTAGTGGCTACGACACTAAGTATCGTATGCTACTTTTTAAATATAAAAATTTTAAATATTGATATTTAAAAAAACAAACAAAAAAACCTGCATTGATTGGCAGAAAAAAAAACTATTACACCATTTGCGCCATATGGGTAACTTTTACTTTTTTTAACTGACTTATATGGGCTACAAAATCAAAAGCACCATTTACTACCATTATAAACACCCAGGAAATTTTTTTAATACAACTCTGATTGTGTTCATCAAAAAAAAAAGGTTATCATATACATTAAGGATGGCCTTAGCGTGAGAAATCATGGCGTAATTTCATTTTTGGGGTGAACCATCCCTTTAACAATAACTGTTTTATACGACTGAAAATTTATTGAGTGTGTTAAAATGTCTTCTTACGCCAAATATAAATAATAATCCGAAAACGCATAGGGTCATGTAAACGCATAAAACAGTTTTCTTGTCCATAAACGCCTAAGCAAAAACCCTTCGGTACAGGTAGTTTTTTGCTTATTTCTTCGATTTCACGTTGCATGTAAACACCTTAACCAGCTCTCGCAGCTTTTTGTTCATATGTGCATGTCTTCAGGTGTGAAAGATAAAGGTCACAAGCGTAAATAAGGGCAAAGTAACGCATAAAAGTCTCCGCTTGACTAAAGCAGTTGGTAGAGAAACTGCAAAAATCTCATGTTACATGTCAAAGCTCATGTTACATTTACTAGTGATGTTACGTTCGTGAACAAATCGTTCTTTTTGAACGAATCTTTTAGGTGAACGAATCGTTCTCGTTCACGCCATCCATTGACTTATATTTCTCGTTCACTGAAATTTCCCTCCCTTCTTGAGGAGCACGGACAAATGAAGCGCGGCTTTCTTTCTGCCTTCAAAGGGTGACAAAAGTACAAGCCAATGGCAATCGAATACGAGTTGTGGCCGAGCACATGATTGGCTAAACATACTGAATGAATACGCCCTTCACTGACCGAGTCGCTGTTTTGAGTCTGAACGAACGAGAGAGAGATCGCGTTCTTAAACAAACTGAATGACTGGTACAAGTTACAACCTAATGAATGAGAGGGATCTTACAAAAAAGCGAGTGCAATGTAAACAATCCTGTGAAAGAATCATGTGGTTTTGTTTTAGTAAAGTTATAGTAACCATATTTAGGCGGGCTATTTACCTTAATACAAATTATTATCAAGGTAATTACTGTAGAAAAATTTGGTATTTCTGTTTAATATAGTTTTACTACAACTATCTTGGTCACTCTGGTTACTGTAGTAAAAATAAATTAAATGTGTGGCAGCTGTTGTTCTGTTACCCTGAGCCAATCGTCTATAGAAGTTTGAGCTGCTGAACGAATCCACCCTTTCACTGAACTTTAACGTCATCTGCGTCTGAACGAAGTCTTGAACGACATGACCGAAACTATATGATTCGTGAATGAGGATCTGATTACTGACTGAACCAGAGGAGGCATGCCAATCACTCACAGCACGGGAGTCTTTATTTACAACAAATCCAGATTAGATGTACTATAAATGTACGTGTGAGGGGGGTCAGAGGCAGTTTTATAACACCTTATTATTAATATCTGTATCAATATTATCATTAATATATCATTATTAATATCCTTATCAAATATTATCCTTATTACTATTATTGATATTATTATTACTATCATCATATATTATAACTACTATTATCATTACTACTATTGGATGTATCAATATTACTATTATTTTGATTATTAATTTTTTTTTTTTTTTGTATTATTATTGTTATTATCTCTACTATTATTTATAATCCTCTTCCTGATCCTCCCTCTAAGTCCAGATGAAATTTGTATATTTATTAAAGGTGCAGTGTGCAATTTTTAGAAGGATCTCTTGACAGAAATGCAAAATAATATACAAAACTATATTATCAGGGGTGTATAAAGGCCTTTAATAATGAACCGTTATGTGTTTATTACCTTAGAATGAGACGTTTTTATCTACATACACGAGGGCCCCCTTACATGGAAGTCGCCATTTTGTGTTTCTACAGAAGCCCTTAATGACAAACGTTTTTTACTAAGTTGTCTCCGACGATGACGTTTGTCCGGTGATGGCTACCATAGCTTCTTTGTGTGTTTCAAAAGCGAGGGGTGAGCAGTGGACTGAGCCGTTGGTTGCAATTCACAACATCACCACTAGATGCCACTAAAATTTACACACTGCACCTTTAATTAATTTGTTTATTATTACTATTACTACTATCTGTTATTTCATATTAATAGATTTTTCATTATTATTAATATTGATACTATTATTATTATTATTATTGCTATTATCACTTTCCTTATCCATTTTGTTTATTTATTTATTTATTTACTCCTAATTATGTCTGTTATACTTCTGCTCCTTTATTCAACAATTTCAACTGTCATATCTATTATAGTTACACACACACACACACACACACACACACACACACACACACACTACTGGCTGTTATGTTATGTGTTTTGTTGGTCTTTGTACTTGTATTTTTTTTCTCATCTGTAAATATTGTATTTTTCTGTTTGCAAAAAAAAATAATAATAAAAAAAATAAATAAATGTACGTGTGTCTTAATATATTCTGTAGCTTGATAAAATTATGCTTAGTATTTTATAATTTGAGCTTTATTAAAAACTAATGAGTTTTTGCAAAAATTTTTTTATTGTCTTATAACACATAATGACACACATCTTCGCCACCTATTGGTGTATTTATGTAAAATTAAGAAATGGTCACTGAACGAATCAGTGAACGAATCTGAACGAATCATTTTGGTGAACGAACTGAAAATGAACGAGTCACCTAAATGAACGAAAATTTCCATCACTAACATTTACAGGTTCGGCAGACATGACAAGAGATACAACATAGCTAAACACAAATTTCTTGCCGTCTATTTTGAAGTCACTGCCTGAGAGAAACCTGACAAATCTCATGTAAACGCAGTTGTCTGCATAGCCGGTTTATTGATTTGCATGTAAACAGGTTTCTATAATAAGCTAATTTTTTATAGTTAACCGCTTATTCTGTGTGTTACCTGTTGCGTTCATCTCCATCCGTGAGTGTGTTTTCAATGCCGCTGTCGGTCTCCACGTCCTCGTGAAGTTCTGGATGAACCAGAGCTGTCGTATCTTCATCCGTGAAGGTTTCACACTCACTGTAGGCGCTCTCTGATCCGAGATAGGCACTGTCAGAGACCTCCGCCTGCTACAAACATACACAAACAGGTTAAAAATACAGTGACGGCAGACAGACTCATGAATGCATTTCATGCAGACATAAACAACACGCTAAATGCACTTATTTAAAGCACCATTCCACCTGTTCCCACTTTCGCATCAAGTTCATGTTGGTGCATATTGCACATTTAATTCCACAAATGTCTTTTATGTTCCACGCAAAGGATTCAAACAGGTTTAGATGGTCAGTAAATAAGGGCGAGTAAATAATGGCAGTGCCGTTGTTTTTGGGTGAACTAGTGAAGAAAAGCAGGTTCAGGGAATGCTGTGATCATGTGTTTTTACAAACAAGAAAAGACCAAGTAGAAGTTTATGTGATAGATAACTGCAGTACTGTGAAAACATGTCTGCTGTTCCTAACAAACTAATGTGTTGCTTTGTTTTTATGGAGACACTTCTCATCTAAATGCCCCATTCGACCCGATCCCATTATTTTAATGGAGAGCTGCCCATATCCAGCAACACAAGCGACAGTGACCATTTCCGGCCGAATGGGGTGTATCCAATGATGCACCAAAGTTGATAAACCTAGCAATGGGAAAATAATTAAAACTAGAAATTTTGTTTTAAAAAATCAATTTATATTAAAGCGAATAGCGCAGTTCACACCACAACAATACCGATAAAGATACAATAAACGATATTGTTGGGATCACTTTCTGAGCAATTTTTTTCCCAACTAATGAACGATAAACCATTGACAGCCAATCAAATTTATTTGAACTTCAAGTGCACGCGCATTTGAAATGACAGATGACATGGTGAAAAAGCTCATTGCTGAGGTCTAACATAAAATTACCTCAGGTATCCAGCGCTAATGCAGTTGCTGTGAAATTGACTATGTCATGTTTTTCATACTACGTCAAAAGTTAAGATTAGATTACGCAAAATGCAGTGTGTTGAGGACATCTTAACATATTTTGTGACATGTAAACAACTGCAAAAGTTTTTATTACAGGAAATATGCAATATTAAAGGCCATTAAAGGTAAGTGATTTGCGCAAGTACTGCGCGCGTGAGCGAATTAGCATAAAGTTATCGTTATTGTCCAGTGATGTGGACGCTAATAGAGTTATGGTTATAGACATGGTTAAAGTGTGAACGGCCCTTTACTCATTTGTTTATAATCATTTCTAGGACAACAAGAATTAGGAACGCCTCCTAACCACCTTATTGAAAGAGACGGGAGACACACAGCGACAAAGTCGTTACTTATGTTAACCAACACTGCTAAGCTGTTATCTCAAACACTTGCTAGTTCATGGGTCAAGTCAATTCATTTGCATTGAACCAGCAACACTTTAATGGCCAGACAAAGATCTATAAAGATTTTATTATTTTGGAGTGATTACATGACATTGTAAATGACAAAGTGTAAAAATTCAAAAGTTTGGATATACAGTACTGTATTATTACTATTTAAAATATCTTTACATTTTAGTAAACTGAATTAACTCATATTATAAAAGTAAATATATATAATTTTTCTTTAAACTATAATTTTATTTAAGACTCCTAAGATTATATATATATATATATATATATATATATATATATATATATATATATATATATATATATATATATATATATATATATATATATATATATATATATATATATATATATATATATATATATATATATATATATATATATATATATATATATATATATATATATATATATATATATATATATATACACACAATTATCAATACCGTGTTAATACGACGTGTGATAAATCGTAAATAATTTACCAACCATTTAAAATTTGGCCTTTAGAGCCAAAATGGTTACAAACGATCTTTCTACCTCGCTACTCTTGTCTTTTTGATTAAAATTATTTGGTGTAAAAACTGAGAAAAAACATAAGCAATACTAAAGATTTGACTAACAGCATCCTTTATTTAAAATAAATAAAAATCGCTATTGTGATAATATCACTATCACAAGTTATTTCGGCCAAGATTATCAGGGAGTGAAACTTTGACATCGTGAAAGCCCTAATAAATAAAATCCTGCATTATAAACTACTGTCTGTGAATATGCACCATAATAGCAATAAACATCAGTACACTAATCCTGGTACATGATAAATAACCTTTAATCATCAGTCAACCTTTAACACAAACTTTGATCGCTCACATAAGGAAACAACATTTGCTGACCATTATAAATTAGTAACAAAAGCTCCAAAAAACCCTGTAAGCTATGAATGAACCTTTAACCTTCAGCCAGTCACTCCATTAATACCTGTAGCTCAAAACCTGACGTACCTGCGCGAGTCCACGAGGAGCTCAAACAGCAACAGAAGCCATAACCAAAACCATTCTCACTATCAGAGTACTGCCTAACAAACCTTAACAACAACTGCTTCCTCTCGCAGGCACGGTCAACATATAGACAGAGTCAACACAGCGAGCGAGAGAGAGAGAGAGAGAGAGAGAGACAGAGAGAGAGAGAGAGAGAGAGAGAGAGAGAGAGAACACTGTCTGTGTGTTCCTTTGGAAAATAAGGACCAAAGTCTAAAGAACACCGGGACCTGCAATGGGTGGAGTCTGTGCCCAATTCACATCAATGTGCCAATAAAATTCTCACAACACTATACAAACTGTGCGTTCACATTCTAAGGGTGTGTCTCAAAACCCAGCGAGCAGCCTACATAGACAGCACCTTTGGAAATCAAACACAGCTGTGATGCCCAAACATGACGTCCAGGGCGGCAGTCGGCTAGGATTATAAACATGAGTGTTTTTCATGTGAACTAACAGCAACCGATAACAAGGCATTAACAACACATAAAACACACAGTGTGTGTGTTTGTATGTATGTGTGTGCTTTAAAAAAATCCTTCATCAACATGTCCTGTATATTGTCAGCCTTGCATGCATGTGTTTGTTCCTCTGAATGAGGTGTTACACTAAACCACCTCAGCCCCGTGTGTTTTGAAAGCAAACATGGGAACAGCACAGCCATTCATCGCTAACAGGAAAAAACACAGGTGTGTGTGAGTTTGTGTGTTTCTTTAGAAGTGATGTTGGCAATAAAATAGGGGAAAATCTGATTCCAAAAACAGGATTCAGGAAGAGTCATTTATACATTTGTAAATACTGTACAAGCAGCGTGGAAAGATGTCTCTGTAATCATCACTTTTATTTATGACCTCATTATAGGGTGTGTTTCTTATATCATATTTCACAAAGGTTTAACCCACGTTATGTAACTTTGTGCACTGGGATACCTTCAGACTGAAGAATCACAGTCAAAATATTTTTATATAGTGACTGCTGAACTATAAAATGTAGCTTGAATCTGTATTTTATGTTGATTATTCATTTGTAAACGGGACAGTTTAAAGAAAAATGTAATTCTGTCAATACATTTCTTTGTTCAGCTAAACACAAAAGAAGATATTTTAAAGATGATTTCGTTTGTAATGAAGCAGATCTGGGGCACCATTGACTTCCATTAAAAATAATACTATGGAAGTGAATGGTGCCCCAGATTTTTTTTATACCCTATATATATATATATATAATTAGGGTAATCCATGACTGGGCCTTATTTATATAAATCATTAAAGAAGTTTTTACAAATATACCTTACAAAAACCCCCCACTACGGGTCAGTTTCCCGGACAGGGATTAGACTAGTCCTAAACTAAAATAAATAAGAGCTGTCCAAACTGAAAAAAAACTTACACTGACATATCTTAAAATGCATCAGTGCCTTTTGTTTAGCCTGAAAATGCACAATAATGATTTTAGTAAGGCATGTTTGTTAAAACTAGTTATATTTCCTAATTAAACTAAGGCCTAGTCCTGGCTTAAGATAATCCCTGTCCGGAAAACCACCCCTGTTTTAAGGTATTTTTATTATGTGTGTGTATTAGGTTGTATTGTTGTGTGTTGTGACTATGTGTTTTTTTTATCTGCTGGCTGTACAAATAATTGCCCCTCGGGGACAATAAAGTAACCTAACCTAACCTAACCTAACCTACAGATGTGCATCTGAGACAAAACAATGTCACCGATATATGTTAAAATTAGTGAGGACATGGTGTTTTTAAATTAAAACAGCTCAAACATGCATTTTAGTCTTGGACTAGGATAAGCCCTGTTCGGGTAACCGCCCCTATATATTATAACTTATGTTGTTTTTGTTATATATTAAATATATTAAAAACATCTAAAAAAAAATGCACACATCTTGTATCCAGTATTTTGCCTTTTAATTACTGAAAACTCATTTTTATTTTTAACCCTTTAACTGGCGCAGCCCTTTTTGAGTGTGGGGGTTGTGAAAAGGTGATGTGCACCTTTTAATTAAATATACTCTGGCATTTTTTTTGGTCTAGAAGCCTAATTTTGGTTTTAATTTTGGTAATTTTTTGTTTTAAAGAAAACACTTCAACGTTTTTTAGGGAAGTGTCTGGAGATGAAAATATTATTTTTTTTAAAGCAGTTTACATTTATTTGTAATAAATAAAAATGAAATATAGTATAATTTTTAATACATAACATTGTCAAAAAACTGAGGTTTGTGCTGGTTTGCTTTGAGGTTTGCTGCATACTTGTGTCACAAATGAATAAATTACAGTTACTGCATTATTATTACTGCTAAAAGGTTTTGAAATATGAAAACTACATTCTTAGACCTTTCCAACAATATATAGTTTGTCGTGATAGATTAACATTTACGTAGAAAATATTGAAATAAACGTAGGTGTCCCGCTCACGGGACAGCGCCAATTAATGGGTTAATACTTTAAAAACAATTGCAGTTTAACATTGCAAGAGCCAAATGTTAATAGTTCAACTATGAACATTGCACAAAAAAGTGTAATAATAAAAAATTAAAAATAATCAACATGTATTTTTGACATGTAACGTCTTTGTGTATAACTGTTTAACTTTCATAAATTGTTACATTTCAAGTATTGACAACATAGAGCCAGGCTTCTCCTAATGACTAATACTGCATTTCATGTTTTTTTTTTATATTTTAAAGATATATGAGCTAAACTGTCTTTCCATTGTACACTACATTTGGACACGACTGTCAAAGTTCGCCCCCTAGTGGAAGTCATCATGAAAATTCAGTTTCATTATAAATCCATGTCAACATGGGAGAGAAGCTCATTCCTTTAATCTACAAATATATTTATACTTAATAATTTACTTATCAGTAATCAATAATTTTTAAAGGATTCAAGTGCACCTCATGCAGCCCCTTTCCGAATCTCCTTCCGGTTTATCAGACGTCATTTGTCATAAACAGTGGAAAGGCGGCTTTAAAGTAACCAAGCTGATTTTAAATCAGACAAAGATGACCGGCGGGCCAAATAAAAATGATTTGAGGGACGCATTTGGCCTGCGGGCCGCCAGTTGACTAGCCCTGCTATACATCATCCCAGAAAATTACTTTGTTTCATTAACAAACTAAACTGTAAATGTGATTTCAGCAACCTGCTATTTGATTAATAAATTTGATAAATTCTGAACTGTTTCTTTGGACGTGTACAAGAGTACCTTTCAAAGTACTTTAGAGAACCATGTAAATACCATGGTATGTAGTATGTCAAAAATATGGTGTTCATTTAGAATCATGGTACAGTATATCTCAAATTACTATGGTGTTAGCATATGTTACCATCACTGGACCGTGCCACCTGGTTCATGTTTTTGTAAGGAACAATCCAGAGTGAGGCGCTGCAGAAGAACAATACACACTCCAGGTTTTCCATTTAGGAAAGTTCCCCTGTGGTTTTTTTAATCTTTTTGGGAATTTGCAGAATGTGCTGGTCTGGATTTTGTGATTATTCAACGATGGCTTCCTAAAACTGAGACTTCATACGAGGAGCTCAGATACAAAACTCCTTTAAGTGCGTATGACATGTTTTCTTGTAATTTGCTTTTTTTATCAGACCCTTTATGGATTCTGTCAACAAACTGGTATTTCAGAACAGCCTGAGGTTTGGGATTAAGTGGATTTGTGTGTGTGTGATACCTCATCATATTCCTCAGGAGGTCCACTGGCTTCCACTGAACTGAGCTGAGTCTTGATAAGATCTGGATCAGAACCTGTTAGAGCAGGAAGATAACATTATGGTTATGTAACAGTGTGGTCAAACCATTATAAATTTGGTTATAAGAAGATCTGATAACTGGCTGAGGGTTCACAATATTGCAAAAAACTAAACACAGACTACTAGGTCAAATAAAAGGCTAAGGTAAGGTAACATGCATGCACATTAGTTAATATAAGATTCATTACGCCACCTCATGCCGGTACAATGTTTCCACCTGTCATGCTTGTTTATTTTTTATTTAGATGATCATTTCACTATAGAAACTACTAGTTCTTCTTTTCGGGTATGTGTAGGTTGACTCATCTGCTAAATTTAACTGGAGAGGTGATGCAACCGCAACATTATTTGGTTGTACCCACATCATAAATAGTGGCCAAACATGAAACATTTTCCTATTATATCTAAAAATTATATTAATTAAAAGAGAAATAAGAAAACAGTGAGACCGAGATAGTCAGATATTCCAGTCATTTAAACATTAATGAAGAAAGAGAAACGTGACTCGTGAAACACAGGACGCCCAGCTAGCCATTAGTAACATGACACTAAACCAGCTTATGACTCTGACATCATTCGCTTTACTGAAAATGCTTTCACATTGATATCATTACAAACCTAAGCAAAGTGCTTTCCACTATTCCACCATCATTACAGCAGATCCATAGGAAGATGGAGTCCATATCATCTATTCGTTCACAGAAAAATATAAATTCTGTCATTATTTACTCACACTCAAGTTATTTTAAACTTTTTCTTTGTTCAGCTGAATACCAATGAAGATATTTTGAAGGATGTTTGTAACCAAGCAGATCTGAGGCACCATTGAAGAAAAAAAAACTTTGGAAGTGAATGGTGCCCTGAAATATCCCTTTTGAGGGAACTCGTGCTGTGTCACTGCGATGACACTTTGGGGACGCCTCCAAGGGTAAGTGCGTCTGAATGTGTATATCAAATTCAACCAATGGTGAGGCTTAACGACAAAGACAGGGTGACGTGTGAGCCAGGAAGTATATCGCTATCTGAAATATTGCTAAAGACGGCCTTACAAGGACGCAGGAAGTATGGCAGGGAACAACAGTTACATACGTAACCCGAGACGTTTTCATGCGTCAAACACAACTATGCAAAAAATAATTTTGGTATGAATCAACATTCGCATACAGAAGATATATAAGCATTTAAAGTGAACAGTTTAGCACGTGTGCTTAAAAGGCTAGAAATTGTATGATTTTATCCAACACTACACAAGGAATATTATGGATTTTTTTTTCAGAAAACTTCTTGCATAAAATAGATTTAAGCACTTTCAATGACCTGTATCTATGTATGTATATTTTCAAAAAACTTCCCAGGGCCTTGAATTTTCCCCCCAGAGTCACAAACTTTCAAGGATTTCAAGGACTTACCTGTGTTTTAAACTTGCATGAATTTCTTTGTTCGGCTGAATACCAATAAAGATATTTTGAAGGATGTTTGTAACCAAGCAGATCTGGGGTACCATTGACTTCCATTGTAAGAAAAATAATACCCTGGAAGTGAACGGTGCCCCAAAATATCTTAATTTGTGCTCAGCAAAACAAAGAAATGTATCTTATATTAAGAGTAAATGAAGACAGAATTTTCATTTTTCTGTGAACTTTCCCCTTAAATCTCTACTTCTAGCTACATCTGTAACAGATACAGTTACTCAGTTATATTAAAGCACTTGTATGGGTTTTGTTTTGACAAATTCTTCTACCTTATCCAGCAGATAAAGGAAGCATAATATTCATCATTGTAATTGATCTGTGTTTGCTTTCATGTCATGAGTAAATCACAGATGGCGTGACTCATTATTGTCCACTGTTTTCCTACACAATATATCAGACTTTCTTCTTTAGACAATCATTAATTGTCTTCAGACTAATGTTCAATTTTTTGTGTACATTTGTGCACCTGTACCTTCGCCACTGATCGCGCTGATGCCTCGGTGGAAGTCCTCGAAACTGATCACACCCAGACCACTTGGATCCAAGAACCTGGTTAAATCCTTCACCTGAAACCACAAACACACTCACAAATGACTCAATGACCATAAACACCCTGACAACAAAAAACAAACACATAAATCAGACGGAAGGAGCTTAAAGTTGAATAATAATGATTTATAATTTTATAATTCATTGTGAGAGTACAATATTTTGTGTGTGCATATAAAACGACTTGGTGAAAAACAATACACTGTTGATATGTTATGTGTTTTTCTCCTATTATCTTCTGTTTAAGAACAAAACATTTCTATGAATTCCATCACTGATAAAAACGTCACATTCACACGTAAAGTAATGCTGCAATCCAGTATGAAGTAACTGTCTGTGGGTGTTTGTGGCTTTAAACCACTAAGTGCGAAACTATGACCAACAATCCGGAAGTGTCACTTTGATATGCAATTTTTTGTAATGTTTTAATAAATATAAAAGGATTTAAATAAAGGTGTAAAGAACGTTCTCACTTTTATTTCACACCTTAAAAAACACTACATGACTGACTGAATCCTATTAATGACACCTAACGAAAACACAATGTAAAAAACATTCAGTAGTTAAGAAAACTTAGCAATCTGATGAAGTATGACTTTTGAGTCCTCTCAACAACTGTTGTTTTCGTTATAAAACATGTAAAGACAGATCAAAATATTTATATAAGTAACTGTTCAAACACTTTGTAAAGTAGCAACACTGATCTAGCACTTAGACCTCAACACTGAACACCCAAACCTCAATTTTGATAACAATCAACATTATTACCTCAACATACTAAATACTAATACAACACATTATTAGCCAAGAGAACAGCATAAATAAAGCCAACAAACACTAAAACAGTAATCATTAATAATCAATAACCACCACCAAATTGAACATGCCGCAATTCATGCTTGAAGCTTTTAAGCCCTTGTTTAATATCAATTTGTTCAGATTACATCGTTTAGTAAGCTGTTGGACTAAACATAAACTAATCTTACTTAGTATAAAAGTACACAAAATCCTAAAAAAATAGTCTTTAAGCCATTTTATTACCTTTGCTGGAAGAGGATTTTGAAGATTTAACACAACATTTTGTGCAGTTCATCTCATCACAAACATCTTTTGGATTAATTCTACTATATTTGTTTATTTATTTACATTGTATAACAAACTTCCAAAGATTGTTAAATTCCAAAGCATGCTTTAGCATTGGTAGCTAACAGATGTACACACAAACATTAGTGCTCTGTTAGCTCATGTACACCTGCACTTCCTGTAAAACAACACTTCCGAGTAAGAATTTGCATCCACGTCAAAGCAGCTCCATTGGAACCGTATCATACAGATAAAAACGCATGAAAATCACCCTTATACTATCTGACACAAACACACACACACACATACACAATGTCTACTAAAGTGTCTACTAAAAGCATAAGATTACACTAGTCCAACCCTAAAGTGTTACACAAACACACACAAGATTTCACTTTCATTTCATAAATACCAAGATAAACCTTTCTATATCGCTCTTGTTCAAAGCGTTTATCCAATAAATCATGTTCTGTCTACCTCTTCCTCCATCAGATTATCCAGCTTCACCCCATCAGCTTCCCGTCCATAAACCATCTCAACGATCCAACCTGCTGAACGAGGCTTTAACAATGTAAACTTGTGTCACATGATCAAACCCTCCTGTCTGAATTTTCGTCCAATCACAATAGTCACACAGACAAAGCAATGC
Organism: Misgurnus anguillicaudatus; assembly: GCF_027580225.2. NCBI lineage: Eukaryota > Metazoa > Chordata > Actinopteri > Cypriniformes > Cobitidae > Misgurnus > Misgurnus anguillicaudatus. The sequence goes on along the minus strand of NC_073361.2, from coordinate 30,533,455 downwards.
CCTCGAGGCAGGAATAGTGTATGGGTTGCAATTTAAACTGCAAAACTATAAACTACTTATATAGGACACTCAAACTCGCTTATTGATGCAAATGTTTAATAAGTTTCACATAACAGCACGGTTAAAGTTTAAACCAAGTCACAAGCTTGTAAGAGACATTATACTTTCAATCTGTTTCACAAATTACAGAAGTAGACCAAAGCAAATGTAATCTTAAACACGCTTGCCTAGGGGATCACAAGTTACAGGGGGATGAAAATTTATATTTTCAACAACAAAATAACCACAGAGGGATTTTGAGATCAGTACATTCAGTGCTTGACTACACAGGTATGTGTTGCTAGGTTTTACATGTCAAAAACTACATCTATATCGTCACTAAACTACTGACCAAGCTAAATTAAACTACCTTGAATTGATGGTTTTGAAGTTAATAGTCTTTCGAGGTCCTATCTGCATGAATAAATACAAAAACAATCCAACAGAAAGTGATATATAATATAGTAAACCTTGTATGAATTTTGGTGATGTTTAAGATATTCACAAACCAAATCCAAGATATGCGAAAAATCTAATTCAGGAAGCACTAAAACTGTTATAGTTTGATGCAATAGTCTGTAAACTCACTGTGAAATAGTTATAAGACAGACCGAGAGAATGAGATACGGGGGTGTGGTGGGGTTTGAAGGTTTGAATAATAAAAGAGCAGCTCTAAAATGTCACACCATGATCAAGTTTCGCTTGGAGCTTTGTGACCCAAAAGAAACCACATACTTTGTGAAATCCTAAAACAAACGGACAAAAATACATTAAAAAACTGACCTGTTCAGCTCCATAAGCTTTTGCAAACTCCATAAACTCCTCGATATGGACAAATCCATCTCCGTCCTGATCCAAAGCCTGGAACACTGCACGAAGAGCCGCATGTTCCTCGTTTCCTCTGGCTGTCACCGAAACTACAGGCACGTTTATCAAATCTGCAGGGACCCTCTGGTCATGGAGCGATTTGGTCTGCTGAGCATCTGAGGCCTTGCAAAGATCCAGAGTCATTTCTGCATGTTTGGGAATGTTGGGAGTATCAGGATTATTTTCCATTAAGGTCAGGTAAGCCTCCCCGTCCAGACCGACTCCACAGGGAAAGACATTTTTGGGCGAGGGTGGAGAGCTGGGGGGAGAGCTCACTTGTTGCTCCTGTGGCAGGTCTATTTGTGATAGTATCACCTGATTGAAATCCTCATGATGAGCGGGTTGGGCAGGAAGCTCCGCCTCTTTCTCTCCTGTAGCTTCACTTAACTTGTTGGGAACTTCTGTGGTCTCTTGATCCCGCCCCACAAGTCCACCCATCGTGGTCAGCTGATCACCTGCACAGGTAAAGGGAGTGGACTCGGGAGAATCAGGATCACTTGCACATTGAAGAATGACTTGATTCTGAATGGACGTCATGTAATCTGATATCTCTTCTTTGTGTGAAGTCACACTGTGAAGTTTCTCCTCAACTTTCGATGGGGTATTGTGATTGTCACGGAGAGGTATTGTGTCTTTTACAATTGTACCTGGCTTTGCAGACGAACAGTTATTCAACTGGTCCACAGTTTTAAGACTTTCCACCAGTGTGATTTGTTCTTGGCATTCTTCACTTATTTTATTTAATTCTTGGTGGTTTTCAGGTATACACCTACTTAGATCATCATTTACTTTCAAACTGTTTAAGTTGCCTGTAAGAGTGGTTTCCTCTTGATCGTAATGCAAATCAGATAAAATATTTGTATCCGTAACTTTGGGTGCGTAAGAGTCCTCTATGTTATCTGTTGTGGTTGGGATGTCTGCACACGGTGTCTCTATAGCCTCCGTAACAAGTTCATCTCTGACATCAGATTTGAAATCAGGGGAGGTTGCATCACAATCTTGCGTTGTCTGCGAGTTGTCAGTCTCGGATGACGTACAAGATTTACAAGAATCTGATGACTGTATGGCTTCACAGGAAGCTGTTATCGCAACGTCAAACGTGATGTCAGGATTAAAGTCTCCATCATTGTTATTAGGTAACGCAAATAAGGCATCAGCATCAGTTGGTGATGATGTGGGAGGGCTGTGGTCCTCATGACAGGTGTCATACTCGGGTGGGAGCTCATGTAAGGCATAATGTTCAGGAGTGGTGATACTTAAGGCTGATGTGGACTCCATTGGTGCCTCTGTCTCAAGTTTATTTAAAGGATTTATTGAGGTGAGATCTGCAAGAGGGTTGTCAGAAAGACAGTTTGGTGAGTTCTTCTCTCTTACCTCCTTACACCCCGTGGATGTGTCGCATAACATTTCCTCACAGGGGTCAGGTGATATGCAAGACTCTGGTCTCGTACAGACCGTCTTTTCTTCAAATGTTAGCAGTGTTGGACCTTCAGTAGTTTTAGTGTTTGCGTCTGTTATCTCCAGGCTCTGAGGCTCATTGTTACTAGCTAAGGGCTTACAACTCTCCTGTTCAGAGTACAGACCTCCAGCCAAAAGCTCCGGTGACAAAATCTGCATCTTATCCTGTGGAAAAAAAGCACTAGCCTCATGACATGGCAGTAGAGATGACTCCGAAAATGTCGCCGATGTGATGGGCCCATGAGGAAAGTCAGAGGATGAAAGGTAGTCGTGTTTACAAGTAGCTGGAGGTGTCTGACAAATAATTGAAGGCTTGGGATTTGAATGTGTGTTTGTACATGACACCTCCACCAGAGAAACTGCCAACAAACCTGAAGATGTCACAGTCTCATGTGACGATGAACTCCGACTCTCCTCATTAACAAATAACATTTCCATTAGGGAATCATGGCTGAAGTCACAGTTTGTTAAATGTGTTTCTTCTAATAATTTTTCCTCAGTCTGAAACCCAAAGTCATTGCCTGTATCATCTATGCATATTTCATCTAAAGGATTTACGGCAGCATTCTTTGTGGGTTCCATGATATTCGGTGTCTGTTCTCCTAGAAAGTCGTAAAAGCTGTTTTGACTCTGCACAGGTATGTCTGAGGAAGCAGGCGATGTAGACATAGAATTAAAACTGATGAGATCTCCAACAACATCATCAGAAATCCCAAGATAATCCTCACCTATAATGTCTTGGGGATGAGTTGACGGAGTCTCCCATTCGGGACAGACACATTCCAGATCATTTTCCCATGGATATGACTGTCCTGAATACTGAGAAGCCCAAAATAAGTCATCTATGCTTATAGCATTATCTTGAAAAATCTCATCAGTAGAATCTTTAACAGTACTGTTATCTTTATCCATGATGAGAAATCCAAGAGGATTCGGGTCAGATTCCCATTCCCCCTTCCCACTCACCTCCCATTCAGAACAACCCTGAGGGCTGGAGAGAACTTGCTCCATTGAAACAAAGTTGTGTCCCCTCTAAATATTCCAGAGATTCCAATACTTTTCGTTATGATCCCACAAGGTAATAATGTTCGGAATTCAGCCGCAATTGGTGACCTTTTCCAGCGCACGCACAGAAAGTAATTCTTGATTAAACCCATAAATGTCCACCAGTCTGTAAATAATCAAATGGTACCGTTTACTTTTGCAAACATAGAGATAATGATTCACTGCCATAACACGGCTCCTTTTTGTTCGGATGAGATATTTTTTTCCAATATGCAAAATATTGGCCTTATTTGCCTGTTTCACATTTAAACATGTCACATCTTGTCATTCATTTTATACTTCAATGAGTATCCTGATCCACATAGCACTCAATACATCATAACAGCATTGTTTAAGAGTACAGTCCAAAAATACGCTTGACTTTTTTGACAAATTTAAAAATTCCTAAAAATGTTATAATCTGTAAAGATATTACAGAATACATAAAATAGAGATAAGCATTAGTACAAATATAACATTGAATATCAAAATTGTTGTTGTTTACTGTAAAAGCAGGCCTAGAGATTTTGTAAACTCATTTAGACTTCCCTTAGCAGTGATATTAACAGTGTTAGTTAAGCAAAACTACCTGTCTCATAGGCAAATACCGTGGACTGTTACATTACATACTTATAACGGGCTTATATAACAATGACTATTTAAGTATTAACGCCTAGTTATTAGATTCGTTGTACAAAACTATTTTAGATACATATAAACTAGTTTCATGGCAGTGTGTTTAATTATCTAACTGTTAAGTTACCTCGATTGTCTCGGTCTCAAATATAGCTTAACGTATCGAAAATAGCACAAAACAACGATTCATATGTTAACCACAGTCTTACAATGTGTTAAAGTAAAGAGGAATTAAAATAAACCCTTAAATCACAGATTGTACTAGCATCAGCATCCTGCCCATCTGAGGGAAACCCACTAGCCGGTTAGCTGGCCCATCCGACCCTTCTTTTTGATTTGATTTTCCTGTTTAGAATAAAATACGATCCTCGATATGTCTCCGGCTGCTAGTCAGAATTGATTTGAATCCCTTCATCTGGCTCAATTATTTGCGGTTATTCCTCAATCTTTATCAAAAGGAGGCCAACATCCAGGTCGAGTCGCGCGAGTCATCCACCTGCGCTTGTTATTAGCCTGTTAGCGGGATGAAATCACCTCGAGACCACCGATATTCCCACAAGGAAAGCGCGTGTCCTTTTATTATAATCCCTTGTAGACAATTTTATCCGTTAATCTGAAACACGAGAATCGCTCGTGCGGTGATGTTTTTTAGTCGACGGATGATGTTACGGTTATATTTATCTCTCTCTTCTCTCATCAGCAGCAATACACAACCACTGCTGCTGTCTCGCACGCATACACACTCATCTCATAGACACAAACCGACGTCAGAAACGCGCATGCGCAGCGTGGGCGCCGCAGTCAGACACTTTAAACCACAGCGCGTGGAAAATCATTCCTCGGGCAGTTATGTTTGTTCCGTTGCGATGATGATTATGGAACGCACATTTATAACGGTTTCTATTTTTGAATGCCACATTCCCGCCTCTGTGGAATAACAGTTAAGACGTCATCATTTGCTTTGAATTAAGCAAACTATCTGTCCGGTTTGGTTGGAATTAAAAACAACTGCATCTTGTTTAGATGTTTTTAAGGAATTCTCTGGTTTTATTGCACCCCCTTGTGTCTGGACAAAGAAGTTACAGTCAAAATATAGACTGGAAAACGGTAAAAACATTTATTATTACAAAACGATTTATTACAGTGTATATGTGAATACAATTATTTGTGAAAAAATAAACTAATCAAATCATTATCACATATTTTTGAAAGTATGGTTATACAGGAAGTTGTCACTACTGAAGTGGACATAGTTAAAGGGATAGTTCACCCAAAAATGAAAATTCTGTCATCGTTTACCAAACAGTTCATGAGCCCATTCACTTCCATAGTATTCTTTTTTTCTACTTTGGAAGTGAATGGGGCTCACGAATGGTTTGGTTACAAACATTTCTCAAAATATCTTCCATTGTGTTTATCAGAACAAAGAAATTTATACAGGTTTGTAACAACATGAAAGTGAGTAAATGATGAACGGTCCCTTTAATACCTTTAATGAAATGATGTTAACTCATTTGGCAGCTGGAAATGCACATTTCAAGGGTATCTTATGTTGCTATGTTGATAAAAGTTGACTTGTTTGTGTTTGATTGACTAACAATACTTAAACCATACTAATCATGTACAGCTGATTGTGGGTCCTTGTGTATTTTATGAAATGTGCAAATGGTCTGGTCAGTTGGTTTATCCATTCATTCTGGTCGAGTTATTTATCCTTTCTTTTTTCTGCTGACCAAACACCTAAAACACATGAAAGAAGAAATTTACAATATTATCTATTTAGACGTTAATCAAATATCCATTCACACTTCATGCCATTAACAAAGTACCTTGTTTTTGTCGTTCTGAAAATTATTGGCTAAAAAATTGATTGAAAATTGTTGCTCAATTACAGGGCAAATTGCATAATTTACAGGTGATAGGGTGGTCATCGCATCCAAATCCTTCATGCTATCATTCTTTATCATTTCCCATATTTCATTTTTGAATCCCATGTTATAAATTAATAATTAGTTGTGTCCCATATAACATACAAAAGCCTGTCTTCTAAAGCACACACACACCTGCGTGCGGTGCTGACTTTTCAAAGTTTTGCAGAGCGAGATGAGAGTATACCCAGCAGCCGTTCCACGTCATTGGCCGAGGTAAGCCACGCCCCTCCGTCAGCAACCAGTATAGCCCCAGTGACGTATGAAGCGGCACGGCTGGCCAGGAAAAGAACCGCATGCGCCATCTCCGTCTTATTGCCGGCTCTTTGCAAAGGGATGCTATGGAACGCTCCTGCCGTCTCGGCATGAGTACCTCCTGAAAGAAAACCGAGAAAAACAACGTAATCATTTAAGAGAAAGGAATAACGACAGTAAAATGAGGACTACCAGCTCAATGTATCTTACCTAGTCTACGGTATCCCTCCGTGCCAGAGATGGGACCCGGTGCAACCGTGTTCACCCTCACACCACTGGGGCCCCACTCTACTGCCAAGTGTCGTGTCATGGCATCTGTAAATAATTACATTTATACATAATAAGTCTTATAGTGCGTTCAGATCAGACGCGAAGGAAACATTGAGCGCAAGCGAATTACATATGTTAAATGAATGCAAATGAATTCAGTTTATTCGCATCTGGTGTGAACGCACAGTTAGTCCAAAATGTCAATTGAAGGCATTTCAGGTAAATGGGCTTGAAATCTTAGCAAACAAAACACAACCTGAACATTGAAAGCAAATGAATTCAGGTTACATTTGCATTTCCTAGTTGTACACACATAATGTCCTGTTTTTACAAACAACTAACAGTTGTCTGCCCTGTGCCTTATACAAACAGCAATAAACCAAAGCAACATTTCATGCTGTATGGTGCAAATGTTTTTTTTTTAATATAATATTGTAAAGTTTTGGCCAAGAATTGTTCTTTTGGTTCAGGGCTAACAAACATTTACACAATCATTACTTTGTAAAGCAGTCATGCCGAAACATATGCTTAAATATCAACTATAACAGACTGTTACCATTCGCTGCCTTTGCTGATCCAGCATGCACTTGAAGGGCCTGACCTCTGTACCCCAGTGTGGCAGAAATGTTCACGATTGAGCCACCATGGTCCTGAAATGTAAAGAAACGGCCACAGATTATAACCCAGTAAAACTAACCATTGAATGACCTTCATGTAAGCATCATTGATAGTTTTTATCATGACGTGCAAAGCTTGTTGGTCTTACAGATAACTGCATAAAGGAAACAAATGGTGAAATATGCATCCTTACCTTGAACCATTTGTCATATACAACTTTACTAGTGTTGAATGTTCCCATGGTGTCAATCTCCATTACTGTTTTAAAGGCATTAAAGGACAGTGATGTAGCAGGGCATAGGAAATTACCTGCTGCATCTGTGAAATAAAAAAAAAACATACCCAAAAGACATATTATATTGCACCGACTGTAGGTATGGACAAAATTTCTAAATTCACGGGCACACAGTTTGGCCATTGGCGCGACTTCAAACCATACTGTTAATAAGTATGTCAATGCGTCCAAATTCTTTCAAGGTTTCTTCCACGGCAGTAGAAATGGTCTCTGGCTGACGGACATCCATTGCTAAAGGCAAACAGCGTCTGTTTGTGCCACTGGACAACTTCTTGGCTGCCTAAAACACACACAAAAATACTTCAATACAATAACATCAAAGTTTTCAACAACACAGTTTTTGTAAAAAGGTACCTCAGAGAGTTTTTCCAGGTTTCTACTCGCAATGACAGTGTCACAACCATGTCTGCAAGAACAATAAGGCGACATTAAACCTGGTAAGAAAAAGCTCCAATCTACTTTTGCAAAAACATGAGAAAACACATTAAAGGGCCAACATTATGCCCCTTTTACCGTAATATAAGTCTCAGGTGTGTATAAAATGTGTCTGAAGTTTCAGCTCACAATTTGTTATAGCATGTCCAAAATGCCCCTATTTTTGTTGGCATGTGGGTACCTTTAAATGCAAATGAGCTACTGCTTTCGGTTAAAAATAAATCTGATTCCTGCGAATACAATCCGGGACAATAGTATTTTTATCCGCATTAGTGCTACAACGTGCTAACAAACACATTTAAACCCCATTCACACAGCACTTTGATCCCAGTAAATTTCCGTAAAATTGTGAGATAGGCTTCTGTGTGAACACAAACACGTACCGTAAATGTTTTGGGATCGCTCCTGTAAAGAAAAGCATTGTGTGTGAACAATGCCGTAAGGGGCGTGCCGCGTGTCATTACAGGATCTCTACGGAATGCGTGTGAATGCACGCACAGATTCCGGAAAATCATTGGCAGCGTGAATTAACCAAAAATTAAACAATCCCAGTCAATTTTTCTGTGTATTTTCCGTAATCTCTGTGTGAAAAGGGCTTCAGAACAGTTTTTGGGCAAAATTAACCAGTCAGCCATTGGGCAGTGGGAGGGGCTTGTTAGTGTGACATCACATTAACAAGAAAATATCCAAACACTCTGTAAAATACATTTTGCATAATATGTGCCCTTAAAGGCAAATTTGATGGCGTAGGCCATAAAAGTATTAGGAAAATATAACATTTAAAGATAATAGAGTGTATATATCGTAAATCTGGCATGAACATAGACAACTATGAATGCAGAGTGAGATCTGTGGAGGAAAATCTGTGACCACCTACCTCATCAAAACCTCTGCAGTTCTGAAACCAATACCTGATCCACCACCGGTTATAAACGCCACCTGACCACTGTGGACACATAGCGAGTAACTACATTTGTTTCACTGTGCATCTATCATTGATATACATTCATTCTGGAAAACAACATCAAACTGACACTGAAACAGATGTTGATTCTCCTCACCTAAGCAGATCAGGACTGTAGATATGCGTGTATGTGCTCATGCAGTCATCAGTCTGAACATCTTCTGGTGAATCATTGACCAGCTGAGGTTTCTCTGCCATGATTTTACTCAAAATACTGGAAAACATCAAAGATCTCGTGTGTATATAACAGTGTCACAGTGCACTGAAGACTTGCAGTAGTTTAAATTACAATTCAAAACAGCATCGTAAGACAACATCGAAAGCTAAAGACAGTTCTTAAGACATGTAACCGCTAACTTTACTTTGGTTTATAAGTGTAAAGCGTGAAACGTGGTAAAGTTACTTTACACAGCTTGTGAATCCGTTTACGAGAGAGATTCGTGAAGTTTATGCGAGAGTTGTGTTGTTTATTCTGCACGCTGGACTTTGGTAATTGGCTGCGGGAAGCGTGTGACGTCATGCACAACTTTTCAACCCAACGCATTATGGGAAATGTATTTTTACAAAAATATAGCGTTAGCCATGGCCTTTAGTTTACTAATGAAGTTACCTTTACCTGAATATAATTAGCACTGCTATTTACGTAGATTAATAATAAATATATATACATTGACAAAAGCGATTTACCTCGCCAAAATGTTGGCTGTTATTAATAAACTCTGCTTCAGTGAGTGTGTTCAGATGGAGGACTTTTAGTGCCAGTTTTAAATTAAATTAAAAAACAATTAATCAATTTAATAATAATTAAATTACAGAAATGGAAATAAACCAAACACTTTTGAATTGACAAATTAATAGACATATTTAAAAGTTTTTTATTCATGCTCTTTATTTTATTCATTATTTAATACATAAATAAAACAATAAAATAGCAAATAAATTGTGGCAAATGGTTACTTTAGTAAACTATTTACATAATAATTATATTCTTCAATAATAATTCAGAAAGTAATTAGAGTGATAGTATTATATGTTTGTTATGTATTCAATGGTAATGAATGACCACTATATGGTATTTAATTCCCATGTTATACATAAACCAATAAAATATTTACCACAATTGCTTTGAGAGTTGTTTTGTAGAGAAGAATCTGAGTTTATTCAAATGAAGAAAATGTTAAAAATACTGATAAAAAAGTACAGACATATTAAAACCATCAAATCAATTTATTTGATGTGATGTTGTACATATTTACAGGGTATTACAATAAGATTGCTTGTTTAAATGCATAAATGCTTGATTCAGAAAAAGACGTTCGGTTCAGCCTTTCATAGCAGCTGTATGACCAGTTTAGCTCTGTGTTTCTTCTTTTCATCATCTGCTGTTTCTCCATCATCTCCCTGTCCTTCCCAGCGCACTATTGCTTCAGCCTTCTGCAGTGATTTTTCTCTTGCTGCTCCCTGAAGACCCTCCAGATATGACAACAACACCTCAAAATAACTATCAGGCACCTTTAAAAGAGGAAAGACGTATTAGGTATAAAAGGAAATAACATCTATTGCAATGCAAGCTGTATGTACTGTATATGTATGAATGCTGATGTTTTTTACCTTTACACTGTCATACATGTGCTGCAGGAGCCACGTCTGCCTGGTTTTCTGAAACCTCCATTCATCTCGTCTCTCAGACCAGCTTCATAAACGCACAAACAGAAGATATAAAAAAAATTAGTATAATCACTGTTCAAATAAGGATATAACTTGTACCAAACTGGAAATCTAATTTTTTTGCAAAACCCTCTAAGTGCGTCTGACATGTATTCTTGTAAATGAGCATTTCATTTATATTTAGGGTTAGTAATTTTACTTTAATGGCAATGAAAAGGTTATTGAAATGCCTTATTTTCACAAAATGACACTTTAGTCATTTCATTGTTTTTATTTTTATAAATCTAAGTCTTTCGCTCCACAACACTCTAAGTGCATGCTATACTATATAATACTATATATTTTTTAAATATATAAAATACAAAATTTTAATTTTTTTTTAAATAAACTAATAAAAAGTAATTGTTCATTTATTTTGACTTTTCACTTAAGTCGTTGTCTATAATAAAATAGTTAATAAAAAACGATCTGAGATCAAGTGTTTTAAATGAAGTTACCATGTGAGATACTCCAGCGCCTGCTTTTCAGCTACATTTGTCATGACCGTCTCTGGTTTTGTGCTTATGCCTTCTTCTTTCATTTTTTTCTTCTCTTCCTTTTTCAAGATCTTCTTCAGCTTTCTTTCCAAAACTCGTCTTTCCTCTGGACTGAGATCTTCCTCACCATCTGAGCCGTCCTCTTCCTCCTCACCACACGGTTCCTGTGTCGGTGAGGCTTCTTCCACATCTCCAGAATCCTACGAGACATTTATTATTAATACTCCTAGCCACAATGTGCAATAGTAGCTAGTTAATGTGTGTGTGTTTAATAATCACTATCAAAGTGATGAAAGACTACAGGTGAGCCTAGGGGTGCTTGTTGATCATGTCTATGCAAATACAATTCCTGACAAAATAGGAAGTTCAGAGCCTTAATAATGCAGTCTGCACATTCATTAAACACAAACAACTAAGAAACCAACATTGTGCCTAACCCCACAGTGTTTATAAATCTGTAGAAATTTAGTTTTCATGCTTTTATTAAGAAACTATTTCTGATTACATAAATTTAGTAATGTTTTTATTTACAGTATAATTTGATGTATACCATGATATAACTACAGTAAATTATTAATAAGACATGAACTTCATTTGGCAATACAAATTAACATTTTTGTAAGCGGCTGACTAATCCAAACACTAATACTGTCCGGATATTAAAAAATATAATTGAAGTTTGACCTAATAAATAATGTATTCATAATACAACAAGCACATGTGCTAAAGATCATGTTGACTCTTGTTAAATTTTCATTACATTGCATAATTCTTAAACACTTAATTCAAGAAAAAAAATCAAGAAAACTTCTTACCCCATTGGCAGTTTTTTTTTTTGCTTGTTTTAAGAACAAATTCACTTAAATTATATATTGTTTGTCTAAAAAATAGACTTAATTTCTTATGTCATTTTGCTCATCAAGAAAATAAATCTTGATTTAAGAATTTTAGATATTTGTACTGAATACAATACGAAAATACAACTAATTGCAACTAATCTTAAAGGTAAATATATAATATAAATTATATTTTGCAAGTTCTCCCACTTAGAAATCATGGAGGGGTCTGAGATTGTCATCGTAGGTGCATGTCCACTGTGAGAGACATAACCTAAAAAAAATCCATTGATTTTTTAACTAATTATTTGTATGATACAGCTGGAAATAAGTATTTGAACACCTGTCTATAAGCTAGAATTCTGTGCCCGGTTGCATGAAAGTCCTTAAGCTAAGAAATCCCTTAAATATAAGGTTAAGGGTGTCCTTAATAAAAAGTGGGTTGCAAGAAAAACCCTTAACTGAACCTTAAGGCTGTCAATTAGTATTTACCCTTATGCTAAAGTATTACCTTAAGTTCTGCTATGCGTTGCAACAAAGTCCTTAAGTCCCATTTTCCCTTAAAAACTTAAGGGACTATAACAGGTCCCTTAACGTCACACGCGATGGCTGATTTTATGGTTATTTAAGAAAATGAAGTACCAACGCGCATTTCTAACATTCGAAATAATCCCTAGAGAAAAGTGATGCTCATTTATTAGGAGAATAGTGGTTTGATCATCCGTCAATCTAAAATGTTTCCAGTTTGAATCACTTTCAGGTTTTATACATGCGGCACCTTACAGTCTGTTATTTGCGACGTTTCATTGTACACAAATCCGCCGTCTGTTCAGCTGCGTGCATTGATTTGTTTACGCTGTGAGATTTGGTAACTATAGAAACCGCTTCTCCGCTGCCGTGTTTTGGCAGAGACTACCGTAAAATACTTAGTATAAACACTTAGGTAAGGGTGACAGTTAAGACCTTTGTTGCAACGCTCTTAAATAAATCCCTTACCTCAGGGATATTTTCTCCCTCAGGGAAACCCTCACTTAAGGAGTTTCATGCAACCGGGCACTGACCCTCAAAGACCTGTTAGTCTGCCTTTAAAATGTCCACCTCCACTCCATTCATTTTCTTAAATTACATGCACCTGTTTGAGGTCGTTATCTGCATAAAGACACCTATCCACCCCATACAACCAGTAAGAATCCAACTACTAACATGGCCAAGACCAAAGAGCTGTCCAAAGACACTAGAGACAAAATTGTACACCTCCACAAGGCTGGAAAGGTCTACACGGAAATTGCCAAGCAGCTTGGTGAAAAAACGTCCACTGTTGGAGCAATCATTAGAAAATGGAAGAAGCTAAACATGACTGTCAATCTCCCTCGGACTAGGGCTCCATGCAAGATCTCACTTCGTGGGGTCTCAATGATCCTAAGAAAGGTGAGAAATCAGCCCAGAACTACATGGGAGGAGCTGGTCAATGACCTGAAAAGAGCTGGGACCACCGTTATTAAAGTTACTGATGCTAATACACTAAGACGTCATGGTTTGAAATCATGCATGGCACGGAAGGTTCCCCTGCTTAAACCAGCACATGTCCAGGCCCGTCTTAAGTTGCCAATGACCATTTGGATGATCCAGAGGAGTCATGGGAGAAAGTCATGTGGTCAAGATGAGACCAATATAGAACTTTTTAGTCATAATTCCACTAAACGTGTTTGGAGGAAGGAGAATGATGAGTACCATCCCAAGAACACCATCCCTACTGTGAAGCATGTGGGTGGTAGCATCATACTTTGGGGGTTGGACAGGGCGACTGCACTGAATTAAGGAGAGGATGACCGGGGCCATGTATTGCGAGATTTTGGGGAACAACCTCCTTCCCTCATTTAGAGCATTGAAGATGGGTCGAGGCTGGGTCTTCCAACATGACAATGACCCGAAGCACACAGTTAGGATAACCAAGAAGCATATCAAGGTTTTGGCGTGGCCTAGTCAGTCTCCAGACCTAAACCCAATAGAGAATCTTTTGATGGAGCTCAAACTGTTTCTCAAAGACAGGCCAGAAACCTGATTGATCTAGAGAAGATCTGTGAGGTGGAGTGGGCCAAAATTCCTCCTGAAGTGTGTGCAAACCTGGTGAAAAACTACAGGAAACGTTTAACCTCTGTAATTGCAAACAAAGGCTACTGTACCGAATATTAACCTGACTTTCTCAGGTGTTCAAATGCGTATTTGCAGCTTTATCATACAAATAAATAGTTTAAAAAATTATACATTGTGATTTTTGGATTTTTTTTAGATTATGTCTCCCACTGTGGACATGCACCTACGCTGACAATCTCAGAATTATTAAACGCACATATATGATGTAAACAGAAACTGTTATTCTGTAAATGATTAGTTGCGATCAGTTGTTAAGCAGCTCTAGTTCAAACCCATGACCTTTTGTGCTGCTAACGCAATGTTCTACCTCAGGAGCACAAAACGCTGCAAAATTTTGATCTTGTCTGCAATGATTTGAGAGGAAAGAGTGACAGAAAGTAAATTTGTCTAGTTTAGCGACTCATTACATACACATGTGCTACTCTATATCTCCTCTCTTCCAGCAGCAGGGGACGTAATGGAGCGTTTATCCATCGTATTGTTTAGGGTAAACACAAGCAACCATTGTGTGTGTGTTAAGTACAACTTGGTTCTCCTGTATTTACATATTTCTACATAAGACACAGACTTAAGCAGGAGAAACTTCTACAGCTTCAATATCATGAAACCAAGAAGATGAGAGAATGGACAGCGATTCTAATGAAACCACTGAAAGACATTTGCATTTATTTCTCTGTGACTTTAAAGGACAAATGGTTTGCATATGAAGTCAAACCACAAGGACAATACCTGGATAAAAGTGGATAACAGAATATATATAAGGTAACTTCTTTCTAACAGTGTTTCGTTTTAAACTTTAGTTGATTAGTAACAATTAAATGTTTAGAAATAACCAGGTTTTGAAATATATGGAGTTCCACAATGTTTTACTAATGCATTTGTCTTGTGAATGAAGTATGACAACGTCTTTATTTTGTGTGTTATAGTATTTAATAAACAGAAAAGCCAAGCAGAATGTTTTCTCACTATGTGCATGAATAAAGCGTGACAGATAAAGATGACTTTTGACCCGGTCGTTTTCCCTGCAAATCGATCCGGCCCACACCCGTCCATTATTGATGTCAACTCCGCTTCTCAGGACACCTACATCATCAGTCTCGTCCTGTCCTGCATCTACACCATCCTTCTCTTCCCGCTTGGCCTCATGGGTAACATCCTGATCCTACTGGTGAACTTTGACCCTCAACAGCGGATGAGCACCCCCGACCTGTACTTCAGCAACTTAGCCCTGGCTGACCTAGTGCTGGTTTTGGATTCGCTGATTGAAGTGTTTAACCTGAGTGAGCATTACTACGATGACGCAGTGCTGTGCTCCTGCATGGCTCTGTTCTTGCAGGTAAACATGTACAGCAGCGTGTTCTCGCTCACCTGGATGAGTTTGGACCGTTGCCTTGCGCTGACCGGTTTGAGAGCACGAGCGATACCTGATAACGCTCACCGGTTACGAATTGCCCAAAGGGCTTGCGGGACCATCTGGGCGGCGGCCACCATGTGCACCCTGATTCCGTTCGCCGCGGCGCACATATATCACGGCTGGGGGCGTGGCATTTGTATTGCGTGTGTGGTCGAGGTGCAATGGCTAGAGGTGACGCTGGGTTTCGCCCTGCCATTTTGCGTGATGGGAGTGTGTTATGCACTAATCGCACGCGTGCTCCTGCGCTCTGAACGTCCGCAACGAACCAAAGCCCTGCGTATGATCGCTGTGGCCGTGACTGTATTCTTTATGTGCTGGTTGCCAGAAAACATCTTCATTTGCGTGCATTTGCTCAACGGAGACACGGACACCTCGCGGCGACGTGGAAACCACACGCTGTGGCAACGCTACCCCCTGACGGGGCACATGGTGACCCTAGCGGCCTGCGCCAACAGCTGTTTAAACCCACTGGTGTACAGTCTGCTAGGAAACACGTTTAGGCGCAAGCTGCATGTGTTTGTCGCGCACCACGTGTGCTGCCTGCATACTAGCATACAGACTGAAAAAACAATACCTCCCATTCTTTGTGTCGCATGTACGAACGTCCACCATTCTTGTTCTCATGAGAATAAAGACTCAGAGGAGAAGCGTGACCTCAGGAGCGGAGAGGAGGGCGCTGAGGGCCGAGAGTGTGTTTGTGACAGACTGGATTAAACAGTGCGTGTGAAAAGAGACGACAAGTTCACTGTAATGAAATGCAATATAAACCTTATGAATTCACTTGATGAATGCAGTTTTTTTCTCGTGTTGATGTATTAAAACAGACAGGGTGGGGCTTTTCTGATTTTGGTCGATGGGATTTAGTAAACCAAATCACTTTTGTTGTCTACTATAATATAAACATTAAACACTGGCCAGGGTTCCCACACCTTAGTTAACTTCAAAGACTTTCAAAGACGTTTCAGGTCCAATACCCCAAAATTCAAGGACTAAATGTGGGGACACATTTCAAGTGAGAGCAAGATTACATTGTTTTACCTTTTAAGATACATCATTACTGTTCCCTTTTGAGGGAACTCGCGCTGCATCACTGCGGTGACACATTCAGACCCCGCCTCCAGGGGTCTGAATGTGTATATCAAATCCAACCAATGGTGAGGCTTAGCGACAAAGACAGGGTGACGCGGGAGCCAGGAAGTATATCGCTATCTGAAATATTGCCAAAGACGGCGTTACAGGGACGCAGAAAGTATGGCAAGGGAGACGCAGCGTCTCGTTCCCTTCTCAGGGATCAACAGTTACATACGTAACCCGAGACGGGTTATGTGTCAAACACAACTATGCAAAAAAGCATTTTGGTATGAATCAACATTCGCATACAGAAGATATTGTATTTAAGAAGAAGATATAAGCATTTAAAGTGAACAGTTTAACACGTGTGCTTAAAAAGTCTAGAATTTTTATGATATTAACCTACACTACACAGGGAATAATATGGATTTTTTTCCAGAAAACTTCTTTCATAAAATAGATTCAAGCACTATCAATGTCCTGTATCTATGTATATTTTTTAAAACGTCCACATTTTTTCCTCCAGATTCACAAACTTTCAAGGATTGCAAGGACCCGTGGGAACCCTGACTGGCTTATAGCGGTTAAAATAGTTGGGGGAAAGACTTTCGCTCACCTCAGCTTTTCTCTTTCTTCTCTTCTTGTTTGTTTTCTCTGCGCCCTCTTCGTCTGTCTTTGTGCTTGGTTTGGCTTCTTGTGGCTTCAGTGTGTTCACTTCTGGAACGATTACATCACAGTCCTGCAAATATATAAAAACATTCAATGAATATGATGCACAATATTTGAGCCTTTAAACAGATGGTATAGCTTGATATGATACTGATGGGTAAGTACAACAGGCTTTATGCCCAGCTGCACTACTTCCTGAACTTCAGCCAGCTCCTTGTTTCCTGTCTGCCATTATTGGACACACTGATTAATCACGGTGTGCCTGACCTCAGTAGTCACAACAACAATAATCAGACACACCTGGATTAATCAGTTTGTCAAATAATGGCAGACAGGAAACAAGAGCCGTTTCTCAATATGCGTTCTTGTCTGTACTTGCGTTCTTGTGGACTTGTGAAATGTCATCAGTCGTGGCCCAAGTACTGTTCCAATTCAAAGTTCGCATCAAGCCCAAGTTCACATAAAATCCCCGGATGTGTTCTTGATCCGCCCATTTTATCGAGGATGCATCAGAGGAGACTTGTGTGGACTTATGACAGCGAAGTTTCCCAGAATGCATTTCGCGTCAGGAGTTCGTTCTTCCGAGTCTGGACTTGCAAGTTCGAACTACGAAGGACACAAGTCCGAGTTTGGCGTACTTGGTTTTGAGAAACGGCTAAGGAGCTGGCTGAAGTTCAGGAAGTAGTGCAGCTGGGCATAAAGCCTATTTAGGCCAGGAGTGGATTAATAACCAAAGCCACACCAAAGAAGTAGCACAGACTGTGAGGTCGGGTCACATTGCTTGTTAGCTGTGTTTGGGTCCAAAGTGGCCCTGGCACACCAAATGGAAAAAAACAAGCTGAGATAACAAGCAGGTGGCAGTAGTTGGTATTTATTACCAAAATGGGAAACCTGAAAAGCTAGTGACTGTAGTGATACAAAACCTAAACAAATCAGCGCATGCTAGTTTCACACAAATCTCGCTCACCACAGACGGACTCATGAAATGTCTTATGAGCCATTTCTTTTTCAATTGGAATGAGAATTAGAAAAAATGAGATTGCTTTGTCACTTCTGTTTTAGACTTGTGCACTGGTTGGCTATGCCAAAAATGATTCATCTCCCAGACGAGCACCACACTCGAAATGCTGAAACTTGACTGCCGGCTTGATGTGTACGTAGCTATAGAGTTCCCTTTTATCTTGAAATTATAGACTGAAGGAATGCAAGAAACAAAACACTACATTAATCCAAACCATTGCGGGTCAATTCAAACATCACCTTATGCTTTCTTTTCTTCTTTTTCTTTGTTTGATCTTCTTGCCCTAGTGTCGTGTCGTCTGTCGGCTCATCCTGTGAAATCTAAAGGAACAAATATAAAATATAAATATAAAAATATATATGGGGTGGATTCCTGGACAAGGATGTGGTTTATGCCAGCAATAGGTCTTAGTTATATTAGTTTATACAAACATACCTTATAGAAACATTACTGCTGGTACTGATAAATTGTTTACAGTTTCAAATGATGTTTAAAGGAACATCTTGGATGTCATGGGGGTGTGTAAATTATAAGTATTTTTTTTTTATGAAAGTGGAATATTCCTTTAAGTCCTGTCTTAGAAACCATAATGATAGATATCCATTTTAGGTTGTGATTTTACTTCACATAGATTCAACAAGAAATGAATATATTTGTTCAGCTGGTTCGAATTTTTTTTACATGTTGCCTCTGACATATATTGCATATTCACATAAAATATTCAAATGAAGAAACATTATTTTTTACTTACTTCAGATTTCTTTTTCTTCTTCTGTGTTATCTCTTCATGGTCTGCATTTCCATTTGTATTTGTTTCAGGCTCCTCTAGCTTCCAAATCAATGAAATATATTCTCATGAATACAAAACATAATTGAGAGATTATTAAACTACTTGGAAAAATCAAACATATCCTCAGACCTGAGATTTTCTTTTCTTTTTCTTATGTTTGTGTTTATCTGTGTTTGTTGTGTCCGTTGATTGTATCATCTGTACATTATCCTCTGAAATATCAAACACCTAAGAATGAAAAAGAGACAAACATTTACATTAAATCAATATGAAAATTAAGCTTTTAGTATTTGTGTGTAGGTCATATTTATAATTGCAGGTACATTTGGTGTCTAAAGTCATTATTTTTTCAAATTAGTATATTTTTCTTTATTTTAATAAATTGATCACATTGTTATGGATCACAAGACATTACAGGCATAACAATATATTACTTTCTGTAAAAATGTCTTGTATATCTCTGTTATTAATTATATTATATTGTTATATGTAAAAAATGACCATTTAAAAAAGCTGAAAAAAATACTTTGGACACCAAATGTACCTGCAATTATAATAAACACCAATATGTGCATACAATTTAATTTAATATGTTTTTTTCGTATTTATTTTTTAAAATAAAACAAAAAAATAAAAGCTAATTTACATGTCTGCTAAATGTTTTAATTTTTAACATTTGTAATTAATTTCACAGCCACTTTGCAGAATAAAACCACAAACCTCTTCATCAGTCTTTCTCTTCTTTTTGGTTTTGCCTTTCATCTCATCTGTTTTCTCATTTTGTACACATGATGGGAAATCCTCTTCACTGGGTTTGGATTTCTTTTTCTTGGCAGAATTCCACTGGGGTGCTGGAGCTTGACTTTTAGTCATGGTAACAAATCTGGAGTGGAGCAGATTTAAATTACATCGTTGTAAACATGACACAAAGTCTAAATATAAAAAATAAATACTAAGATGACGTTCACAGAAATCTCAAACCAAATAGACTGTACAAATTATAACAGTGACCAAAACATTATATCAATTGAAAAATATTATTATTTATAATAAAGGTTAGCAGAATTTGGTGATGCAAAATAAGAAAACATGAAACGACAGACGTAACGTTAATGAATTTCAACTAACTTACAATGAAGTAAAATACTAGTTGACAAAAGCAACTGCATAGAGAAAATATAAAGATATCTTAACGAGAATAATAACGATATTTACCATCAATTTATCAATCTCACGTGTAGATGTGCAGCGCCATGAAACAGGAACCAAGACGGACCACGTTTGATGACGTTGCTACGGCGATGCAAACTTCTGGTCGCTGATTGGTTGATTCCAAAACATGTGACCATAGCAAAGTGCCCTAAAAGAAAAATCTACATCAATAAATTAAAACTTACTTCGTAATTACTGGTTACAACGCTATATAATAGAAAATACGATTATTAAAACACACCAAACTTATTTCTCTGAAGTGTTTTAGGTAGGAACTATGTTGCTCTCGGTTGAATCCGATGTCGGGCAGATTTCACCGCTGCACACGAGTTACATAGCCGGGGAAATTCACGCCTGATGTGAAGAAGTCTCAAGATGACAATAACAGGACGAATTTGCTCTCAATTATCACAAGTTTCTTTATATCATCAAATTTCTACCAGGCAAGTTTACATTTTGTCCTTGCATAGATGACGAAACAGCCTCTCTTCTTTACCTTAAGAGAGAGGTTTTGATAGCTGAACTCACGTGTATTACACATGAAACGATAAATTAATCACTAGCAATAGTAAAGATAAATATGTTTGTTGTTCATTATAATGTTTATAGATTTCTTTCTTAATTTTTCTTTAAATCTCCTCTGAATGGTGTATAGGTTAATAAATTGCCATCTGACCTTGAATGGGGGAACCTATATCTAAATGACATTTTACATTCTCTGGTTAAGACCTGTGATCAATTTTTGTTACTAAAGAATGCTTAGATGATTTTATCCAAGACTAGATATATTTCTAATGTTTCTTGTAACTTACTGAGACTATCTAGGTTTTTAATACAGACACATTTGAGGGGAATCAAATTTGTCCCAACCTTTACTGCCATCTTTAAAAGTAATGTTTCAGTAACATGTATTACTTTCTCATTTCTACCAGAACATGTGCCACAAGAATGTTCTCCATGACATCACAGCTTCATGCAAAGTCCAGAAAACCTCCGGATGAAGATGACGAAGAACTATCAAATCCCATCAAGTTCTCCACAAGCAAAGCCAGCCACAGATCATGGAACGTGGACCGCTCACTGGGCAGCACTTTTCAGCGGCCGTGGTGGAAAGTCTTACCTATCAGTGTTATAGGAGTGGGCTTTCTTCTCTGGTGTGTCCTCAGAAAAGAGACAGATATAGATGAGACTCTGGAGAAAAACCTGTATGAACATTTACCAGAACTGCTGCCTGATGAAGAAGATGATGATGTCAAAAACAAACCATGACAGTGGCTTAAACGGGACATTTTCTATTTGTAATGTTTATTTATTGTTCTGTGAACTGCAACAGAGTTGGAGTAACCGTCCAGACTTTCGTTTAATAACTAAACTAAGTAAAACCAGATTAGTTTTTATTCTTAGCAGGTGGTAAAGACAATAATGAACTACTTTGATAAATCATTAGCGAACCAGTGAATTCATCTTGGAGATGTACAATAAACCTGATTGTTAAAATTAAAGATCCAGTACATTTACCTTGTGAATGCAAGCAAATGCTAAAATGTATTAATTTATACATTACAAATAAGACTGAAGGAAAGATGCAAAATGTGATACTTACTACATGGTGTGATATACAATGTGATACGGCGATGGTTTAAGTTTGGAAAAAAACTGAACAATAAAATATATTTGAATTTATTAAAAGGATAGATGCCCAATACATTACAAAATATAAACATTTAACTCCCTTAAGCTTCCACCTACAGTTTACAAATGTATTAAACATGAGTATGTACACACAAGACGACATACATTTTAGTGCAAAGATAAAAATTAAAATGCACATGCACCCTGAGTGATAAGAGAAATAAAAAAGTGAACAAGATAATTGAGAAGAGAAGCGTTGATATGACCTGTGGCCAACATCAGTAAAGTTCTAGGAATAAAGAAAAATGGATACGGCGTGGGTCAAATGGGATGTGAACCAAAAGCTTTAAATAGGAAAGTTAGAATAAATGCATTTAAAAAGAAACTGGAACCAGTGATATTGCCTTTGGTTGGAGCAAAGAGTTTTTATACAGCCTACAATGGTGGTTTTTGTAAGGACATCAAAACAAATCTACAGAGAGAAATGTGAATATTCAGGGGTTTTAAATTGTTGTTTGAAGTGTATGGTAAATAATGTCCACATTAAGTAAGAAGAATTAATGCTGAAATTAATCTCACTTGAGCAATAAAAAGAACTTAAACCACCATACAATTTTTTTTATAAAAATACGAAGCTTAAGGGACAGATTGTAATTGAGCTAGAGACAAAGAATTCAAGCAATGGCATCTTTTAAATAAACACTACTACAGGACTTTTGACAAATTCGTTTGAAAACTGAAAATCGCAAATGTTTCACATTTTTTCTGGGAAAAGGCAAGCCAAACTATTTCATCAGTCTCCCATCTGCATCTAAAATCATGTACTTAACTTTTTGAAGTATTACTATTATTGCAATGCAAACCATTGTAAAGTGTATTGCAATCTACATATTTGCAATATTTCAGTAATGTCACACATGGCATGAATCTGCTGGTTTTAGACAAGTGACCAGTAGCAAAGTATATGTATGTGCTACAAGATCAAAGCAAATGTTGAGTACTTGTTCTGACTGTAGGTAACATACCATTATGAGCATTTTTAACTAAAAACAAACCAAGCATCAAAACCTTGAGGTAGTGGAAAGTTTATTTACAACCAAATGGCCACAATAGAAGAGAAACCCAATATAATAACGATAGAAATAAAATGGACATTCTAATTTATCATGAAGCATGCAGACTAGGCAGAGGTATATGAAAGTCTAAAATACAAACTTTAAAACCCTGAGGAGCTCCCGGAATGTTGTGACGCTGCCCCCCCTACTAGTCAAACACAAGATACCCCTCCCCTACCGCAACTACCAAAAAAGAAATACAAAAAATAAACTACACAGGCATTTATAATCAAGAGTAAGAACCCCAAATGCTCCTCCCTCCCTCCTGACCCACCCACACAACAAACCCCTTCCCCATATAATCCTCCACACAAAAAAGATTGAGTAAATAGTCAAGAGTTTAAGCTCGCTCTCCGCGGATTCGACGGGCCAGCTGGATGTCTTTGGGCATGATGGTGACACGTTTGGCGTGGATGGCGCACAAGTTGGTGTCCTCAAACAAACCCACCAGGTATGCTTCACTTGCCTCCTGCATTCAACAGAATTATCGATTATCAGACAAGATTGCGTTTAATAACCAAGTTGATTTAAAACCACTCTCTGTAATCCAGAACCATGAAATGTACCTGCAGGGCACCGATGGCAGCGCTCTGGAAACGCAAGTCGGTCTTGAAATCTTGAGCGATCTCACGAACCAGACGCTGGAAGGGAAGTTTACGGATCAGCAACTCCGTGGACTTCTGGTACCGACGGATCTCACGAAGAGCAACGGTACCAGGGCTAGGGGGAAGAGAAAAAAATTTAATTTTCATTATACAATAAAAAGAGAGCACAATGCAATCTTTGAGGGAAAAACCTGAACAAACACTTAATAAAATACTCCACTTTCATAATAGCCTGATAATTTACTCACACCACCCAGTGTCTAATATGGTTAAGTGAACTTGGGTCAGTTTTATGCAAGTTCATAAAACATTTATCCTTCTGACCAACAACACTACCATTTTGTGTACTTTGTTTATAGACTAATTTAAATGACAATCCCGCAAAAACGCACACTTGAACCATTTTAAACAATAAACTGATGCAAAGACACTAAAGGAGTAGTCCACTTTAATGATGGATCCATTGACTTTTCATAGAAGGAAAAAATACTGTGATAAGTCAATGGGCCCCATCTTTAAAGTGGACGACTCCTCTAATATCATTCCACATACAACATCTGAACGGTCCTTATTCTCCACACGTGTACACACTGGAGTGGTAGTTTTGCACATAGATATGTATATAAAGGCTAGATGGCTCAAGGCGGATCACCTAACGGCATCACCTGGCGGCCATCTTAGGACAGGGCGCTCGCTCACTCGTAGCATTGAGTTTAATGGTGCAGGTACTTTTAAATGACCATAACTTGCTCAAATTTCTACCGATTTTCAAACGGTTTGGGTTTTTACAAACGTTATTAACGTGGCTATAATTCTGGATGCTTTAACATTTTTCATGAATTTATTTTTTATTTTTAGTATAGGTATGCAGTGTCATAGGTACATCTTTGACGTTTATAACAAACCAAACCGTTTGAAAATCGGTAAAAAATTAAGCAAGTTATGGTCATTTAAAAGTACCTGCATCATTAAAACTCAATGCTACGAGTGTCGTAAGATGGCCGCCAAAATGCGGACGTTGCACTCAATTGGCCAGCAGCGCGGACGAGCCATCTAGCCTTTATATACATATCTATGGTTTTGCATACGTCACATGACCTTTCAACGCAATTATGTTATGTAAGGTCACGCTGGCGCATCACACAGCTAGTGCACGACGAGAAGTATTAATTTTCTATGCAAAAACGTCTCGCGAAACGATCGTCAAGACCCTTATGTCTAACAATTAATTTAAAGCTGCATTGAAACTGCGAATAAATTTTAAATTACACAATAATTAACGACGGGCCATTGAATTATAAGAAAATAAGTCAAAGGACCAGAGTAAATTATTTCTCTTATACCACAGTTACCACAAACATTGCTCTGGTGCCTATTTTTAAGACATTTGACAAGTTGCATTTCTCCAATCAGAATAAAGCATTCAACAGACCCGTGGTATAAATTGAAATTAAACCACTAAGGTCCAATAAAGTCTAAAAAAAAAGAAAAAAATGAATTCCTTGATTTACAAATTTCAGGAGTTTTGTAGAATAATTCTCCTTTAAAAGTTTTATAATTTTTTTTTGCATAATATATACTGCACATGTAGTCATGATATCTAAAAAGAAAATAAACTTATAAAGTCAAGCAGGTACACAGGTATGCTCTACCAACTAAAGCTATCATTAAGGGAAACAGCACAACAGCAGTACCACAGTAAAGTGAAACCAAAAGATTACCATGTAAATGGTTTGTACTAAAAACAATATAAAAAGTATACATCATGGTAGTTAAGTGTAGCGTTGATATTAAAACACAATTTTGCAAATAATTGCATTTCTACAACCACTTAAATGAATGCCTTTCTCACCGGTATCTGTGGGGTTTCTTGACTCCACCGGTGGAGGGCGCACTCTTTCTGGCCGCTTTGGTGGCCAGCTGCTTCCTGGGGGCTTTGCCACCAGTGGACTTACGGGCGGTCTGCTTAGTACGTGCCATGGCACTTTATTAAAGTGATCTGAAAGAAAAGAAACGCATCGATGAATACAACAGTGGCGGGAAATTCCACATGGTGTGACGTCATCGCAAACAAAACAACCCTTTCCACTCATAACAAAGTTACGCATTAACATGCAACTTTTATGGGAAAAAGGCACCATGACGACCACGACTCGACGAACCACTAACGTTAAACAACCTGGGGGCGCCATTTTGTAAAATGGGTAGTTATACCGTCTGGCAAAAATAAAAAAGCACAATTATTTGAAATGTAGCGCTTTAATGTATTATGAAAGTATAAGTTAAGTTTCATGGGCACATTGCGGTAAAAATGTGTTCAGGTTTGATTTGTCATAGCAACAGCTCGCAGTGGGACACTGGGTCATATATACACACACACACACATACTGAGCTTTCGTTACACAGACGCGCGCGCGCGCAAACACAGCTTGAAGACAAAACTCTACACTTTCATTTAACCATTCAGCAACTAATTCAAAATATATATGTGCTGTACCTTTAACACGTTGGCAAAACAAACAGGACATTTGGTAATATAAAAAGCATGATTAATGGAGACGTGAAGGACACCATCTCATGATGTGACTCAGACACGTTTCTGTCTTTATGTGTAACATGGCGCCCAAGAACACAAATTACAGCCTTTCTTTGTCTACACCGATAATTCAGTAACTCAGTGTCTGAAAGCGTTTAAGCGAAAAACGTTGTACATATTTAATTAACATGCATTTTGAACGTAACATGTAAACAAAGGGTTAAGAAAGTAAAATTAATTTTCAGATATAAACAGAAGTAACCGTCTTGTTCAAGCTCGTTAGCTTAGCACGAAGCTACCGCGACAAAAACGGTTCGAAATTCGCCGCTCTCTGTTTTCGATGAGAACACACACAAATCTTAACGTAAACATTACTCTAAACTGTTACAATGTGTTGTGTACTACGTAAAAGCTGAAATATGTTTTAGTTTGTGTAATAAAGAACATAAACCTTACTTACGGTTCTTGTTTCGGTTAATTCGTCAAACCCAAAACAACGAGTGTTGGTCACGCGCAACGCAAGCGCCCTCTATTTATTCAGTTGGTGACGTTTGTGCGCACTGAAAGACACGCCTTTCTCGTATTTCATTGGCTGACGGATCTAAGCACTTTACACAGGCTTAAAATGAATACTTAACAGATCTAGCGCGCTTTTTGATATAATTTGGGATTTACTCACATTTCTTGTTTGTGTAGATAAAAAGTATGTACAATCTTTGTTGAATTATACGAATATTTAATCAAGAATATTTCATGCTATGTGTTAGACACTATCTGGCTTCATTTCCTTAGTTTCCAGCTCCGAAGCAGAGTGTTATATAACCATGTAAAAACAACCGTGTACGCACTAGTTTTTTTTTAATAGTCTTCCCTTTATTTTTTGACGTTTGAGTGAAGAATTAATTTATTAATAATAATTGTTATCGGAATAATAAATTAACTTTTAATATAACGCTTTATTGATTTATTTTACATCTTGTATTTTGCTTCAGTGGAAAATAGTAAATTGTACTCTGCTGCATGCGGAACCTTTACAATGTAGGGTTTGTTTCTAGCGGTTGCGGGGGAACCATTTGGCTGTTGCACAGTATATAAGTATATCCACACATGGGTGTTTCGTGTTTATAAATGTCATGTGGATTTATTACAGGCGATGCAGAAGTTTTTTGACTGTTACATGTTTCCATCCTGGTTGTATTGGGCTCAGGTTCTGTACACTTGAAAAGTAAACATTAGTGTTGTCTCAGAAAAGTGCGAAGAGCTCTGGTTTTGTATACAAAATAATCAACTTCAGCTATGACAGAGGAATCAACTAAAACGGGTAAGAGTTCACCAGACAACAGTTCATTAATCATTTCAGGTTCCTTTATTATGACTCATTTTGCAAAGACTAAATATACAGTAAAACCTTAAGGAGAACAAAATTTTTTTACTGAAAGCAAACGAATCCCTTACCTTTAATTTTTTTCCAGGGAAGTATAAGCTTGGTTTTTAAGACGTAAACTAAGTATTTGGTGTCGTCAGAGTACATATATGAAGTTCCAGCTCAAATCCCTTCACAAATGTGAAGTTCTGCCTCAAATTATTACAGCATTTTAAAATAGCCACTTTGTAGGTGTGAGCAAAGATGTGCCATTTTGGGGTGTGTCCTTTAAAATGCAAATGAGCTGATCTCTGCACAAAATGGCAGTGGCGTGGTTGGATAGTGCAGATTTAGGGCCGTGATTATTCCCTTCTGACATCACAAGGGGAGACAAATTTCAATTACCTATTTTTTCACATGCTTGCGGAGAATAGTTTAACAAAACTAAGTTACTGGGTTGATCTTTTTCACATTTTCTAGGTTGATATTAGCACTGGGATACAATTATAGCACTTAAACATGGAAAAGTCACATTTTCATGATATGTTCCTTTTAAAAGATAAGCAGGTAGATACTGGATACGCTCTCAATGTCTAAAGTCAATGTCTTTCTAGGAACACTTGGAATGCTGGAAAATGAAAAAAATCCTGTACAAAGTGGAGAAATAGAGACTGATACGATGCATCCCAATCCAGCAAAACAAAGCTCTGAGGCTCCTGCCAATGCCAAAAAAACCAAGAAGAAGAAAAAGAAGGGGGAAGGAAAAGACAGCCAACAGCAAGAGAGGAAGGGCACTACTGAGGGGACATCTAAACAAGAAAGCACTGAATTAGTAAGCAGTAATGATAACTTTTACATTGTTTGGACCACTAATAGTTTTTAAAAACAGATATTTGCTTTAGACTCCTGATGAGCAGCTGAATCGAGAGTTGGACTGGTGCATCGAACAGCTTGAACTCGGGTTAAAAACTCAGAAAACGTCCAGCAAACAACGTAAGTACATAAACGAAATGTATGAATTTCTGGAAAAGTTAAAATCGCACAGTTGATGCATTAAATTAGACACACAAATGTGTTTGTGTTCAGGGGAGGAGGCAAGTCGTGCTTTGAAGACACTGCGTAGCACCAAAGCTCCCCTGGTGAAGAAGAGGCAGGTGATGCGAGCCGTCTCAGGAGACTACAGGAAGAAGATGGAAGAAGAAAGAGCCAGACAGTTTAAACTCATACAGTCAAGTAAGAAAAGTTGCATAAAATATTTCACAAAATGGGTTTCCTTCTTGTTAAGTGATATATAAAATACAAATTTCTGTCTCTACAGCAATGACCTCCGCCCGGGTCACTTCTGTTTCTGAGTGCAAACCTGTGTTTCACCGGCAGGCTGAGAGAAAGACGCCATCAACAAGCAAAACGTTTACATCTCAGGAGACACGCACTCCACAAGATCCTCAGGAGACAAATAAACAAACAGAGATTGTTGAAGAAAGCCAAGGAGAGACCAAACCATTTGTATTCACTAAAACACAAGAGGAGTTTTGCTTCAACTTTAAATTGTGACTGTGAAATCATCCAGTATGATTTGTGCCTTTTTGAAGTAGACACTTGATTGAGTATTAAGTACTACTTGAAATGCATAATGCAGTGCCTGAACTCAAAGTTTTTTGTGCATTTCATTAAGCATACAATGTGGTTTTTAAAACTTACAAATTGCTGTATTTTCCAATCATGGAGAAGACTTAAAAAATGCAAATTAAGTAAAAATCACGAGCTTTCTAGTAGTAACTGTTATATTTAATTGTGATGCCTTTTTCTTTTATTACACAAATGCAAGAATTATACAAAGATTTATAAATAATTATACAACTCCACAGCAAGTGGAAAACAAATATATACATAAAATGCCAGTGGTAAATTACAGCAATTCAAAATAACAAAAAGCTATATAAGTCTTGCTTGCTTTTTTGTTCTTGATTTTGTGTAATGTAGTACCATATTATTTAATTTCTTTTATAAAATGTTTATAGTTTGGCTTAATTTTCTTCAATTTTTTTCACATAAATGTGATATTTTCCAAGTTTTTAATACCTTTTTTGAACATCTGGTTGAATGCACGTTGACAATGTAGTGAGTTGCTATGGCAACGTACTGGGAGATGCTAAACAAATGTCAGCGTTTTGCTCGTGCGCAATTTTATCTACTAATGTTCGTGGACAATTAATGTTGTACATTAAACGAAACAAACTTTTGTTGTCAAGTTTGTCTGTGAAAATCTAAAGTTTAACAACAAGCGTGTGGTTGTCGTCAGGTACGCGAGATATCAGCGCTGTAACTCGGACGCTTTGGGAAATGTAGTTCCCTATAGAACGCTGCCTGCTCGGCCTACATTATAAGGAAAAGACAATAGACTACAAGTCCCAGAATCCTCTGCACAACACGCCCCGGCTGGAGCACAAAACTTCCTTTGAGTTGCCGATGCAGTTTCTGAAGAAAACATTAAACTGTCGTTTCGCTAATTTTAATTTATTTACAGGTTTGTACTCGTTTATTCGTTGTGTATTTAGTAGCAGTGATGCGTTTATGATATTTGGTGTAGTTAAAACATTCTTCACGGTGCGGTAAGAACTTTATCGTATCACACATAAATTGCATTTTATTATTAACATTACGCAATTAATTTACAAACTTTGAGAAGTTTGAGTATACGATTAAAGACAACATTTATTTAAAGAGTTTTATTTGTGCACGACTGTTTACATAAACATCTGGTGCCAGATAACGGAATGCATGTTTGATAACCTGGAAAGGAATAAATGAACTATTATCATTATAACCATATTACTCGTAACATATAAAATGTTTACTGTATTTATATTAAATAAGTGCAGGTAAAATTCTTTATGACCAGGTGGAGAAAGATAAATATAAGTGATGTTTTTCAGCCAAAGGATGTCTGAACTGAGTGATGAGGCCAGCAGTGAATCGGATCAGTTAGGATCGAGTCTGTCTGTGTGGCTGGCGGGCGCAGGTAACGCTTTGATCGGTCCAGAAGAGCTGAATGTACCGCTGGATCTTCACACCGCCTGCTCTATAGGACAGTATGATGTTGTGGCCCAATGTATCCAGAGGTGAGCTAGAATAAACACACATTATATTCCCATACAGAATACACACACACACACACACACTCACTATATATATGTGTGTGTGTGTGTGTGTGTCTCATTTATGTCCTAAACTACACATGCATAGTACAAAATATATACATTATATAGTATATGCATGCATTTATAAAGTGTTGATGCATGAATGTTGTGTTATTGCAGGGGTGATGTAGATTTGGATGGAAAGAATATAGGAGGTTGGACTCCTCTGATGTACGCTGCTTATATCGGTCACGATAACATCGCTAACCTGCTTCTGGAGACGGGCGTCAACGTCAACGCCACAACATCTAAAGGCCTGACTCCTCTGATGCTCGCAGCCAGCTGTGGCAATGAGAGCATCGCTTATTTCTTACTCCAGGTGAGAGTCTGCTGTGATGTTTTATATCTCTTCTCATAAGTACTGGTGTATAAGTGCAAAGTAACCCATGTGAAATAATTGAAAAATGTTTACAAAGCAAGGAGCACAACTGGAATGCAAAGATGTGCGCGGATGGACGGCTCTTTTGCACAGTACAGCTAATGGACATCAGCAAATGGTCAAATTTTTATTAGACAACAATGCCAATGCAAACGTCAAGTGAGTCACTTGTCATAATGTATTCCCTCCCAAATGCACTCGTGAAGACCATTACTTTTTTAGATGTGCTAGTGTTGTTAAGGTCTATTTAAACTATGACCTCTGCCCTCTCAGGGAGCCACTTTTTGGATTTACACCTCTCATGGAAGCGGCAGCATCTGGACATGAAATCATCCTTCAGTACCTGCTCAACCATGCAAGTGTGAACTTTAATTTGGAGCTAAACGTCAAATATTATGCATTTGTATATATATATAATCAGGGGTGTAAACGTTTAATGATGCATTAATATATTTGTTATAAAGTCATTTACTTGCATTACGGCAGGACGTGCGGACGGAGGAGAGAAACAATAAAGGAGAGACGGCGAGAGCTCTGGCTATGATGTATGGACACAGTAAAATCGCTGGCCTTATTGACATGCATGTGATGAGAGTCAAATCAGGTCAGCTGCACACATACTTTACATTTGCATTTTATATGGTTATGCTTTTATCCAAATCCCTTACAGTGCAATGAAGTGTAATTGGTAAAGCAGCACAAACGTCATGGGTTTGGATCCCAGGGGAACACATGTACTGATCTGTATAATTGAAAATTTTGTCATCCTTTATTTACCCTCAAGTCCAAATCTGTATAAATTTCTTTGTTCTGCAGAATGTTTGTAACTAAGCAGATCTGGGGCGCCATTGACTTTAATAGAAGGAAAAAATAATACTATAGAAGTGAATGGTGCCCCAGATCGGCTTGGTTATTAAACATTTCAAAATATTTATTTATCAGAACAAAGAAATGTATACAAGTATTTTACAACATGAGTGTGAGTAATTATCACATCTTTTGGCAAACTATCCCTTTAAATTTCCTGTAAGTGATATAAGTGTGTAATTAAAGAGGCGACTCTATCATTAGGATTTACTTTCTTTTTTATCACCTCTCTCCATCTCTCTCTTTAGCTTTGTACGATGAGTTGAGTTCCTCCGAAGAGGAAAGTTCGACCCCGAGGGTCCGCTCTGCTCGCAGCAGAACCAGAGGCCCCAGTATTCACGACGGCCCTCAGGCTATAGCACGCTTCAGAGTCGGCTCCAAGCAGGGTACTCAAATATTCTCACACTTTGCATAGAACGTTCTACTCAGCCTTGCCTTCGTGTTTTGGTCTGGTTTAATCCGGTTTGATCATGCCGTACAGAGGTGCCAGTGACGCCACCTGGATACGTGACCTTCCCTGATGTCAGTGATCAGAGCGAGGGAATCTGCAACCGTGATGTCACTTCCCCTATTAATGAACTCGACGGACAGAGCAACAGCAGCAGAGGTGACTTTTTTCAACTACAAATCCTTTATGCCGTCGAGTCATCCTCACCTTAACATACATAAACCCTGGTATTGTCCGATTTGTGATCCGTCTGCTCAGATTGTGATTCTCTGTCTTGCGTGTGTGCAGATGAGCTGTTTTTTGATAATGACATGCCCACCGTGAGGAGCAGTAGCAGCAGTAGTGAGGGGCTGTCCAACCTTCTCGGGCTCAGCAGAGAGGCGTCGCTGGAAAGCAATGAGGTCAGCACATTAATATCTGCTGTTGAAATGCGATTTTACTATGACTATGAGATAGTATGAGATACTTTGAGATACTAAAGAAACATGCTTTCCTTCTGTCTAATTCCTCCAGGACTCCGATCAAGCCAAGAGAAGTTGTGTCCGTCGAACAAACAAACTCCAGCACTCCAAAAACAAGAGCGGCGCTGCGGCCGGGTGCACCTCAGGTTACTGTGAAGGGCCATCTTCCTCTAGACAACATCCTTCATACACTGGACCCAAAGTTTGTGCTTCATATATCATTGCGTGTTTTTTATTGATGTGTTGCATCCGTTGAAAACTACGTGTATGTATGTATGATATAGGATCTCGCAGAGTTCCTGGAACAAGTCGGATTTAGAAAATATCTCCCCCTGCTGGAGGAGCAAGACATCGACCTGAGAATCTTTCTGACTCTTACTGAGAACGACCTGAAGGAAGTGGGAATTACGTGAGTAATTCTTTACAAATCCAGCTTCTTCTCTTATTTTGTTTTACTAACTGTTTTATTTATTTTTTCTCTACAGGCTGTTTGGTCCGAAAAGAAAGATGACATCAGCAATAGCCCGCTGGCACAGTAACGCACGGCCGCCCAGTGATGCGTTGGAGCAAGCGTATGCGGACCAGCTAGAGGCAGAGATGCAAGAAATGGCCATACAACTTCACAAGGTGCTGACTAGCTTCATTATTTAAGTCTTCCTGTAGCTCAGTTGGCAAGAGCAAAATCGCTTTGGATAAAAGCGCATACATGTAAATTAATTCGAGCTTCGGTTTATCTGTTTAGCGTTGTGCAGAGGTGGAGTCTCTACAGGCTCAGGTGTCTCAGGAGAAAGAGTTGCGTGCCGTGATGGAGGGATGTCTGATGGAGGAGAAGATGGTGTGGAAGACGGTTCAGACTGAACTGCAGGAGAACGCGAAGCACGTTCAGACGCTAAACACAAAACTACACACTTTACGCAATTGTCACACGCAGCTGGCGCAGGTCATACAGGAAGACCCTCGATCTGTGGCTAAAGGTGTGTTGATGTTTGTATACAGGCATTCTTCAATGAAAAGTTCAAAGCTATGTTTTCCCACACTGGAGTTCGCAAACCCCTGGTGGTTTGCAAGGGAATTGCAGGGGAGTCCTGAGTTGATGGGAAAATGATGAATTCATTGGTGGCGGCCAAAAAAACTGTGTTCGGGGTGTCGTGTGTGTGGCTTGTCATGTCAAAATATGTGGTCGGTCCATCATGGAAACCTACGTGCCATGCTGCATACGCATTGAAAGGGTAAATGGTAAAAGAGACAATCACATGAGATTAAAGGAATAGTCAATTTAAAAAAAAAAATCCAGATAATTTACTCACCACCATGTCATCCAAAATGTTGATGTCTTTCTTTGTTCGGTCGAGAGGAGGTTGTGTTTTTTGAGGAAGGCATTCCAGGATTTTTCTCATTTTAATGGACCACAACACTTAACACTTAACTCAGCACTTAACAGTTTTTTTCGGCTGAGTTTCGGAGGACTCTAAATGATCCCAGGCGAGGCATAAGGGTCTTATCTAGCGAAACAATTGTCATTTTTGACAAGAAAAATAAAGTATATGCACTTTTAAACCACAAAACTATGCCCCAGTGTTTACAAGTGTGGAGAAAGAGGACCGTTCTGACGTTGTTGTATGTTGAATGATACTAATTAATATCTTTGTGTCAGTTTATTGTTTAAAATGGTCCGCAAATGTGCGTTTCATATATGTAACACGTGACCTTTCCACGGCATTGCGCAATTGCGTGGGGTCGCGCCGGCTCGTCACAGGACCGAGGATGGAGGAGAAGTTGTGGTTTAAAAGTGCATATTTTTTATTTTTCTTGTCAAGGATGACAATCGTTCCGCCAGACAAGACCCCCACGCCTCGCCCGGGATCGTACAGAGCCCTTTGAAACTGCAATTTTAAACTGCATTAAAACTATTAAGTGTTGGGGTCCATTAAAGCAGGGTTCCTGCGGGGTCTTAAAAAGTCTGAAATTTAGAAAGTTAAATTTAAGGCCATAAAAAGTCTTAAAATGGCCAGATTTTCACCCTAGGTCTTAAATTTAATTAACCCAAGTCTTAAATTTCTTACCTCCATTTATTCCCGAAAAGGTTGTCCAAAAAAAAATAAAATGGTAAATTAAAATGCCTCCGTGACGGAGGAAGAATGTATTTGATGGGTGGGCCTCTAAAAAGAAAAGTTCTGCACTTTGCGTGTCACTGAATGTCTCTTCAATCCAGTTTTTAATCATTATTTTTTTAAAGAGAATACAAATGTAGGCTATTATAATCCACGCAATTCATGCCATAAGCTATATTTCAGGTGTTGTGATCCGACTGTATACTTATATAAAAATCTTTTCTGTGTTAATTTAACCAACTAGCCCGTGGCTTACCAGAGCATTTGCAAGGTTCTGAAACAGAGGACCCAGAAGCGAAAAAATCAACACTGCTTTATTAAAAATCAACTTAAACAGTCAGGCCGTCAAGTCCCGCGCCATCAACAATGAGTCAACTTTAGTGTTACACAGTTTTCATATGGAGCCTACAAATGCGACCTCTGGAGGCTACAGCCTTCGGATTCAGAAACGGCCTTGTTTGCAACACACAACAAACCACGAACAGCCTTTTAATAGTAAATTTCCTTTTCATTTAATTATTGTGTATTTAGAGAGGGGAATAAATGCGATGGCGGTATAGTGCATATTTATGCACATAACGTATGGGTGGAGAAAGTGTAAAACATGTTAACAAGCCACATATCAGCAGCTGACCATACTGATCTTCCCATATTAGTGGATTTTATTTGTCAAAATAAATAAATAAACAAAGATATAATAAAAATATAATGTTTTGAGAATTTCTGAGATCATTGTGCTGCTTTGGTCTTAAATTTCACTCATAATGGTCTTAAAAAGGTCTTAAAAAGTCTTAAATTTGACTTGGTGAAACCTGCAGGAACCCTGTAAAGTCCATTATCTGGATTTTTTTTTATAAAATGGACTAATCCTTTAAGAGAGTATCTAGCAAACGTGAGCGTCTCCTTTATGATAAACCACCCTTATGAAGCGTCTGCAGCAGGCACATATTTTGACATGACTATTCACACAAATTACGATGTTTTGACGAGTTTCGCGTTCATGCCTCCTTGGAAAAGAAGTCACTGGAATTCATTACAAAAATAAAATGTAATTTTTTTTTACATTAACAAATCTAAATTAAACACTGTTTAACTCTCTCTCGTCAATTAAGAGAAAACATTTGCATAAAAAACAGATTAACAAATTTTTATGTTAATCTGCAATACTGCGATTATCCACTAGATGGCAGTATTGCAGATGAAAAAACTGAAGCCAAAACGTTTTTTATTCATATTAAACTCTATGTATGATTTGATAATCGTTTTGAATCTGATCTCTAACAAAATTCCTTCATAAAAACATGCAATTATTTTAGCTCTTTGCTAAAAAAAATATATTTTTAAAGACAAATACCCATATTTAAGAGTTTATAAGCAGAGAAAAAATATATAGATAG
This sequence comes from Misgurnus anguillicaudatus, assembly GCF_027580225.2. Classification (NCBI taxonomy): domain Eukaryota; kingdom Metazoa; phylum Chordata; class Actinopteri; order Cypriniformes; family Cobitidae; genus Misgurnus; species Misgurnus anguillicaudatus. The sequence goes on along the minus strand of NC_073361.2, from coordinate 30,497,161 downwards.
GATGAAACATTTTCCTGTTTTGTTTGTTTATTGTTTTTTTGTAAGCAGAGGGTCTGTTCTTTTATTTGATATATTTGTATGTTTATATGTTTTTAGAAAAAAAATTCCTGGAAAGCATTTTGTGAAAATCAAAAAAAAAAATGCTGGCAGGCAACGTTTCAAAAAATGGCTAGCAGGGAATGAGTTAACGAGAACTCGTGCAAAATAGACAAAAACAATTTATGCCCCACTAAAACTAAATTACCAAATGAAGGTGTAAAAACAGTTAATATTAACAATAACTATGTGAAATACTACTGATAATAACAAAAAAATTTAGGTAAATGCGTGAATGTGCTATTATAGTCAAAATAAATTAAATGCTAAAGGAAATAAATGAATCATTAAAATCTGTTTCTAGTCGGAGTTGATGGTGTAGTGGTCAGCGCTCCAACATATGGTGCTTTCCCACTTTCGGTGACCCGAGTTCGATTCTCGGCTCGTGATCATTTGCCGATCCCATACTCCTCTCTTCTCCCTGTACTTTCCTGTCCTCTCCTCACTTTAAGCAAAATGGCTAAAATATAACTTTAAAATCTGTTTATATTATATTATCTTTGTTTTTGTCTCTGGTTTAGGTGATGGTGTTATATGTGCTCAGCTGATGTCAAAGATGGACTCATACATGGGAGAACTCTGTAAGACTTGCTCTCTTGTATGTATATACAGCAGACACTTTCTTAATAAATACAAAAACCTGTAAAAATTAACTTTTTTTGTGTGTTTCTTGTAGCTGACAGTCTGAAGGAAATCTTTCAAAGTCTACAGGGTCTGAGTTCCCTAGAGAAAAGTTCACGTAGCTGGGAGTCATAGCATCTGACAGTGAGTCGGTGTCTCTCTCTCTATCTCTAAAAATGCATCATTTCTTCACCTTTCATACTGATGTGTCTTTTGTCTGCAGGATTTTAGCTTTTAAACGACGGGGGGTGACAAAGCACCCTGAAAACACAAACGTCTGCAGGCCAGAGAGAGAGATATATATATATATATAGGTGTCGGTCCGGTCTGAAGAGAGTTTAGAGAATATGTGAAGATGGAGATTTATGAACGAGTACAGACGGACGGACGGTGAGAGAAGACAAGAAACGCGACAAGCGGGCGAAGAGAATTTCTCATGCCTGTGCTCCAGACGCAAGATGAGAGAATCAACCAATCACAGACAGAGCTGTGTCGTAAAGGGCGGAGCCAGACGCTGTCTGTCAGGAATTCAACAGGTGCACACAGAAAGACTGTCAAAGATGTGTGTATAAACACAAACACTGTTTATTGCTGTACAACATGTTAAACCTCTGATATGTCTATGCATTTGGTGTGAAGTTTGCCTATTTAAAGCCAAATATTAATTCAGTTTTATTCCTAAATGTTGTGCTTTTAAATATGATGTATGCTGTAAATATATAAATTCATGAAACACACAGAATGTTTTTCTGTGTTTACTTCTCATAAAACCATTTTTAAGGAAACTTATACATTAAATTCGGCCCGAAAGTTGTTTTTAACATTTTTAATTAGAGATGCATATCGACCAATAATCGGTTCAGCCAGTAAACGCCTTTTTTCCCCTGATTATGCTGTCATTTAAAGGGATAATTCAACCAAAAATTAATATTTTGTCATCATTTTCTCACTTTCATGCCTGTACGAGTTTTTTTCTGTTGAATACAAAAGAAGATATTTTGATAAATGTTGGTAAGCACACAGTTGACAAAACACAGTATTGTTTTTCCTACTATAGAAGTCAGTGGGTACCGTCATCTGTGTGGTTACCCACATTCATCAAGTTATCTTCCTTAAATATTGACAGATTGTTCATTTTGGGTAAACTATTCCTTTAAAATGGGCAGGAAAATCAACAAAGAGTTAAGAAACATTACCAGCTTGATGTTCAGTTTTGATAGTAATTAACTAAATGATTTTTAAACTTAAGCTACTATTTTAATATTCAGTTTAGTTCATGTCAGTTATCATGAATGTAAAATAAAGTATAAAAGGTAAAACCACCAAACTAATGTTTTATTACAACATTTATTGGTATCGTCAGACATCATTCCTAATAATCGGCTTTGGCAGAGAAACTTAGTATTGCTGCATCTCTATTTGTAACATTTTGTTTGCTTGTAATTGTGATACTGTATATTTTTTGTCATGACTTGTTTAATGTATGATTCTTTTGCAATATTGTAACTAAATACAATCATGCCGATAAATTACTTTTGAATGCTTATTATAACAGTTCACACAGAAAATCCTTCTTGTGTTTTCACAAATAAAGCTATTTCTGTGATATAAAATATATATGTCATATTCTTACGTCAACAATGCATTTAAAAGTATTTGTACTTTTGAATGTCTGTTGAATGCTTTATTCTGATTGGTTGAGAAATGTTGCACGAGTATGCATTATTTTTCGATAATCGCACACCTAACTTGTTAAATGTCTTAAAAAATAGGCACCAGAGCAATGTTTGTGGTCACCGTGGTATAAGCAGAATAATTGAAAGTAAATAAAAATCAAACGATTGTCTTATTTTTCCCGTCGTGATGTATATATGAGTGAAACGGCTTCTGAAATGAGAAAGAAGATGATTTGAATTCATCCATTGAGAATTGATTGGATCGTTGAAAGTTGGGTCATGTTGCTAATTGCTGCGATCTTTTCCCGGACCCTCCCGCTGTTCCTTGTGACAAAATTCCCAAAAAGTTTTTACATTTATTGTGACTTTAAATGATCGTTTGATGTTTTTCATCATATATTTTTAGATCCAGATTAAAGTCTCATAATTTAATGATCATCAAAGTTTGGTTTCACATTAATTTCAATTTTTACATGATCTTACACAGTCAATATTAAAGATATCAAGGTTATTTTTAACAGAATAATATTTACATTATGATTTTATGTAGAAAACAGTCAATCATTAAAATGACTTCAGCTGGGTTTTAACACATTGGGTCACAATTATTTGTCACAAATCGTCAGTGATTATCAAAATTTTAAAGGTGCATTGTGTAACTTTTAGGAGGATCTCTTGACAGAAATGCAATAAAATGTACATAACTATAATCTTACATAATGAACTGTATTGTTTTTATTTCCTTAGAATGAGATGTTTTTATCTACATATACCGCGAGTCCTCTTACATGGAAGTCGCCATCATGTTTCTACAGTAGCCTTAAAGCAACACTAAAGAGTTTTTCTTTACCTTAAAATAACGTTTATAAAAAAAGTTTCAGTTATTCATCCACTAGAAACAGGGTGAACGGCACTTTCACATTCGCTTTGCTGCCCTCTATCGGCCAAAACCGCACTAAAGAAGTTTCCAAATGTCGGGTCGCGGTCCTGTAGTTCGAGTGAAAACTACAAAAACTTGCTTTACGGCAGACCTACAATCCAATCAGAGCCAGCTTTGCTGCAGTAGGCTTATTTATTTACGACAGTGGTAATGGACAATTCCGCTTTCAACCTGTAGGGGGAGTAAAGAGCAAAAACTCTTTAGTGTTGCTTTAAACGCACAAACTGCTCTACAGGGTGCATTTCGTCCCTACGTTGTTTCAGACGACACCATGTTTGTCTTGTGGCGACTACTATTTGCGTTTTGAAATTGAGGGGTGAGCTGTTGGTTGCAAATTTCTATCTCACTACTAGATGCTGGTAGAATTTACACACACCGCCTTTAAAGAGCAACTATGGTCCGATTCACGATTTTAAATGAACTCCTGTCAGCATTACATTGTGAGCGAATCTTTCAAACGTGGTAAGAAGCGTCACATTACCGGCTGACGTCACAGGTATTCAGGCCAATCACAACGTACAGATTAGCTGTCCAATCAGGGACACAGAGCTTTTAAAATTTGTGCGTTTCAGGAAGAGAGCGAATTCTGGAGCTACCAAAATGTACGGTATGTGGAAAATAATGTGTTTTTTTAGCAAGAAATAGGTGCTCTTTAAAATGAAAACTGCTCAGTTATAAAACCAATAAAAGTCACTACTATCAGAGCATCAAACCATTTGTAAAAAAAAAATAGTACATTTGGGAAAGTTGTTAGGTAAAGTCCCACTTACCTGAGCTTATGAAGACACAAATGACATCTGAGGCCTTCAGACACATAAAACTGTATGAATGTTGCAATAGATGCCCTAAGTGTCATCGAAAACACAAGATACTGGATCTCTCCTTAAGATTTAATTTTAAATAAATCTGATTTTAACACAATCGCATATTCTTCCATTTACACACATACAGTATTGTAGGGCAGTGGTTCTTCATTCTGGTCCTTGAGGACTCGCAGCTCTGCACATTTTGTGATTGTTTTCGGCACACATTCAAGTGCGTTTACTCTCCCGATTATGATACTGGATTTACAGCAGTCTGATTGTTTGTCCATACAACCGTTGATCAGGTATATTCACACAGGTGTCCGCAGCCGGCCGGGCAGTGATCCGACTGCTTCAGCCAATCCATCACATGCTCCAGATGTCCCCCGTGACTGCAGCCCTGACACCACACGAACAAACCCTTCACCACATGATGACACACGGCACAAACACTCGCACACTGGTGACACCTGCCGAGGAGAAGAAACACGCGCATTACAATCTCCGAATACAAGCACCGTGTATAACAAAGAATTGATTCAGACAAACCTGTCACAGATCCAGCCCTTGTTGCTCATTGGTCGTTTGCAGTTGCTGCAGTTGATGTGTAAGGAGGTGGACGCTTGATTCAGACACATGATCGCTCCGCACGTGCTCAGTTTGATCACCTCATTACTGACGTTCCACAACTCGAAACGCTGCAATAGGTCAATGTAAGACATGTACCAGTGTTCCTGAAACACAAACAAATCATTTTATCACATTGATTAAAGGCCACACACACAGGAAACGTCAGGCACACACGCACACTACTGCTCTACCTGTGTGAGTTCGTCGATCTCCTTACGAATGCGGTCGCCCAGCACGATCAACACGGACACGGCCATCTGCACGTCACCCTGCTCGGCGTAATAACACAGCATCTCCTTCACGATAGGACAGAAGAACTTGGGGGGCAGATGAGCCGAAAAGAGCAGCTGAGAGACAGAAATGAGACTGAAAGACTCCATAGGAGTCAGACACATGCTCTCCGCCTCGCTCCCGCTCACGTGAGGCGACTCCGGCTTCTCCTGCAGCGGTTCGGGAGCCGACGGGTGATCCATGATCTCGTGGCGTAATGGGAAGGCCTCCTGTGGGAGAAGATACTCCGGTTCCTCTGCTGAAGAGAGATAAAAACTTGACCCAGCATTTATAGGCATCACATGTACGGTAATCCCAGAATGCATTGCAATAGACTTAATGTGCACAGGAATATATTGCTTATTGATTTATTTATTTCAGTTCCCTACATTGTAAAATGTCTCGTGTTTGTTTCACCGACCTGGCTGGTTTTCATGTTCCATACTGTACAGATCATCATCATCCAGTTCGGCGTCTCCAAACAGATACTCGGCTTGACCCTCGCTGCCCTCCGTCTCTTCGTTCTCTGCACAGAAGCACTTGATTTGATTTCTCTCCACACTCAACAGCATTTAGGTTTGGCAGATGAACATCTGGGCCGAAAGCCAAACAGACCGCCAAACCACTAAAGCATGAGCGAGCTATTAACTTACTCGAGTAATAATCCACTTCGACAACAACTGCGCCCCTGGGGCGAAATAATAACCCTGAGCTGTTAAACGGATTAGTTTCACTTAAAAATAAAAATCTTGTCGACATTAACTCTCCCCGGGGTTTTTATGTGACTTAAATAAGTGCTGATTTTGGGATGAAGACCACCATAAATCTCATCCATACATTTATTGTTTATAAGATATGCAAGAATCAATAACGTCTGTGGTCACGCAGCTTTAGTGTTGGGGAAAGTAACTTTTAAAAGTAATGCATTACAATATTAAGTTACTCCCCAAAAAAGTAACTAATTGCGTAACTTAGTTACTTTTCATGGAAAGTAATGCTGACGTTACTTTTAAGTTACTTTTGTGTTACTTTTTCTTACTTGGCTGAGGCTTGATCTCTTTCAGGCCTTGCACACTCCAAAAAATGATTTTCAAGAAAAAAAATCTTACTATTTTTTTCTTGTTTTCAGTAAAAATATCTAAAAATTCTTAAATTAAGATGCTTTTTCTCAAAACGACCCAAGAAAATAAGTCTAGTTATTTGACCAAACATATCAAATTTAAGTGATTTTATGCATAAAACAAGCAAAAAAATCTGCCAATGCGGTAAGCAAAAATCGTAAACATTTTTCTTAAAACACTAAACTCGTTACTTGTAATGTGTTACACTGCAAAAAATGATTTTCAAGAAAAACTTTTCTTAGTATTTTTGTCTTGTTTTCAGTAAAAATATAAAAAAAAAATCTTAAATTAAGATGCTTTTTCAAGATGAGCAAAACAATCCAAGAAATTAAGTCTAGTTTTTAGACCAAAAATATCAGATGTAAGTGATTTTGTGCATAAAACAAGCAAAAAAATCTGCCAATGGGGTAAGCAAAAAAATCTTGAAAATTTTTCTTAAACACTAAATTCAAGAAAATTCAAGAAAATTTTGCTTACCCCATTGGCAGATTTCTTTGCTTGTTTTATGCACAAAATCACTTAACTTTGATATTTTTTATATAAAAACTAGACTTATTTTCTTGGGTCGTTTTGCTCATCAAGAAAAAACATCTTAATTTAAGAATTTTTAGATATTTTTACGGAAAACAAGACAAAAATACTTAAAAATTTTGTTCTTGAAAATCCTTTTTTGCAGTGCAGGTGTTTTTATCATCGCAAAAATGTCAAGCTCTGGCCGCCATCTCCGTTCCCGCTCAGGCGCGCAGAGTGCGTAATTCTACGTTAATATGTTTAATTCAGTATATTATTTTATTTTTAAACAAATTAATTAAACTGAAAAATAACTCGCATTACTTTTTAAAAAAAGTAACTAAAATATGAATGTGTACATTTATAAAGTAATGCGTTACTTTACTCGTTACTTAAGAAAAGTAATATTATTACGTAATACGTTACACTGCAAAAAAATATTTTAAACAAAAACTTTTATTAGTATTTTTGTCGTTTTCAATTTTTAGACCAAAAATATCAAATGTAAGTGATTTTGTGCATAAAACAAGCAAAAAATCTGCCAATGGGGTAAGCAAATTTTTATTGATTTTTTTCTTGAATTTAGCGTTTAAGACAAATTTTCAAGATTTTTTTTGCTTACCCCATTGGCAGATTTTTTTGCTTGTTTTATACACAAAATCACTTAAATTTGATATTTTTTGTCTAAAAACTAGACTTATTTTCTTGGTTCATTTTGCTCATCAAGAAAAAGCATCTTAATTTAAGAATTTTTAGATATTTTTATTGAAAACAAGAAAAAATATACTAAGAAAATTTTTCTTGAAAATCATTTTTTGCGGTGTACCCCCAACACTGCGCAGCTTTTTATTTTAAGGTGAAGTCTGTTCTTGTGCGTCTCACCATCGTTGTTGTTGCTCTCCAGGTTGTCTTGTCTGTTTTCTTTGTTTCTTTCGTTCAGAGCCGCGCTCATCTCCTTCATACTGAAACTACAGAGAGATAGAACTGAGCGATGCTGATCCAGTCAAAATTTAGCTGGAATTCAGACATCAAAGGTCAATACCTGTTGACAAGTGGGAGGTTCCCTGATTTATTCAGATTGTGATTGGCTGACAAGCACGGATTGGCGGGCTCTGAGAACATGATTCGCAGCATAGTCCATGTGGTCGATTCCTGGACACACAACAGTTCAAAACAATCCATTGAAAGTCAAACGGATATGAATATTAAATCAAACTGGTTTGTACCTGAGGTCTGTTAAGCCTCTTGGCGACTTGAGCGTTGTGCTCGCAGAGTTCACCGAAGGGTTTCCCGCTCAACAGGTAACTCTGTGCCGTCTTAATAAACCAATCCATCCCGACACTGCTGCCCGCCTCGCTCTCAAACACGCTGAGAGCGCTGGAGACCTGCGCAAACTGCTCCGTCACATCCGGTTTCTTGAAGAAAAAGATGGGGTACCGCCGATCTCCGCCTGGGTACGTTTTACGCCCAACGTCACCTACAGATGGGGGAGCTAGAAAGAAATAGGATTGAATTTTTGAAGTGTGCATCCAAAGTCATATACTAAATGTGTCCTCCTCCATGCTCATCACTCACCCGCCATCAAACTCTCCTTAGCAGCGAACGCCAGGTCACCAAACAGCCCGAAACAGAGTCCCTCCGGGTTGGCGCGATCCACTGGCCTGCTGGCATCTTTAAACCAGTGCTGGTACAGTGTGCTGTCCTTTGACCCAGACAGCAGGTAATAGGGGTCGTGCTGGTTCCTCCACACGATTCCCGTGGTCACGTCTTTGTGTTCCTCGAACGTAGCAAACGGAATGAACGGTCGGCGGACGTCCCACACGTAAATGTTGTGATCCACCATCATGGAGCAGGTGGCCAGGTGATGACGGCGCTCCGGACGCCACTTCACCCTCGCCACCGATGCGATGGTCTGAACGCAGTAGATTTCCTTCACGCGATTGGTCGACATATCCCAGACCTTCACCATCTTATCACGGCCACCAGTTGCAAGCCATCCTCTTAAAAACAGTGAGGTAATATAAATAAATAATGCTTACGGACACATTTATAAGGTGTGTATCTGAAATATTGATTATTAAGATGCTTTTATACAAAGTAAGGTAACATGAAAACAAAACTGACTCTTGTGGTTTACGGTCTTGTGGTCATGTGGGTGAGAAAGTTATATTAACCAGTGATATTACGGCATAACATGTTTTGATCCAATCAAATCTCATAGATAAAATAACCCCCTGTGCTACATCTAAACATTTCGTACAAATAATTGATGTAATGCACACAAACAGAAGATAACACACCTGTCCTCGGGGTGCCAGTCGCAGCAGAACACAGGACCTGTGTGTGCCGTGAACATCCTCTCGTACCGGTCGGGTCTACGGATGTCCCAAAGCTGCACGTTTCCATTTTCAAATGAGGCCGCAAAGGTGAAATAATCCTTCATACTGAACTGCACATCTCTGACGCTCTCCGACTGACCTGAGAAACAAACACCCATCTTGTTTACTTATTTATTTATTATTTATTTAATCAGGGACAATGCACATTAATAATACACAGATATGTAAAATGTGCCAGATTTAGCCAGTATTGGCTAATTTTCATCCTTAGTCACGTTTGTTTGCTTAATCTATCCATCATACTTTACCGTCTATCCTAGAAATAAAAATTCCTGTCCTGAATAGTGGTATATTAAAAACAGCATATCAAAGGTACATAGGCATGCAATTCCAATGGATTTCTGAAGTATGGAAAAGACGGCAACCAGCATGCAAATGAAGGCAACCTGCATGCAAAAGTATGCAACATGCATGCAAAAGTAGCCAACCTGCATGCAAAAGTATGCAACTTGCATGCAAAAGTAGGCAACCTGTGTGCAAAAGTAGGCAACCTGTGTGCAAAAGTAGGCAACATGTGTGCAAAAGCAGGCAACCTTTGTGCAAAAGTAGGCAACATGTGTGCAAATGTATGCAACGTGCATGCAAAAGTAGGCAACCTGTGTGCAAAAGTAGGCAACCTGTGTGCAAAAGTAGGCAACATGTGTGCAAAAGCAGGCAACCTTTGTGCAAAAGTAGGCAACATGTGTGCAAATGTATGCAACGTGCATGCAAAAGTAGGCAACCCGCATGCAAAAGTAGGCAACCCGCATGCAAAAGTAGGCAACCCGCATGCAAAAGTAGGCAACCTGCATGCAAAAGTAGGCAACCTGCATGCAAAAGTATGCAACATGCATGCAAAAGTATGCAACATGCATGCAAAAGTATGCAACCCGCATGCAAAGGTATGCAACCCGCATGCAAAAGTAGGCAACCCGCATGCAAAAGTATGCAGCATGCATGCAAAGGTATGCAGCATGCATGCAAAGGTATGCAACATGCATGCAAAGGTAGGCAACATGCATGCAAAAGTAGGCAACCTTCATGCAGAAGTGTGTAACCTGCATGCAAAAGTATGCAACCTGCATGCAAAAGTAGGCAACCTGCATGCAAAAGTATGCAATATGCATGCAAAAGTATGCAACATGCATGCAAAAGTATGCAACATGCATGCAAAAGTATGCAAAATGCATGCAAAAGTATGCAACCTGCATGGAAAAGTATGCAACCTGCATACAACATGCTTATTTTTAAGGATATCATTGCTTTAAACTCACTGAACTGTGCAACTGTTCTCTGGTGTGGTATTAATATGCAAGTAAAATAGTGCTCATATTAGGGCATACTACATCCTTTGTGTTTAAAAGAATTTACTTATTCTTGCATATGGGATATACAGCTCATGCAGCTGTTACTGTAAAGGCAAAGATAGTCACCTGCATATATCTGTAACCATAAAGTATGTGCTTGTGCGTTTACCTGAAAACGTGCTGACGCTCTCCTTTTTCCTCAGGTCGAAACACTTCATAAATCCGTCCTGAGAGCCGGACAGCAGCATGTGAACCTCAGTAGGATGAAAACAGACTTTATTCACAGTGCGCTTGTGCTCTGTAAACAGCTGCTCCTGTTTGTTTCGGCACGGCCGCGCTAGGTTCCAGGTGACCACCGCTCCGTTAGTGGCAGCAGTAGCCAGCAGATTTTCCTCCATCTGATGCCACATGACATCTGCACAGCTGAAGTTCAGAGAGGGTTTCCTTCCCACCCGCAGGTTCAAACGCTCCACGAAACCATCTTCCTCCAGACCGTATATCTTAAAAATATTGCGCCCCGCAACCACCACCTAAGGAAAAGGTCACAAGCGACCAATCGTAAGCAACGGGGAGTGATCACAAAAGGTATTCACGACTTTTTTATGTAAATGTCACCTATTAGATTGAACAGACACAACTTGCTTAACTTTTTGTAAATTTGAGTAAATGTATGAAGTTCACACAGTAAACTGTATGGCATTTGAGTTCTCATGCAATGATTCTTAGACATTTTAAAGTGTGGCTTTAGTATCCAAATGCACTGGATATCTAATATGCTCTGCTGAAGGAAAACAAGCCAGTGCCGGTGTATTTTTACCTGAGTAGCGTCTCGGCACACGCTGATGGCATTGGCTGGAGCATCAAGGTGGCAAAACATGGTACGGCCAGTGATGGTGCTCACCCTGGTCATCTTCTCCATCTCAGGCTACAAAATAAAGACAAATAGAGAAGATAGACGCAGGTGCAGCTAACTGCTGCAGTCCCCTCTTTGGCCAGCAGGTGGTGCACTGGACCTATTTAAAATAAGACAAGATAAGCATTAAATTAAGCTTAAACAACTAAACATCATGTCTAAAAATAATCTTAGTGCTTGTTTTTAATAAATAATATACATATTTCTAGCTCTGTCAAGCTCTAGAATATTTTATTGGGTAGAAATTGTGAGTAGGGAGCTTCAAATATTTCATTAAAAATATTTGGCTCCTATTTAATTTATTTATTATAGTTTTTATTATTTACATTTATTTAATGTTGTTTGATGTGTGATTGTATTGTTTTTTTATACATTTAAGCCTTCTTTACCCAAGACAATAATTGATAGACAATAAAGTTTTTTTAATTGAATCATACATGAATGAGGTGAGAGCTTTTATATTTGCATACTTACAGTGCGTGATAAAATCCAGTGAGTTTCAAGTTCAAATATTTTCACATTCACTTCAAATCAAGACCTCTGTCAAAATCAGGAGGCATACAAAGAAACATTACGTAAAATAAAAACATGTAATCAAAAAGCCTTTAAATAAATACTTCATAATAATAAAGAAATATGTTACTAGACTTATGTAACTATTACACGACCATATATAAGGATTCGATTTTTTGTATCATATTTAAGTGGTTTACCATAATTTTACACATTATTCCAAACATATTCAGCGATTGTGAGAGTGGAAAAATATCTAATTATTTTATTATTAATTTAATTACACAGACTTTTATTGCATAGATATTTCCCGTCTGTCTTCCTCACGCACTCCTCGTGATAGTTGGCTTGGCGCGCTTTGACATCTTTCGATGAAATTACACACAGAGACGACGATGCACACCGATCGACTCATGGCATTCCAGTGTTGCGCAGACTGATCTATATATGACATCACAGTACCGCGAGAGCGATATGAGAATTATGGGTTTGAGTCGCTCTCGCGGTACTGTGATGTCATATTTGGATCGGTCTGAGCAACGTTGACATCGGCCATACATTTTAATCGCCAGCGGAGATACAACAATAATCATAAATATAAAAAGTTATAAAATATATATTATTTTATCATTACATCTTAAAGAAACAGATGAAAGGAACAATATAACAAGAATAAAAAAGCATAACTGAAAAAAGTACTTAACATCTGTCATACAGAAATTAATTCATGTTGTAAATTACTGTATTGGAAATTACACTGCACTGCAGATATAATTTTCTACTTTTAGATGTATGCATGCGTATTTCTTCTCAATAAAACAACTTTCAGCATAAACAGCATTTAGATGTAACGTTAATGTTCTAGTTTCATGTATATATTTATATACAAAGATACGTCTGCATGAGCAGTTTGCATTATCATACAACTATGTCATCTATCTTATAAATGACATATATAATTTGTGATCCATTACATTATTGCAGTTATATAAGGAGTTTGACTGTTAAAGCTAGTAATAGCAGCTAATGCTAACAGCACAACTCATTAAAGCAACATGTCTACAACCTTGGTTTCAAATACGGCGCTTAACTGTTTGCAGACATAAATATTAATTCCTGTCGCGAGTTTATATATTGATAAAATAACTAAACTCACCCTTTTAAAAATTAAAGTGTGGCATTTACGAGGAGCGGAAGTAGAATCATTGTTTACGTTTTCTGCTGACGTCACTTGCCCCGTATGGCGCGCTGGATTGCAATGCAGCTCTTTGGTGTCTAGTAAGTTGCACTGCAGAAGTTTTGAGTCTTTGAGATCAGACAAGTGTGTATATATATCTTAACAAATGCTGGTATAATGTTTGACATCTGTTTAATGTCTGTAGTGCAGGTAAAAATGTTCTTTAGTCTGTCTGTCTGTCTCAGTCATGTCTGTAAATGAGAGACTGTACAACTGTGAGGATCCTGCTGTTTGGAGAGGGATTTATGGAAAATACTGGACTGTGGTTGAAGCCAAATCAGCTTCTAAGAAGGGGAAGGGGGCTGGAAAACTGCTGGCACTGGACAAATGGTTTGAAACACAATACAGTATTTTTAAGATTTACTGATTTTGGACCCTAATACTATTTTGTATAATAGTTATTTATTCAATTGTTGGTTGACAAGGCCTTTAACATTTGGAGCCCTCCATCCACCTGGTTCCCAGTCCCACAGGTCATGGAATTTCTGGAATATCATGGAATTTTAAAAGGTCTTTTATAGACATTGAAAGACATGGAATATCCAGGATATTTGTTTGTTGGTTTAAATTTTATTTTCCATTTATTAAAATGTAATCCGCTTGTTAACTTGTGACAAGGAATACAATTCCCAGGTCCAACCATTCGCTGACTACAATCTAAACAGCTGTTTATTGGCACTGTTTATTCATTTCACGCATTTAAGCTCCATTTTTATAAACTCACGGTGTGCACTAAATTATCCAGGCACACAGCATTCCAGACATAGAAATTCAGCTTTTTAGTCAGTGAAAAGTCAGGGAATTTGACATTTAGAGTGGGAATCCTGTGTCATTCTCAATGGCTGTCTCATCCTGAATTTTATTTCTTATTTATATTCCAAATGTGTCACATTACTGAGGTTAACAAGTTGCAAATATTATTTTATTTTTATGGTCATCATAGAATACATATTTTAAATGCATATCCTCGAGTTTTCATTAATTCAAGTTGACCAAAGTTTAAGTTCTGGTTTAAGATTCATTTTGGTAAATGATCATTCTGGTGTGTTGGGTCGTCTTTTCAGGTTTCAGGAAGAGCTTCCTGCAGCGATCTCGGATCGATCCGAGCGTTCCCTCACACATGCTGAGCTTGCTAAAATCATGGAGTGGAAATTAACTGTAAGCGAAATAGAAATAGAGATGTTACAAGAAATGTGTGATGATGGCCAAACTAGGACTGAACTAACCTCTCATTGATGCTCATTGATGTTATGACATCACTTAAAGGGATAGTTCACCCAAAAGTATAAATTCTCTCATCATTTACTCATTATAATATATTAATGAGTATATAAGGAATAAATAAGATTCCTAAAATATATTCCTTTGTGTTCATCAGAACAAAGAAATGTATAAAGGTTTATAACAACATGAGAGTGAGAATTTTAATTTTTGGTTGAGCTATCCATACAGAAACATCAATTATACACCACTGCTCTCTTTTACAATTGACTGTCCCAGAAAGGAAAGTTTCGCCCACGTTTACAGCAGCTGATTGGCTCTAACAGCGAGGAGGAGGTTCATAGTTTGACCAGCAAAGCATTCGGTTTGCTGCCTGATGTCCATGCAGCAATTACAAAGTTAACCAAACTCAAAGGTGTCGGGCCAGCGACAGCATCAGGTACCTGTGCACATATATAAACATCAGATCATGCATAAATATATTTACTGATCAAATTAAACTGAAACCATGTCAGATAAGTTGTCTGTCTGTCTTTTGATGGATTAGCCGTGCTGGTGGTTGGAGCTCCTGGTGAAATCGCCTTCATGTCCGATGAAGCGGTTGAGAGCGTCGCTGAGCTGAGGCCGGTCGAGTACACAGCCAAACATTATGCTCTTTATCTCCAGAAAATGCTGCAAAAAACATCCCAGCTTAACCAAGGTATTAATGTTGTCTCTTACTCTGATTGACTGTTTTTATTCATTGAACTAAAAAAAGTAGGGCTGTCAAGCGATTAATCGTGATTAATCACATACAAAATAAAGGTTTGTGTTTGCATAATTTTTGTGTTTGTGTGTATATATACATATACATAGTAATTACACACAGTACATAAATTATGCAAACACAAACTTTTATTTTATATTCGATTAATCGTGAATAATCGCTTGACAGCCATACAAAAAGTGAGAAAAAAATCAAATCTTTAGCTACTCCATACTCCAATGGGGGCGGGGCCTATTAAGCTTGAAAATGACAGCACCACCAGAAGATAACGCATGTGTTTTTTATACATCCTTTATCAGGATCTTAAAACTTTTATTTCACTTCTGTCTTAGCCGACGACCAGAAGGACTGGACTCCTCATAGGGTCGAGCTGTGTTTATGGGCGTGGACGGTAGCCAATCAGATTCAGCCCTCGTTATTACAGGAATTCAGCCTAATAAATGTTGCAGACAAGGAGACCAATGAGAAACCAGGGAAGAGAAAGAGAAGTGATGAAAAGCCATCAAAGAGAATAAAGACAGATCGCTCCTAAAGTCAGATTACAGCGACATTCCTCTTAATGTGTTTATGTGCTGTATTATGAAGATTGTTGTCATTGTGTTTCTTTGTGACAGTATAACAGTTCCTTAAAATGTAAAAAGTGATCATATTTGTTCCTGGATCTTGTTGGATTAATTTCTAAATTGTTGATATAATTGTTGTTGAAATGTTTTCAATAAAGCAATGAAAGTGTTGTGCGTGTGTGATGTACACAGATATCTCCTCACAGTATGATCTTTATTTCAAACAGCTGAGAGCAAACACAAAACTGTACAAAATTAAATTACAAAACCAAAATTGCCCCAGGTTCCAATATTTCAGGAGTACAATACATGAAATGATAACCAAGAATTTAATAGAAACTAACAATATTTACATATCTCATTTTTTATTATATTCTTTTGATCCAGAGGAAACTAAAAGCCTATGAATATAATTGAACTTTTTTGTAAACCGCATATTTTTACTGCAACGAGTCGTCATCTCTCGTATTTTGGCACCATTTTGAAATCTGTAAATGGACTACAATTCTCATTAGGACTACAATTATGGCAGCAACACAAGACACCTCGCTGGAATACAGCGATGATGTCAAAGCAACACTTGCGATCTACACCTACAACATCATGGGTAAAAAAGTAACTCACAAGTTCAACACCGTGATGTTTCTGAAGTTAAGCATGAATTACGAGAGCAGCTATTGGCTGAGATAATGTGGGTGGAGTTAAGAAGGAGGTCCTTTGAAAATAGGTTTATTTCCTATAGCTTTAAAAAGACTCGACATATCCTCAACAAGACTACGTGCAGAATGGCATACTACTATACTACTCATACTATTTTACATAGTATGCAAATTCTCAGTATGCATGGAATTCATTGTGCAATATGAAAACAGCCTAGTATACTGTATCCTACATTCAATGTTCTTAACCTTTCACCTATTACCAAAAATATATATAAATTGCTACCTTAAAGTAAAAAAATCTAATGATAGACATAAACAACAAAATCTGATAATAGCTGGAGGCCACTTGCTGAATTAAAAAGGCTACTGTTTAAAACAACTATATAAGTAGTATATACTCCATAGTATGCAGTATGCTGGTATTTCATTCTGAACGTATCTGGTTTTAGACTGTAGTTGGTCTTGCCTGCCCTCACATAAACACACACTTGACTATTGTGCGATTTTAACAGTCTGATAACCAACCGTACATTAAAACATATTCAAAAACCCAACTAAAAAATAACACATCTAACATTTTCAGTTTCCATTGACCTTCATTTTATCACCTCACTTTGTATCATCTCATTTAATTTTATCACATATCACAACACCGCATTTCTCCCTCTAACTGTTTGTAATAAATATTCATCAGCTTTTCATTTATCACCTGTCCAAACGTGTCAGCCAGGTGGATTTTACACAAATACTATACATTTCACAATCAGAAAAAGATTTAAAGGTGCAGTGTGTACATTTTAGGAGAATCTATTGAGAGAAATGGAGTACAATATACATAACTATATTTTCAGGTGTGTATATAACGGACCGTTATGTTATTATTACCTCATGACACCAAACGCCAATTCAACGATTTGCGCAAGTAGATTACATACAAAGTCAATGCAAAGACGCGAATAGATGCAAATTCGTGTGGGATGATGCGAATTAGGCACACGATTGCTGCAAGAACACACGCTATTCACCTTCTTAATTTGTATGACACAAAGTTCGGCATTTACGCAGCATTAGAATGAGCCATTTTTATCTACATACACCGTGGGTCCACTACATGGAAGTCGCCATTTTGCACCACCATGTTACTACAGTCCTAAACGGACAAACTGCTTTTACAAAACACATTTTATCAGTGTTGTCTTGGACGATGACATGTTTGTCTTGTGGCGGCTAACGTAGCTTTTCTATGTGCTTTTAAAGGGAGGGGTGAGCGGTGGACTGAGCCGTTGGTTGCAATTCGCAATCTCACCACTAGTTGCTGCTAAAATCTACACAGTGCACCTTTAAAGCCAACATGAAAACAAGATTAACCCCTATTACTTTCTGGCTTTATTACATATAATTCATCACTGCATTGCGCTTTTTTGCTGTATAATGTCCAACATTCACAAACCTATCAGTTTCTGATTATTGAAATCAATTCTTTTTTTCATTGTTGAATATCTTGCAGCACTCAGAAATGTTCATTTTGAAAGTAAAATGGGTCACATATTGTTTCATGCTGAGTTTAACAGTGGTTCCCAACCTTTATTCTTAATGGGCCCCCTAATGTACATATAAGACTCTTATATCTGACCCCCGACCCTTTAGCATATAACTATACTACCTTTTATATTTTAACTACCTTATCTTGGCATTGCTAGCATATGAGTTTTATAAAACATTTTTTATTTAAATTATTAGTGGAACATCATCTGCATCTATGCTTGACCTTGAAGGTTGGGAACCACTTCCTCAAACACGTTACATCATCCGGACCTTCAGGCAGAGCACAACCGATGGGTATTTTTTCATTAAACATTAGTTTTATCTGTTCGCACTTTCTGTTTTCAAGGGCGATTTGGTTTGAGAAAAGCTTTACAAACGCCACGATCCCACAAGGACAACCACTCTGAATAAATATAAATATAGATCTATGGCATTAAAAAATACACAACATCAGAGACATCAACCAAACACACGGTCGTGCTTTTCGAAAATGAAAAGAAACTCAAAGCGATAAGATAGTAATCTTATATAAATGCTTCCTTCGGCAAAATCGGTTTAATTTATTTTAGCAGCTTAGCGGATGATATTTTGGCACTACAGAATTGTGTAATTATTTGCTTTGTGTAAGAGTTAATGGGATTTCATAAAATACCCCATCGCTTCCTTATCCAAAGTTTTGCACGCTTATCAATAATTGATGGTTAATCTTGACTTTATATGAGGTAAATATTCTTAGTCCTAACCATTATTACACGCTCCAATGGTCTAAAATACAGTCAGGCAGAATTTAATACAATTAGTTTAGATCAGTAGTAGAGATTTGCGTTAGCAGCGCAAAAGTTGTGGGTTCGATTCAGAGAACGCACATACTGCTAATATATATACCTTGCAATGCACTGGAGATCGCTTTGGATAAAAGCGTCTGCCGAATGCATAAATGTATATGTAATGTCTTGATAAGAGACCATACCAACACTTGGGGGATTTCCATCACACTTACTTTGAAGTATCGCATAAAAAACGTCAAATTTTGAATACAAATTTTTTACGCTTGCTTGAGGCGGTTTTTGATTTATGCGATATAGAGTAAATGCGAATAATGGGAGATGGAAACGCATTTGCCGAGAAAATTCTGACGTAGCGAACATTAAACCCACGTGACTGATCGTCTAGCTGTTTCCGTCGAAGTTGTCTTTACCATATATGGTGCTTGATGTTGTCGCAATGCCCTTGCTGCTAGTGCCTGCATCAAAAATTCTGGATTCCTTTTTCTGTGCACATCATTCAGTTTGGCAATTACAAGCTACACTGCTAGTAAATGTATAACGTAACTAAACGCATCCTTGTCTCCATTTTCTAAGCGTGTCTGGTTTTATTTACTGTTGGTTACCAATACCACCGTAATTCGCTCGAACAACTTGATGGAAAAGCACCTAATTCGCATTTGTCTGTTTTTCTTTTTTTTTGCGCATTTTAAAAAGATTTGCTTCATGTTTCGATGGAAACCCAGTCACTGTCAGCTTCCTTCTTAGCAAAGATATTGGATATAACAAGATTGAGCACTGCTTTTATTATGAATAGGGGACAATGCAACGCTCAAAAAGCCCCGCCTTCCAGTTAAATTAACCAATCATCAATCGATAAAGACTGATGATTCTCTGGGGGAGGAGTATTCTCTGTAGTCGTGAGGCGCTGAAACGACCTTGTAAAAAGTGTTTTAGCGCAATTTGAGCTAAGAAGCAAACGGCTTAATTGTTGGTTAGAAATATGTCGTTTAATTGCGATTTTAGAGATATCTGTCTTTCTCCATTCAAGTAGACAGGACTTTAGTCTTGCATGACTGTTAAAACTGCACGGAGGCATTGCAAATATGGCCGCTAAGTGGCGCGACTTCCCTAAAGGGACTTTGTTCTTAGACAGCGTAACTGAACGATTTTTCACTTAATTTATCGCATTTCAACTAAACAGACTTGCTGATGTTTATTTTGGCAGAACAGCCGTCGTACAGATAAATAACTTTCGGAAAATAGCTCATGTTTCTGTCTTCTCGGCTGTAGCATCACAGTAAGTCAAAGAAAACGTTTTCAATATCAGACCGTGATCTAGAAGATAATTTTGTATCGTATAATTTTCTACTTTTTGTTAAACTGAATAGACGCCGTTTATGTGATCATCAACAAACACTACAAAATAACATCATCAACCTCGCATACCTCTATGGGCGTAAGGTTTTGCTTTTCTCAGTTCGACTGAAGCTATTTCATCTATTACTGATCGTATCTGTAGCGCGTAACAGGCTTAGATGAGGCTGTCACATCAAAACAATATAGAAAGGCGTCGTGAACAAGCCTCGGGCTGAATTCACACGCAGAGAAGAAAACTAATTTAATGTTTTGTGTGTGTGTTTGTTATATGATACACTGACAGTCCATTCGAATAAGCTCACGAGACCCTTCAGCTGCCTTGGAGTGTTCATAAAAAATACCACACCATATATGTTCACTGTGTCTGTATGGAATGTGAATATGCTTCGCAACGTTCCTCCGTTCTTCCGCTGCTGATCGAGCGGAGTGGACTGAGCTCGAACATGTACCAGACTGTTATCGGAGGTCTGGGGGTGTGGCTTTTCACAGCCACGGGGCGTGTCATCAGGGAGGGGGCGGGATTTGTACCCCGAGCAGCTCGTAAGCGAAAATGTTCCAAAAGATGGCGAAGAGGAGGAAGGTGATGAAGGAGAGGATGAGAACCCACCAGGAACACTGTTTATGCAGGGATTCCTCGTAGCTGCGCAGGATGAGCAGACCCATGCTGATTCCCACCACGGCGCCGGACAGATGAGCCATGAAACTGGGCTGAGGTCCGGAGGAGGGGAGGGGCGGTGAGAAACGTAACCATACGGCACGGCCCACTTCTGAACTCACTATAGATGGACAGGTGGACAGAAAGAGGCATATGTGACCCTGCTTGTGAAAATTTAATTTTGTATGTTTTCTACATAAACTCAAAAACATTTATGAAACATGTTAAAGCATCCAGAATTATAGCCACGTTAATAACGTTTGTAAGAAACCAAACCGTTTGAAAATTGGTAGACAATTGAGCAAGTTATGGTCATTTAAAAGTACATGCACCATTAAAACACAATGCTACAAGTGAGCGAGATGCCTGTGGTAAGATGGCCGCCAGGTGATGACGTTAGAGACTCCGCCGTAACACATCTAGCCTTTATACATATCTATGCAGCCAAAGGCTGCTTCTAAAACTGCCTACTTCCATACTATATAGTAGGTGAAAAGAAGTAGGCGAGGCAAGTAGTATGTCCAAATTCATAGTATTCGAAAAACTGTAGGAAAAAAGTACCCGGATGAGCTACTACTCTCAGCAAGATCCCGAAGTGTTCATGCGCTGGACACTTGCTATCCCCCAGGAGAGGAGTTATCCAACGAAGAAGAAGACGGAGGGGTGTTGTTTTATTCAAAAATGCCTGAAAGCAGTAAGGCTAACGCGGCTCTATTTTGTCCCTTGTGTTTAAATTGTGCTTGTTTAATGTCATTCCTGTTAACAACTAACTTCTTGTTATGACGACAGATGTAGTACGTCCAAATTCATTCATACTATCCATATTCATACTATTCCAACTTCCTCTAGTACTTCATGCTCTTCGTTCCTCTTTGTTTTTTGTTCTAAACTTTGTTTGCAATTGCTACTTTTCTATCCTTTAAATGTCGCAAATTAGTGCTGTATTGGGTATGTGTCGAACGCAGCCATCCGCACATAGTATAGACGATTTTATCGGACGCACTTGTGCTGTCACGGTTACACGTCTGGGCAAACTTAACTTCCGGTCACTGTTTATTTAGTGGCTAAACTGAACTTTCGAACAAATATCTCGTCAAAAATAACTAATGTATTGGTTTCCTAAAGACGACCTATGTGAAGCGAGGTTTGACAGCCGATCTGTAGTTAACATTGTATACATTAATTTTACACAGTAATGTTAGTTCAGTGTAGTTTTTGATAAGCTTTAGCCATGATTTTAACAAAGGTAATTTACTTGTTATTTATTTTGCTTGTTATCAGAAATAAACGACTCTATTGTTATTAATTCGTTGCGAAAGTTTAGCGGAGGTTACGTTTGTTTCAAGAAAAGCCGCTTGTTTATGTTGTTACTGCTGAAACCGTCTATGCTTTGAAAGCTGAGTGGACGCGTGCGTGCGTGAGATGGACGCAGATAAAAAATATACCAAGCCCTAAAGGTCATGTCAAAGATTGAAATCAATGATTGAAATCAAACTGATGCTTTGATGTTATTGTTATGTATATTTCCTCTGCTAAAAAGCCCGGGTTTTTTTTCTCCTAGGGGTTTTTTTTAACTCGGGGAGGCAGCCTTCTTGGGCTTAACTTAGCTTCCTCTTCTAGACGTTACATTAGTAATACGCTCGCTTATAATGTTGAGTTATAGCCGCATCAAATTTAACTGCTTATGCTATCGTGTATTATGTTGTGCTATCTGTCGCTTTTCTGCGCTATATAAATAAAATTGAATTGAATATATCAATCCCTCCAGAAAAACGCCATATAACGTTAGCATAAACGAATAATCAGCCAAAGTCCCCATATTTATGCGGGGGCAGCATTTTTTAAATATGCCGCACTTTTGCAGCATAAATTGCAGATTTCCATGCGCAAAATATGTGGGGCTTGCATGATTTTATAATCCCTGCATTAACTTCACACAAGCGCAACCATGTCCCCTGTTGCCATAGGAACGTTATGAAGTGACGTGACTATGTAAAATTAACAACATTGAAAAGCAGCAAACGTTTTTGCAGGTTCCCGCAATTTCATAGCATCAATTTGCATAAATATCCTGCAAACTCCATCACATTTTTTAAGAAGATGTGCCGCAGATCAAAGATTTTTACCTGCTACAATCACAAAAAAACTTTGTGTTTTTCTGGAAGGACTGGTATATGTAATGTAAAACTAGTCAAGTTACTTACTGCAAACCAGTGCAAGAATCATCCGGAGCAGCTTGTATGGACACTTCATGCCTGCCCAGTTCTGAAAGACACACACACACACTTTTATTGTACAATTTCTTAGGGGTTGATTATGACTGGGGCAAAGACTTGGGTACATTTGGGTACATATGTTGGGTAGGACCCAAAAAATATGTTGACCTAGGCCTGACTTTGCAAGATCAAGACTTGATATGATTATCAAAAATAATTAATATGCATAGTTAAGTTTACGCTAGTCTCAGGTTAACACATCCTATCATAAACGGGCGCTTTCCCGGAGAGGGCTTATCTTAGTTTCAGACTAAAATGCATGTTTGAGCCTTAAAAACGTCTTACACTGACATATCTTAAAAAGTATTGCACACCAGTATTGGTTTATTATGCTATAAATACTTACTATAACTAAGGCCTAGTCCTGGAATAATCTAAACTTTGTCCCTATACAAGTCTTATTCCTAAGCAGTGTGTATTTAATCAGTTAATCGGACTTCCACTATAAGTCCATAAATGTAAATAAAATGTTAAATTGTTTATACAAACTAAGAGATGAGTGTAAATGTATTGTTAATGCCTATAGCAGGATGCCACAAAGAAGTGCCAGCTGTGTTCAATAAGAAGCACTCTTTTAATTTCACTCCATACAAATTAAAAAGCACTTAAATTTCCATAATAACACAGTATGAGGGAAGAGGAAACATTTAAACGTATCCACCGGCACACGGAGGACAAATAAAGACTTTACGACTCTCTCAGGTCTGTTTTTATCTGTCGGCGTGCCAACAATTACAAACTCATAATTCTTCAGGGATGCCGTAATGCGAAGCTTCCATCAGGCATCTCGCCATCTCAATTTCTTCCTCTGCCTGCTCTGCCTTTTTCATTCATTCTGACAGAAGTCGCCCTGACGACGGTTAGTGTTAGTTACCATGACAACGTTAGCGAGATGTGCCGAACAGAGCGCGTAGACCCCTCCGGACCCGCCCACCACCGGAGCCCGCATATCCGTGATGGACACCGTCAATGAACCTTAGTGAAGAAACAAAAACACTGTTTAGTTTGATTCAGACGTTCACACATTCATATACAGCAATTCACGTGAATGATTGAAATGATTTGTCATATTTCATTTGCACGTGCATGTGGCCTGGTGTCCCTGATTCATTTGGAGATTATTACAAAGTGTTTTACTGGTGCCACGTTTATTGACCCATGAGATGAATGTAATGAAGTAGATTAATGTTTATGATGTGGTCACAGGAGGAAACATACTGATTTATAGCTCTACTCTCATGTGTTGCATTACAATCAACTCGGAAAGTCGGAATTTCCAATTTTCAACAATAAAACACCACTGGGATGACATATTTTTGTAGGCCAACCCAGAAGTTAGCTTTACACGGATTCCCTCGGCAAAAAAATCTATTAGATTTTTTATAGCCATGTAAAAATGCCCAACTTTACAGCAGAAATAAATGTGTTTACAGCCTGGTACAAAAAAGTGGTTTGGTCTATATTGCTTATTTTGCCCTTCATGACAACTGTGAGGAGGGTGAATTTTTTTGTAACTCACCTGTTAAATTATATTAAGCCTTAAAGTTCTGCATAATTACTGTCAGTCACCTGAGCTTCGACCACATCCCGCCTCTTTACCCATTTTTCGGATGTCCATGATTGTTGCGCGATGACGCGCTGCCAAGATGACGACGGCAGGCTCCGGCAACTATTGGCTTCAAAAATGCTCTTTACAAACCTATGGGTGAAGTCATGGACACTACGTCCATATTTTTTACAATCTATGATGGTAATGTCTCTGATAAAAGATTTTATGAAGTCCAAAGTTAAATCATTTATTTAAAAAAAACACTACAATATTCCTATAGAGACAGAGCGCAGCGCGTCATAACCTGAAAACCACGCCCACCGGGGGGGAAAACAATCCAACCGTCTCCATTGACTTTGTATTGCGAGAAGCCGCCTCCTTGTCATTTCTGGCTTATAACAAAAAACTGAATAATGTCTAAAAGCTGCTGTGTGACAATATGTACAGCTAACAAGCCAAAGAACCCAGAAATAAGTTTTTATAAGTTGCCGAGCCGTAAAACCCAGTCTTTTAGGAGAATAAAGTGGATCGCCGACTACGTTTCCCCCTATTGGACGCAGTTTTACTAATAGGAGTACTATGAAAAGTTGCCTGTTTCCATTTCTGTGTCTTTAAACGCTCGTTTTTTTGAAGTTGACAGCTTATAAAAACGTATTTGGTTTTTTTGGTTTGTTAGATGTACACCTTGTCACACAGCAGCTTTTAGGTATTAATCTGTTTTTAATTTTAATCTGTAAATAAGTTTTTATAAGCTGTCGACCCCAAAAAACGAGCGTTTAAATACACAGAAATGGACACAGGCAACTTTTCATAGTACTCCTATTAGTAAAACTGCGTCCAATAGGGGGAAACGTAGTCGGCGTATTTCATATTTGTCATATTTCATAGCGACTTTAAATAAAAATAAAGGGTCAGTTTCCCAGACAAGGTTTAGATTAATCCAAGACTAGGCCTTAGTTTAGGACATTTAAGTAGATTTTACAAACATACCTTACAAAAAACAATACTGGTGTGCATCTTGAGACAAAACAATGACACTGATATATGTTAAGATGTGTCAGTGCAAAATGTTTTAAATTAAAGCAGCTTAAACATGCATTTTAGTCTGGGACTAGGATAAGCAACGTCTGGGAAACCGCCCCAAAAACATTTTAAAAAATCATGAGTGGGGTTTTTTATGTTGTAGAATCAAACGTGTTAGCCCCAAGATCTTATTAAAGGCGTTTAAGCAAATCTAAATTCAAAAACCCCAACAATTTTTTAAAAATATGCTTAATATATTTTAACCCAATCTCTCTTCCAATTTTAATATATTATAATAGTGAAGTTCATTTTTAAAAAGTATTCTTTTAAAGATATTTATATTATAAAAAATATATTTAATTTTAACCGTTTCAAATCTATTATTTTTACAGGTTTGTAACATAAACAAAGGTTTTCTTCCAATATATATTTCCTTGTAATATGTGCTAAATAAATGCTTTAAAATATATTTATCTTTAAAATATATTTGAAAATATCCCCAAAATGGCCCAAAAATATAATGGTAAAACATATTTTGTAATTACTTTGTATACATTTGTAAACACAAAAATATTTTTGGGTAATTTAAAAAAAATATATAAATGTTTTTATTCAAAAATATTTTTTGCCATATGGGTGGGATGCAGAGTATGTGAGCGGAGTGGAGTGGAAAGAATTTGCGCTCCGCGCTCAAAGCATTTCATAATTACTCCGCTCAAGCTCCGCTCTGGGTATACAATTTTCCGCTCCTCGCTCACTCCCCGCGCCGTCCTTACTTACGTATCGCTCCGTTTTCGCTCTACGGCAAATTTTTATATATATAAAAAAAACTAATATGCAGTACTAATAGAAGAACATCATATATTGGAATTTGAAACAGTAGCTAATATTAGCCCAAATTGGGCTATCATTTAGCTCACTTTTAAACAAAGCAAAACAAAAAATGTGTTGAAATTAAATAAATGATTAAATGAAAAACCTCATATAAAATAAATTATCAAACGAAAAACATTACATTAAATCAAAGAAAGAAATTACAAACTAAAATATTCATTTAAACAAATAGCCAAACGAAAAAATATAGGGCTACTGCCTTTATGCCAACATAAATAGGCTATTAATTAGAACTATTCTGAACAAAACAAATGCTGGCTGGTTGAACATATTTTTATTTTATACGCAGTTATTAAGTAAAGAACATCACATACTGAAATAGTAGCTAATATTAGCCCAAATTAAGCTATCATTTACCTCACTTTTAAACAAAGCAAAACAAAAAAATGTGTTAAAATTAAATAAATGATTAAATGAAAAACCTCATATAAACGAAATTATCAAACGAAAAACATTACATTAAATCAAAGAAATAAATCACAAACTAAAATATTAATTTAGACAAATAGCCAAACGAAAAAATATAATAGTCTACTGCCTTCACTTTAAGCCAACTTTTATATTAATACTAGAACTATTCTGAATCTGAACAAAACAAATGCTGGCTGGCTGAACATATTTTTAATTAAAGCTATATATCCAATGCTGCATTCACTTTAAGAAAAATGAGCTTTTGCAGGCAGGCTATCCGCTCTTGTCCTGAGAGTGTGCACGCAATTTATATCTCTTCAATCACTTCAATGCAATTGTTCTATATTTCCCGAAGTGTGTATGCGCTCTGACTGCGTCCTCTATTCATTCGCAAATCCATCAGCTCTCGCGCGCTCTCTGGAATGTGGGGCTTTGGTCCGAAACGCTCCGCTGATCACGCGCGTGTCAAATGGTCTCTGTGCGTTGCGCTTGGTGCAGAGTGCTCATGGAAGTTGTAGTTTCCCAGTGTCGCATTGCGTATTGTTTATCATTTCGCATTACTTTTAAGAAAACTACAATTAAAAAATTATATTCAACCTGCCAAAGTGGCTAGTTGGATTGGCTGTCTTACCCGCCACATCCGAATCTACCCGCATTTGGCGGGTTGGCAGGTGTTAAAGGCGCAAAAGAGGATGTTTCCGCCGACTGAGAATCCAAAGACCGTTAATGAGTTTTTTAAATAAGCGCATGCGCAAGAACAGCCTCCCTCCTTACAGCTCATTTCTAGGAAACGCCTTCCATAACTCGTGCACGAGTATTTGAACACGAGTGTTTGTTTACCACTGACATATGCTGTGTCGCGTCAGTGGATTCATTATGTGAAAAGATTATGATAATAAACACATAAGACGTAAAGTTAGATCAGTCGACGCTACTCCCATTTCAACTAGCATGTAGCAGACTGGTCACTTACAACTACAGTACAAGAACAACGTCGATATACCTGAATAACAGTACAACAATAATTATTCCACAAAGAAAGAATAATCACTGTTAAGTTACCTGTCGAAGAGAATTTTTGCGACCTGCGCGTCTGACACCTCTCTGTTCCTTCATTGCTCTCCAGTGATGAAATGTTTCTCCACTAACGACTCTGGTTAGATAACATTCTTCTGACAATTTTCTCCTCTTCTCAGCGACTTAAAAACTCTTTCTTTTGCGTCCTATTTCGGGTTTCTTCTCTTCCATGGTGCAGATTCGAGGAGGAAAGCAGGAGCGAAAATGAAAACAAACCGAAACTTAAGACGGAGTTTCATGCGCTATGCGCATGCGTCACTCGTGTAACGTTACTGGAGCGCGCACGTCTCTCGCAAGAAACGTAATGGCAGTGATTGACAAGCCAGAGGGCCAATGATGATTGCGATGATTGCATCAACGATTGGCTGATGTTTATAAGGCCCTACCTTATGCACAGATGACATATATTAATTTTATTACTTTCAGTGCGCCTAATAAATAGTCTTTTATCATTTAGTAAAGACAGTTTCAGGTAATATTGCAAAAATATATTAAACAAACATCCTCTTTTCCACCTTTAATGTCAAGCCCTGTATATAAATGTTTGTGAAAGTACTAGACAACAACACAAATGCAAACGAATGCAAAATATGTTAAGAAACATTTTAAGTTCCCCTCTGTTTTCTCACAGTGGTTTGGTCCGGAGTCTGACGAGTTGTGACTCGTAACTGAGCGATAGTGGAGCGTTTTCGGAGCGAGAGAAAATCACAACGCTCCGACATTTAAAAAAAACGCTCCTCGCTCCTGGCAAAATTACTCCACTCCTCGCTCCGCTCCCACTCCGCACCGCTCACATACTCTGGTGGGATGAGGGAACCAAAAGTGCAAAAATGCTAACTTTGTTTTTGGCCTATAACAATACATCAACGCTGCAGCTTTGCATAGTATGCTATTTAAAAAATAAACACATGTCTAAGCTATGAAACATTTTAGAGTAACCTTTGAGAAAATATAGCTGCAAGCAGCGATACCGGGGTCAAGCCAAACATGGCAAAAAATGATTCATACGTGATGACTGTCATGATTTAAGATCTAAGTTTGCATTAGTTTTATGAATTTTTTCGTATCTTGAGACCACTAGGTGGCGCTGTGCCGAAACAATAGATGGTGCCTCAGGTCATGACTGTGATGACACATACCAAATTTAGTGTAAATACGATAAAGCGATACGGAGATATAGCCTTAAATGACTTGACCACTAGGGGGCACTGACCAAACAATAAATTGTGACTCAGGTCTTGATTGTGATGACTCCCACCAAATTTGGTGTAAATACGTTAAAGAGATGCAGAGATATAGCTTCAAATCTCTTGACCACTAGGGGGCGCCGAAAAGTTTACAAGTCCTCCCAGAACATGTTGTTGATGAACCATACCAAGTTTCATAACAATACGCAATTGCGTTTATAAAATACTTGAACTTAAAGAAAGAAATTAAAATGGCCGACACATAAAATGGCCGACCAAAAACCATTTGGTATCGTTTGACTCGGCATGCCTCACGAAATCTAACAAGACCAGTCTCATAATTTTACATTCAAGTTTGCAGTAGTTATAAGCAAAAAGGTACATTTTTTATAACTCGTGACCAATAGGGGGCAGTGTGATGAAATGGTGCATGCACCCTCAGGTCATCACTGTTATGACATATACCAAGTCTCATATCAATACACAAAAGTTTTGCGAAGATACAGGCTCAAACACATTTTGGCGTGCTCGCCCTCGCATTCTTTGATGCGTTATACGACAACGGATAGGTCTACCAAAAAGCTTTTGATAACTTTTTGTCTGGAGTGTCTCTAGATGATGCGTACCAAAAATCAAGCCAGTCAAACAAGCGCTCTAGGAGGAGTTCGAAAAAGTAAGTGTTCAATATAATTCAAAATGGCCGACAGGAAGTAGGTTTGACTCTAACATATTTGGTACAGTCGGACTCGGCACGAGCCAAGAAATCAATAGAGTGAAGTCTCATGTCAGTGTGGCAAATAAATCAAATGATATAAAGATTTTAAACAATTTCTTTACATATCCTGACCACTAGGTGGCGCCGTCCTAAAGATTTATAGGTGCGCTCAGAACATGTCACTGATGAACCATGCCAAATTTCGTAGCGATACGCCATTCTGTTTGTGAAATACTGAACTAAATGAGAAAATTCAAAATGGCCGACACCCAAAATGGCCGACCGAAAACCGTTTGGTATCGTTTGACTCGACATGCCTCAAGGAATCTAACAAGACCACCTTCGTGATTTTAGACTCAAGTTTGAAGTAGTTATAAGCGAAAATAAGCATTTTTCGAATCTCGTGACCACTAGGTGGCGCTGTGACGAAACGTTGCAGGCACCCTCAGGTCAAGACTGTAATGACATATACCAAGTTTCGTGTCGATACACCAAAGTGTTGCGAAGATACGGCCTCACGTCTGTTTTGGCGTGCTCGCCGCCGTATATGTTGTCACGGTATACGAGAACGCATTGGTCTATCAAAAAGCTTTTGATAACTTTTTGTCAGGGGTGTCTCTGGATGCTAGATACCAAAGGACATGCAAATCGGACAAACGCTCTAGGAGGAGTTCGAAAAAGTAGGTTTTACGGAAAATTCAAAATGGCGGAAAGATGTGCATGACACAAATGAAATCAATGTGTGCAATTGAATTATCATGAGCCAAGGATTCAGAGGAAACAAGAATTTAGTTTCTAGGACTCACGAGTCAGAAGTTATGAGCATGAACATGAGTGGATTTTTGGACTGTTGGTGGCGCTAGAGGGTTTGAGTTAGACACACCAATGTTGCTATAGTAACTTCTAAGACTGTCCTCTACATGTGTGCCAAATTTTATAACTTTCCTACGTATGGTTCTATGGGCTGCCATTGACTTCAATGGCGGAAGAACAAGGATGAATAATAATAATAAATATAGCTGCAAGCAGCGATACCGGGGTCAAGCCAAACATGGCAAAAAATGATTCATACGTGATGACTGCCATGATTTAACATCTAAGTTTGCATTAGTTTTATGAAAAAAAGCAATTTTTTTGTATCTTGAGACCACTAGGTGGCACTGTGCCAAAAGAATAGATGGTGCCTCAGGTCATGACTGTGATGACACCTACCAAATTTAGTGTAAATACAATAAAGCGATACGGAGATATAACCTTTAATTGCATTGACCACTAGGGGTCACTGACCAAAAAATAAATTGTGACTCAGGTCTTGATTGTGATGACACCCACCAAATTTGGTGTGAATACAATAAAGAGATGCAGAGATATATCCTTAAATGACTTGACCACTAGGGGGCACTCACCAAAAAATAAATTGTGACTCAGGTCTTGATTGTGATGACACCCACCAAATTTGGTGTAAATACAATAAAGAGATGCAGAGATATAGCCTTAAATGACTTGACCACTAGGGGGCACTGACCAAAAAATTAATTGTGACTCAGGTCTTGATTGTGATGACACCCACCAAATTTGGTGTAAATACGATAAAGAGATGCAGAGATATAGCTTCAAATCTCTTGACCACTAGGGGGCACCGGAAAGTTTACAAGTCCTCCCAGAACGTGTTGCTGATGAACTATACCAAGTTTCATAACAATACGCAATTGCGTTTCTGAAATACTTGAACTTAAAGAAAAATTCAAAATGGCCGACACACAAAATGGCCGACCAAAAACCATTTGGTATCGTTTGACTCGCCATGCCTCACGAAATCTTACAAGACCAGCCTCATAATTTTACATTCAAATTTGCAGTAGTTATAAGCAAAAATAGACATTTTTATATCTCGTGACCAGTAGGGGGCAGTGTGACGAAATGGTGCATGCACCCTCAGGTCATCACTGTTATGACATATACCAAGTCTCATATTAATACGCAAAAGTTTTGCGAAGATACAGGCTCAAACACATTTTGGCGTGCTCGCCCTCGCATTCTTTGATGCGTTATACGACAATGGATAGGTCTACCGAAAAGCTTTTGATAACTTTTTGTCTGGAGTGTCTCTAGATGATGCCTACCAAAAATCAAGCCAATCAAAGGAGCGCTCTAGGAGGAGTTCGAAAAAGTAGGTGTTCAATATAATTTAAAATGGCCGACAGGAAGTAGGTTTGACTCAGACATATTTGGTACAGTCGGACTCAGCATGAGCCAAGGAATCAATTGAGTGAAGTCTTATGTCATAGTGGCAATTTAATCAAATTATATAAAGATTTTAAACAATTGATTTACATATCCTGACCACTAGGTGGCGCCGTCCTAAAGATTTATAGGTGCACTCAGAACATGTCACTGATAAACCATGCCAAATTTCGTAGCGATACGCCATTCTGTTTGTGAAATACTGAACTTAATGAGAAAATTCAAAATGGCCGACACCAAAAATGGCCGACCGAAAACCGTTTGGTATCGTTTGACTCGGCATGCCTCAAGGAATCTAACAAGACCACCTTCATGATTTTAGACTCAAGTTTGAAGTAGTTATATGCGAAAATAGGCATTTTTCGAATCTCGTGACCACTAGGTGGCGCTGTGACGAAACGTTGCAGGCACCCTCAGGTCAAGACTGTAATGACATATACCAAGTTTCGTGTCGATACAATAAAGTTTTGCAAAGATACAGCCTCACGTCCGTTTTGGCGTGCTCGCCGCCATATATGTTGTCAATTTATACGAGAACGCATTGGTCTATAAAAAAGCTTTTGATAACTTTTTGTCTGGGGTGTCTCTAGATGCTACATACCAAAGGACATGCAAATCGGACGAACGCTCTAGGAGGAGTTCGAAAAAGTAGGTTTTACGGAAAATTCAAAATGGCGGAAAGATGTGCATGACACAAATGACATCAATGTATGCAATTGAATCAACATGAGCCAAGGATTCAGAGGAAACAAGAATTTAGTTTCTAGGACTCACGGGTCAGAAGTTATGAGCATGAACATAAGTGGACTTTTGGACTGTTGGTGGCGCTAGAGAGTTTGAGTTAGACACACCGAATTTGCTATAGTAACTTCTGAGACTGTCCTGTACATGTGTGCCAAATTTCATAACTTTCCAATGTACGGTTCTATGGGCTGCCATTGACTTCAATGGCGGAAGAGGAAGAATAATAATAATAATAATAATAAGAAAACTAACAATAACAATAGGGTTCTACGCCCCTTCGGGGCTTGACCCCTAAATATAGCTGCAAGCAGCGATACCGGGGTCAAGCCAAACATGGCAAAAAATTATTCATACGTGATGACTGTCATGATTTAAGATCTAAGTTTGCATTAGTTTTATGAAAAAAAGCAATTTTTTCGTATATTGAGACCACTAGGTGGCGCTGTGCCGAAACAATAGATGGTGTCTCAGGTCATGACTGTGATGACACATACCAAATTTAATGTAAATACGATAAAGCGATACGGAGATATAGCCTTAAATGACTTGACCACTAGGGGGCACAGACCAAAACAATAGAAGGTGACTTAGGTCTTGATTGTGATGACACCCACCAAATTTGGTGTAAATACGATAATGAGATGCAGAGATAAAGCTTCAAATCTCTTGACCACTAGGGGGCACCGAAACGTTTACAAGTCCTCCCAGAACATGTTGCTGATGAACCATACCAAGTTTCATAACAATACGCAATTGCGTTTCTGAAATACTTGAACTTAAAGAAAAATTCAAAATGGCCGACACACAAAATGGCCGACCAAAAACCATTTGGTATCGTTTGACTCGGCATGCCTCACGAAATCTAATAAGACCAGTCTCATAATTTTACATTCAAATTTGCAGTAGTTATAAGCAAAAATAGAAATTTTTTATATCTCGTGACCAGTAGGGGGCAGTGTGACGAAATGGTGCATGCGCCTTCAGGTCATCACTGTTATGACATATACCAAGTCTCATATTAATACGCAAAAGTTTTGCAAAGATACAGGCTTAAACACATTTTGGCGTGCTCGCCCTCGCATTCTTTGATGTGTTATACGACAACGGATAGATCTACCGA
The DNA here is from genome assembly GCF_027580225.2 of Misgurnus anguillicaudatus. Lineage (NCBI taxonomy): Eukaryota > Metazoa > Chordata > Actinopteri > Cypriniformes > Cobitidae > Misgurnus > Misgurnus anguillicaudatus. The sequence continues at coordinate 30,463,350 of NC_073361.2, read as the reverse complement.
AAATCTTTTGATAACTTTTTGTCTAGAGTGTCTCTAGATGATGCATACCAAAAATCAAGCCAATCACACGAGCGCTCTAGGAGGAGTTCGAAAAAGTACGTGTTCAATATAATTCAAAATGGCCGACAGGAAGTAGGTTTGACTCAGACATATTGGGTACAGTCGGACTCAGCATTAGCCAAGGAATCAATAGAGTGAAGTCTTATGTCATAGTGGCAATTTAATCAAATGATATAAAGATTTAAAACATTTTTTTGACATATCCTGACCACTAGGTGGCGCCGTCCTAAAGATTTATAGGTGCGCTCAGAACATGTCACTGATGAACCATGCCAAATTTCGTAGCGATACGCCATTCTGTTTGTGAAATACTGAACTTAATGAGAAAATTCAAAATGGCCGACACCCAAAATGGCCGACCGAAAAACCGTTTGGTATTGTTTGACTCGGCATGCCTCAAGGAAGCTAACAAGACCACCTTCATGATTTTAGACTCAAGTTTGAAGTAGTTATAAGCGAAAATAGGCATTTTTCGAATCTCGTGACCACTAGGTGGCGCTGTGACGAAACGTTGCAGGCACCCTCAGGTCAAGACTGTTATGACATATACCAAGTTTCGTGTCGATACAATAAAGTTTTGCGAAGATAAGGCCTTACGTCCGTTTTGGCGTGCTCGCCGCCATATATGTTGTCAGTTTATACGAGAACGCATTGGTCTATCAAAAAGCTTTTGATAACTTTTTGTCTTGGGTGTCTCTAGATGCTACATACCAAAGGACATGCAAATCGGACAAACGGTCTAGGAGGAGTTCGAAAAAGTAGGTTTTACGAAAAATTCAAAATGGCGGAAAGATGTGCATGACACAAATGACATCAATGTGTGCATTTGAATCATCATGAGCAAAGGATTCAGAGGAAACAAGAATTTAGTTTCTAGGACTCACGGGTCAGAAGTTATGAGCATGAACATAAGTGGATATTTGGACTGTTGGTGGCGCTAGAGGGTTTGAGTCAGACACACCATTGTTGCTATAGTAACTTCTGAGACTGTCCTCTACATGTGTGCCAAATTTCATAACTTTCCTACGTACGGTTCTATGGGCTGCCATTGACTTCAATGGCGGAAGAACAAGAAACTGAATAATAATAATAAGAAAACTAACAGAAACAATAGGTGTCTACGCCACTTCGTGGCTTGACCCCTAAATATAGCTGCAAGCAGCAATGCCGGGGTCAAGCCGAAAAGGGCACAAAAGGATGTAAAATTGAGATTGGATAAGCAGTTTGAAGAACCTAGGTAAACCTAATAATTTTAGATGAAAATATAGCTGCAAGCAGCAATGCCGGGGTCAAGCCGAAAAGGGCAAAAAAGGATGTAAAATTGAGATTGGATAAGCAGATTGAAGATTCTAGGTAAACCTAATAATTTTAGATGAAAAAACAAAAAAGTTATCAACAAAAATAATCTAAGTTCTTGTCTACTGCAATCGTCCTTCTGTTATTGACAATCATGGAACATTAGAGCACTGAAAGACATGTGAGTGGTGTTTGCAGTGGCAAAACATGGGTCACATCATGTTACAACAAGTTTAACTAGTCAAAAGAGACTATCCCCGTGTCTCTACGATGTTCTGATGCAGAGATATAGTTTTTGCAAAAACGGTTGATAAGGTATTTTCAATGGTTGAAGGGGAGTGAATTGGCAACCACCAGTGATTATAGTCAAAGCTATGAAAGGCATAATCCACGATGACTCATGGTTTTAGATGTGTTGTTGCAGTAGTTTTAGGCAAAAATACCATATTCTATCTAAAAACCAGTAGGTGGCGCAATGACAAAATTGTGCATGCAACATTAGGTCATGATTGTGTTACATCTAGCTAGTTTAATGACTATACACTCTAGTTTAGTTAAGAAACAGTTGTATGACCATAAGGCTGGCTTGTTATCAAAGGTTTTGTTCAATTTTAAGGCCATCTAGTGGTGAAAGCATACAATTATTTTTGTGTGGCCTCAGACTGTGCTCATACATCAGCGTATCAAATCTGGTGAAAAAATCTCTTTTCATCACAAAGTTACAACCATTTATGTATAAAAAACACAAAATTTAAAGGTAATTTTTCGTTTTTTGCAATTTTCGGCCATTTCTGATGGAAATTTTAATATAACGCCAATAGAACTTTTTGTTCAGAAGGTAAGGTTAGTTTCTTCCTATGGTGTTTTCGAGTCGATCGGAAAAACGCTCGCGGAGATATTCACGCGTGTTTTTTAAGTGCTATTTTGCTGCACAGGGTTAACCGTAAGGCGAATTCTGGCATGTTTGGTATCGTTGGACTCGGCAACTATTCATAACTCCAAGAAAATAAGTCCCGTGAAAAAAAGTTGCTCACAGCCAAAGTTATAGGCGTATAAAACATTCGTCTGGCCACTAGGTGGCGCTGCAACGAAACTGTGCATGCACCCTCAGTTCCTGACTGGCATCACAAGTACCAAGTATCGTGTCAATAGTCCTAAGTTTAACGAAGATACAGCCTAAAATCTGTTTTTTTTGCGCTCTACGTAAACTTCGTTAAGGTGGTATACGACAACGGATTGCTGTATCGAAATTCTTTTGATAACTTTTTGCCATGACTGTCTCAAGATGATACATACCAATTTTCGTGGCAATCGGGCAAAAGCTCTAGGACGAGTTCGCAAAAGTAGGTTTCACGAATAATTCAAAATGGCGGAAATTTTTTCATGACGGAAAATGACGAGATAGGGTCCATTTGAATCGTCTTGAGCCAAGGAATCAGAGGAAACAAGAATTTCGATTCTAGGACTTACGGGTCAGAAGTTATAAGCAAAAACATAAGTGCAACTTTGGACTGTTGGTGGCACTAGCGGGTTAGACATAGAGACTCCAAATTTGCTGTGGGGACACATTGTACTGTCCTTTATCAGTGTGCAAAATTTCATAACTTTCCTACGTACGGTTCTATGGGCTGCCATAGACCGCAATGGCGGAAGAAGAATAACTAATAATAAATATAGCTGCAAGCAGCGATACCGGGGTCAAGCCAAACATGGCAAAAAATGATTCATACGTGATGACTGTCATGATTTAAGATCTAAGTTTGCATTAGTTTTAGGAAAAAAATAGCAATTTTTTGTATCTTGAGACCACTATGTGGCGCGGTGCAGAAACAATAGATGGTGCCTCAGGTCATGACTGTGATGACACATACCAAATTTAGTGTAAATATGATAAAGCAATACAGAGATATAGCCTTAAATGACTTGACCACTAGGGGGCACTAACCAAACAATTAATTGTGACTCAGGTCTTGATTGTGATGACACCCACCAAATTTGGTGTAAATACAATAAAGAGATGCAGAGATATAGCCTTAAATGACTTGACCACTAGGGGGCACTAACCAAACAATAAATTGTGACTCAGGTCTTGATTGTGATGACACCCACCAAATTTGGTGTAAATACAATAAAGAGATGCAGAGATATAGCCTTAAATGACTTGACCACTAGGGGGCACTGACCAAAAAATAAATTGTGACTCAGGTCTTGATTGTGATGACACCCACCAAATTTGGTGTAAATACGATAAAGAGATGCAGAGATATAGCTTCAAATCTCTTAACCACTAGGGGGCACCGAAAAGTTTACAAGTCCTCCCAGAACATGTAGGTAATGAACCATACCAAGTTTCATAACAATACACAGTTGCGTTTCTGAAATACTTGAACTTAAAGAAAAATTCAAAATGGCCGACACACAAAATGGCCGACCAAAAACCATTTGGTATCGTTTGACTCGGCATGCCTCAAGGAATCTAACAAGACCACCTTCATGATTTTAGGCTCAAGTTTGAAGTAGTTATAAGCGAAAATAGGCATTTTTTGAATCTCGTGACCACTAGGTGGCGCTGTGACGAAACGTTGCAGGCACCCTCAGGTCATGACTGTAAGGACATATACTAAGTTTCATGTCGATACACCAAAGTGTTGTGAAGATACGGCCTCACGTCCGTTTTGGCGTGCTCGCCGCCATATATGTTGTCACTGTTTACGAGAACGCATTGGTCTATCAAAAAGCTTTTGATAACTTTTTGTCTGGGGTGTCTTTAGATGCTACATACCAAAGGACATGCAAATCGGACAAACGCTCTAGGAGGAGTTCGAAAAAGTAGGTTTTACGGAAAATTCAAAATGGCGGAAAGATGTGCATGACACAAATGACATCAATGTGTGCAATTGAATCATCATGAGCAAAGGATTCAGAGGAAACAAGCATTTAGTTTCTAGGACTCACGGGTCAGAAGTTATGAGCATGAACATAACTGGATTTTTGGACTGTTGGTGGCGCTAGAGGGTTTGAGTCAGACACACCAATGTTGCTATAGTAACTTCTGAGACTGTCCTCTACATGTGTGCCAAATTTCATAACTTTCCTACGTACGGTTCTATGGGCTGCCATTGACTTCAATGGAGGAAGAAGGAAGAAGAATAATAATAAGAAAACTAACAGATACAATAGGTGTCTACGCCACTTCGTGGCTTGACCCCTAATAATTATTATAAAAAGAAAACTAACAAATACAATAGGGGTCTTCGCCCCTTCGGGGCTTGACCCCTAAAAACAAAAAAGTTATCAACAAAAATAATCTCAGTTCTTGTCTACTGCAATCGTCCTTCTGTTATTGACAATCATGGAACATTAGAGCACTGAAGGACATGTGAGTGGTGTTTGCAGTTGTAAAACATGGGTCACATCATATTACAACAAGTTTAATTAGTCAAAAGAGACCATCCCCGTGTCTCTACGATGTTCTGATGCAGAGATATAGCTCTTGCAAAAACGGTTGATAAGGTATTCTCAATGGTTGCTAGGGAGTGAATTGGCAACCACCAGTGATTATAGTCAAAGCCATGAAAGGAATAACCCATGATGACTCATGGTTTTAGATGTGTTGTTGCAGTAGTTTTAGGCAAAAATACCATATTCTATCTCAAAACCAGTAGGTGGCGCAATGACAAAATTGTGCATGCAACATCAGGTCATGATTGTGTTACATCTAGCTAGTTTTATGACTATACACTTTAGTTTAGTGAAGAAACAGTTGTATGACCATAGAGCTGGCTTGATATCAAAGGTTTTGTTCAATTATAAGGCCATCTAGTGGTGAAAGCAAACAATTTTTTTTGTGTAGCCTCAGACTGTGGTCGTACATCAGCGTATAAAATCTGGTAAAAAAATCTCTTTTCGTTACGAAGTTACAACCATTTATGTGTAAAAAAACACAAAATTTGAAGGTAATTTTTCGTTTTTTGCCATTTTCGGCCATTTCTGATGAAAATTTTAATATAACGCCAATAGAACTTTTTGTTCAGTAGGTAATGTTAGTTTCTTCCTATGGTGTTTTCGACTCGATCGGAATAACGCTCGCGGAGATATTCGCGCATGTTTTTTAAGTGCTGTTTTGCTGCACAGGGCTAACCGTAAGGCGAATTCTGGCATGTTTGGTATCGTTGGACTCGGCGACTATTCAGGACTTCAAGGAAACAAGTCCCGTAAAAATATGTCGATCGGAGCCAAAGTTATAGGTGTATAAAACATTTATCTGGCCACTAGGTGGCGCTGCGACGAAACTGTGCATGCACCCTCAGTTCCTGACTGGCATCACAAGTACCAAGTGTCGTGTCAATAGGCCTAAGTTTGACGAAGATACCGCCTAAAATCTGTTTTTTTGCGCTCTATGTAAAATTCGTTAAGGCGGTATACGACAAAGGATTGCTGTATCGACATTCTTTTGATAACTTTTTGCCATGAGTGTCTCAAGATGATACATACCCATTTTCGTGGCAATCGGACAAAAGCTCTAGGACGAGTTCGAAAAAGTAGGTTTTACGAATAATTCAAAATGGCGGAAATATTTTCATGATGGAAAATATTATCAATGGTCCAGTCGAATTGTCTTGAGCCAAGGAATCAGAGGAAACAAGAATTTCACTTCTAGGACGTACGGGTCAGAAGTTATAAGCAAAAACGTAAGTGCAACTTTGGACTGTTGGTGGCGCTAGTGGGTTAGACATAGAGACTCCAAATTTGCTGTGGGGACACATTGGACTGTCCTCTATCAGTGTGCCAAATTTCATAACTTTCCTACGTACGGTTCTATGGGCTGCCATAGACCGCAATGGCGGAAGAAGAAGAAGAAGAATAACTAATAATAAATATAGCTGCAAGCAGCAATGCCGGGGTCAAGCCGAAAAGGGCACAAAAGGATGCAAAATTGAGATTGGATAAGCAGATTGAAGAACCTAGGTAAACCTAATAATTTTAGATGAAAAAACAAAAAGTTATCAACAAACATGATCTATGTTCTTGTCTAATGCAATCGTCTTTCTGTTATTGACAAGCATGGAACATTAGAGCACTGAAGGACATGTGAGTGGTGTTTCCAGTGGCAAATTATGGGTCACATCATGTCACAACAAGTTTAATTAGTCAAAAGAGACCATCCCTGTGTCTCTACGATGTTCTGATGCAGAGATATAGCTTTTGCAAAAACGGTTGATAAGGTATTCTCAATGGTTGCTAGGGAGTGAATTGGCAACCACCAGTGATTATAGTCAAAGCCATGAAAGGATTAATCCATAATGACTCATGGTTTTAGATGTGTTGTTGCAGTAGTTTTAGGTAAAAATACCATATTCTATCTCAAAACCAGTAGGTGGCGCAATGACAAAATTGTGCATGCAACAACAGGTCATGATTGTGTTATATCTAGCTAGTTTTATGTCTATACACTTTAGTTTAGTGAAGAAACAGTTGTATGACCATAGGGCTGGCTTGTTATCAAAGGTTTTGTTCAATTATAAGGCCATCTAGTGGTGCAAGCATACAATTTTTTTTGTGTAGGCTCAGAATGTGCTCATGCATCAGCGTATCAAATCTGGTGGAAAAATATATTTTCGTTACAAAGTTACAACCATTTATGTGTAAAAAACACAGAATTTGAAGGTATTTTTTCGTTTTTTGCAACTTTCGGCCATTTCTGATGAAAAATTTAATATAACGCCAATAGAACTTTTTGTTCAGAAGGTAAGGTTAGTTTCTTTCTATGGTGTTTTCGAGTCAATCGGAAAAACGCTCGTGGAGATATTCACGCGTGTTTTTTAAGCGCTATTTTGCTGTACAGGGTTAACTGTAAGGCGAATTCTGGCATGTTTGGTATCGTTGGACTTGGCAACTATTCAGAACTCCAAACAAACAAGTCCTGTGAAAATACATCAATCGGAGCCAAAGTTATAGGTGTATAAATCATTTTTCTGGACACTAGGTGGCGCTGCGACGAAACTGTGCATGCACCCTCAGTTCCTGACTGGCATCACAAGTACCAAGTGTCGTGTCAATAGGCTTAAGTTTGACGAAGATACAGCCTAAAATCTGTTTTTTTGCGCTCTACGTAAAATTCGTTAAGGCGGTATTCGACAACGGATTGTTGTATCGAAATTCTTTTGATAACTTTTTGCCATGAGTGTCTCAAGATGATACATACCAATTTTGGTGGCAATCGGACAAAAGCTCTAGGACGAGTTCGAAAAAGTAGGTTTTACGAATAATTCAAAATGGCGGACAAATTTTCATGACGGAAAATAACGACATAGGGTCCAATGGAATCGTCTTGAGCCAAGGAATCAGAGGAACCAAGAATTTTGTTTCTAGGGCTTACGCATAAGAAGTTATATGCAAAAACATAAGTGCAACTTTGGACTGTTGGTGGCGCTAGTGGGTTAGACATAGAGACTCCAAATTTGCTGTGGGGACACATTGGACTGTCCTTTATCAGTGTGCCAAATTTCATAACTTTCCTACGTACGGTTCTATGGGCTGCCATAGACCGCAATGGCGGAAGAAGAATAACTAATAATAAATATAGCTGCAAGCAGCAATGCCGGGGTCAAGCCGAAAAGGGCACAAAAGGATGTAAAATTGAGATTGGATAAGCAGATTGAAGAACCTAGGTAAACCTAATAATTTTAGATGAAAAAACAAAAAAGTAATCAACAAAAATAATTTAAGTTCTTGACTACTGCAATCGTCCTTCTGTTATTGACAATCATGGAACATTAGAGCACTGAAGGGCATGTGCGTGGTGTTTGCAGTTGCAAAACATGGGTCACATCATGTTACAACAAGTTTAATTAATCAAACGAGACCATCCCCGTGTCTCTACGATGTTGTGATGCAGAGATATAGCTTTTGCAAAAACGGTTGATAAGGTATTCTCAATGGTTGCTGGGGAGTGAATTGGCAAACACCAGTGATTATAGTCAAAGCCATGAAAGGAATAATCCATGATGACTCGTGGTTTTAGATGTGTTGTTGCAATAGTTTTAGGCAAAAATACCATATTCTATCTCAAAACCAGTAGGTCGCGCAATGACAAAATTGTGCATGCAACATCAGGTCATGATTGTTTTACATCTAGCTAGTTTTATGTCTATACACTTTAGTTTAGTGAAGAAACAGTTGTAACACCATAGGGCTGGCTTGTTATCAAAGGTTTTGTTCAATTATAAGGCCATCTAGTGGTGCAAGCATACAATTTTTTTTGTGTAGCCTCAGAATGTGCTCATGCATCAGCGTATCAAATCTGGTGAAAAAATCTCTTTTCGTTACGAAGTTACAACCATTTATGTGTAAAAAACACAAAATTTGAAGGTAATTTTTCGTTTTTTGCAATTTTCGGCCATTTCTGATGAAAATTTTAATATAACACCAATAGAACTTTTTGTTCAGAAGGTAAGGTTAGTTTCTTCCTATGGTGTTTTCGAGTCGATCGGAAAAACGTTCGCGGAGATATTCACGCGTGTTTTTTAAGCGCTATTTTGCTGCGCAGGGTTAATCGTAAGGCGAATTCTGGCATGTTTGGTATCGTTTGACTCGGCAACTATTCAGAACTCCAAAGAAGCAAGTCCCATGAAAATACGTCAATCGGAGCCAAAGTTATAGGTGTATAAAACATTTCTCTGGCCACTAGGTGGCGCTGCAACGAAACTATGCATGCACCCTCGGTTCCTGACTGGCATCTCAAGTACCAAGTGTCGTGTCAATAGGCCTAAGTTTGACGAAGATACAGCCTAAAATCTGTTTTTTTGCGCTCTACGTAAAATTCGTTAAGGCGGTATACGACAACGGATTGTTGTATCGAAATTCTTTTGATAACTTTTTGCCTTAAGTGTCTCAAGATGATACATACCAATTTTCGTGGCAATTGGACAAAAGCTCTAGGACGAGTTCGAAAAAGTAGGTTTTACGAATATTTCAAAATGGCGGAAAATTTTCATGTCGAAAAAAGACGCCATAGGGTCCAATCGAATCGTCTTGAGCCAATGAATAAGAGAAAGCAATAATTTTGTTTCTAGGGCTTACGGATCAGAAGTTATAAGCAAAAACATAAGTGCAACTTTGGACTGTTGGTGGCGCTAGCGGGTTAGACATAGAGACTCCAAATTTGCTGTGGGGACACATTGGACTGTCCTCTATCAGTGTGCCAAATTTCATAACTTTCCTACGTACGGTTCTATGGGCTGCCATAGACCGCAATGGCGGAAGAAGAAGAAGAAGAATAACTAAATATAGCTGCAAGCAGCAATGCCGGGGTCAAGCCGAAAAGGGCACAAAAGGATGTAAAATTGAGATTGGATGAGCAGATTGAAGAACCCAAGTAAACCTTATAATTGTAGATGAAAAAACTAAAAAGTTATCCACAAAAATAATCTATGTTCTTGTCTACTGCAATCGTCCTTCTGTTATTGACAATTATGGAACATTAGAGCACTGAAGGACATGTGAGTGGTGTTTGCAGTGGCAAAACATCACATCATGTTATAACAAGTTTAATTAGTCAAAAGAAACCATCTCCGTGTCTCTACGATGTTCTGATGCAGAGATATAGCTTTTGCAAAAACGGTTAATAAGGTATTCTCAATGGTTGCTAGGGAGTGAATTGGCAACCACCAGTGATCATAGTCAAAGCCATGAAAGGAATAATCCATGATGACTCATGGTTTTAGATATGTTATTGCAGTAGTTTTAAGCAAAAATACCATATTTCTATCTCAAAACCACTAGGTGGTGCAATGACAAAATTGTGCATGCAACATCAGGTCATGATTGTGTTACATCTAGCTAGTTTTATGTCTATACACTTTAGTTTAGTGAAGAAACAGTTGTAAGACCATAGGGATGGCTTGTTATCAAAGGTTTTTTTCAATTATAAGGCCATCTAGTGGTGCAAGCATACAATTTTTTTTGTGCAGCCTCAGAATATGCTCATGCATCAGTGTATCAAATCTGGTGAAAAAATATATTTTCGTTACGAAGTTACAACCATTTATGTGTAATAAACACAAATTTTGAAGGAAATTTTTCGTTTTTTTGCAATTTTCGGCCATTTCTGATAAAAATTTTAATATAACGTCAATAGAACTTTTTGTTCAGAAGGTAAGGTTAGTTTCTTCCTATGGTGTTTTCGAGTCGATCGGAAAAACGTTCGCGGAGATATTCATGCGTGTTTCTTAAGCGCTATTTTGCTGCGCAGGGTTAACCGTAAGGCGGATTCTGGCATGTTTGGTATCGTTGGACTCGACAACTATTCAGAACTCCAAAGCAACAAGTCCCGTGAAAATATGTCAATCGGAGCCAAAGTTATAGGTGTATAAAACATTTCTCTGGCCACTAGGTGGCGCTGCGACGAAACTGTGCATGCACCCTCAGTTCCTGACTGGCATCACAAGAACCAAGTGTCGTGTCAATAGGCCAAAGTTTGACGAAGATACAGCCTAAAATCCGTTTTTTTGCGCTCTACGTAAAATTCGTTAAGGAGGTATATGACAACGGATTGCTGTATCAAAATTCTTTTGATAACTTTTTGCCATGAGTGTCTCAAGATGATACATACCAATTTTCGTGGAAATCGGACAAAAGCTCTAGGACGAGTTCGAAAAAGTAGGTTTTTTAAACAATTCAAAATGGCGGAAAAATTTAATGACGGAAAATGACGTCATAGGGTCCAATCGAATTGTCTTGAGCCAAGGAATCAGAAGAACCAAGAATTTTGTTTCTGGGACTTACGGATCAGAAGTTATAACCAAAAACATAAGTGCAACTTTGGACTGTTGGTGGCGCTAGCGGGTTAGACATAGAGACTCCAAATTTGCTGTGGGGACACATTGGACTGTCCTCTATCAGTGTGCCAAATTTCATAACTTTCCTATGTACGGTTCTATGGGCTGCCATAGACCGCAATGGCGGAAGAAGAACCAGAATAATAATTATTATAATAGGAAAACTAACAAATACAATAGGGTTCTACGCCCCTTCGGGGCTTGACCCCTAATAAATATAGCTGCAAGCAGCAATGCCGGGGTCAAGCCGAAAAGGGCAAAAAAGGATGTAAAATTGAGATTGGATAAGCAGATTGAAGAACCTAGGTAAACCTAATAATTTTAGATGAAAAAACAAATAAGTTATCAACAAAAATAATCAAAGTTCTTGTCTACTGCATTCGTCCTTCTGTTATTGACAATCGTGGAACATTAGAGCACTGAAGGACATGTGAGTGGTGTTTGCAGTGGCAAAACATGGGTCACATCATGTTATAACACGTTTAATTGGTCAAAAGAGACCATCCCCGTGTCTCTACCATGTTCTGATGCAGAGATATAGCTTTTGCAAAAACGGTTAATAAGGTATTCTCAATGGTTGCTAGGGAGTGAATTGGCAACCACCAGTGATCATAGTCAAAGCCATGAAAGGAATAATCCATGATGACTCATGGTTTTAGATATGTTATTGCAGTAGTTTTAAGCAAAAATACCATATTTCTATCTCAAAACCACTAGGTGGCGCAATGACAAAATTGTGCATGCAACATCAGGTCATGATTGTGTTACATCTAGCTAGTTTTATGTCTATACACTTTAGTTTAGTGAAGAAACAGTTGTAAGACCATAGGGATGGCTTGTTATCAAAGGTTTTGTTCAATTATAAGGCCATCTAGTGGTGCAAGCATAAAATTGTTTTTGTGTAGCCTCAGAATATGCTCATGCATCAGTGTATCAAATCTGGTGAAAAAATATATTTTCGTTACGAAGTTACAACCATTTATGTGTAATAAACACAAATTTTGAAGGTAATTTTTCGTTTTTTGCAATTTTCGGCCATTTCTGATAAAATTTTTAATATAACGCCAATAGAACTTTTTGTTCATCAGGTAAGGTTAGTTTCTTCCTATGGTGTTTTCGAGTCGATCGGAAAAAAGTTCGCGGAGATATTCACGCGTGTTTCTTAAGCGCTATTTTGCTGCGCAGGGTTAACCGTAAGGCGGATTCTGGCATGTTTGGTATCGTTGGACTCGACAACCATTCAGAACTCCAAAGCAACAAGTCCCGTGAAAATACGTCAATCTGAGCCAAAGTTATAGGTGTATAAAACATTTCTCTGGCCACTAGGTGGCGCTGCGACGAAACTGTGCATGCACCCTCAGTTCCTGACTGGCATCACAAGTACCAAGTGTCGTGTCAATAGGCCAAAGTTTGACGAAGATACAGCCTAAAATCCGTTTTTTTTAGCTCTACGTAAAATTCGTTAAGGCGGTATATGACAACGGATTGCTGTATCAAAATTCTTTTGATAACTTTTTGCCATGAATGTCTCAAGATGATACATACCAATTTTCGTGGAAATCGGACAAAAGCTCTAGGACGAGTTCGAAAAAGTAGGTTTTTTAAACAATTCAAAATGGCGGAAAAATTTAATATCGGAAAATGACGTCATAGGGTCCAATCGAATTGTCTTGAGCCAAGGAATCAGAGGAACCAAGAATTTTGTTTCTGGGACTCACGGATCAGAAGTTATAACCAAAAACATAAGTGCAACTTTGGACTGTTGGTGGCGCTAGCGGGTTAGAGATAGAGACTCCAAATTTGCTGTGGGGACACATTGGACTGTCCTCTATCAGTGTGCCAAATTTCATAACTTTCCTATGTACGGTTCTATGGGCTGCCATAGACCGCAATGGCGGAAGAAGAACCAGAATAATAAATATAGCTGCAAGCAGCAATGCCGGGGTCAAGCCGAAAAGGGCACAAAAAGATGTAAAATTGAGATCGGATAAGCAGATTGAAGAACCTAGGTAAATCTTATAATTTTAGATGAAAAAACAAAAAGTTATCAACAAAAATAATCTAAGTTCTTGTCTACTGCAATCGTCCTTCTGTTATTGACAATCATGGAACATTAGAGCACTGAATGACATGTGAGTGGTGTTTGCAGTGGCAAAACATGGGTCACATCATGTTATAACAAGTTTAATTAGTCAAAAAAGACCATCCCCGTGTCTCTACGATGTTCTGATGCAGAGATATGGCTTTTGCAAAAACGGTTGATAAGGTATTCTCAATGGTTGCTAGGGAGTTAATTGGCAACATCCAGTGATTATAGTCAAAGCCATGAAATGAATAATCCATGATGACTCATGGTTTTAGATGTGTTGTTGCAGTAGTTTTAGGCAAAAATACCATATTCTATCTCAAAACCAGTAGGTGGCGCAAAGACAAAATTGTGCATGCAACATCAGGTCATGATTGTGTTACATCTAGCTAGTTTTATGACTATACACTTTAGTTTAGTTAAAGGGATACTTCACCGATTTAGCATTCAGCTTTGTATCTGTAGAAACCCGGCAGTATTACTGAATGACCATGTTTCCCTCCCTCATTTCCCCCTGAGAGGAGAGATATCTGCATTTTGGTTCTGCAAAAAAGTCCTCCGATGATGTAGTATGACGATTTTTGCATCATCGGAGGACTTTTTTGCAGAACCAAAATGCAGATATCTCTCCTCTCAGGGGGAAATGATGGAGGGAAACATGGTCATTCAGTAATACTGCCGGGTTTCTACAGATACAAAGCTGAATGCTAAATCGGTGAAGTATCCCTTTAAGAAACAGTTGTATGACCATAAGGCTAGCTTGTTATCAAAGGTTTTGTTCAATTATAAGGCCATCTAGTGGTGCAAGCATACAATTTTTTTGTGTAGCCTCAGAATGTGCTCATGCATCAGCGTATCAAATCTGGTGAAAAAATCCCTTTTCGTTACAAAGTTACAACCATTTATGTGTAAAAAACACAAAATTTGAAGGTAATTTTTCGTTTTTTGCAATTTTCGGCCATTTCTGATGAAAATTTTAATATAACGTCAATAGAACTTTTTGTTCAGAAGGTAAGGTTAGTTTCTTCCTATGGTGTTTTCGAGTCGATCGGAAAAACGCTCGCGGAGATATTCACGCGTGTTTTTTAAGCGCTATTTTGCTGCGCAGGGTTAACCGTAAGGCGAATTCTGGCATGTTTGGTATCGTTGGACTCGGCAACTATTCAGAACTCCAAAGAAACAAGTCCCGTGAAAATACGTCAATCGGAGCCAAAGTTATTGGCGTGTAAAGCATAAGTCTGACCACTAGGTGGCGCTGTGACGAAACTCTGCATGCACCCGTAGTTCCTGACTGGCATCACAAGTACCAAGTATTGTGTCAATAGGCTTAAGTTTGCCGAAGATACAGCCTCAAATCCGTTTTTTTGCGCTCTACGTAAAATTCGTCGACGCGGTTTACGGAAACGGATTAACGAATTGACATGAATTCCATAACTTTTTGCCGTGACGGTCTGTAGATGATACATACCGATTTTCGTGGAAATCGGGCAAAAGCTCTAGGACGAGTTCGCAAAAGTAGGTTTTACGAATAATTCAAAATGGCGGAAAAATTTTCATGACGGAAAATGACGTCATAGGGTCCAGTCGAATTGTCTTGAGCCAAGGAATCAGAGGAAACAAGAATTTAATTTCTAGGACGTACGGGTCAGAAGTTATAAGCAAAAACGTAAGTGCAACTTTGGACTGTTGGTGGCGCTAGCGGGTTAGATATAGAGACTCCAAATTTGCTATGGGGACACATTGGACTGTCCTTTATCAGTGTGCCAAATTTCATAACTTTCCTACGTACGGTTCTATGGGCTGCCATAGACCGCAATGGCGGAAGAAGAAGAAGAAGAAGAAGCAGAATAATAATTATTATAATAAGAAAATTAACAGATACAATAGGGGTCTTCGCCCATTCTGGGCTTGACCCCTAAATATAGCTGCAAGCAGCAATGCCGGGGTCAAGCCGAAAAGGGTACAAAAGGATGTAAAATTGAGATTGGATAAGCAGATTGAAGAACCTAAGTAAACCTAATAATTTTAGATGAAAACACAAAAAAGTTATCAACAAAAATAATCTAAGTTCTTGTCTACTACAATCGTCCTTCTGTTATTGACAGTCATGAAACATTAGAGCACTGAAGGACATGTGAGTGGTGTTTGCAGTGGCAAAACATGGGTCACATCATGTTACAACAAGTTTAATAACTCAAAAGAGACCATCCCCGTGTCTCTACGATGTTTTGATGCTGAGATATAGCTTTTGCAAAAACGGTCGATAAGGTATTCTCAATGGTTGCTAGGGAGTAACTTGGCAACCACCAGTGATTATAGTCAAAGCCATGAAAGGAATAATCCATGATGACTCATGGTTTTAGATGTGTTGTTGCAGTAGTTTTAGGCAAAAATACTATATTCTATCTCAAAACCAGTAGGTGGCGCAATGAAAAAATTGTGCATGCAACATCAGGTCATGATTGTGTTACATCTAGCTAGTTTTATGACAATACACTTTAGTTTAGTTAAGAAACAGTTGTATGACCATAAGGCTGGCTTGTTATCAAAGGTTTTGTTCAATTATAAGGCCATCTAGTGGTGCAAGCACACAATTTTTTTTGTGTTGCCTCAGAATGTGCTCATGCATCAGCGTAGCAAATCTGGTGAAAAAATATATTTTCGTTACGAAGTTACAACCATTTATGTGTAAAAAACACAAAATTTGAATGTAATTTTTCGTTTTTTGCAATTTTCGGCAATTTCTGATGAAAATTTTAATATAACGCCAATAGAACTTTTTGTTCAGAAGGTAAGGTTAGTTTCTTCCTATGGTGTTTTCGAGACGATCGGAATAACGCTCGCGGAGATATTCACGCGTGTTTTTTAAGCGCTATTTTGCTGCCCAGGGTTAACCGTAAGGCGAAATCTGGCATGTTTGGTATCGTTGGACTCGGCAACTATTCAGAACTCCAAAGAAACAAGTCCTGTGAAAATACGTCAATCGGAGCCAAAGTTATAGGTGTATAAAACATTTCTCTGGCCACAAGGTGGCGCTGCAACGAAACTGTGCATGCACCCTCGGTTCCTGACTGGCATCAGAAGTACCAAGTGTCGTGTCAATAGGCCTAAGTTTGACGAAGATACAGCCTAAAATCAGTTTTTTTGCGCTCTACGTAAAATTTGTTAAGGCGGTATACGACAACGGATTGCTGTATCGAAATTCTTTTGATAACTTTTTGCCATGAGTGTCTCAAGATGATACATACCAATTTTCGTGGCAATCGGAGAAAAGCCCTAGGACGAGTTCGAAAAAGTAGGTTTTACAAATAATTCAAAATGGCGGAACAATTTTTATGACGGAAAATAACGACATAGGGTCCAATCGAATCGTCTTGAGCCAAGGAATCAGAGGAAGTAAGAATTTTGTTTCTAGGGCTTACGGATCAGAAGTTATAAGCAAAAACATAAGTGCAACTTTGGACTGTTGGTGGCGCTAGTGGGTTAGACATAGAGACTCCAAATTTGCTGTGGGGACACATTGGACTGTCCTTTATCAGTGTGCCAAATTTCATAACTTTCCTACGTACGGTTCTATGGGCTGCCATAGACCGCAATGGCGGAAGAAGAATAACTAATAATAAATATAGCTGCAAGCAGCGATACCGGGGTCAAGCCAAACATGGCAAAAAATGATTCATACGTGATGACTGTCATGATTTAAGATCTAAGTTTGCATTAGTTTTATGAAAAAATAGCAATTTTTTGTATCTTGAGACCACTAGGTGGCACGGTGCAGAAACAATAGATGGTGCCTCAGGTCATGACTGTGATGACACATACCAAATTTAGTGTAAATACGATAAAGCAATACAGAGATATAGCCTTAAATGACTTGAACACTAGGGGGCACTAACCAAACAATAAATTGTGACTCAGGTCTTGATTGTGATGACACCCACCAAATTTGGTGTAAATACAATAAAGAGATGCAGAGATATAGCCTTAAATGACTTGACCACTAGGGGGCACTAACCAAACAATAAATTGTGACTCAGGTCTTGATTGTGATGACACCCACCAAATTTGGTGTAAATACAATAAAGAGATGCAGAAATATAGCCTTAAATGACTTGACCACTAGGGGGCACTGACCAAAAAATAAATTGTGACTCAGGTCTTGATTGTGATGACACCCACCAAATTTGGTGTAAATACGATAAAGAGATGCAGAGATATAGCTTCAAATCTCTTGACCACTAGGGGGCACCGAAAAGTTTACAAGTCCTCCCAGAACATGTAGGTAATGAACCATACCAAGTTTCATAACAATACACAGTTGCGTTTCTGAAATACTTGAACTTAAAGAAAAATTCAAAATGGCCGACACACAAAATGGCCGACCAAAAACCATGTGGTATCGTTTGACTCTGCATGCCTCACGAAATCTAACAAGACCAGTCTCATAATTTTACATTCAAATTTGCAGTAGTTATAAGCAAAAATAGACATTTTTTATATCTCGTGACCAGTAGGGGGCAGTGTGACGAAATGGTGCATGCACCCTCAGGTCATCACTGTTATGACATATACCAAGTCTCATATTAATACGCAAAAGTTTTGCGAAGATACAGGCTCAAACACATTTTGGCGTGCTCGCCCTCGCATTCTTTGATGCGTTATACGACAACGGATAGGTCTACCGAAAATCTTTTGATAACTTTTTGTCTAGAGTGTCTCTAGATGATGCATACCAAAAATCAAGCCAATCACACGAGCGCTCTAGGAGGAGTTCGAAAAAGTAGGTGTTCAATACAATTCAAAATGGCCGACAGGAAGTAGGTTTGACTCAGACATATTTTATACCGTCGGACTCAGCATGAGCCAAGGAATCAATAGAGTGAAGTCTTATGTCATAGTGGCAATTTAATCAAATGAAATAAAGATTTTAAACAATTTATTTACATATCCTGACCACTAGGTGGCGCCGTCCTAATGATTTATAGGTGCGCTCAGAACATGTCACCGATGAACCATGCCAAATTTCGTAGCGATACGCCATTCGGTTTGTGAAATACTGAACTTAATGAGAAAATTCAAAATGGCCGACACCCAAAATGGCCGACCGAAAACGGTTTGGTATCGTTTGACTCTGCATGCCTCAAGGAATCTAACAAGACCTCCTTCATGATTTTAGACTCAAGTTTGAAGTAGTTATAAGCGAAAATAGGCATTTTTCGAATCTCGTGACCACTAGGTGGCGCTGTGACGAAACGTTGCAGGCACCCTCAGGTCATGACTGTTATGACATATACGAAGTTTCGTGTCGATACAATAAAGTTTTGCGAAGATACGGCCTCACGTCCGATTTGGCGTGCTCGCCGCCATATATGTTGTCAATTTATATGAGAACGCATTGGTCTATCAAAAAGCTTTTGATAACTTTTTGTCTTGGGTGTCTCTAGATGCTACATACCAAAGGACATGCAAATCGGACAAACGGTCTAGGAGGAGTTCGAAAAAGTAGGTTTTACGAAAAATTCAAAATGGCGGAAAGATGTGCATGACACAAATGACATCAATGTGTGCAATTGAATCATCATGAGCCAAGGATTCAGAGGAAACAAGAATTTAGTTTCTAGGACTCACGGGCCAGAAGTTATAAGCATGAACATAAGTGGATTTTTGGACTGTTGGTGGCGCTAGAGGGTTTGAGTCAGACACACCAATGTTGCTATAGTAACTTCTTAGACTGTCCTCTACATGTGTGCCAAATTACATAACTTTCCTACGTACGGTTCTATGGGCTGCCATTGACTTCAATGGAGGAAGAAGGAAGAAGAATAATAATAAGAAAACTAACAGATACAATAGGTGTCTACGCCACTTCGTGGCTTGACCCCTAATAATAATTATTATAAAAAGAAAACTAACAAATACAATAGGGTTCTACGCCCCTTCGGGGCTTGACCCCTAATTATTATAATAGGAAAACTAACAAATACAATAGGGGTCTTCGCCCCTTCGGGGCTTGACCCCTAATAAATATAGCTGCAAGCAGCAATGCCGGGGTCAAGCCGAAAAGGGCACAAAAGGATGTAAAATTGAGATTGGATAAGCAGATTGAAGAACCTAGGTAAATCTAATAATTTTAGATGAAAAAACAAAAAAGTTATCAACAAAATTAATCTAAGTTCTTGTCTACTGCAATCGTCCTTCTGTTATTGACAATCATGGAACATTAGAACACTGAAGGACATGTGAGTGGTGTTTGCAGTGGTCACATCATGTTACAACAAGTTTAATTAGTCAAAAGAGACCATCCCCATGTCTCTACGATGTTCTGATGCAGAGATATAGCTTTTGCAAAAACGGTTGATAAGGTATTCTCAATGGTTGCTAGGGAGTAAATTGGCAACCACCAGTGATTATAGTCAAAGCCATGAAAGGAATAATCCATGATGACTCATGGTTTTAGATGTGTTGTTGCAGTAGTTTTAGGCAAAAATACCATATTCCATCTCAAAACCAGTAGGTGGCGCAATGAAAAAATTGTGCATGCAACATCAGGTCATGATTGTGTTACATCTAGCTAGTTTTATGACTATACACTTTAGTTTAGTTAAGAAACAGTTGTATGACCATAGGGCTGGCTTGTTATCAAAGGTTTTGTTCAATTATAAGGCCATCTAGTGGTGCAAGCATACAATTTTTTTTGTGTGGCCTCAGAATGTGCTCATGCATCATCGTATCAAATCTGGTGAAAAAATCTCTTTTCGTTACAAAGTTACAACCATTTATGTGTAAAAAACACAAAATTTGAAGGTAATTTTTCGTTTTTTGCAATTTTCGGCCATTTCTGATGAAAATTTTAATATAACGCCAATAGAACTTTTTGTTCAGAAGGTAAGGTTAGTTTCTTCCTATGGTGTTTTCGAGTCGATCGGAAAAACGTTCGCGGAGATATTTACGCGTGTTTCTTAAGTGCTATTTTGCTGCGCAGGGTTAACCGTAAGGCGAATTCGGGTATGTTTGGTATCGTTGGACTCGGCAACTATTTAGAACTCAAAGGAAACAAGTCCTGTGAAAATATGTCAATCGGAGCCAAAGTTATAGGCATGTAAAACATAAGTCTGACCACTAGGTGGCGCTGTGACGAAACTCTGCATGCACCCTTAGTTCCTGACTGGCATCACAAATACAAAGTATCGTGTCAATAGGCTTAAGTTTGGCGAAGATACAGCCTCAAATCCGTTTTTTTGAGCTCTACGTAAAATTTGTTGACGCGCTATACGACAACGGATTGGTTTATCAAAATTCTTTTAATAACTTTTTGCCTTGAGTGTCTCTAGATGGTGCATACCGATTTTCAAGGCAATCCGGCAAAAGCTCTAGGACGAGTTCGCAAAAGTAGGTTTTATGAATATTTAAAAATGGCGGGAAAATTTTCATGACGGAAAATGACGTCATAGGGTCCAATCGAATCGTCTTGAGCCAAGGAATCAGAGGAAACAATAATTTAATTTCTAGGACGTACGGGTCAGAAGTTATAGGCAAAAACATAAGTGCAATTTTGGACTGTTGGTGGCGCTAGTGGGTTAGATATAGAGACTCCAAATTTGCTGTGGGGACACATTGGACTGTCGTTTATCAGTGTGCCAAATTTCATAACTTTCCTACGTACGGTTCTATGGGCTGCCATAGACCGCAATGGCGGAAGAAGAATAACTAATAATAATAATAAAATTAAGAATATAGCTGCAAGCAGCAATGCCGGGGTCAAGCCGAAAAGGGCACAAAAGGATGTAAAATTGAGATTGGATAAGCAGATTGAAGAACCTAGGTAAATCTAATAATTTTAGATGAAAAAACAAAAAAGTTATCAACAAAATTAATCTAAGTTCTTGTCTACTGCAATCGTCCTTCTGTTATTGACAATCATGGAACATTAGAACACTGAAGGACATGTGAGTGGTGTTTGCAGTGGTCACATCATGTTACAACAAGTTTAATTAGTCAAAAGAGACCATCCCCATGTCTCTACGATGTTCTGATGCAGAGATATAGCTTTTGCAAAAACGGTTGATAAGGTATTCTCAATGGTTGCTAGGGAGTAAATTGGCAACCACCAGTGATTATAGTCAAAGCCATGAAAGGAATAATCCATGATGACTCATGGTTTTAGATGTGTTGTTGCAGTAGTTTTAGGCAAAAATACCATATTCCATCTCAAAACCAGTAGGTGGCGCAATGAAAAAATTGTGCATGCAACATCAGGTCATGATTGTGTTACATCTAGCTAGTTTTATGACTATACACTTTAGTTTAGTTAAGAAACAGTTGTATGACCATAGGGCTGGCTTGTTATCAAAGGTTTTGTTCAATTATAAGGCCATCTAGTGGTGCAAGCATACAATTTTTTTTGTGTGGCCTCAGAATGTGCTCATGCATCATCGTATCAAATCTGGTGAAAAAATCTCTTTTCGTTACAAAGTTACAACCATTTATGTGTAAAAAACACAAAATTTGAAGGTAATTTTTCGTTTTTTGCAATTTTCGGCCATTTCTGATGAAAATTTTAATATAACGCCAATAGAACTTTTTGTTCAGAAGGTAAGGTTAGTTTCTTCCTATGGTGTTTTCGAGTCGATCGGAAAAACGTTCGCGGAGATATTTACGCGTGTTTCTTAAGTGCTATTTTTCTGCGCAGGGTTAACCGTAATGCGAATTCGGGTATGGTTGGTATCGTTGGACTCGGCAACTATTTAGAACTCAAAGGAAACAAGTCCTGTGAAAATATGTCAATCGGAGCCAAAGTTATAGGCATGTAAAACATAAGTCTGACCACTAGGTGGCGCTGTGACGAAACTCTGCATGCACCCTTAGTTCCTGACTGGCATCACAAATACAAAGTATCGTGTCAATAGGCTTAAGTTTGGCGAAGATACAGCCTCAAATCCGTTTTTTTGAGCTCTACGTAAAATTTGTTGACGAGCTATACGACAACGGATTGGTTTATCAAAATTCTTTTAATAACTTTTTGCCTTGAGTGTCTCTAGATGGTGCATACCGATTTTCAAGGCAATCCGGCAAAAGCTCTAGGACGAGTTCGCAAAAGTAGGTTTTATGAATATTTAAAAATGGCGGGAAAATTTTCATGACGGAAAATGACGTCATAGGGTCCAATCGAATCGTCTTGAGCCAAGGAATCAGAGGAAACAAGAATTTAATTTCTAGGACGTACGGGTCAGAAGTTATAGGCAAAAACATAAGTGCAATTTTGGACTGTTGGTGGCGCTAGTGGGTTAGATATAGAGACTCCAAATTTGCTGTGGGGACACATTGGACTGTCGTTTATCAGTGTGCCAAATTTCATAACTTTCCTACGTACGGTTCTATGGGCTGCCATAGACCGCAATGGCGGAAGAAGAATAACTAATAATAATAATAAAATTAAGAAAACTAACAAATACAATAGGGTTCTACGCCCCTTCGGGGCTTGACCCCTAAAAACTAACAAATACAATAGGGTTCTACGCCCCTTCGGGGCTTGACCCCTAATAATAAGAAAACTAACAAATACAATAGGGTTCTACGCCCCTTCGGGGCTTGACCCCTAATAATAAAATTAAGAAAACTAACAAATACAATAGGGTTCTACGCCCCTTCGGGGCTTGACCCCTAATAATAAGAAAACTAACAAATACAATAGGGTTCTACGCCCCTTCGGGGCTTGACCCCTAATAAGAAAACTAACAATAACAATAGGGTTCTACGCCCCTTCGGGGCTTGACCCCTAATAACATTTTTCTTTGGGTTTTAATACTGACTTTCTGGTATAAATACATGAATATTTGATGTGGATTTGACTTTATTTAATTCAAAATATACAAAAACAAAAAAGCGAAATACTAATACCCTACTGAAAAATCCAGCTAAAACCAGCATAAGCTGGTAGCTGGTTTTAGCTGGTTTTAGCTGGTTTAAGGTGGTTTACGCTGGTCCTCCCAGCCTGACAAAGCTGGTCATGCTGGTGGGCCAGCTGGTATTCCAGCATGACCAGCTAAGTCCAGCTAGGCCAGCTTAAAATGTGACCAAAACACACCTAGACCAGCTTGCTACACCAGCAAAACCAGCTTCCTACACCAGCAAAACCAGCTAAAACCAAGCTGGGGACCAGCCAAAACCAGCTCACCAGCCCATGCTGGTCTTAGCTGGATTCCTCAGCAGGGTAATTATCAAAGTAAACGAAACAAACAGCACATTTTTTTCATACTCAACCCTTTCGAGAAGAAATGGGTAGAAGCCATTAATACATTAACATTTAACTATACAGCATGTACATTAGAGTTAATTCTGTAACCTCGTTCAAATGCACACATATAGTACATGGTGAATACAGCAGAAACTGTGATAAGATAATGAAATATTGACATATTCTGTATGTGTGTGTGATAGATTGTCTGTCCAGTACATTGAACACTGCTGTGATCAGCTCTTCTTCTCTTTCACTCCATCTGCTTTTGGTCTCATTTTCTCATTATTTTTGTGTTCTCGCACGCCCTGCACTCTCTCATATTTTTGTGAAGAGATCAGTATACAGATGAATGAAAAACCATTTAATGGCCACATTTAATAAATAAATAATAAACCTATTATACTTTTGTATGAATGGGAATAAATGCAGATCAACGTTCATTCACAATGAAAAAATCTCAAGCAGAAAAGCGAGCTCCTCACTTTCCACACTAAGGAGGCATGTACACCTGCGGCCGGCATACAATTTCAATTGTTTCCAGTGGAAGTGCCACGCTTTTAAAAAAAAAACAGCAGCTGGTGGGTTTAGTCAGCGCTGAGCGCCCAGAGTTGAAAAATTTTCAACTTTTGGTGAAACGCTAAGCTCGTCAATGTCACTTCTTACTCAGCTGTCCAATCACAGTGGAGGAAGGGCGGGGCAAATATCAGAACAACCAACCAGCATCGTTCAACGACGATAAACAAAACAGGTGCGCCAAACCAACACGCTCAGCTGAAAAAACGCTGGCAAGTAGCCACATCCGCTTGGCATTTTCAGCTGTGCTTTATATGCTTTGGTCATAAAATTGTGTTTTTTGTGGTATAGTTGATGCTTTCCTGTTTTCTATATGTCCTTTGTTGCCCACTCTTGTTGTTATTGTTTGTTTTAATATGATGTGATCACTGTTTTTGTCCTTGTCTTTTTGTATATAGTAGGGATGCACGATATATCGGGTGACATATCGTTATCGGCCGATAACTGCTTATTTTTAATATTATCGGTTATCGGTCTGATAGCAAAATTAGGCCGATAAATGAAAGCCGATAAATGATGGATTATTTTGGTTTGTTGAACCACTTCACTTGCTCATTGCTGGCCATGTGGAGTTTTGATTGGTGCTTTCTGTGACATAGCACGAAGATGACACATATTGCGGGCTTAAGAAGAGTATGCTAGTCTAGCGCAAAGACAAGATGTCCGCGGTCTGGGAGTTTTTCATTGTGAAAATAATATGAATATTTATCGGCCTATATATATCGGTTGTCGGCCCCCAAATATAAAGAGTTATCGGTTATCAATATCGCCCAAAATTTCCATATCGGTGCATCCCTAGTATATAGACTGTATAGTGTTTTTGTATGTATTTATTAACTGGCATGCAACATCAATCTGCCAAGGGGTCTGAAGATGGAAAGTAGCCTAAGGCTATAATAGGAGATATTTACATTGTGAAAATGTTCATTACAATACAATATTGTATTGTTCCCCTTTTTCTTTCCTTCAAATAAATAAATAAAATAAAGCTGAGATGATTCGCCAGCTTAGGAGAACACGATGCACTAGTTTATGGTCGAATCAGAAAAAATGCTCAAGAGAAAAAAATCACAGATAATAAGCAAACTTAAGACACTGCACATTACACAGCACACCCTGATGTCACATGTTTTTACGGGATCTTAATGGAATGTAATTAAATGCACGCACAAACAAATCCAAAACACACTGTGTGTGTGTGTGTGTGTGTGTGTTTGTGAGAGAGAAAGAGATGGAGAGAGATTGGGTTGGTAGGTAGATAGGTATATGAATAATTCAGAGATTATCGATTGGGTCATTGGCCTCTTGTGACACGTCCATCATAAATATGGGCACATTCTCCTGGTGAACCTGTCAAACTGCAAGGACAGCAAGACTTATGTAAAAACACACACACTTACCAGCGACAACTCCTGCCATGTACAACAGACTGATCCTCAAGATACCATGAACCATCTCTAGAGGAACTCCAATCATCAGCTGTAGAAGAGCATTGAAACCCAACTGCTCCAACCTGCACGAATACAACACAGAAAAATACTGAGCTACTGTTATTTCTCATCCCAGAATCTTCCTCAAAAACAATCTTACCCAACGTGCATGAACATATAGCTGAAGAACCTCCAGATCTGCGCCCGGTGACCGGGGTGATACACCAGTGGGCTCTTCATGAAATCCGGCTGGTATGTTTGCAACACCCATTTATTTAACATCACGCCATAACACATGAACACAATAATCTGCAAACACACAAACACATTTAAGAAAAGAACAGAACTGCAAAAAAGGAACGTAAGCAAAGTTAATGTGTTTATAAGCAGTGGCAGGCGTACCTGTATGATAGTGATGATGGCCATGAACACAGGTGGAGGACACAGTCGGTTCTGATGAAAGTACCATCGCCGGTCCGTCTCGCATGGCAGAATCTCATAAGCCACGTAGCGCACAAATCGCTTGTACACGCCCAGCCCCGTCTCGTCCAATAGGATCTCTCGCTGCAGCGTGCGCCGCCCATTTGCGATGGCTCGGCGAAAACTACTGGAACGTTTACTGCTCAACTGAAAGTGAGAGAGGGAAAAAATGATTTTACGGTAATGTAATTCTCGTCTTTGTGCAATAAAGTTAAAAAGCTATCATTACATGTTGTCATGCTAATATACTTGAACTATTACCTGATTGAAACACTAACAAACACAATATAAAATGCACATAAACAATAACACGAAAAGGGAAAAAAGGGGTTTTAAATAATTTCTGGCTTTATACTTTTATCAAGGTTCCCACAACTAAGTTACCTTCAAATTCAAGGACTTTTCAAGGACTTTCCAGGTCCAATACCCTCAAATTCAAGGATTAAATGTGGGGACACATTTCAAGTAAGAGCAAGGTTACATCGTGTTACCTTTTAAGATACATTCTTACAGTTCCCTTTTGAGGGAACTCGCGCTGCATCACTGCGCTGACACTTTGGGGACGCCTCCATGGGTAAGTGCGTCTGAATTTGTATATCAAATTCAAACAATGGTGAGGCTTAACGACAAAGACAGGGTGACGCAGGAGCCAGGCAGTATATCGCTATCTGAAATATTGCCAAAGACGGCGTTACATGGACGCAGAAAGTATAGCAAAGGAGACGCAGCGTCTTGTTCCCTTCTCAGGGATCAACAGTTACATACGTAACCAGAGACGTTTTCATGTGTCAAAGACAACTATGCAAAAAAGCATTTTGGTATGAATCAACATTCGCATACATAAAATATATAAGCATTTAAAGCGAATAGTTTAGCACGTGTGTAGAATTTTAATAATATTATCCTACACTACACAGGGAATAATTTGGATTTTTTTCCAAAAAAATATTGCATAAAATAGATTCAAGCACTTTCAATGACCTGTATCTATGCATGTATATTTTCAAAAACTTCCCAGGGCCTTGAATTTTTTCTCCCCAGATTCACAAACTTTCAAGGACCATGGGAACCCTGTTAAATGCAATATTATAGTAAAGGTTTAATAGATTTTCACTGTCATTTTTTCCATTATTCTCAATGTAAAAAACCTTACACCATTTCCATAGTGTTTATGTGTACTGTACATATATAATGGAGTTTGAAACACTTTTCACTTTATTTCAGAGTACTCATATACTGTATATTATTCACAATACCCCACCCTATCTGTCTATCCTGATTCTCTCCAGTCTTCCTCCTGCCCCAGATTCACATTTCACCCAAATCCTTTAAATTCATTCATTCCCCACTGAATAAATCTTTGCATCTCTCCCACTAAACATCATTAAAATCAACATCACGAGCAGAAGGCTCAATGCATTTATCTGTGTGTTTCTTGAGGATTTTAGGGTGTGATGACTGCACATGAAGGTTTGTATCTCTTTGCACCGCAGCCTGAATGTGTGTATGTCTGTGTATTAAACGACCCTGCGGCAAAATTGATTCAACTGTCTGTGCCGGAGCCAAAACACTTACAGCCCCTTATATCAAGAGAGAGAGAGATCCTGAGATCTTGAGAAGAATATGAATGAATTTGTGTAGGATCCATAAGTTACAAAAAGCTACGGAGCTGAGATGTGCAGTCAATTATTAATTATTATTACACAAATACAAACATAATGATTAATCTGAGCCCAGTTTTACTTTAAATTTGGGTTTCACAAGGTTGCGTGAGCGCACAAATACATCCTTGTGAATTGAGACTTGTTATATGAATGTAAGAAAACTGTTTTGAGAAAACTTCTTTTAGCTTCCGGCCCTATGAAATCTCATTTGTTTTTCCAACTTCTGTTTTATTTAATATCAAATTTCGTGTTTTCCTGTTTTTGGATTCTGGTTTTAATCGTTAAAAGGTGCCATTTGTAATGTCCGCCAAAAAAATCAATTCATTAAATTTCAGTTATCAACTAAAAACATTAAACAAATACAAATTAAATGCCCAATAAAGAGCTGTAAATGTTACCACGGTAACCACTGCATTTCTGCTGCCATAAGTGCCACCTCCTGTCAGAAAGTGAATTTACACTTTTATTCAGCCTGTCTGATGTTTTTGTTTTATGGGGTGTTCTGATTTATTTCACCTAATTTTACAAAGCACAAGCCAGTTTGTTTTTTCCCTTTAAAACCTGACATTTAATATATATATATATATATATAATTATGTTATATAGATTACAGAACAAATAAATCTAATTTAAAACATAAACAACATTGCACTAATATGCTGCATCTTTGATCACTGTGCTGCTTAAGATGCAGTTGTAGTCTCTAATATAAAGAAACTAAAGATATTTTTGTGTAAAGCCAGTATGACCTGTTAACAAACAAATAAACATCTTGTTCATGTACTCTTTTAGTCTTTTCTCTCTGTTGCTTTAAGGAATATTCCATTTTCTTAAAAGAAAAATCCAGATAATTTACTCACCACCATGTCATCAAAATGTTGATGTCTTTCTTTGTTCAGTCGAGAAGAAATTATGTTTTTTGAGGAAAACAATGCAGGATTTTTCTCATTTTAATGGACTTTAATGGACACCAACAATTAACACTTAACTCAACACGTAACAGTTTTTTTCAACGGAGTTTCAAAGGACTATAAACAATCTCAAACGAGGCATAAGGGTCTTATGTAGCGAAACGATAAAAAATAAAAAATATGCTCTTTTAAACCACAACTTTTCGTCTAGATCCGGTCCAGCGCGACCTAACGTAAATGCGTAGTGACGTAGGGAGGTCACGTGTTACATATATAAAACGCACATTTGCGGACCATTGTAAACAATAAACTGACACACATTAATTAGTATCATTCCACATACAACAACGTCGGAACGGTCCTCTTTCTCCACACTTGTAAACACTGGGGCGGAGTTTCGCGTTCGTCCTCTGTGACCTCTTGATGTCATGACGTATTGCGTGGGGTCAGCTGGCGCATCACGACCAGATCTTGCAGACGAGAAGTTATGCTTTAAAAGTGTGTATTTGTTATTTTTATTGTCAAAAATGACAATCGTTTTGCTAGATAAGACCCTTATGCCTCGTTTGGGATTGTTTATAGTCCTTTGAAACTCAGTTGAAAAAAACTGTTACGTGTTGAGTTAAGTATTAATTGTTGGTGTCTATTAAAGTCCATTAAAATGAGAATGTTTTCCTCAAAAAACAATTTCTTCTCGACTGAACAAAGAAAGACGTCAACATTTTGGATGACATGGTGGTGAGTAAATTATCTGGATTTTTCTTTTAAGAAAATGGACAATTCCTTTAATTCTTTCCCGCCATTGACGAGTTATGTCATCAATAAAGAGAAAACGCTTCCCTGTCAATAACGAGTTTTTACGGCAATCCATATTTCTGCTATTATCCACTAGGTGCTGCTCTTACACAACTTTTAAAACACTGAAGCATCCACTGATCCAAAAACAGTAAAAACTCGGTATGTTTTGATCATCATTCTGAATCTTATCTCTAACAAAAGCCATTTACGAAAATGCAATTATCTCAGCTTTTTCTCAAAATGTGGTATTTTTGAAGAGACCTACCCATATTTGAGAGGTGATAAAAAGAGTAAAATGAATAGGATAAAACTTTTTTTTATTGAAAGCAAAGGGTTTGTTCTTTCATTTGATATATTGTATGTTTATATATTTAAAGAAGGACATTTTCTGGAAGGCATTAAACTTTTGTGAAAATCATAAAAAAATGTTGACGCTGACTGGCATTATTTTAGGGGGAAAGAGTTAAACAAAGAAAAAACTGAAAATCGTCCAAATCGCTTGTAAATAAAATTTGGCAATTGGAAATGATAATAACTGGATCACCTACTATAAGCAGTATGTCTGTAAATGTGTCTCACCAGTTCGATAAGTTCCTGGTAGCAGACGTGTCCGTGTTCATTGCTCTGTACCAGGGCGAGCAGCATCTCCAGTTTACTGGGGTCCAGCTGTATCTCATGATGCTCAGCTAGACTGGTGAAATTTTCCACTGCTATAAAACCAGTCTGCTCTGGGTCCAGCTGCATACCAACAATAAAAGAAGATTGTGATGAGTTTTTACAGAATTTACAGTAACCATTTAATATTAACATAAATTCTTATAACACCCAAAAAAAAACACACAAAGGTATATTGGCACTGTGTGTGAGATTATATGCATGTACAGTGTTGGGCAAGCATCATCACTATGAGTAATATTCATACTTGGGGTTAAATGTGTAGCTGATTCTGATTCAACTTTTTTAACTACAGTTAGTTTGTAATGTTGCTGTTTGTGCATAAACAACATCAAGTTACAATGCAAGTTCAATGCAATGAGAGATAAATGCTTTAACAGAAATCGTTTCTAAAAAAAACTACAGCGAACGGCTGGATTGCATGGTAAAGTGATATCACTATCCCCAAAATGTCCTGGGAACATGCAGCAAAGGGGGCTTTTTCAAGACAGCCAATCGCAACACACTGAGACAGCTAACCAACTGGGCTAATTGCGTATTTCTGAGGGAGGGGCTTCATAGACCCTGGAACTAAACAGCTTGTTTTTATTCAGCAGTGCAGAATAATGGTTAAAAATAATGCTTTAACACATGTTACAGTGTACCCCATAAACACAATCAAACTTTAGAAAACTCTTGATTTACCCCCGCTCTTTAATAAATGAAAAAAACCTCTAAGCCTTTAACCCTAAATATAAAACTTTGTTGTGAGACTTGTCTTGCACCGATTGTGCTGTTACCTTCCTAAAAGATGAGACCTATGATTTACACTACATTCAAATAGTTTTACAGTGTGGCATTTATCACAAGTTAATAGTGTTAACATGAACTGATACAGCTGCATTTAATGCTCATAAAAATGAAATGAACAGTTGTTTAGTGAGCAGACAGACATTATGAGTGCAATGTGATTGTAGTCATTCAGCACAATTCCATCTGTCTGATGCACACACACACAGCACACGCAAACATGCATGCACAACACGCACACACACATGTATGCACATGCACATACGTGCATACATACATATACATAGACACACACATAAGCGCACACACACATACACACATGCATTAGCACACCAGACACACACATGCTTTAATTGAACTATTTCACATTATTGTGTGCAAGTCTCACAAGTCTGAATATTTTCCAGAAGAGATCCACTCACTAACAACGATGTCTATTTTTACTCTGTCTGTTTATTTTGAATTATTTCTGTACGCTGTATTCAAATTTCACACGAGTAGATGAGAGAGAGACAGGCACAGAGAACAAAAAAGAAAGAAAGAGACTAACTAAAAGAATCAGTAAGTGAAGCGATTCGGCTGCTGTAACCATGGTTACAGATTACAAATCTGTCACCCTGAAAGAGTGACACCACGTCTATACTGAGAGTGAGCGAGACCGGCACAGTGATGTAGTTTTGTCACTTTACATTACAACACATGCTCATGGAGACAGGGTGTCACTAATGATGAAGTATGAAGTTCTGGAAAGTACCATAGTACTACTACAGTCATTACTGTGATACTGAGGATCAACTTGTGCACCCTTTTTTGACTTCAAAGCTCCTCAATTGTCCAAAATAATATCTGAAGTCCCCCAATTGCAATTTTAACTTAACAAAAAACTGGCATAACTAGAAAGATATATATTTGTTTTCAGTTGTTTTGTTTTAATGCTTGTTTAGTCATACTGTTAAGTGATCTTGAGGTCTTCTTGCCCTGTCATTGAGAAATTCTGAAGTCTATATGCAGGGGCGCTGCTAAGGATTTTGGGCCCCATGAAAAGAATCTTGACAGGGCCCCCAACACAGGCGAGACTTTTTCATATTAATTTGCATAAAATCATGCGCTTTTATGGTATTTTGACTACCAATGGGGTGAGAAAATTTTACTTGAATTAAGTGTTTAAGAAAAAAGAAATCTTATTTCACAAATTTTTTCTCACCCCATTGGCAGATCATTTTGCTCGTTTTAAGGACAATTTCACTTAAATTGTATATAAATTTGTCTTAAAACTAGACTCATTTACTTAGGTCATTTTGCTCAGGAAGAAAAAGCATCTTAATTTAAGAATTTTTAGATATTTCTACTGAAAACAAGAAAAAAATATAAAGTAAGAAAGTCATTTTTTGCAGTGTTGAATGTTTAAATAAAACTGTGTATTGTTATTTTTTTCCAGCGTTTTCTTTACCTTACATGGGGAGAAAATTGAGTTCCCTTATCATGCACTTTTAACACTAGAGCGGCCACCAGTAGTCATTTTAACCGCAACATTTAAACGTATGCATTGCAAAAAATTATTTTCAAGAAAAAAATAGTATTTTTTTCTTGTTTTCAGTAAAAATATCTAAAAATTATTTAAAAAGTCTGCCAATGGGGTAAGCACATTTTTCTTGAATTTAGTGTTTAAGAAAAAATTTCAAGATTTTTTGCTTACTCCATTGGCAGATTTTTTTGCTTGTTTTATGCACAAAATCCCTTAAATGTAATATTTTTGGTCTAAAAACTAGACTTATTTTCTTGGGTCGTTTTGCTCATCATGAAAAAGCATCTTTATTTAAGAAATTTTAGATATTTTTACTGAAAACAAGACAAAAATCCTAAGAATTTTTTTCTTGAAAATTATTTTTTTGCAGTGTGGTAATTATCTTTAACACTAGAACAAACAAGGCGTCATTTTGACCGTTTGAAATTTGCATAGTCAATAACTTTGTCTAAATAAATCACGTGCATAAATAAACGTGCTTACTTGTCAAAAAATGCTACCGTAGAGACCTGGGGCCTTGTGTACGAAGCGTGCGCGTTAGCACAGAAAAGTGCCGTAGGCTACGATCATTGTCACGGACGGGCGGTCCACTAACAATTTAGGCCTACTTACAAACCCACCTTGGTAACATAATGTCGACCCTTTGCCTCTTTCACTTCTTATTTTTTTCTCTTTCCGTTTTTGACTTCCAGATTTTTTAGGCATTTTCACTTCCTTGTCAGTCAAGTTGATATTCTGCCGGCACTATAAGTGAAGTCAAGCTGTGTTGCCTGGATTATACAATTTGGGCGGACTGAACCATTTTATGACAATTGAGAGGAGGGAAAGGGGCCCACAGACGGTTGTGTTTCCTAAACAAATAAATTTTTTGATACCAGGAAACAGCAAATAGAATAATTTAAAGTTAATAATTTTTACTATAAAATTTTTTTTAGCACCACAATTTTGGGGGCTTCTCTGGGCCCCCTCTTACTAGTGGGCCCCGAGAATTGTCATTGTTTACCCCCCCTTTACAGCACCCCTGTCTATATGAATATAAATTATGGTACATTTACACTATATTGACCTAATAATGTTTGCATTTGACAAACACTTTTTAACGAACATCAGAACCCACAAAAAATAACACTTTTGCATGAGATGTAGGAGTTGTATGTGTGTTCCCTGGGGATCGAACCTGTTACTATTGTGCTGCTACTAGCACACTGCTCTAGCCTTTATGGTACTTTGAAGTATACCATGGTATTGAAGTAAATGTATCATGGTATTTTTCATAGCCAAAGATATTAAAATACCCCAATAGTACCAAGAGATATTAAGACAGTTGGACTGATTTTAGAAGTGGAGATGTAATCGTTATAAAACAGTCAGATAACTGATGTGTGCCATATTTAATAATGTCATTTATTAAAACAGACATAAAAACAGAAGATAACTGTATATCATTAGTACAAAACCTGTTTACCATCAGCACCATGACCTCCAGACAAACATTACATGTGTGGCGAATCATCATCGAGTAAAATTATCAAGCTGTTATAGGTAAACAGCTGGTGTAGGTTGACTGTTTGATGGTCCGTTCATTGATCGAGCGTGAAAACAAAGCTGTTTCTCTGCCTAGTTGGCTAAAAACAACCTCGCTGTTGCCATGGTTTCCAAAAATACATCACATATGTTGGAACCAGAAACATCCGTATTAATGGGGCGATCATTTGAGAGTAAAATATGTTGGTTCTTGGCACTAAAATTATTTATGGAGTATACCTTCAAGTTTATAAAAGCTAACAAGGTATTTTCATGGTAAAAATGCATTTGGACCCTGCTCTGACAGTACTACCATTATATTCCTTTCAGTATGTAAATATTGCATATACATGTTGGGTTATTTTCAACCCAATGTTGGGTCAAAAAGGAAGAAACCCAGCCGTTGGGTTAAATTAACCCAGAAAATGTATATTTATATTTCACCCAAACAACCCAGCATACGTTAAATTACAACCCAATGGGTTCGTCCCCTGTTGACCCAATGCTGGGTTAAAAATAGCATGCAAATATTATTGCCTGCACTTTTTCACAACCAAGTTATTGGTCTTTCGTGATTATTGGAGTATCAGTTACATTTTTTCAAAGCATCAAGATTGTAAAAATAACCCAGGGACAGCATTGGGTCAAAAAGAGACAAACCCAACACGTTAGGTTGAAATTTAACATATGCTGGGTTGTTTCAACTTAAAATGCTGTGGTTGGATCAAATATAAACATTTTCTGGGTAATTTACACCCAATGGTTGCGTTTGTCCCTTTTTGACCCAACACTGGGTTAAAATTAACCCAGCCGTTTTTAAAGCGTACAACCCAGCGTTGGGTCAAAAAGGGACACCCCAACGTGTTAGGTTGTAATTTAAACTATGCTGGGTTGTTTCAACCCATTGGTGGGACAAACATAAACACTTTCTTTGGACCCTGGTAGTACAACAGTTGAGTTCATGCTTTTCTGACCCAAAGCCAAACGTCATTTTTAGAGCGTAGATTTTTTTAGACATTTGTTGGCCTACTGTAAGAATGAAAAGCTAAACAATTATCACTGAGATCATAACTTGGTCTTTGAAGAATTTGAATTGAATAAGAATGTGATGAGTTCATGTTAAAATCTCTGACTTTGAGACACGTCTTTAGGTTATTGGTCTTTTGTGATTATTGAAGTATCAGTTAAATTTTTCAAAGCATCAACTAGATTGCAAAAATAACCCAGACACAGGGTTGGGTCAAAAAGGCACAAACCCAACCCATTGGGTTGTAATTTAACATACCATATGCTGGGTTGTTTTAACCTAAAATGCTGTGTTGTTTAAACCCATTGTTGGATAATTTTCTGGGTTAATTTAACCCAATGGTTGGGTTTGTCCCTTTTTGACCCAACACTGGGTTAAATAACCCAGCATTTTTTAAAGTGCACAACCCAGCGTTGGGTCAAAAAGGGACAAACCCAACCCATCAGGTTGTAATTTAACCTAGGCTGGGTTGTTTAAACCATTGTTGGGACAAACATAAAAATTTTCTGGGTTAATTTTACCCAATGGTTGGGTTTGTACCTTTTTGACCCAACACTGGGTTAAATAACCCAGCATTTTTAAAGTGCACAACCCAGCGTTGGGTCAAAAAGGGACAAACCCAACATGTTGGGTTGTAATTTAACCTATGCTGGGTTATTTAAACCATTGTTGGGACAAACATAAACATTTTCTGGGTTAATTTTACCCAATGGTTGGGTTTGTACCTTTTTGACCCAACACTGGGTTAAATAACCCAGCATTTTTTAAAGTGCACAACCCAGCGTTGGGTCAAAAAGGGACAAACCCAACATGTTGGGTTGTAATTTAACCTATGCTGGGTTGTTTAAATCCATTGTTGGGTCAAAAAGAAACACTTTCTGGGTTAATTTTACCCAATGGTTGGGTTTGTCCCTTTTTGACCCAACACTGGGTTAAATAACCCAGCATTTTTTAAAGTGCACAACCCAGCGTTGGGTCAAAAAGGGACAAACCGAACATGTTGGGTTGTAATTTAACCTATGCTGGGTTGTTTAAACCATTGTTGGGACAAACATAAACATTTTCTGGGTTAGTTTTACCCAATGGTTGGGTTAGTACCTTGTTGACCCAACACTGAGTTGAAAATAACCCAGCATTTTAAATTGCACAACCAACCGGTGGGTCAAAAAAGGACAAACTCAACGCGTTGGGTTGTAATTTAACCTATACTGGGTTGTTTTAACTCTTGTTGTGACAAACATATACAGTTTCTTGGTTAATTTAACCCAACAGCTGGGTTTGTCCTTTTTTGACCCAACGTCAACGTTATTTTTAGAGCAAAGTTTTTTTTGGCCTACTGTAAGAATATAAAGCTGTACAATTATCACTGAGATAGATCATAATTGGGTCTTTGGAGAATTTGATATAGATTTAATGAGATGTGATAGGTTCATGTTTAAATCTCTGACTTTCGCAGAGTCTGAGACATGACTTTAGTTTAAATTACAACCCAACGGATTCCTCCCTTGTTGACCCGACGATGGTTTAAAAATAACCCAGCATTTTTTAGAGTGTACTATGGTATTATCACAGTACTCTTTGTACCAAATAGCATGCAAAAATGATGGCCTGCCTGCACCTTTTTACAACCAAGTTATTGGTCTTTCGTGATTATTGGAGTATCAGTTACATTTTTCAAAGCATCAACTAGATTGTAAAAAAACCCAGGGACAGAGTTGGTTCACAAAAGGACAACCCCAAACTATTTAACCTATTCTGGGTTGTTTTAACCTAAAATGCTGTGTTGTTTTAACCCATCATTGGATCATTTTCTGAGATAATTTAACCCAATGGTTGGGTTTGTACCTTTTTTAAAAAAATAACCCAGCATTTGTTAAAGTGTACAACCCAGTGTTGGGTCAAAAAGGGACAAACCCAACCCATTAGGTTGAAATTTAAACTATGCTGGGTTGTTTCAACCCATTGTTGGGACAAACATAAAAATTTTCTGGGTTAATTTAACCCAATGGTTGGGTTTATCCCTTTTTGACCCAACACTGGGTTGAAGATAACCCATCATTTTTAAAAGTGTAAAACCCAGCGTTGGGTCAAAAAGGGACACCCCAAAGTGTTAGGTTGAAATGTAAACTATGCTGGGTTGTTTCAACCCATTGTTGGGACGAACATAAACATTTTCTGGGTTAATTTAACCCAATGGTTGGGTTTGTCCCTTTTTGACCCAACACTGGCTTGAAAATAACCCAACATTTTTAAAAGTGTAAAACCCACCGTTGGGTCAAAAAGGGACACCCCAAGGTGTTAGGTTGTAATTTAAACTATGCTGGGTTGTTTCTACCCATTGTTGGGACAAACATAAACACTTTCTTGGTTAATTTAACCCAACAGCTGGGTTTGTCCTTTTTGACCCAACGTCAAGAGAATTGTTGGCCTACTGTAAGAATATAAAGCTATACAATTTTCACTGAGATCATAACTTGGTCATTGATATAAATTTGATAAGAATGTGATGAGTTAATGTTAAAATCTCTGACTTTCGCAGATCTGAGGACAGTTTGAGACACGTCTTTACTCATATGTGAGATTACCTGGCTCTTTTTCTCAGGAGTAATATCTGTGACACTGAGACTTAAGCTCTTCATTTGTCTCTGTCTCCATTTACTCCCTTGCTGATGTTTCTGCTCTTACTGTTTATGTAACTGGTCGAAGTTGAAGAGTTTTACTGGACCAACTGCTGCTACTTTATGCAAATATCATGCATAAATATGGTGCAGTGATGCAAGTATCAAATGCCCTCTTTCTTTCAGACCAGCTGGTGCCAATGACAATACTGATTCACAAACACACACGCATGCACACAAGATCTGTATATTATTATTTTTCTGTACACTGTCACAAACGTAGTGGGATGAGATATCATTTAATAAACCCTAGTTATTGAGACGATTCAGTGTGACGTGTGTGTATATGAACTGTACAGTATACGTGTGCATTAAAGACAGAAATGATGTGAGCTCAGCATTGCTTCCTACAGCAGAAAATAAAAAACACGCATCAACAAAAAGGTTAAGCGCATTTATAGAAACACACACAGAAACTCGGCACACTCACACCTTATGTAGGCTAACACACAACACAAACATAACGTCAGACAGACTTCACACCATTTATTGTACTGTCATTTCCTAACTACACTAAAAAAATCATACGAGACACACATCCACACTATTCAGAGTCACAGACAGTCGTGAGCAGACACTATAAACTGATGATGTGTGTGTTTGTCCCTGATCCACTGAAGGCAAAGATCAATTCTGCCCTTCTGACTGAATGATGGCCTGTCCTATTCATCAACGAATCTCTCAGCATCAGCATACATACACAACACACACACACATACACAAACATTTTTCACCAAAGCAGTCAATGTGAACATTTTCTTAGAAAGACGTCAGACACTTGAGACAATTTGTAACTACTTTACCAGGTGACTTATGCGTATGATTGTGTAAAGTCTCATTTTGGTGTAGGGGCTGGATTACTGCTTTTTTCTAATAATTGTTAATAAAAAGTTTTTGTACGATTTACTTCTTACAAATTCATACCAATCATTTAAATATACACATTTGGCAGACGATTTAATTCAAAGTGACCTACAGTGCATTAGGTATTCAATTTTGATCTGCATTTTTTTTTTACAACCAAGTTATTGGTTTTTCGTGATTTTTGAAGTATCAGTTACATTTTTCAAAGCATCAACTAGACTCTAAAAATAACCCCGATATAATGATGGGTCAAAAAGGGACAAACCCAACGCGTTGGGTTGTAATTTAACCTATGCTGTGATGTTTCAACCTAAAATGTTTTGTTGCTTTTACCCATTGTTGGATCAAAACATTTTCTGGGTTAATTTATCCCTATAGTTGGGTTTATCCCTTTTTAAAGTCTACAACCAACCGGTGGGTCAAAAATGGACAAACCCAAACCGTTGGGGTGTAATTTAGCCTATGCTGGGTTGTTTAACCCACCACATTCTAAAAAATGCTGGGTTGTTTTTATCCCAGGGCTGGGTCACTACTATTGGACAGAACACACTGCTGGGATAAAATGACCCAACTGCTGGGTTTTTGTCAATGTTAAAACCCAGCAGTTAGGTTAAAACAACCCAGCATTTTTTAGAGTGCATTGTTGGGACAAACATAAACACTTTCTGGGTTAATTTAACCCAACTGCTGGGTTTGTCCTTAATTTACCCAACGTTAGGTTGAAAATAACCCAGTGTAGATTTTTTAGACAATTTTACCTTTACACATTTGTCAGATGTTTTATTCAAAGCGGGCGAAGGTATTACATTTTTATCTTGGTTTGAACCCATGACCTTTTGAGCTGGTAACGCAATGCTTGATCAACAAGCTATACGTCTTTGCTTGGGAGTGACTACCAATGAAAGCGAAGTAGTGGAGCTCACGTCATCTGTTTTTCATTGGTTACTGCTGTAGACGATTAAGGGGTGGTCACACCAGACTTTGAGCATGTGAATATTTTTTGGACGTTGCTGCGAATATGGACGGGGAAAGCTTCGTCCATCTT
Source organism: Misgurnus anguillicaudatus (assembly GCF_027580225.2). Lineage (NCBI taxonomy): Eukaryota > Metazoa > Chordata > Actinopteri > Cypriniformes > Cobitidae > Misgurnus > Misgurnus anguillicaudatus. The sequence continues at coordinate 30,423,849 of NC_073361.2, read as the reverse complement.
TGCTTTTTAGTAGAGAAAGGTCTCGCCGTGATGTACTGATTTTCTACTGGTCACATGTGCATTTCTGGTCTGATATGAAAGGAAGTCAATGGAACGAAAAGTCTGCCATTTTACTCATTTGTTTGTATTACTAGTACAAACTGAATTAGAATCGCCTCCTGACAACCTTGTTGAAAGAGCTGCCGATGTGCACACAGCTTTAGTCTTGTCAAAATAAAAGTTTTTGATATTCTGATCCCTAGAGTAGATACAACCAAAGACCCTTTAGGAAGGTCCCCCCACATGTTTTTAACACCTCCGGGCAGTTATTTTAGTCATGCAAGACTGAAGTCCCATCTACTTGAATGGGAAAAGACAAATATCTCCAAAAGCAGCTCACGCGACTCTGTACAGAGCCCCTACCTTAGATAATCGTCATTCTAGGGCTAAATCTTATTTGATATGACTCAGGTGCCACCCAACTGGTGAAAATCAGACGTCTGACAAGTCTGAACACTAAGAAAAGTATTATCACACCTATCCTTGATCACAGCATGATACATGTCCTCCTTCATGTCCATAGATCAAATTATAATAAAACCTGAAGGGGGTTTGTTAATTTAACACGGATAAGCAATAGCTGTTGCGTTGTTTCCTTTAACAAGCCCTGCTAATAAGTCAAGAGCACAGAAGTAACACCACAGTATCAATATAATGCAGGATTAACTAAGCCCAGCTAAGATTTTCCTCCAAGAACAAAACTAATTTGCATATATTCATGCATATGTATTCAAAGCAAGCTGTAGTTTGAATCTTGATGAATTCAAACCAAAATGAACTACTCGGATACAGAGGTGTCAGGAAATTGTTATATTAATATAAATGCTGTCATTTAAGACCTAACATGAGATTTTGGTTTGCAAAGAAACCTCAGCGTGAACTTTTTAATTAGATATACTCTGGGTTAAAGGAAAACACCACCGGTTTTTAATATTTTACTATGTACTTACCACAATTTAGACGAGTTAATACATACCTATCTTTTATTAATGCGTGCACTTAATCTTTGTACAGCGCGTGGTGAATGTGTTAGCATTTAGCCTAGCCCCATTCATTCCTTAGGATCCAAACAGGGATGAATTTAAAAGCCACCAAACATTTCCATATTCTCCCTAATTAAAGACTGATACATGAGTAGTTACACGAGTAAGTGTGGTGGCACAAGATAAAACTTTTGTTTGGAGCCATAGGAATGAATGGGGCTAGGCTAAATGCTAACACATTCAAGCAGTGCTTTACAAAGATTAAAAGTGCATGCATTAAAAAAAGATAGGTATGTATTAATTCATCTAAGTTGAGGTAAAAACATAGTAAAATATTGAAAAACAGTGGTGTTTTCCTTTAACAGCTCAGAAATGAGCAAGCAATCTCTAAATGTGTCCCGGGACGAACTCGTTGTTCTAGCTTTTACCCTAAATTTCACGCACACCTCTTTCCCTTCATACAGAGAGAGCAATGCACCCTTGCAGGGTTCAAATTCAAATGAATTGTATGTGCCTTGTATAAATAATGCATTTTCATGAAAAGAATAAAAGAGAAATGAAATGAAAAAATGAAATGAAATGCACCTTTGCAGGGTGAGAATGAGCGCAAAAATAAATCTTGCAAATAGAAATCAAATCTTTATGAAAATAAATGCATGTTAATTGCGCTATTAATGCTTTTCAGATATAAAAACTTTGACTGAGGCCGTACCATTTAATAAGTTACACCTTTGTACCTAAAGGGTGCATATTGGTACCTATACATATCTGTACCTAAATAGTACATTTTAGGAACTTTTTGAATGGTAATTTCCCAGTGACAGCTTTTTTACCTTATTATCTGAGAGTGTATTGAGTATTGATTTTGAGAGACTGATCAGAGATTGATGGATATCTCTCTCGGTTTACTTTAATCAGAAAAGCTGTTTTTTAAGCTTACCACTACTTAAACAATATTAATGGTTAAAAACACACTGAATTTAAAATAAACAGGCTTTAATCTCTACTTAAACAAACTGAACTATATTGCTAAAAAAACTACATTTAATGAAATTAAATAGAGCTCATCTCAAATAAACTGAATAGCTGGGTCACAAATATACATAAAGTTATAGCAGCTTTAAATATATAAAAATATAAAGTTAAATCTATAATACCATACTGGATCAAATAGTAGATAACAGTGGATCATCTTGTGCGATTTACATGCTGTATATTAGCACAAGCACCCAACCGGGTGTTAAGCAGTATCCGTGCCAATGTTTCGTGTAGTAGTATCAGAGTAACAGCCAGGAATTGAACATAAGGACCACGCACACACACTCAACCCATTCATTTCTACTGTCCATCCCATCTTACTCATCCTGCATCCTTCGGCATCGGCCTAGAAACACATCAGCACACACATGCACACAGACGCACAGGAGGATGCAGTAACCATAGCAACCTGCTGCTGCTTCTTCTTACCTGCTCTTGTATGAGCTGAAACAGAGAGCTTCTATCCATATACTGGGCCCTGATGCGCACACATCCACAAAAATAAGGACATATGTGGAAATCACACGGCGAGAGACATACGCACGCCCGCAAACACGCACGTTCGTCGGTCCGTGCGGCACACCTCCCTGATGGGAGCGAGACCACGTGAGATGCACACGCGAAACGTCCAGCGGTGTATCCGCAGGATGAACCTGGTCAGCTCAGCTAGGATCCAATCCAATGCAGGCACCCCAAACCATCCAAAACTATATACTTGTACACCAGAGTGCTTTAACTGCAGATGTTTCCTTGTCAATCTGTTTCCTCTCTTCACTTTCCTTCTTCCACCCTTTCTCAGCTCGCCCGTCTTGTTGTGGTCGTATCGCCCGTACCTACACTATGTGAATCTCTCTCTCTCTCTCTCTATTTCTCACCCTCTCCCCTCTGTCCTCCACAAAGACCGTACTACCTGAATACCAATGAGAAAGGGGAGGGAGGTGGTGCTAGCTAGCCAATCAGAACAGAGAGGGTGTGTCTAAAGAGCTGCAGCTCTCCGTCTACCCTGCAGGAGTCTTAAAAAGAGACTAAACACACAAACACACATTCACTGCAGTGCACACACACATAAAGTACACACATACGCACAAACAGCGCGCAGGCGCGTTCTGCACGCCTAAATCGGACATTAATCACACGCACAGCAGATACTACAAATCTTATTCACATTCCCATGCAGTTCAGTCACTGGGCACATATGCACTTAACAGCTTGATAATCACATACACACTGTCATTCATTAAATCATTCGGATTGGTCATTTTATCCGTGGACAGTTTAATGGTGGTAACAGACTAAAGGATAGAAAGAGAAAACTAAAATGTCTCCATGTTATGCACTGGTGTATAAATAGCTAAAGCTTTGGTGTGGTGCCAATATGTTTTATTATATTTTTCTATTCTTGTTGTTTGAATGCTGCAATAATTTTATATATTTAAGAATTTTTTGATCAGTATGTGTTCAAACCTGTGATGTTTCACGCTGCTAATGCAATGCTCTTCCACTGGAGCATGCATTTATGCATGCATTAAGCATAAATTCAAAGTGATTTACAGCGCATCCAGCTATACATTTTATAACTATGTGCATTAAACCACACAATCACAATGCAAGACTTGATCTTATGTTCAGCCTTCATGTGAGTATGCTGCTCTTCTAGAAATCTGGGTCATATTTGTAGTGCAGTTTGTTTGTGATCGACTCGGTTCACACTAGGATGGTGTTGGATCCTCTCCCAGTCTCTATTAAAACTGTGTCTGTTCCCATATTGTTAACTAGCGGAAGAGAAAATCTCAACAGATTTTAACCTGAAGCTAAACAGACTGTGAAGATGTTGCATTTTTTTTATTTGTTGTGTTTATGATAATCTGCTGTAATTGTTTGTGATTGTATGTAAAGTTTACAATGAAAAGTAAATTTTCGTTTTCTGTAGAGTGGTGATATATGGTTGCCATGTTAAAGATTCTGTAGGTTGCTGGCAGGGTGCTATGGCATTATAAAGATCTCTGAGATGTTTTTGCATGCTGTTAAGTGAAATGTTAAAGAGATAGTTCACATAAAAATGAAAATTATGTCATTATTTTTCTCGTCCTCGTGTTGTTCTAAACCTGTATGAATTTCTTTTTTCTGATGAACACAAAATAAATGATGGTAAGCACACAGCTGATTGTGACCATTGATTCCATAGCAGGAAAACACATATTATGGAAGTATTGTGATAAATTATGTAGAAGATATTTTGATAAATGATGGTGAGAACACAGTTGATGGTACCCATTGAATTCCATCATACTTGTTTTTCCTACTATAGAAGTCAATGGTTACAATCAGCTGTGTGCTTACCATCATTTATTAAAATATCTTCTTTTGTGTTAATCAGAAAAAAAATTCATGCAGACATAAAGATGAAAAAATGATGACAGAATTTTCATTTTTGGATGAACTATCCCTTTAACAATGATCTAAAAATCTAATCTGAAGGTGTATGTTTAAATGCTTGAAATTCTGTAGACAAAAATACAGCTGTGCCAAACAGATTAATTTCTGTTATTAGAAAACAAACCTTTTATTTAATTTTTTAAATAGATGGCATAGACTAAACATTGAATAGAAAACCAGCCAATAAGAGCCCAGATTAAATGTGAACTCCTTCGATATTCTTTAAAAATCATCCTTAGGTGAAACATCAAAAGGTTTCTTGATAAAATGACACGAGTACGGTTTGCAATTTCTAGGCAAAGGGTGTTTTCATTTCAGATTATAAAATATAACCGAGTTTTGATTTATTTTGGATGGTTTTAGTCACCAACATAATTCCCACAGTTACATTTGTGTTATCCCACAGTTTGGACGAGTTTATTATTATTCTGTGATGTGGAAAAACATTATCTAAATAAGGAAAGAGTGAGTGTTTCAAAACTTTTGACTGGTGGTGTCTTGGAATACATTTTACGATCATAAGCATTTATATGGAAGTGTCTATTTAAGGTTGATTAAATGATATTATACTGTAAATCTCTGCATGCTGTTTACCTGCATAATGTAGTGATTTACAGTAGCAGCATGCGGGTGTAACTTCTACAGCATCTGCATTTTGTGCTGGGTGAGATCAATAACGCCGGCCTGACATCAATCCATGCTGGCTTGAACTACTTGACCTTAAAAGAAAGGCAAACAATTCAATTAAAATTATTTTTGTATGGCGATTTGCATTGTTGCAAAGCAGCATTACAGAAAAACATTTTCAAAGAAATGATATGGAAATAAGGACAAAAATAAATTATAGAATAAATATAATGCATGTACATGTTTCTGACACATCATGAAATATGTTTTCCCCAGTAAGCATTATTTAATATAACCATTGTTAGGGCCGTAGCTAGTTATGGGCCCCCACCACCAATATCATATACTGTACGAGATATGAGCATGTAAGCCAGCATGGAACCTAATGATAACCTAAAAATAACAAAACAGATAACTTAAAAATATTGGTTTTACTGAACATCACTAAACACACATAAACTTTTAAAGCTAAATATTTTTATAAATATCAAAACTATGTAAATGAGCCAATCCCTACTGAAAAAAAAACAGCTGAAACCAGCACAAGCTAGTGAGCTGGTCTTAGCTGGTCTCCCAACTTGGTATTGGCTGGTTTTGCTGATGTAGCAAGCTGGTCTAGCTATGTTTTGGTCATGTTTTAAGATGGTCTAGCTGGTTAGACTGGAAGACCAGCTGACCCACCAGCTTGACCAGCTTATGCTGGTCTTAGCTGGATTTTTCAGTAGGGTTAGAAACATTGTTTAAAGCCCTATGCAATTATTGAAGACAAACTAATTCAATAATAAAATGCCACGTTTGTTTATACAATGGCTCAGTTTTTCCAATAGTTGTACCAGTCTGTTATCAAACAGCTTCAGAAATTGAAAAGCATGCAGTTAAATGTAAAAATAAAACCACTTAAATGACTACTTTTCTGAATTTTGGATGAAGATATTATGGTACTGCATAATATATAGTATTTATCAAAGCTAATGAAGGTATCCATCAGTGTGTTGCATTCGTGGTGTCTCTATAACGTTACTGCCGGCAGATCTGTAACGTTAATGCTTTTGACATGCATTGTCTCCCTTTTTCCAGTTTGTTATTCAAAACAAATGTAACGTTATTCACAATAGCGAATAAAAGAAGAGGACTTTGACCGCGTAATCCTTGAGGTCGGAGGCGGGGCTCGCGCCGGTACAGTAACGAGAAAATGATGTGATAGCGGTAGCCGCTAGTCTTCCTATTCCCACAAAAGTAAATCGAGCAGCGATATGACAACGCACTAACCTGTCTTACTAATGGACATCTTAATAGACGGGAATACAACAGGTCTCTCCTTACATCCCTCAGTCAGTCTCGTGCTCTTCCACTGTAAACATCATCATCACATACTTCAACGGCTGCCTCACTCTGATTGGTTCTGTTCACAAGCTGAAGGCGGGACTTATAATTTGATTGGCTCCCTCTGATGTCTGTCACTGACTGATCTGAATAATATAAAAATTCGATTGGTATTGCATTTTTCTGTGCTTTTCATTAGACATAGAACTTATATTAAATATTATAAACAGAATCATAGGCTTCGGAACCATTATATGTGGGTGGGACAGGACCCACCCACTTTTTCTCTAATTTAGCGCATATGTCTGTTCACTTGTCAGAGCGCCGTCACTAAACTCCATTCCACTCGAGAAATGCCGTAATAAATTAAACTCCGTTCCGCGTTTTAGTTACAGCCTTGACGTCCACGCTGCCGCTTTCTCAAATCCACTCCTCTTGGCTCATTTAGAGTCCATATAATTAAAACTCCACTTCGTGTTTTCACTACTTTTGCCTCCTTCGTGCCTGCCTGCGGGCCACGACACGGGTAAGCAAAGCTTTTACGCTACAAAAGCAATTGTTTAAAGGGAACATATCATGAAAATCTGACTTTTCAATGTTTAAGTGCTATAATTGGGTCCCCAGTGCTTCTATCAACCTAAAAAAATAGTTTTGGTAAACCATTCTCAGCAAGCATGTGAAAAAATAGCTCCTTGAAATTTGGCTCCCCTTGTGATGTCAGAAGGAGATAATACCGCCCCTTAATTTGCATTATCCAACCATAGCACTTGCATTTAGTGCAAAGATCAGCTCATTTGCAGTTTAAAGGACACACCCAAAAATGGCACATTTTAACATGTTATGATAAATTATCTATATGGTATTTTGAGCTAAAAATCACATACGTAAACTGGGGACACCTAAGATTTATTTGAAATCTTAAAAAAAGTCTTGTGAAATGTCACCTTTAATTAAAAGGCACCAGAATATAAGAAAATGGCATCTATTCCAGTAAGTGTTTTTTTTTTGCTTCCGATGCCCATGAAATGAATGGAGGCCTGTAGCCTACTTCTGGATTTTGGGGGACCCTCTGGACAGTAAGGGGCCCCTATAATTGTCACAACCTTTCACCCACTAGTGACGGCCCTGACCATACTGTATCTATGATATGAAATTACACCTTTTAATATTATGTTTAGCATATTGTAGATACATTAGAGGCTAAAATAATTGCAATTTGTTTCGTTATATCTAAACATTTCTTTTAGATTTATATGTAAATGATTATTTGTTATACCAACTAAAGAAATAAATCTGCACTCAAACCGTGTGAAAGTTTTGAATATAATGCTTGTCAAATATTTGTGGGCTTCACAAGACTGACCCAGCATATGCATCTGTTGGTGGTGTATCTCAATTCACATGTACAACGTAATGCAGAACAGTGCAGTGCTGCCCTCTACTGGCAAAACAGATGTAAGACATTTTCAATAAGCTACATTTGGCAGTCGGGATGCATACAATATTGCTATTCATACAATTTATCTTACACATTCCTTTATACTGGCCTACTATAACTGCGGTGCTGATTACATTTTAATATAAAATACTAGTATATTTAGTAATACATTCGAAATATTAATTCTAATTAGTTTCCATACTAAAAACAGAAACAGCTAAAACCAGCCTAAGTTGGTAGATGTTTTAAGATGGTCAAGCTGGTGGGTCTAAATCTATTTTGAAAGTGACCAAGCTAAATCATCTTCTTAAACCAAGCTGGTTTAAGTACGGCCTTGCATTAGCCTTACCTTAAAAGAATGCATAAAAATCTTTGACTAACTTAATGCAGCAAAACACATGGATCTTTGTGACCTTTATGTTTTTCCAAAATGTAAAGGCCTGGCCCTTTGATGTTATAACCTGGACTAAAATCTTTTCCTTGTTATTATGAAAAAAAAATATTCTCATAAACATAACACATACAACATACACATGTGACTTACTTTATGGGCTACAGCAGTGAGAATTATTATCATTTGAATAAATCAAAAACTCAAAGCTGAGTTCGTGAGAAGTGCACACACACATCAGATATATGAGCTCCGCATTTGTTCTCTGTCACTCACAATACACACATATGCACGCGCGCACCCATACGTCATTTAAATGGGAACACACGTGCGCGCGCGACCATACTTTAATAAACTGGGAGCGCACAATAGGGCGTTCACGCGTACTATAGTCTGACGTCACGAGTAGCTGTGATATAAGTAAATATGTCTCGTGATGTAAAGGATGGGTCCTGTATAAAACTGAAAGGACGACTCAATATTAATAAAAATGACACCATGGACACACAATGAATGAGCATAATACAGAATCACATTCTGATCGTGAGCATCCCAAAATGTGTTACCTGATAGCTCACTTTCAATTTTTCCATTCATATTTAATCATTCAGCAGACTGAAGGACAACAACAAAAGCTATATAATACAAAAGACAGAAGACAAAATTAGCTGTAAGCCAGCCCAGCAAGCCCTGCTGAAAAAAACAATAAAACCATTACAGAAAATTCTAATGGTTTCCATTAAAATACCAATAGGAACCATTAGCTTTTACCATTAAAACCACTACACTGTAGTGTGTTTTGGGCCATATTCCATTAGAACCAATAAAATTTCCAATAAAACCAATATAATTTTCTGTAATGGTTTTGTTTTTTTCAGCAGGGAGCACATAGCCATTGTTTCACCATTTAGGTTAACGATAGTCCCCATTTCTATCCAAAATAAACTTGAATTTTGTTACATATTCTCTTTGCCAAGATAGCTTGCGAGATGTATGATGTGGTTTCAATTATTTATTTCATTATTTATTTTATTTTCCATAAAATCATGCTTAGTGGTCTATAAAATGTTTACTGACGGCCCAAATTTAGCAGTGTTTAGTCTAGACGTCTGAGCTGTGTTTGGACGGCTATTAGACGTCTTATAAACGCTAAATTGGTTGCTGAGAGCATAATAATAACCATGCAGGCACGTACAGAAGTGTTACTGTGTATTATAAAATTGTTACTGTAGGTACTGTGTAGATTCAATTTCTCCTCTAGGATTAATAGCCTACAGCATGCATCCAAGCACCATAAAGATGATGACTGTATTATTGTGTGTAGGTCACGAATACTTATTGGCCCGTTATTCGTCTATTGTTTAGTAACACTGATGAAATGCACACTTTGAATGTGCTGTTTTCAGCACCAGACACCTGCAGACACCTTGTACTACGTCACACACAAATTCACTATAGGTGTGTAAATGAAAATAGTGAGCAATAAAAAAGATATCACGATTTGTGATTCTCTTTCTAATAACACTGTATTACAATAGAAAGTGGCACATCTGAAGCCACATCTGTTTTATAAAAACGTGTTTTAATAGTTTTGAAAAAGCAACAAAATGTCATCAGTTTCAGTGGTATGCAGAGGCGCGCGCACGATCACTAACTTCAGCACAAAGTTGAACTGAAAATCGTAAATTAATCTGGTTTATCAATCACGGTTTAATTTCTAATATCCTGCGGGTTAATTAAAAGTTGTGGGCTGGTGAAAAAGGCTTTCATTAGATGGAAACACTAAATCCTTAAAAAGAAGAGATTCAAGATGGCGTTCTGACTGAAACACTATCAGCCCTGAAAATGTACATAACAGAAAAAGATTAGGCGACAGAAATAAAACTGATCGACGACCCGTCGGCAGTCTGATCTTAATCGATGACCTGATAAATGATGGGTGCAGAGATGAGTGAAGATTAAGAGATGGGATACGGGTTTCCCTGCCAACAGAGATAACAAAAGAACGCACGAGCGTTTAAAGCATCAGACCAGTTGATCAGACTACATGTGTCTATAACGTGCATAGGTGTAATTAGGTGAAAATGTTTAATCTGAGCACGGTACCGATGGGTTCTGGTCGGTGAAGCTGGTGTTTGGGTTGCTGGCAACTTTCCTAACAGCCAAGCAATTCTCTCTGAGCACTGAGTGTTGGAGCAGCTCGTTTATGTATTATAAGGTTTAAATCGTTCAGATACAAAGCACATAAATAACACCAACACCTCTTGAAATGTGTGAAAATGATCCACAATACGGGAGCCACTTTGATTCGCGCACATTTAATTTATAGAAGGTTTAACAATAAATAATCGGATAAACGTCACGCGGACTCTGTGGCCGGACTGTTTTATTTCGTCAACTATTTCGGCTTATTAAAAACGAACACGACGATTTGCATCAATCAAACTCATCGTGTCCTCTGAAAGGTTGATTGGGCTTTCATGTGCATTCGGTGTCGTCCGGCTCGGTTTCGTCGGTTTGGGTTAATTTTACCTGAATTCTGCAAAATACATCCCGGCTCTCGTCGGTTTGGGCGGATTTTTGTGGAAAAAAAGTTCATGGCTCGAAGATATGACGCCGAAGCGACACAAGCACGTGAAGCCCAAAGCCTCCCCTCTCGGATCGTGGCGCCGACGGGATCGGTACCGAACCAGGCCGCCCGAATTCGGCCGTATTTCGAGGAGGAAGAAACACAAACCAGCCCGCGCAGGTTTCATGGAAGCTCGCTTGATCAGCTGCTGGCAGTTGGTGTTCTCAATCACGTCCGCTTGGAGGCTACATATACAGTACAGGCGCACTTGGACGAATAATATACACACTTTCCGCAGCGCTTTAAATAAACATTTGAATGCGAAGAAAAAACAAATAGGCAGTCGTGACGTGTCTGTAATCTTATTTGCACATTTTTTTCACCAAGTTTGTCAGAGTTTTTGACAGCTCGTTTTTTTTCGGAGCCAAAACTCTTAACCATGGCTGAGACGGCAGCTGCACCCGGTTCCAAGCCCAAGAAGACGAAAAGCTCCAAGAAAGCGACATCGCATCCCAAATACTCAGACATGATCAAAGCGGCCATCGCCGCGGACCGGAGCCGCAGCGGCGCGTCGCGTCAATCCATCCAGAAGTATGTGAAAAACCATTACAAGGTGGGAGACAACGCCGACTCCCAGATCAAACTCGCCCTGAAGCGCCTGGTGGCCAGCGGTCTCCTGCGTCACACCAAGGGCATCGGAGCTTCTGGCTCTTTCAAACTGGCCAAAGCCGAGGACGCCAAGAAGCCCGAGAAACCCAAACCTGCGCCCGTGAAAGTCAAGAAGCCAGCAAAAGCCGCCGCCAAACCCAAAAAGGCCCCCAAGCCCAAAAAAGTGGTCAAGTCCCCGGCGAAAACCAAGAAAGCCGTGGAGAAGAAGGTGAAGAAGGCGGTGGAGAAAAAGAAATCACCCGTCAAAGCCAAGAAAGTTGCCAAGAAGACGAAGGCGAAGGTGGCCAAACCCGCCAAGGCGACCAAAGCCAAGAAGGTGAAAACGGTGAAACCCAAACCCAAAACAGCAGCCAAGAAAACGACCAAAAAGAAGTGAAGGGACTCGGATGCAATCCAGAACTTGGTGTAAATACACTTTTTGAAGCAAATGTTTTTGGTATTTTTGTATGGTCTTCGTGCGCGGACTTCAGCGCATTTCTTTAGAAACTTTTTTTGTGCGCAATTGTGCATCTGTAAAGAAGAGGATTCAAGATCGAAATTGCTTAAGTTATTTATTTTACATTGCCCCAAATGGACATTTAAATCAAACATTGTTGGACACTTATTCAGATATACTAATTCTCTGAAATAAATATATTCTTAGGTTATTCTAGGACTGTAAAAAAATGTCATTGTTTGTATGAAGAACGGTGCTTTATGCTCTATATGAAGAAGGTGTACAGAATTGAACCAACTTAGTAGACGTTTCATTGCTGTTTAATAAAACTGTTATTACGCATCTGTGCATCATTAAACTTTTCTCATTTATGAACTCTGTCCAGTGTTTTATTGCAGCACCATGGAGAGCAGTGGACATATGATATTACTATGAGTATGTTACCATGACACTAATTACAGGGTAGGATGGGGTCTTTGGGGACCACACCCTCCAGCTCAGCGCTTGTAAGCGCATCTTCTGGTTTCAGGTTCATTTGGGCTCATTGTTGCCCCGCAGTGTCTCATAAGTGAACTCCACTGGTTAGCATCAACCTTGGTAAATAGGAATGGGTAATTAACCATTCAATTCTTTTATTTTTTTTATATGCAAAGAAAAGAACACTGCATATAAATATGGAAATATAGGAATATATAAGAATAAAATATAACAAAAAAGAAAATAATTTAGAAAAAAATATTATATATAAAAATATAGTTTTATATATTTTTAATATAATTTTTATATTATATATAAAATAATCAGATATGCATATGAAGGAAAGCTCAATTAGTAAGAAAAATTATATCAATCTTTATATGCTTTTTTAAAATTATGTTTCTATTTATGCGTTTAGAGATTTTACAGTATGAGGAAAACCTTTAAATTTATTATTTGTTCTTGTGAATAAAATATTTACAATGCAATACAAAAAATAACAGTATATAAACAGCATGAACTTAGTTTTGCAAGTCAATTCAACCTACTATTTTAAGTTCTGGCTTGTGAAAAATTGACATAACTTATAAAATCAAGTTTAGATTGTTTAATTGAAAATGTTGCATATTTTTTACACTGATGACAAAACTATTTTTTTGATAAAAGGAGATAACTTAAATTTTCCCAAAGGGATTCAATTCTTGTATAATTCTTATACATTTTAGTTGTATAAATAGCCATATGCTGTAAGAAATGGATGCAAATTTTGTAAAGGTCCAAATATTTTTAGCATGTTTTAAAGAGGCCATGGCACAAGACTTTTTTAAGATGTCAAATAAATCTTTGTGGTGTCCCCAAAGCACATATGCAAAGTTTAAGCTCAAAATACAATATTAATAATTTATTATAGCATGTTAAAATTGCCACTTTGTAGGTGTGTGCAAAAATGTGTCGTTTTGGGTGTGTCCTTTAAAATGCAAATGAGCGGATGAAATTCAAACACTGATCACAATGATGGTGGTTTGTTGCAATTAAAACTCAATTGTGCTTTTCTCTGCACTAAATGGCAGTGCTGTGGTTGGATAGTGCAGATTAAGTGGTGGTATTATTATAATAAGAGCTCCTTATGACATCATAAGGGGAGCAAAACTTCAACAACCTATTTTTTCATGCGCTTGTAGAGAATGGTTTACCAAAACTAAGTTACTGGGTTGATCTTTTTCACATTTTCTAGGTCGATAGAAGCACTGGGGACATAATCATAGCACTTAAACATGGAAAAAGTCAGATTTTCATGGCATGGCCCCTTTAATAAAACACAATGTTTTCTGAAAAATATTTGGACCATAACAATTTACATAGCGCTATTTAAGGTAAATGCAAAAAGCTATAATGTGCAATTAGTGAAAGCTTAAAAGACATTACGAGAAGCTAAAGCACACTTAGGGTCAGTTTCCCGGACAAGGATTAGTTTAATCCAGAACTAGGACATTTAAGTAGTTTTTACAAACAAACCTTATAAAAACAATACTGGTGTACATCTGGAGACTAAGATGTTTTGAAAATAAGGCAGCTCAAACATGCATTTTAGTCTGGGACTAGGATAAGCCCCGTCCGGGAAACCACCGCTTAATCTTGAATCATAATTAAAGTGTTGCTTTTCAAAACTCAAAACGTTTAAGATTACATTGAAAATCTGTTTTTTGTAATGTATAATTAGATTCTTACTTACATTGAAGCTTTAAAAATGCTTTCAACATTCTCAAATCATAATGGGAAAAAGTGGACCATCGGGTTTTTCATGAACTTTGCCAAGTTCAAGTTCTACTGTCAAGGGGACCATATCAAATACTCATGTTTTCTCACATTAAAGTAAAATAAAACAGTCTCATATAATGTCTATAAGGAGGAAAGTTTATCAACTACAGGCAAGAATCTGCTTTGTTAAACAAATGGCATGACTGTTGCCACACAAACACTAAACATCCAAACCCACTGTAAAAAAAAAATGCAACACGAAGTTAAAACAACTTGGTTTTGCAAGTCAATTTAACCTACTAGTTTAAGTTTAAAGTCGCAATGAAATTGAAATGAAAAACTATATATATTTTTTAATATTGTGGCATTATTAACAAATGACTTATCGATTATCGATTAGCAATTAGCAACACGACCCAACTTCAAATGATCCAATCAGATCTCGATGGACAAATTCAAATCCAGCCCTGCCTTATTTCATTTCAGAAGCCGTTTCATTCGGATATACGTCACCAAGGGGAAAATAAGGCAATTGCTACTTCCGTTTCATGGGGACTTTAAACTTAATAAAGTTGACATAACTTAAAAATTCAAGATTAAATTGTTTAACTTAAGTTTTTTAAGTTGAATAACATAAAATATATGTTGATTTGAAAAAATGCTGCACATTTTTTACCGTGATGCATGGACTATATGATCAAAGAAAATGCAACCCATTTAAGATGCGAGAAAGCACAACAAACAAGATAAGCAGGAAAAAAAGCTAGTTTATTACAAAATATTTCAATCCAAGCATCTCATTTCACTTTCATTTAATGTTTAAGATGGAAGACCAAAGCCGACCAGAGAGAAGCCTGCGGTATCTTACAGTTGGGCCCAACATCACATGTAGATGTGATCAGATATTAATACTGAACAATAAAACTTATGAAAATTAACAAAAAACTAAACAAATAGCAAATCGTTTTGTTTCTCAAGAATCTGGTTCCTGTAACAATATAATGGTTCTGAACATGGCCAGGTGCATTTCATCTTAAAATATACTTTAAAATATATTTATAAACACTATTAAACCCTACACTAGTTTTAAAATCAGGAATCATTCACAAACAATTTAGGCAAAAAACAAAGCCACATTTTGGAACAACTGACCGAGTTTAACTCCTCACAAATTTAGCTTTGACGTCTCTGCCATAAAAATAAACACATATACACATTTTTTAAGTCATGGTCCATAAATACAAACGTCCATTTGATGGGCTGGAAGGGGTTATGGTTTATTCTGTTTTAATTTAGTAGAAACACTAAACGTAGCTTAATCAATTAAAGAAATACTCCTGGTTCATCATTACGAAGCGTTTACGCATGCTCTCCATTACCAAAAAAATAATTTCGATTTGATCCACAGTTTACAAAATGAAATTTAGGTCTTGACATTTGTGCATTTGTAAGTCTATAGGACAAACATACCTACTTCCAGTGTAAATGTATAACAGGCAATACACTTATTTGAAGTCGGAGAATTATTATTTGCGAGCGTAACCATGAATATTTCTTTAATTTAAACACTAAAAGGGTTTGAAATGATACTCAAGTATGACCGAGGCAAAACTCCAGCATTGAGAAGTGTCAATCTCTTGGCAATTCGTACGTATTTTACGAGGTGGCGAATTCATACGATCCAACTAATAGCATTCACCCTGTCAGGTTTAGCGGTGGGTTACAGTAGTGTTTTTTCTAATAATCGCACGATTTACTTTGTACAAATTCATTTAAATTAGCCACCTTGCAAAATACGTTGAATTTCAGTAAGATCCGAAGTGTCTACGTATCTCACATATATGCTTCAAGATAAGAACATCCCATATTATATATATTTTTGATTTCAATACATTTCAAGTACTGAAAACATACACCTATCGAATCATTGCATTACACCTACACCAGCACATGAGATCAATTTGAGAAAACATCTTTTGAGGTCAACCAGTAAAAACTTCATGGTTTTCATGCTTCAAGCATCATGGTGAAACTCCATCAATCTGTTTTTAATTTATGTGTATGCGTGTAATACATCAGTCCAACGTAATATCTGGTTAGTCCCTGTGATGTTTTGGGCTTTACCTACCAGTTTAGCCACACATGACTCAGTAAGGAAACGAGGGAGTGTGTGTTTAACTGTATACGCTGCCTGTGACTAGCATGCGTGTCATTATTTGTGTCGACTGAAGGCTCTGTAGACGGCGAAGCCCAACATGGCTGCTATCGTGGTACCCAAAGTCACACGGAGCCAGAAGGAAGTGCTGTTCATGTCTGATCCATTCAGATGTCTGTGGACAGGAAGTGACATAGAGAAGCATGTGAAACAAGATATAAAAGAAGAATAAAATGCTTCGCATATCAAAAGTTTGTGTGTTTATGTACATACGGGTACATGGCGGCCCAGGCGAGTTTGCTGTAGATGTTCGTGTGTGCGTTCGGGAGCAGCGCGGAGAAGCGAAGAGATGAAGGCAGGCGATGTTTGTAACAGAATTCAGATGGGCTCATGCCATGATGCTGTTTCACTTCTACAAGATCCGCTTTAGAGCCGACCACCACACACGGGATCCCGCTGTCCATATAGTGCTGCTACATGCCAAAAAACAAAACAAACACATTTTAGGTCAAAGTGAATTGTGAGTGTAACCCCTTAACTGGCGCTGGATGTAAATTTGAATCTATCACAACAAACTATATATTGTTGGAAAGGTCTTACTGTGCGTTCACACCAGACACAAATCAAGCGTTTAATTGCGCTATTCACAAATAGTTGGACGCTTGAACATTTTGAGTTAATTGCGTCATTTGCCTGTGAAATTTGCAACATTCGTATGTGATATTCGCGTGTGTAGAGCGTTTTTACAACTTACCAGATTGTCCGACCTCACTCCAAGCAAGATCCTTTTGATTCCGGCGTCAATAAAAGTACAAAGATGGGTGATTCTCGCGAAATCCAGATTTAGAAGGTGTCCAGCATCAGAGTTTTTTAAAAAGCAATTTGAAGCCATTTTTTTGCACATATAAGATTAAGGTCTGAACTTACTATAACCATTATTTTTAGAGGATTTAAAACATATTTCCTATAAAATTATTTCTTTTTTTAGATTATCATTCTCAAAAATGATCATTACAGCAACATGATATTACATTAAATATATGCATTTACAAACTCATGTTTCGGTAATGAGAGCTAAAAAGTTGTCTAGGTACTACAACAAACAAAATTTCAACTTTTATCTGGAGAGAAAAAATAAGAACTGTTTACATGGTAGCCATCTTGAGTGTTACAGTCAATAATGTCCCTTCCAACTATTTTTTTTTTGTGAAAATGTTAGTTCATTGAGGGCTTAAACAATGATTGAAAATTGTTGCGGAGGATGACAAAAATTTTCTTGGACACATTTATATTCCTTATTTTTGTCTCTACATTTACCATAGATCACCAAATATCACATGTTTCTTTACTGTAAATGTTGATAGTATAACATACACTGAAGCTTTTTATTTTTTTTAGATTTTTAATTATAAATATTTCCATGTCAAAAAACTCAAATCCAGTCATGGACACGTTGCGGTGATGAACATTTTTCCCCTTAAATGTGAAAAAACAACAAAATTGGTTTGTATGATGTCATTTGAAATCATGTGCAAAAGAATACGTGAAGAGATGTTTGTAACTGTATGCTTCTTATTTTGATAGCATTTACTTTTTTAATCAAAATGTTTCATGACACCTCATAAGTCTAATTTTGCGAGAATCACCCAGATGTGTCATACAAGTGTCCACATACAGCAAAGATGACTTTGTCCTCCATTGTCGTTTTGTATTTCTTCCTCAGCTCGCTACGTCGTAATTACGTCAGTACAAGCTCCTGATTGGTTAACGTGGCGGCAATATCCGCCAAAGTTCAGATTTTCAACTCGTGCGATTCCTGCTAATCACGCGTCCAATGCCCTAAACTCTCAATTCGGGGCTGCAATGATTAATCGTGCAAATATGCGTTTTCTCAATGAATGAATTTCAATGAATTACAGTGAAATCCCGGCACATCTCAAAGCCAGGGGGCGCTCTTGTGCAGAAACTCCCTTTGTGCCATAGAAGAAGTAGCATTACAAACGCTATTTCCAAAAATGTGTAGAGGAAAATTTATATCGCTGTTCTTCAAATTGTTTCAGGTATTTTCATGATAATAAAGAATATTTTGAATGATTTTGTTTAACGAGTGTTGCTTTTTTAAATGCACGTTATAAACAAGTCCGACTCATAATGATTTTAGATTGATAAGGACTTCCTCCTGACCAAATGCCGTAGTACACGCACAAGCTGTGCATGAAACAAAGAATCGATTCAAAATTGATCCTGAATCTGTTTCAGATGGATTTTTAATGGGACATGCAATTAATCCTTACAGCCCTACACGCACCTTATTTGTTAATCACTCGTGCTTAACGCTTTATCCACGTCCGGTGTTAAGGCACCATAAGAATGTAGCTTTCATATTTTAAAACATTTTAGCAGTAATAATAATGCAGTGACAGTAATTTTTTAATTTGTGACAAGAGTATGCAGTAAATCGTTGACACCTAGTGGCCGTTGTTGGTAAAACCACTAAAAGTGTGACACAAACCTCATTTTATGTATTTATGTATAAACTATATACTTTATTGCATTATTTGTATTACAATAAATGTAAACTGCTATAACAATTTCATATTTCAAATATTTACTTTCAGACACATCTGTGAAAAACTTTAAAGTGTCTTCTTTATAACAAGACCAAGATTAGGTTTCTACACAAAAAAATTTTTTATATTAATTTGACGGTGTACATCATCTTTTCATGAGTGTTTGTTTGCAGCAAGTCGAAACATTTTTTTTAATAACACCAAAGCAATTTATTTACAATTCGAATTTTGATGCATTTATAAATGCAACTGAAGTCAGCATTTTACATATGAGTGATGTCATACCTTATATATACTAGCACAGTAGTTGAATGAGTCCGGGTCGCTGACGTCATACATCAGACACGCTACGTCACATGCAGCATCCGCTGCTTTTAAAAACTCTGTTTCCACATCCACCTCTTCCAACTACGAGAAACAACACACGGGTCAGATGGGAACTTATAAATGGTAGTTTGGGTAAGTTGAGATGACACTTACAATGAGATATTTCTCCTGATTGGATACCGAGACAGTGTTGATGGCGTAAACCGAAGGAGGACCGGGGTTGCGTTCCTTTCTCTGTAAATAAACACAAATTTGTAAATAGTTTGTATGTTTAATAAGCAAAAACTTAGAATTACAAAATGGATAAACAAACAAAAAATATAAAAAATATCAAACTAAAACTGCTAAAAAAAGACAAGTACTGGTCTTTGGTGATAAAAAGTTAAAAACCATTTATTTTTCGATTTGTAATGTGCATTTTAATAATTTTCTTTTAAAAAAAAAATTTAATCTCAAGATATTTTGTCAATCTCTTATTTTTATTCTCATCATCCACCCACAGATCCCACACCAAACATCTGTCATCAAATCTATTCTTACTGGAAATCATTTTGTGTGTCATCACGGTGAAAACAGTCCTAAAAAAGGACAAAGTCAAGGACAAACTGAAATATTGCGAGCCGATTCCTCACCACAACGTTCCGCTTGAGGAAAGCCTGAAGGAAGTCTGTCTTTCCTGTTCCACGAGGACCGATCACTTTACAGAGGAACACGTTTCGTTGAGTCTGTCTTTTATCCAGATCTATCTCCTTTTCTCTCGTCACTACACACACATGAAAAAGACAAAAACTCTTCAATATCAGCGAGTTTTGGCTTCGCAGAGTTTCACAGTCAGACTCGATTACCGGTTACGGCGGAGGTCTGAGATTCTCGCTCCATCAGAATCGGGTAGCCAAGATAGCCAAGATGCTCCAGACATCGGTGGACGTCAAGGTACGCTGATAACCTGCAAAAGATCACAACTCCATTTAAATACTTAAATAAAAATTTGATTTATTAAACGGCTGCTTTTCATGACAATCATTTTTGTTTCAGCAGCAACAACATAAACAAACTGTTACTCACATCCACTGGCAGAAGTATCCGTGTTGGGAGATGTAGCTCTCCTCTGTTATAGGGACATTACTGTACACCGCCGGACCCCAGGGCATGTAGGGTAAAACACCAAACAGATTCTTCAGTTCAGCCGGAGAGAGAGCTAAATCTTTATCCTACAGGACACACACAGATAACCATTAAACTAGACCAATAAACTAACGCTACCACCTTCTGTCAAGTACTTTAGTTCTCACCTCATCATATTTATCAAAGAGCTTCTGCAGGAACTGTTGACCCAAATGATTCAACTCTGTCGTACAACCGACAGGAACTCGTAACCTGGAGAGACACGGGCAAATCTGTTGATACACTAGTGCGATCAAATACAAATACACACATGTACTGCGCATACGTACGGTGGATATAGGTAATCATCGGTCAGGTCCAGTGTGTCATCATAACCAAATTTACGCAGGATGGTCCAGGTGGTCTCATGACGTCCTCTCTGTATAAACAGCGTGTTCAAGAAAAGGAACCCTGCAGAACACACAAGAGGATGGGAAATAACAACATATTGCTAAAATAAACAAGTATGTAAGTGTTTAAGTGTTCCTGAAGCTCACTGCTAAAGCATAAAGGTTTGTGGGTTTGATCCCAGGAAACACATGTGCTGTAAAAATGTATACTTTGTAATGCACTGCAAGTCGTTGCGGATAAAAGCGTCTGCCAATATCAAAAATTTAAATGGGCAATTGCATCCAAATGTCAACATCAGCATAAAGGTTTTTAATCATAATGATATCTCAGATGTCAATATTTAGTGGTTTAAATATCCCTGCAAAGTTATTATTTTATTATTTTTCATAGTTGGGTGATTCTTGCGAAATTAGACTTATGTCTATGAAACATTTTGATAAAAAAGTAAATGCTATCAAAATAAGAAGCATACAGTTACAAACATCTCTTCACGTACTATTTTGCAGATGATTTCAAATGACATCATACAAACCAATTTTGTTGTTTTTTCCACATTTAAGGGGAAAATGTTCATTACCGCAACATGTCCATGACTGGATTTGGGTTATTTGACATGGAAATATTTATAATTAAAAAATCTAAAAAGCTTTAGTGCATGTTATACTATAAACATTTACAGTAAAGAAACATGTGGTGTTTGGTGATCATTGGTAAATGTAGAGACAAAAATAAGGAATATAAATGTGTCCAAGACCAATTTTTCTCATCCTCCGCAACAATTTCCTATCATTGTTTCAGC
Source organism: Misgurnus anguillicaudatus (assembly GCF_027580225.2). Lineage (NCBI taxonomy): Eukaryota > Metazoa > Chordata > Actinopteri > Cypriniformes > Cobitidae > Misgurnus > Misgurnus anguillicaudatus. The sequence continues at coordinate 30,402,299 of NC_073361.2, read as the reverse complement.
CCTCAATGAACTAACATTTTTAAAAGAATTGTTGGAAGGGACATAATTGACTGTGACACTCAAGATGGCTACCAGGTAAGCAGTTCTTATTTTTTCTCTCTAGATAAAAGTTGAAATTTTGTTCGTCATAGTACCTGGACAACTTTTTAGTTCTCATTACCGAAACATGAGTTTGTAAATGCATACATTTAATTGAATATCATGTTGCGGTAATGATCATTTTTGATAATGATAATCTAAAAAAAGTCAATAATTCTATAGGAAATATTTTTTAAATCCTCTAAAAATAATGGTAAGTCTAAGTTCAGACCTTAATCTTATATGTGCAAAAAAATTGGGCTTCAACTTTTTTTTATTCTGATGCTGGACACCTTCTAAATCTGGATTTCGTGAGAATCACTCAGTTAAGTAAATGCACATTTCTGAATTGTCATGTTAATAATGGAGTAATGTCACATTCATAACACGTTTAAAAAAAAATGTGCGCATAAAAATGTAAATAAATTTGATTGTTCATTAAGGAGCTGTGCCTTCTCCATTTGTTAGGTATTATTGTTTTTGGTTTGTGCATTTTAATTAATAGAAATCCTACAAAGTATGTTGTCTCCCAAAAACGTGTGTCCTTTTTTGTCACATCCATATCTCATGCATTTTTTCCCTAATCTAAAATAAAAAACATGAGTATAGACCAGACGTCCCCAAACCTTTAATTCTGCTACCCATTTAGATGGGTATAATCTATACCAGGACCCTCAAACATATTTTAAAATATAAATATGAGGAAAATAATCTTTTTTTGTAACAAAAAGTCGTTTTTATTTTCCGTGTCATGTTATAAATGAAATGTAAGTTTAATTGCAGTATCGAAATAACTTATGGTATATCATATTAAAATCATTGTAGCAAAGCGACCCACAGTTTGAAAACCCCTGGTATAGACTATCATCGGTGGTTTAGCAAAATATAAACAGAAGATTTAATATATTGGTAATAAAAACATCCTCTAAGAATTTACGTTTTAAGTTTTGACTACAAATGTCACATCCATAACACTGGAATTGCTCAAACGTATATTCACAAAGCAACTCTGTATTTTGTAAAATTACAGCCAAAACAAAAAAGGAAACCATGAAACCGATATGGCACTGAAATGCCAAGATGAGCTTGAAATAAAAACAAAAATAACCGCTTCATAGTTGCAGCTCCCAAAACTTTGTTTTTCCTTACACTGGAAAAAAGCCTTTTGGAAAAGGATGCTGAATATTTGTTTAATGAGTCACATTCACCTGTTTCCTGTTGCTGTGTCAGGAATCTGAGAGTGTGCAGGTTTAACTCTACTAGCAACATTTTGCAAATGTCCTCGGATATAAAGTCTGATAAATCAAATGCTTTACTTTAAATCTACAGATGTGAACAGGTTCGTGTGAGAGATTTTAGAGGAGAGACAATAACAAATGCATGCGTGTTTGTGTACATGGGTGACGATCATATAATTGCAGGTACATTTGACATCTAAAAGCACCATTCAGACAGGATTAGCTTTCCAAATGATGTTTGAGTTTCACTGTGTCCCACACGGTGTCTGTGATTTTATGTACCGATTCGGACGAGACCAAAATTGAAAGGCTATTCCAGAGGTGGGAGTGCCAGTTCGTGTCTTTGGGTCACATGCTCTGGATACGCGTTTGTATTTTTGCTTTAAATTTAAATTATTACAGAACATGTAAGTTACCAATCAAAATAACGTATACAAATCCTACTAAAGTAGCCTACGGGGCGGTTTCCCAGACAGGGTTTATCCTAATCCCAGACTAAAATGCATGATTGAGCTGCTTTAATTTAAAAAAACCTTGTCCTGTTAAATTTTAACATATTTCGGTGACATTGTTATGTCTTAAGATTCACACCTGTAGTGTTTTTTGTAAGGTATGTTTGTAAAAACTTCTTAAATGACCTTATATAAATGAGGCCTAGTCTTGGATTAACCTAAACCCTGTCTGGGAAACTGCCCCTGTGTGTTTTATACTTTCTGCTGAAAATTAAATGAGTTTCTTACCTGATATTACAGTGGCTTAACAGTGTACGAGATTTGGGTCGTCTTGATTTAATTTCTTTTTATTCCACCGAATAGAAAAAAAACATCCATGTCTGAATTAATGGGATGCAGGGTGCGCGGGGCAAAAACTAAGTTATAACACGAACTGTTTACATTGTTGCACAGGGTTGAGCAATTTGTTTTTGCCATATTGATTTAATGCTGCCAAAAGACGTTCCCGCAAATTATTGTAAATGTATAATGTTTTTCCAGAGAGTTATTGATGAACGAGAGTTTTGGTGTCATGCAGGTACATTTTTTCATCATGTTTTTATTCGGTTTCTAAGTTGGGTGTGTAAGATACCAAATCCAATGCTATGTCATATTAATCAGTGTCTTGTTGACTAAAACACAGCATTGTTTTGAAATATGTTTGCAAATCTTAGCAACTTTTTTTGTGGGTTTGAAAATATTTTGACCCAGGGGGGTTAATTGTAACGCTGTGTTAACTAACCCCTCAGCCCTTATGATATGAAAAGCGCTAATGTTAGCGTAATTCTTGCCGTTGTTTTAAGTACACTACACACTAATGATTGCTGGCTGCCAACAAAATAAATATGCCGGTCTTATCAAAAATCGTGTGTCAAATTTATTTTTGTTCATATCTTTAATATTGATTGAATAAGGTCACATCAAAAATTGAAATGGCTAAAATCAGACTTTGATTTTTATTATCTCAGAATTTGATTTTGAAACTGTAGTATGGTTATTACAGACTGGGTCACATATAAAAAAAATTTTTTGTCATAATTGTGCTGCTTTTCTCACATATTTAGACATTTGTATCCATTTATAATTGACCTATTGTTAGAAAAGGGCTTGATGAATGAATACAGTGTGGATATCTGTCTATTATAGACACACATATAAACAATATCCACTTCAAGTATATAGACAAAATAGTATTGAAATATTTGCATGCAAACTTAATTTTTAGTAAGTGTTACAACTAACCCCCTGCTTGTTACAACGAACCCCACCTATGGGGTCACGTTTGGTGTAATTGTCCAAGAATGGTAAGTAATAGAAACAAACTTCAACTGTTTATTTGTAGCAGAGATGTGTGTGTTGCTTGTCTAAAAATATAATCAATCAAACTCATATTTTTTGAATGATTGAGCCAAAACCAAAAAGTGTTGTGCCCCACTCTCCCCTACAACATACGTTAGTAAGACCTTGCGGCAGATCACGTTGGCCAAAACACGTAAAAAAACGCATTTTCAAAAGATATTGCTGGCAAACACAGACATTCATTTGCATTCGGACGGGATAACACATTTTTAGAGGACCTCGAAAAACAGTAGGTGGGTGATTCTCACGAAACCATTGAAACACCACGGCACTAATGATTTTAGCTTTAAAATGTGTAATATAGTAACATTAAAAAGCATCAGAATTAACACAATACTGTGTTCTACCTTGCACAATGTGTGATTTCAACATAAGAATTTATAATTGTAAATTTTATCTCATTTTTTGTTGAAATTCTCATTACCGCAATGTGTCCGGCTGTGTTTGAATATGCGTTATGTTGTAATTTAATCAAAGTAACACAAAAATATTAAGAAAAAAAAATAAATGGATGTTTTGCTAGACTACTTTAGATGACAGAAAAAATATTTACTGAATATTCATGTATAATAATAATGAAGAAAAATGAGGAAAATGATGTGTCCATGCCTGATGTTCTCATCCTCCGCAACACATTTTGAGAACAGTTTAAGCACACATACAGAATTTAAATAAAGTTTGATTTTGAGTGACCAAGCACATGGACCAGTTACTTCAAGATGGCTACCAGGTAAGATCATTTTTTTACAGTTAATTTGAAATATTGTCTTGTCAGAATGCTTACATGACATTTTGATTATCATTACCGCAACAGATGCTTATTAAATGTTAATTTAATTAATAGAAGCATAATACTTTGATTTTAAATGCATGTGCAGAATCTCCAAATTATGTTCTTTCAGGTTTGTCATGTCATTTTGAAAATATGTCAGTGTTGATGTTTTCTGACTGTTGCGGTAATGAGATTTTTTAGGATTAATTTTTTAAATTATGTTACAAAAAGTGTTAAATGATAAGTAAAAGTTTTTAAATTAATGTTCCCATTTACTCCAGACTTTGCTTTTCAATGTCTGGTGGGAAAAAAAATAAATTTAAGCAATTTTTACATTTTCATGCTTGACATTTTTAAAACCAAGTTTTCGTGAGAATCACCCAGGTACATTTCTGAGGAAAGATGTTCGGCACTAAAACATAAAGCAACAGCAGGTAATCTAGATACATTTTTGAACAATGCTGTGTGTGTGTTACCATTAAGTGTGAGTCCATTGTCCTGGACTCCATCGCTGGTGTTTTTCCACACGACTGTTTTTACGTCCTCTAGGGCCTGAGGAGCCAGTGGATTCCCAAAGCACAGTTTCTACGCACACACACATTTTGATCTCATTATACCATTGACACACAAACTTTTGTATTATTACTACAAACATATCCGTAAAAAGCTGATACAGGTGGGACTCAGATAACCGTACAATCACTTTAGATGTTTACTCACCTGGAAACAGTTGAGTTCAGCATCACTGAGTATGTGATCGTTGTCCTGATCCGAGATACTGAAGATCCGACTGAGAGCTCGGACGCACTGTGGCTTCAGCTACACAAACAACACAACATACAAAGAAATGAGAAAACATATGAGAATAGGAGTAAAGGTGCAGAAGTGTTTGTGCGTACCTGTTTGTCCTCAGGGTCATACAGAGGAGCAGTCGGGTGCAAAACGGCTTTCTGGGCGTAATAGAAAAGCTCAGAAATATTCTTCAGATTTTTAGCCGAGCACTGCAGACACACAAACAGTCATGTTATCATTGTAATCCTACGTTGCAAAACGTGTGTTTAACTATCAAGGTTTTCTAACCAGCTGCCGGAATGTTAAAACATGCCCACGATGATGACAAATATACTACTTGGCAAGCAGTAGGTTTTTAAACTCATCTTGTAGGCGATATATACATTTGTTAATAAAAACCAACACACAAATTACAGGTACAAGTACACATACGCTAATCTAAACATTAAATGCTCATATGACAGTGATCCTGACCTCTACACAGGTCTCTATCTCTGAAAACTGGTTCATGATGGGAAGAATGGCTTCCATTGAGCTTCCAGAACGCATGTCAGACTTGTTGCCCACGAGGATGATGGGAATCCTGTAGGACCAGGACAGATGTTTTAATAGGAAGACTAAAAGCAGATGTACTTACATCGCATCGCAGCACAATTCAAAACATACTTGCTGCCTTTTTCTGCACCTCCATTAACCAGCGGAATCCATTTAGTCCTGATCTGATAGACAATAAAATCAGTTAGGATGGAGAAAAGACGACATAAAAAGACTGAAATAAGATGAAAAACTCTGAGATAACAGATACCTTGTCAATGGTTTCATCTTGCGTGACATCATAAACCACACAAACAACGTTGGCCTATGAAAAACAATTATATTCATAAACAACTACTTCAAACCAACTGTTTGGGATATTAAGAGAAAACGCTTCTAATACTGCGTTCCCACCAGTCGCGGTAGAGGCGTCAAGCGCGAGTGATTTCAATGTTAAGTCAATGCGAAGACGCGTTGACGTGCGTCTGGAGGTCTCGCAGCGCGTCTGAGGCGTTTTCGCACGTGTAGTTTGCGCGATTTGGGTGTTGCCGTGGGAAACGCGCGAGTTGAAAAATGTGAACTTTTGCAGAAAAATGTGCCACGTTAACCAATCAGGAGCTTGCTCTAGTAGTGACGTAATTACAGAAAGCGAGCGGAGTCGCAAAAGCCCCTCACATGACGCGAATTTCCGCGTGAATGTCTCGATGAGTAGAATTTCACGCGCGGATGAAGCGTGTAAACTTAAAATGTTCAAGCGGCAAACTAGACGAGGTAGACACGAATTTGACGCCTCAAATGCGGCTGGTGTGAACCCACGGTAATGATGAGTTTATGTGGTAATCCATATTTCCGCTATTATCCACCATGTGGCGCTCTTACACAACTTATAAAACACTGAAGCATTCACGGTTGTGATGATTGTGTATGTTTTGACCATCATTCTGAACCTGATCTCTAATAAAAGTCCTTTACAAAAATGCAATTATCTCAGCATTTTGCTCAAAATGTTGTACTTTTAAAGAAACCTACCCATATTTCAAAGCTAATAAAATAAAAACAAATGAAGATAGGATGAAACTTTTATTTTGTTGTTGTTTGTAAGCAGATGGTCTGTTCTTTCAATTGATATATTGTATGTTTATATATTTAAAACATTTTCTGGAAAGCTTTAAACTTTTGTGAATATCATAAAAAATGCTGGCGCTAGCTGGCAACTTTTTTTAAAATGCTGGTGGGAAAGAGTTCATGTTTTACTCGTCGCCTGCCAAAAAAATCCATTAAAGGGGACATTTCACAAGACTTTTTAAGACGTTGAATAAATCTTTGGTGTCCTCAGAGTACATATGTGAAGTTTTAGCTCTAAACATCATATAGATCATTTATTATAGCAAGTTAAAATTGCACTTTGTAGGTATTTGCAAAAATGTTTTTTGAGTGTGTCCATTTAAATGCAAATGAGCTGATCTCTGCACTAAATGGCAGTGCTGTGGTTGGATAATGCAGATTAAGGGGCAGTATTATTATAATAAGAACCCCCACTGACATCACAAGGGGAGCCAAATTTCAATAAGCTATTTTTTCACATGCTTGCAGAGAATGGTTTACCAAAACTAAGTTACTGGGTTGATCTTTATCACATTTTCTAGGTTAATAAAAGCACTGTGGACCCAATTATAACACTTAAACATGAAAACGTCTGATTTTCATAATATGTGCCCTTTAAAAATAATGATAACAATTTTGTTGCCAACAAACACAGCAAATATATTACTTGTTTAGATTACTTTTTTCATATATGTATGCCTTTAAAGATGTAGGCCTACTTTTACAGAAAATTACTCCACAAATAACTGCAATTTCATGATTTAAACAGAGATGGCAATAGAGAGGCAAAAGTTACATAGTGCAGCTTTAAATATAAAACTTTATAGTTACTAAGCTTGGTGTAAATTGGTCTTTACACTCTTTTACATTTAAAATCATCAAACCCTTTTAAAAACAGTAAATTTGCTGTCATTTCATTAAAAGTGAAAACAGATTTACGATTAAAAGACACAATTCAGTCTCACCTTTACGATCTCTTCCCTCAACACTTCATCAGACTGCTCAGTTTCTGCAAATAAGCATTAGTAGAGTATTAGTAAAACATTACACATCAAACAATACAAATATTTTCGACAAGCACAGATTACCTGAATAATCGACTATGTGTGTGGGTACTTTCTCAGGTGTGACATCGGCAGGTATGGTGATCTCTTCTGCACGGAGGGGAACCTGACAGATCCAAAACACTCGTTCTCAATACACAGTAACATACAGGAGTGATGCTGTATTAACAACAGAGGAAAAACTCACCTGCTCGGGAAACTCCTCTCCAACCAGAGACATGATGAGAGAGGTTTTACCCACTTTGGCTGGAAGGAATGAGAGAAACTATTAATAGATAATTAAACTGTGTAGATGATGATATATTAAATGGGTGATTCTCACGAAACCATTGAAACGCCACAGCACTAATGATTTTAGCTTTAAAATGTGTAATATAGTTGCATTAAAAAGCATCAGAATGAACACAATAATGTGTTCTACCTTGCACAATGTGTGATTTCAATATAAGAATTTATAATTGGAAATTTTATCGAATTTTCTGCTGAAATTCTCATTACCGCAATGTGTCCGGCTGTGTTTGAACATGCGTTATGTTGTAATTTAATCAAATTAACACAAAAACATTAAGAAAAAAAATAAATGGATGTTTTGCTAGACTACTTTAGATGACAGAAAAAATATTTACTGAATATTCATGTATAATAATAATAAAGAAAAATTAGGAAAATGATGTGTCATCCTGATGTTCTCATCCTCCGCAACACTTTTTGAGAACAGTTTAAGAGCACATACAGAATTTTAATAAAGTTTGATTTTGAGTGACCAAGCACATGGACCAGTTACTTCAAGATGGCTACCAGGTAAGATCATTTTTTTTACAGTTAATTTGAAATATTGTCAAAATATATAATCAAAATGCTTACACGACATTTTGATTATCATTACCGCAACAGATGCTTATTAAATGTTAATTTAATTAATAGAAGCATAATACTTTGATTTTAAATGCATGTGCAGAATCTCCAAATTATGTTTTCTTCAGGTTTGTCATGTCATTTTGAAAATATGTCAGTGTTGATGTTTTCTGACTGTTGCGGTAATGAGATTTTTTAGGACTAATTTTTTAAATTATGTTACAAAAAGTGTTAAATGATAAGTAAAAGTTTTTAAATTAATGTTCCCATTTACTCCAGACTTTGTTTTTCAATGTCTGGTGGGAAAAAAGTAAATTTAAGCAATTTCTACATTTTCATGCTTGACATTTTTAAAACCAAGTTTTCGTGAGAATCACCCAAATATGGTAGGAAAACCATAAAAAATGTTAATTTAAAAGAAATGCATGCAGTTATTTTTCAATGGACTCGAATTGAACCTTCTGGAATATTTGGCAATAAATAGAGACTCTGTGGATACGTGCATGATGTCACACGTTTTTGTTTGGTGATTTATTGACACTACAAGCTCGTTTGATGTTTAACGAAGTGCAAACTCCACGCCCTGATAGTTACCATAGCAACCACCACATAATCCATCATTTAACAGCATTATTGTATGAATTCACATTAAATCAATGTTTTTTAGAAATACACGTAAAGTACTGAATCTAAAGGATGTTAGCAGTATGGTTTCAATTAGAAAACTTTTCTAAACCTCTTAAAATGTAAACTGCATGCAAAACAAATAAGTATCCATCTAATAAATAAGACGACACAAAGTTTGTTTGATTGTTCAGTTTTGTTAAATTAAAATGTCTGATAAATCAACATTAATACTAAAGCAATATTTCCTGTCAAAAAACTTTTGTAAATCCACTTAAGTATCATTAGCCAATAATCTGTAAATAACTTCAAGCTAAAGTGAACCCGATGCATAAACATGATGTGAGCATATCGTAAATCACTAAATAAACTCATAATTCAAGAGCATGTTGTGTTTATTTTTGTGTGTGTTCCTGCAAGAGCTCAAGGTTGTGGGTTAGCACTCGTGCCTTCATTAAAATGACACATTTCATTTGACATTACATTTAAAAACAACTTACGTTCCCCCAGCAGCAGTATCCGGACATCGCGTTTCATTTCACCCCGCTCTTTATTTAACTCTGCGACAGGTTACGTTTATATTTTGCTAAAAGTTCAAATCAATTCAAAGCTCTGTGCTAGTTTCTCGCTAGCCCCATTCCATTCAGAGAAACTGGCGGCGCTGCAGACTTCCGGTTCGAGCCAAAATGGAGCGCCCTCTACTGAAAGACAAGCGACGTGACGCCAACGGGGACCTCTTTATTTTATGACACATTTTTATAAAATGTTTAAAGAAAAAATATATTTTCATTGTCTATTTAACATGGACAAGTTTAAAATAATTAAGGATTTAAAAAAAAAATCCAGCAACATTGAAGAAGTTAGAAAAAATGTATTCACAAGAGTTATAACTGTTTATCTAATATTTGTTAATAATATCACATAATATTAACCATTTCTCTCACATTAAGGTATTAAATGCAGACCAATTAGTGTATAGATATCCCAAAATTGTTCAAAATTTATTAAAAATGATTACAAATACTAAAAATGAATAAAACATCTCATATTGATAACTTAAAAGTTCAAGTCATACTCACAGAACAAGATGTCAAACTATTCAAGAGTATCAGTCAACCCTAGAAACTTCTTGTGCAACTAACCAACATAAAACCAAAATCCACACCCCTACAGAATAATTGTGAGGGATTAAACTGTTGTGTAACAGTAGTAGTGTAATTTGAACATGTGTTGTGTATAGGTGTCAATGTTATAAGCCATGTACAGTCCACAGTAAGAGCTCATTGTGAGCCACGGTAAACAGCTGTGATCCAGACCAGCTGAAGCTACACACATCAACAGAGTCACTGTGAGATGAGAAATCCTGAAAACGGCCGCTGGAGGAATGGATCAACTTCAACACACGCTCTGAAACACAACAACAACAATTAGATGTTGACCATCATATACATAAATCCATAAAAAAAAACAATCAAAACAGCTATTAAATACACACTCACATTTCTTAAAATACATACATGCATGTGTATGTATTTATATATACAAAGTAATTACACACAGTGCACACACATATATTATGCAAAATTTGTCTGCGATCTTTTAACAGCCCCATTATATAGTTTTAATAAGTAATGGCAATATGCATGTTTTCATTCTTGATGGATGCCCTTTTTCAAATTTTAAAAATGGGGCACTATCCAATGCCATTGTAAAAAGAGCCAAGATATTATTTAATATAACTCTGACTGTGTTTGGCTGAAAGAAGAAAGTCATATACCCCTAGGATGGCTTGAGGGGGAAGTAAAATATGGGCTGATTTTCATTTACTATTTCACTTACTATTTGAACCAGCAGCCAGCAATCTTCCAGTAGAACAGAGAGCGAGACACAGCGACCAGTCAGAAAGAGAGATTGTCCTCAAAACCTATAAAACACAAACACTCATAAACCTGCTTATGATCCTACTGTCTCTAAATGAAATGACAAAATAAAATTTTACAGGAAGAGGCACAAAGTCCTAAAGGTTGTGTTATTTTATGCATCTAAACTTTTCCTCATGCAACAGTGTTTGTATGTGAGCACCTGTTTTTTGTAGAGGCAGTAAAAGATGATTTCTTTTTCCACAGCGTAGCCCGTGTAAACCACCACTCCCTTCTCACTGGGACTAAACGCTGCCAGACTGGGCGGCAATGGGTGCAAATCCTGATTTAAGTAAAAAAAAATTCAGGATACATAAAGATTTGAATGATCCAACCAGATGGATATTTTTACAGTGTGCGTGTAATAATAACAATAACATCTGAATTCAAGTCTATACATATTTTTTGGTCTAATATTCATGAATTTTCGCTGTGTTGATCACCTCTGGGGGGCTCGGTGCTGGGAATGTCAGCCAATCAAGCAGCTCACATTTATTCTTCGTCCAATCGGCAGCCCAGATACTGACACGCCTATCTGCACTTACAGCCAACCAGAGCTCATTTCCCTCTAGACCAAACTCTTTATACTAGAAAACAATCATAAACACACACACACACACATATATAAAATTACTCATCAGGGTAATAACCAAAAAGCATGTAAGCTACACTTAAAGGCGGAGTGCACGATATCTGAAAAACGCTTTGGAAAAGAGTGTCGGGCCAACTACCAAAACACACTTGCAGCCAATCAGCAGTAAGGTGCGCGTCTACTAACCAACATCGTTGCCTGGGTTGCGTATGTGTGGGGCGGGTCTATTAACAGAAGGTCCAGATTCTATTGGGGTAGGGGCGTGTATGTTTAGGTGATTTCAAATATCAACATTGGCTTTCAGAGATCATGCCTTAAAAGGATAGTTTACTGAAAAAAGAAAATTCTGTCACTATTTACTTTCCTTTAAAAAAAAAATTTAATAACGAAGATCTGGGGCATCATTGACTTCCATAGTAAGAAAATACTATGGAAGTGATTGGTGCCCCAGATCTGTAAGGTTATTAATGTTTTTGGAAATATCTTCATTTGTGTTTATCAAAACAATGACATTTATACAGGTTTGGAACAACTTGAAAACAAATAAAAACAATGACAGAAGTTTCATATTACAATAATGTTTTAATAATGATAATGCTTTTAAATATTACTAATTTCACTTCCAATGACTTTTAAATGTGAAAACAATTTTAGTAGATGTATGAAGTCAGTTCCTCACAGTGTCTAAATACTTGATTTTAAACACAATATCCATTGTTTTATAGTTGTTCATGTCAAGGGTTTCCAAGTGTGCAGTTTTCCAGCAAAAAAAGTGATCTTTAGCCCCAGGAATGCAAATTTTAGCAGATCAACTCTTCCAAAAATGCAGATTTGACCCTTTAAACATAATTTTTAACAGAAAACGCGACCGGGCTAATTTTTTGTAGCAATTGGATGGGTTTTGGTGTGAAAACCTGGCAACCCTGTTTATGTCTATACTAACAGCCTCCTTTTAGTTTAACATACTCGCTTTAATGCTGCGTTCAGACCAGTCGAGGCGTCAAGCTTAAGTGATTTTAATGTTTAGTCACTGTAGAGACGCGTTGACGCACGTCTGGAGGTCTCGCGTCGCGAATGAGGCGTTTAGCGCGGTAGACGCGATTTCGCCTCATTCGGCAAGTTGAATTTTTTTTAATTTTGACGGAAAAACACGCCGCGTTAACCAATCAGGAGCTTGCTCTACTAGTGACGTAATTACAGGAAGCGAGCGGAGTCGCAGAAGCCCATGGAATGCCCTCCCATGACGTGAATTTCCACGTGAATGTCTCGATGAATAGAATTTCACCCACGAATGAAGCGAGTAAACTCAAAATGTTCAAGCGGCAAACTAGATGGGGTAGACGCAAATTTGACACCTCAAACGCGGCTGGTGTGAACCCACAGTAATGAATCATGTGTCAACGTGTCCAAATGTATTTCTGGGCATTTAATGTTTCAACATTTAACACAATGTATGTCTTTCACCTAACTGTGCGTTCACACCAGACGGGGAAGAAGCAGAAAAAATTAAAAACTATTTCGCATAGTTGGACGCTTGAACATTTTGAGTTTACTCGCTTCATTCGCAGCTCAAGAGTTATTAGGACATTGCTTAAATATATAGCTCAAATTTAATAAACTTACCAAATTGTCAGACCTCCTCACTCACTTTTTTCCAAACAAGATCCTTTTAATTCCTGTTTCTATAAAAGTACGAATTGTAATCACGTTAATACTCGAGCAAGCTCCTGATTGGTTAAAGTGGCACAAATATCCGCCGAAGTTCAGATTTTTCAACTTGCGCGTTTCACGCGAATCATGCGTCAACACTCAAAACACTCAATTCGCGCCACCTCATGTCTAATCGTGTTTTTGCTTCGACGTAACATGTAAATCACTCGCACTTAACGCTTCTTCCATGTCTGGTGTAAACGCACCGTTACACATCCCGCACATCCACAAACCTGTTTGCTGGTACACTGCATTGCAGTGATTTGCGCCCCCTTGTGGTCACTGAAGGTACGTACAGTGACTCCAGTTACAGGACTGCTGACTGTAATAAGACCATCACGACCACCAGACAACAGCACATGACCTACACACAGACACATACATACTGTATAGTAAACATAAACACACCATGATCACACACACACAACACTAAATCTCTCACACACACATAGACTCACCGTAGTGAGAGTATTGCAAAGCACACACAGCTACAGGATGAGGTTGAAGCTTCAGCTCCATCTCAGCAGACTCCAGACTGAAGATCCGCACGGTGCCATCACTGTAACCTCCCGCAACACACACTCGCCCGCCGGGCTCATAAACGCCCCTCGGAGGACTCCAACACACACACTCACAGCTCTACAACACACAGAAACTACTAAACCATAGCTGAATTAAATCAATTTAATAATTAATAACAGGTGTGTGTAACTTACCTGGTTGAGAACTTGAAATTGTACCAACAACTCATGGCTTTCTAAAGCCCAAACTCGTACGCTACCATCCTGCCCACAGGTGACAAAATGATGTTCATCGGGACTACAAACCACGCTGTTCACCTGCATACACAGACACGTGGTCTTTTAAAGTCCGATTAATATATTGAAGCTCCAATTCTCATTATTAAATTATGAGAGTTTGGACTGGGTCTAATCAGATTGGCACAAATCCTTTTTCGAAGTTTACCTTGGTCCTGTGTCCACTGATGAGTCTAATGCTGCTGCTGTCTGCCCAGTTGATGTACCACAGTGTTCCAGCAGTCGTACCCACAATCCCCATGTCCATGACATCATCAAACGCTGCACTGATCACTGTACCATCCAACAACAGTTCCCGTTCTAAATGAACCTGTCCATTTCTGCAGGACACAACCAAAAGGGGCCTTGGAATAATCATACAAATATTTTCCAACATCCTGAGATTTTCCAGTTCATTGGAAACCAGAATGTTTGCTTACCCATCATGTACTGCACTGCTCGTCTTTTCATTTTGGTTAATAAGATTCTGGACTGAAGCCACTGACCACAGCCTCAGTTTTTTTGGTGTTACTTCCAGTGATCAACTTGTTTCCACTGCACTTTAACACACCTACAGACACACATAGTTATTTTTGAGCACTTCCTAGTGACATCATTCCACAAAGACGCAATCATGATGTTACTAGCTACATAATACACAATCACGCACCTATCTCTCCTTCATCTGCTTCCCATGTCACAAAGCAGCGCTGCGTGTCGCAATCCCACACACATACGCGACCGCTGTTCGTGCCCGTGTACAGTATACGGCGTGTGTTATAGCACAGTGATGTCACCTCTGCGTGCTCCACCTCATCAGGTAAGGCCACCTTTTGAACCTGCAGTAGAAGAAAATAACATAGATGTACCAGTTTAGTGTACCCCGAGTAAGTGATAGTGTAAATATGTTTATGTTTTTAAACCTTTTAAACATCAATTTTTGTGTCGGTACGCACCTGAAGCTCAGTGCCATGTTCATGTGTTTGTATGCGAGTGAAGAAAACAGCATCACTGCCGATTAGCGTTAACTTATCAGCCGTGAACGGGCAGAATGCAGCATCGTGCAGCGAGACAGACATCTGAACGGTACAGAGCAGCTCAAATGATCGACTGCTCCACAACGCCACCATTGCCTCTGAAAAATCACCTGCAGACGAATATACAGCATCACAGTTACCATGTGATGGTTCCCAAAGTTATACAAAGACATTATTTAATGTATTACAGACAGGTACCATGACATCACATGCACTGACCTAATGACAGGAAGTACATGTCATCTCTGGAGAAGGCGAGACTCTGCACCGCTCCTTTGTGGTAAGAGAGGCGGTTTCTACAGGACCCCTCTGAAACGGTCCATATGCAGATGAGGCTGTTGTGTGAAGCTCCGCCCCCTGACGCAGATGCCACCATCTACCACGTAAAACAGATCTTGGACCATCATTGACATCATATCCTTTGTACACACAGATACAAATGTAAAGTAATCTATGTAACTATGTGTAATAATTGTAACAGTCAGTTGCGGCCGGTGACTTCTCTTCCGAGGGGCGCGAATTTAAAATATGTGTTCAGAGTAGGGCTGGGTATTGGCAAGGGCCTCATGATACGATACATGGCACGGTGCATGCAGTACGGTACAAAGCTGTGCATGCTGCGGTACATTGCAATACTTTTTCTTTTTTATCAAAAATGTAAAAAAAAAATAAAGCTGAATTTTTTTAAAGCCAAAGTGCTTCCACACGTCGGCTTTGAAAGCTGCAGGCGTTTTTACATTTTCTGCCATTTTCTCACTCCTGCTAACCTCTGAGACATTGGCCGAATGGACAGCGACAACTATAGTAGGGGCTATATGGGTGTGTGTGTGTGTGTATTTATATCGATATTAGAGATTAAATTATCGATACACTATCATTGAAAATGTTATTTAGTTAGCTGTATCGGTATTTTTGCACAGCCCTAGTTCGAAGTGTCGTGTGTTGCTCGTCATGTCAAAATATGCATTCGTTGCGTCACGCTTCGTGCGTCATGTCAAAAAACCTGCCTGCTGCACACGCGTCGAAAGCGTTTATGATAAAAGAGATGTTCATGTAATATTCGCAAGATACTCACTTAACACTAAATTCTAATTACACATGAGATTAAGTGAGTATCGGGCAAACATGAGCGTCTCTTTTATAGGGATGTAACGATTCAATCACGTCCACCATTAAAAATGCCTGTCTGAAATCGATTCTGAATCGCAAAGCTGCAAATCTTTGTTTCATGCGCAGCTTGTGTGTGTACTGGGTGATTCTCACAAAAACTTGGTTTTAAAAATGTCAAGCATGAAAATGTAAAAATTGCTTAAATTTACTTTTTTCCCACCAGACATTGAAAAACAAAGTCTGGAGTAAATGGGAACATTAATTTAAAAACTTTTACTTATCATTTAACACTTTTTGTAACATAATTTAAAAAATTAGTCCTAAAAAATCTCATTACCACAACAGTCAGAAAACATCATCACTGAAATATTTTCAAAATGGCATGACAAACCTGAAAGAACATAATTTGGAGATTCTGCACATGCATTTAAAATCAAAGTATTATGCTTCTATTAATTAAATTAACATTTAATAAGCATCTGTTGCGGTAATGATAATCAAAATGTCGTGTAAGCATTCTGACAAGACAATATTTCAAATTAACTGTAAAAAAATGATCTTACCTGGTAGCCATCTTAAAGTAACTGGTCCATGTGCTTGGTCACTCAAAATCAAACTTTATTAAAATTCTGTATGTGTGCTTAAACTGTTCTCAAAAAGTGTTGCGGAGGATGAGAACATCAGGCATGGACACATCATTTTCCTAATTTTTCTTCATTATTATTATACATGAATATTCAGTAAATATTTTTTCTGTCATCTAAAGTAGTCTAGCAAAACATCCATTTATTTTTTTTCTTAATATTTTTGTGTTAATTTGATTAAATTACAACATAACGCATGTTCAAACACAGCCGGACACATTGCGGTAATGAGAATTTCAGAAGAAAATGAGATAAAATGTACAATTATAAATTCTTATGTTGAAATCACACATTGTGCAAGGTAGAACACAGTATTGTGTTAATTCTGATGCTTTTTAATGTTACTATATTACACATTTTAAAGCTAAAATCATTAGTGCCGTGGTGTTTCAATGGTTTCGTGAGAATCACCCTACTACGGCTCTGTGATTAGTAATCTAAAATCATTATGAGTCTGAGTCGTTTATAACGTGAAATTAAAAAAGCAACACTCGTTAAATAAAAATCATTCAAAATATTCTTTATTATCATGAAAATACCTGAAACAATTTGAAGAACAGCGTATAAATATTCCTGTAGACGTTTCCTGGAATAGCGTTTGTGATACTACTACTTCTGTGGCACAAAGGGAGTTTCTGCACAAGAGCGCCCCCTGGCGTTCGGATGTGCCAGGATTTCACTGTAATTCATTCAAATTTATTCATTGAGAAACGCGCATTTGCACGGTTAATCGTTACACCCCTTCTCTTTATCATCATTTTGAAATGACGCCTGATGCACATACGTTTACATGACGTGCCGAAATCATATTTTAATATGACAAGCCACACACATGACGGGCTAAATACATGTTTTGACGAGCTTTGTGCGCCCTTAACTCATTCCCTGCCAGCCAGTGAGCCTTTTTTTGAAAAATTGCCCGCCAGTATTTTTCTTAAAAAAACTTTTTTTAGCAAAAATGAAATTTTGGGAATTTTGTTAGAGATCAGATTCAGAACGATTATCAAAACATACACAGAGTTTAAAATTAGTAAAAAAAAAATTTGCTTCAGTAAAAATTGGGTAGGTGCACCATTTAGTGCATAATCGTGTTACTACAGATCAACATGAAAACTCACCAGAAACACGTTTTTTATGCAAACGTTTTCTCTTAATTGACAAGATAACTTTAAGTGAAGTGTTTGACTGATCCGAGGTGTTACCTGTGCATCATGGGTTACGGCGAGCGTCGAGATCTCCTCGGTATGGCCGAACCAGTGTTTCTGTGACCCTGTGTGAAGATCCTCAACGATGACAATGGACCCACAGGAGTACACAAATAAACCTATGGACACACGCAAGCTAAATAACAGCTGAATGTGTGTACCCACACTCTAAAAAATGACTTAAAGGGATAGTTTACCCAAAAATGAAATTATGTCATCATTTCTGATGAACACAAATGAAGATATTTCAAGGCATGTAATCAAACTCTTCGTGAGCCCCATTCACCTCCATAGCAGGATAAAAGAATATTATGGAAGTGAATGGTGCTCACGAACAGTAAACATTCCTCAAAATATCTTTATTTGTGTTCATCAGAAAAAAGACATACTGGTTTGTATACCTACAAACTCACATAAGAGTGAGTAAATGATGATTATTTTGGGGTGAACTATCCCTTTAAGCTGGATTTAGGCTCTAGTTGCACAAAACATTGGCAGCATTTACCCGTGTCTGGATTCCAGACCATATTGTTACGTCCATTGCCATTATAGCCAATCACAGCCTTCAGACTCAGCCCTGCCTGTCCTGGGGGCGGGGCCACCAGAGTCTTGAGTGAATGTTGTGGAGGGATGAGACATGTCATTTACTTAAGCCAAAAAATAATAAATCGCATCTTCATTATCATGTTGTCTGTTTATATACACTATATACAACATATTGTGGATAAACAAAATCAAGATAATAATGAATGATGGCCAAAAATATACCTGGTCTAGCTCAGAAGTCTTAAAACGTGGATTGAAGTGTTTATAGCAATCTGGACGCACTTGTGTGTGACCTTCCCTTGGTGACTGATTGGTTGAGGTTGTGGGCGTGTCCTCATCCCGTACCCACTCATTAACTCGGAGAAAGGAGGCGTGTTTTGGGGGTGGGGTGTGGCCTGTTGTATGGTTGAGCTGCAGTTCAGCAGTTGAATCACACATACGCAGAAAACCTGTGATGTGGAAAACAAACTTTTTAAAGAATAATTCAATGGACAGACACAAAAATATAAAAAAATGCACACCTTCATTGTCCTTCCTTTCAATCGAGCGATTTATAAGTGGCAAAGAGGAAGACAGCACTAATCCCTCTTGAGGTTTCTCATTGGCCAGTGTGATTTTATTCAGCCCCTCTGTGTTTTGTGCTGGACAGAAAAGTTAAATATTACTCAATAGAACTGAAATCATACAGCAGCTGTCCCTTACACAACTACACAGACAAAATAATCATTTAAATAATATACCTGATCTATAGGGAGAGATAACTGGTGATCTAGGGGGCGGAGACAGTGCCCCATCAGCCTCCTGTGGGTGTGCCAGGAAGTCCCAAAAGAAGAGGGCGTCACCCACGGTGACCACGCCCCTTTGATCAGGTGTGAACCTCACCTGTCTGATCGCTTCAGAGTGACCAATAAACACCTAGAGAAGAAACAAGCACATGCCTGACCTTAGCATTAATGAAAACAGCGTAAATACATCCAATATTTGAGTCTTAACAAACCTGTGAATTAATATCCAGATGCATGTTGTAGTCCCAAACCTTCACAGAGTTTTGTCCGGCTGTGAGTAAATAACGTCCATCTTCACTGACAGCCAGAGATACACACTGATGTTTGTGGACCTTAGACACCTGGAATAATTTTAATCATTATTCCAAAATCTGGGACGGTTTACAATTTGGCTCACGTTAACCTATTTTTTGTTTTTGTCTAGTTAGAGACGCTCTGTCACCTGTCTGAGCAGCTGTCCTGTTTGAGTGTTGATCCAAATGATCTTATTGGCTGATGTGGCGATGAGCAGGTGTGATAGTGATGTGGGAGAGAAGCACACATTGAGGGCGGAGTCTAGCGTTGTGCTCTCAACATCCAGAATGCTCACATCAACACGCAGTAACTGAAAAGAGACAACCAATTAATTGTTGTAATATTTGCCAAAGCAATAAAAACATAATGACAATTACGAAACGGTTAAATAGTGGAAATGGCATAATTAAACTTCATTAATGTAGGTACATATATTACAACAAGTCTTTTTAGGTATGGCACATCAATGTGCCGCCCTGTTTGCTAAAGCAAGATCTGTCAGATACTGTGCATGCGCAAAGTCCCTCCCCGAGAGGATGTCATTCTTTAACGGTGTGCGATTGGTTCTTTTTACTGGAAGGCGAGACTAGAGTGATCTCCCCCATTCATAGCAATAGCATTGACGCATCTCGAGTAAAATATCTTTGATATTACTGTGCCATGTTTTACTGAGATATAAAAATTCAGAAAATTCAGCAAAGTCAATTTTGAGAAAAATCGAGTTAAAGATTTTTAAGGTTCAAAAACAAAATCACTGCATTCATACCTTAAAATCACTGGTCAAAAACAATATCTATAAGGAAAAATATTGTTCTTTCTTTTATTGTTTGTTTTTGACATTGAGCCAGCTTTAAGATCTACTGTAATGCAAGGGTCTAATATGATGTTACACATCAGATATTTTCCCTAACAGTTAAACAAACATTCACTTAAGACATTACAGATTATATATATGCATGAATTCTTGTCAAAACAGATGTTATGAAGTGGCGTAGACGCCTATTGTATCTGTTAGTTGTCCTATTATTATTATTCTTCCTCTATTACAACTGTAATTTTTGTAGATGTCTATATATCCGGGTCACACGCTCACACATCTGTGTGCATGCTTCGGATCTGTCAGTCAGCACGAGTAAGATTGTTTTCGAGTCTTGTCGCTCTTTACTATAAAAATGTATTATAAAAAGAGTTATAAATTATAACTCTTTTTACATCAATCAGGTACCAAACTTTATTTCTCTTAATAACTGCTTTTAACATCAATCAAGTCCTGTTCTTTATTTTCTAATTCCTGCATGTTTTAAAACAGAAACCAAAATGTCAGATGCGCATGTGGATGCATGCATCTTTGTATTAGATTAAGCATTAGGACGGTACACCTCTCAGAAAACATACAAGTAAAGATAATTTAGATGTTTAAGGACTATTTATAGCATTGGGATTGCTAGACAAGGCCTTAATGTACTTATTTTCATGAAAACTTTAATTTCGAACAAAATCAATTTTTATACTTTCTTTCGCCTGTAGCTCAAAATTAGATGGTGCACATTCAGACTCATTTTTCCAGCACAGGTCACAAATATCTTTTTCCTTGCATTTTTTGTGAATAGGATGCCTTGAATAATTTTACCATCCTTTTTCTGTGTTTACCGTGCATGAAATATTTTAAAGCTACTTAACAAACACACCTATTTAAGCTTTTTCAGAGCAAATGCATGAACAAAATTTCTAGGGATGTCCCGATCCCACTTTTTCATTTCCGATACCAGAATTCCAAATATTTTTTTGCCCGATACTATTGTAATTAAATGTGTATAGTGCTTTCTGCTACATATAGTATCATTTTAAAATGTTAAAATTAATAGTTTAAAATGACTTACAAGTTACAGGAAACATTAGTCATTATTAATCATGGCAGTGTTTAGGAGAACATATAACAGGTACGTTTAATCAATTAAGTATGCTAAATATTTTTTTCCTAATTTCGAAAAACTGTCATAGTAAAAAAGCTTTAGTGTGCAGATGGTATAATGCGCTTGAACGGAGTTTTATGCACATTCCAGGTGCAGAATTGATGTGCCTAAATCATCCTGTACACGCCTATGGGCTTCCTGGGCGCTGAATCATCCTCTCATGGAAATCCTTGCACCGCAATGAAAAATTCATAACTGTTAAAACACAAAGAGAATAGATGCATCGTGTGCTCAGTACAAAGTGAATTGAATCCATCCAACCACTTACTGAGACTTTATAAAATCAGATCTTTAAAATAGCATAAAGTTATCTTGTGTGTGCGTGTGTGAATGACGCGTTTCATCCGTCCGCTTCACCAGTGGATTATTAACTCAGTTTGCGAGTAATTTACAGTGTTTCTGTGATCTTAAATATGTTTAAATGTGCGTTTGTTCCTTCACATGAAGCTATTGAGTGTATTAAAAGACTTTGAATATAAGTGCATAAACGTTTATGGTGCTTTTATAATACGTTTTCCTTTTAATAACTTGTCAGTAACAACCACGCTAACGCATATATCGGAATTGGATTGGTCATGTTGTCTGTCCTCGATCCGATGTCGGATCGGGACATCCCTAAACAGAATTTTGCTTTTGTGTACCTCATTGAGTGACTGTGCCTCCATGATCGTGACCGTATATTCGGTCGGCCCAACCAAAGCTAAACAGCGGCTGTCAGAACTGACTGCCAAAACATCCGGGCCGTGATTTACACCCTGCGCAACCACATTACCTTCGAAACAAACAACACGAGTGATTCTTACATGTGATAAATTTATACATTTGTACAGAACTGAAAGAGCATTGAGGACGTTTACTCACCCAGAACACGGACCACATGATGATCCTGCTGAGACACTCGGTACAGGACCAAATGACCAAGGGAACCAGCACTAAACAACCATTGACCATCAGGAGAATATATTACACATTCGATTGAACCACAATGCTGCCTGAAACAACACACAAAAAACTTCCATTTTACACATTTTGCTAGTGTTGCACAAGACTGTTTAGCAGTGTGTGTGTTGTACCTATGCTGGGTAATTAAGCTGGATGTTTGGATATCAAACACTCTCACAGTCCCAGAACCCGAACCACATGTGAAGTGAGGCATGCTGGGATGAAACGCAACTGAACAGGGGCTGTCCTCATCATCATCAGAGACAAAATCATAAAGCTACAGGACAAGCACATGATTAACCAATGTATGTGCATGCTTATCAAATTATATAAGTATGTATTGGTGCATGCACGTAAAACTGACCTGCTGCATACTGTCCATGTCCCACACTCGTACTGTGCCATCTTTCGACACTGTGGTCACACGTTGCCTAATGCCGTCCACGCTGAACCCCAGAACACTTGTCGTGTGCGACCTCATCAGCGTATGGTAACCCCGACTGCCAACATTCAGATACCCAAGATTTCCTGTGGTGGTGGCTGCTAGTACTCTCGATCCATCGGAGGACACACAGACCAAACTGACAGGACCTTCGTGCTCTACAAACACAAAACTTTTAAAGTCGTCTTTACGGTTTCACACAGATGTATGGCCGAAAAAGTGATACCGACCTGCTTCTAAGATAACTGATGAGAAGTCAAGAGGCCACAGACGCATGAATCCGTCTTCTGACCCTGTTACGCAAAACTCGTCACACAAGCTGATGCTGTTCACTGCAATACCAGGACCTGTTAGTAAAATATTAAATAGTCTTTACAAATTAATCAGAAATAGAAATCAGAAACATACAAATGTTAAAACATACTCACCTGTGTTGAAAGTTTGTTTCTCCCTGCGGTGGGCGTGGCTTTCCTGAGCTGGGAGGAGCCTCCTAATGTTTTTTATTGTTACAGCGACATAGTCAATCTCCAGGATGTGACCGGCCTTACTGCTGACAAACCTGATCCAATCACAAAATGAGATCATTCATTCGAGAGCACGTCCCTTTGATCATTTAACTCGTTAATTGGCGCTGTTCCGTGAGCGGGACACCTACATTTATTTCACTATTTTCTATGTAAATGTTAATCTATCAGGACAAACTATATATTGTTGGAAAGGTCTAAGAATGTAGTTTTCATATTTTAAAACCTTTTAGCAGTAATAATAATGCAGTAACTGTAATTTATTCATTTGTGACACAAGTATGCAGCAAACCTCACAGCAAACCAGCACAAACCTCAGTTTTTTGACAATTTTATGTATTAAAAATAATACTATATTGCATTTTTATTTATTACAAATACTGCTTTAAAAAAAAATGAATTTTTCACCTCCAGACACTTCCCTAAAAAACGTTGAAGTGTCTTCTTTAAAACAAAAAATTACCAAAATTAAAAACAAAATTAGGCTTCTAGACCAAAAAAAAGGCCAGTTTTATACTAATTTAAAGGTTTAAATCACCTTTTCACCAACCCCCCACTCAAAAAGGGCTGCGCCAGTTAAAGGGTTAAACTGATTGTAGTGTACTCACAGCGTGCGGTCGTCCACTGGCCGGTCCTGAAGATAACCCTGCTCGAAGGCGAGGTCAGTAAACTCCAAATTGTGATACTCTCCTAAATTCACTGGACAGGAACGCAAAGAGCCACCACGAACACGCCATAGACGTACGTTACCTAAACCACACGACACCATCCTGCGCACAACATACATAACACATATTTAACCTGGAAACATGGGACAGCCCACGAAGCTTGAAGCCATAAAGTATGTGCATACCGTGTCTCGTCAAAGAAGGTGATCTTTATCATCTGAATGTCCACGTCTGTGTGTGCTTTTGCCAAAAGCGGGACAACACCGCCGCCAGCGACACGCCGTGTGTCCCAAAGAATCACAGTCTGGAAAAACAAACTAACACATTAAAACCGACACCCAATAAACATAAAGCTTTTCACACGGCTGAAATACTTACAGTTTTGTTGTGACTGTCCTTTCCTACACCACACAGCGATGATCCACTGTGAGAAAAACTGAAATGACATACAACATGATCCAATGCATACTGTACTTGATCATAACACATCTGCGTTTTTTACTTGTGTGTGTGTTGTACCTCAGGAGATGAAGAGCGTGTATTTGTGTTGGAATAATAGTTTGGCACACTCCTTCACGAAAGCTCCAGAGACGAATCAGACTGTTCGAACCAGTCTGAGCTGACGCCAGCAGAGTAGATGTGGCATTGAGAGCCAGCGCTGACACCTGACAAACACACAGATGATGTGACAGACTATAAACGATTATTATTTTATTGCATTAAATATGTAGCTCAAACTGTTTCCCAGAAACTGTATGTATGTGATAAATGAAATGCAAATTAATTAAAGGTGCATTGTGTAACTTTAAGAAGAATCTCTTGACAGAAATGCAATAACTATATTATCAGTGGTGTATAAAAACCTTATAAAATGAACTGTATTGTTTTTATTACCTTAGAATGAGCCGTTTTTATCTACATACACCGCGGGTCCCCTTGCATGGAAGTCACCTCCATGTTTCTACAGTAGCCCTAAATGGACAAACTGCTCTATAGAGCGTCTTTCGACATGCTTGTTTGTGTTTGTTTCAACCAAAAATATTAAATTATAAAATGTAGTGATGTTGGTTAATAACCTTATTTTTCTGGGGTTTATTTGCACGGAATTTGGATGAATTAATGCATTTTTAAAAAATGTCATAAAACTGGGGCCCCACTGGCACCATCTCATGCCCTCCATTTTGAGAACCACTGGCCTAAAAGAAAACATTTTGTATTGCAGGACATCCCCAAAGACAGATTTGTCATGATTCAATTTACAGTACTAAAACATAAAAGCTTCCAATAACTATGGAAAACATCCCAAAAATATAAATCTTGAATTTGTATTAGAAGTCTTCACAGGTCCATTTATGCTGGGCACACACCAAAAGATTATCGGGCTGATTTTGGGCCGATTTCCCCCCTTCCGACAATCCTAGCTATGTCCCGATTATCTTGGTTGTACAGATTATGTTATCAGATTTTCCCTTGGTGTGAGGTGTGTTAAGAGTGTACAAACCTGATCGGAAGAACGTCGGAGAGGCCCCGATAGCCCAAGGACAAACGCGGGCACGCACTTGAGATTATCACATGAAACAAAACAATATCCGGGTGAATCTCACGAAACCATTGAAACACCACGGCACTAACCCGAGTGGGTTTGGGTCTAAAAATGTCACGTGTGCCTCGGACAAGGGAAGAGTATAATAATAGCGGCAATAGGGTCTCGGGTAATTTAAAACTAATGTGATTTTGCAGACCCGAACTATCTCACATCGAGGGTCAGGTTTAAGTTTTCGTGTTTGTGTCGGGTCTTTCTTAAAAAAAAGAATAATGCACATTGTCGGGTTCGGGTAAAATTGGGGTCGGGTATCTATCTCACATCGAGGGTCAGGTTTAAGTTTCTCGTGTTTGTGTCGGGTCTTTCTTAAAAAAAAGAATAATGCACATTGTCGGGTTCGGGTAAAATTGGGGTCGGGTACATTTCTTTGGACTCGAGAAGACCTTTTGTGTATGACAAACCTTATCTGTGTGTCCAATGAAAAATCGTTGATGTCGTGAGGAAACTGTCATTGCGACGATGATGGCGTGACAGGGATACACAACTTCCTCTCCATCTGAGCTCCACACAGCCTGAAAGAGATAGAGAGACAATAGTCCCTTTCACACATACAGTCTTTACTGGTGATTTACTGGTAAATTGCAGTTAACAGATCATGTGTGAACAGAACCTTTCCGGTAAATCAGTGCTCCCAATTTACCAGTAAGACAGGTTGTAAGATTACCAGTAATTTACCGGTAAGCGCTATGTGTGTACGAAAATTATAGGATTACCGGCATTTAGAACGGACGACGTCAGACCGTGCTGACAGCTTCGGGCCAATCATAGCATTTTAATACAGATGAGGTTTTAATACAGATGAGGTTTACCCCCGCACTGTTTACTGACGTTTCCACACACATGCTGCTTGAAAGTTGAGCACACCTGAAATTTAAGTCCACATTTCTTCACAAAAGTTGTTTAAAACAGCTTACCGCCGAATTGCCGACGTCCTTAGCACTCCCTCTGTGAAGCCTAACGTGCAAACAGTAGTGTTGTTACAAACGCATTTTCGGTTTGACGTCGTCTCATTCAATGTTGTTTGGTCATGAGCAACTTCGCGACTGTTTACCACAGACGTGAAAACAGCAAAATACGGACCGTGGATATGAACGACGTGGATTGTTTACAAATACAACACTGAGCTCGCCGCGTGCTACAGGTACTTCCGCTTTCTCAACGAATTTACCGGTATTTTGATACTGATGTGTGAATGATGTCTTACTGGTAAAATAACGGAACACCACTGTGTGTGTGAACAGTACATTTTTGTATTTACTGGTAAATTCATTCTGGTAAATTCATGGTAATTTACCAGAATTACTGTGTGAAAGAGGCTATTGTAAGAGAGCACACAACAATGTGTACTTGTGTGTGTGTGTGTGTGTCACTTACACATCTCATTGTGGCTCCTCCAAAACCAATAATTCTGTTTAGCTTCAGAATGGGATCTGGAAACAGCTTCTGAAATACAGCCTAAACAAACAGCCTCAATGTGAGCATATCAAACACAAAGCAAAGCCTTGCACATATATACAACTACATGCGTATATGCTTGGTTAGTCCATGCTTTCAATAGGAGAATGTGGGTAAATCTGGTTAACCTGTGGTTGCTTTGCTTTGTCACAGCGCAGGGAGATGGGACCAGGAGATTCTGCATTGATGACCTAATAGAAACATTCAAAGCAAATCATGCACAAATATACATTTTTAAAGAACATGGCTACTTAAAGGGATACTTCACCGATTTAGCATTCAGCTTTGTATCTGTAGAAACCCAGCAGTATTACTTAATGACCATGTTTCCCTCCATCATTTCCCCCTGAGAGGAGAGATATCTGCATTTTGGTTCTGCAAAAAAGTCCTCCGATGATGCAAAAATTGTCATATTACATCATCGGAGGACTTTTTTGCAGAACCAAAATGCAGATATCTCTCCTCTCAGGGGGAAATGAGGGAGGGAAACATGGTCATTCAGTAATACTGCCGGGTTTCTACAGATACAAAGCTGAATGCTAAATCGGTGAAGTATCCCTTTAAAGGTTCACTGATGATGTACGACTGCCATGCCATAAAACCAAACAGAAAAATGTAAACCAGAGACATTAATAAAACCAAATCCCCTTATCTAAAAATATATGAGAAAATCCAGATGGAGAATTAGTGTGTCTAGGTTGGACTATGAAATGTACAGCTCTATAAAAACCATGTGGTCCATCACAAACCCAAACTAGAGATTGATATTATCAGACCATTTGTCACCGATCTACTCACTGCAATTTCTTCCTCGCTGTCTGTTATGTTGGAGCAGGCTCCATCTTCAAATCGAGCGTACACGTGCACACCATCATCATCGGCACACACTACCCTGACTTCTTCATCTGACTGTGACCTTTGACCTGGTGACCCTGGGCTTTCTGACACTTCAGATGGAGAATAAATCACCTGAGGCAGGTTGGTTGTCTGGATCGCTGGCCGTTGCTTGGTGCTCTAAACAGAGAAATAATCGAAATACAGATAAAGAGCGAGAGAAGCTGTCAGGACCGTTGAATGACCACGTAAGTATTGATGGAAAAGTCAAAGTTCACTGCCACACACACTCACACGTGCAGGTTTGGGGGTGGTGATTTGGTGAATAAGAGAGACGCGGTCCTGGACTGGTTTACTGATGTTTACAGTAGGACTCTGCTTTCTTTGAGGAATGATGTCTTTAGCTGGTGTCTCCGCTGTAGAGACAGAGCGAGAAATTAACAAAAAGTGCCGTGAAGGTATTAGATGGTTAAACAATGGTGCTTTGATATTTACCAGGGTACTGATATTATCCAAAATAGTATTTTTGTGGTACTCTAAAGTACAAAGATAATGCTGAGTACCACAAAAAACATGGTGGTACCATGTTTGGTATACCTTGGTATTCTTAATCAGGTAATTTATAGTTTAATATAATCTTAATGTATTATATTATATACTGTTGTTGTTGTGTGTGTTTACAGCACATGGACTCACTTTTAGTTGCAGCGTTGGATCCTTTCTGTATTGAATCAAACGGTAACTTTGCTCCATCTGATGGAAACCTGTGATGCATAAAAATATTTTTGCACACAATTCCATAATATTGATGTTTAATTTAATTGTCGAAAAGCAAAGATAATAAATCCAATAGACTAGTCTTGAAACATGGAATAAGGTATGGTCTTATGTTGCCAGATCTTGCACAAAAAACAGTGAACAAGAACAAGCCCATAATAAACCAAAATAAAGCCAAGTGCATTATATTAAAAATAAAACCAAAATATTGTGGTTTGAAACATGATGTGACTCTCACCTAATGTAGTCATACAACTGATGCCAGCTTTGGCCTTTTGGCACAGGGAAGCACATTTCTCTGGGCATGGGCGCAGTGCCCTCTGCTAACACCATCCCTGCTTGTCTGAACTCCATGAATGTCAGACCTACAACACAGGAGAACGAAAATAATTGAGATGAGAAATAATTCTGAGTGTTTGTGTTATATAGCAAGTGTGTGATTATGTCCTGGTGTACCAGGGTCGAACAGCAGGTCACTGGTGATGATGTTTTTGACCGACATATTGGCACAAAGTTTGATGCTCTTGAGGTGACTGTGTGTTCTGTTCAAATAAACCGACAGCACGCAACGCAGATCCATTACCAGACACGTCCACCGCGGCCTTGGCGGCGCTGGCCCAACTAAACCTAAAACACCCATACTGTTAATTACCCAAAGTCTAAATATCAATTAAAAC
This sequence comes from Misgurnus anguillicaudatus, assembly GCF_027580225.2. Taxonomy (NCBI): domain Eukaryota; kingdom Metazoa; phylum Chordata; class Actinopteri; order Cypriniformes; family Cobitidae; genus Misgurnus; species Misgurnus anguillicaudatus. The sequence goes on along the minus strand of NC_073361.2, from coordinate 30,372,854 downwards.
ATGCAGAAATTTAGTGTTGCTGAATGGTTGCCTTGTTTTGAAGTACTGGCTGTCTTCTCATAAACTGAACCCTCTGTGGCTCCACACAGGAAAGGAAACTGCAGCCATGTTGCCGTAGACTTGAACTCTTTAAATAAGTTAGAAAACGATATGCGGATCACCTGACCCTCCTGAATGAAAGAAAAACAATTATGAGCATAAATAATCACCGCATTTACCCCAACAAATAAACTTAGATTAATATTTCACATTTAAAGGCACAATATGTAATTTTACCACTAGAGGTCACCATACAATAACAATGGCGTCACTTGATGATGCTGTGAAGGAGCGTGAAAATATAGGAGCCAAATAGGGTGGCCATTCGTGCCAGTTCCGCCGGACACGTCCCGAACATGTTTTCGGGTGCGTTCCCCCGGAAGTCGCGTTGGTTGACCGCATACGTCATCAAGGTTTAATATTTCGGGTTCAATTTCAGAAAAGCAACCATTACGTTTCAAAGTAAAAATGAAACTACAATGATTGTATGTCTTAAAAGAAACAAATCTTAATTTTCTCATGTATTTTAACTGAAATGTGAAAACCTCGATGACGTATATGCGGTCGAGCAACGCGACTTCCGGAGAACGCACCTGAAAACTAGGGGTGTAACGATTCATCGTGCAAATGCGCGTTTTCTCAATGAATGAATTTGAATGAATTACGGTGAAATCCCGGCACATCCGAACGCCAGAGGGCGCTCCCGTACAGAAACTCCCTTTGTGCCACACAAGAAGTAGCATTACAAACGCTATTCCAGGAAATGTCTACACATGAATATTTACACGCTGTTCTTCAAATTGTTTCAGGTATTTTCATGATAATAAAAAATATTTTGAATGATTTTGTTTAACGAGTGTTGCTTTTTTAAAGGCACGTTATAAACGACTCCGACTCATAATGATTTTAGATTGATAAGGACTTCCTACTGACCAAATGCCGTAATACAGGCACAAGCTGTGCATAAAACAAAGAATCGCAGCCTTGCGATTCAGAATCGATTTCAGACAGGCATTTTTAATGAGGACCGCGATTGAATCGTGATTGAATCGTTACATCCCTACTGAAAACATGTTTGGGATGTGTCCGGCGGAACTGGCACAAATGGCCACCCTAGAGCCAAACTGGAAATTTGTCTGATAGGACTTATAAATCTTTATTTTACACTTCTTACCTCAGCAGCAATGTCCATGTGCACGATGAAGTGTTTGTTTGGGCTGGGTCTGAACAGCAGATACAGATACCGACCAGTGAGACCCAAAGACTGGCTGCTGGTTTTGGGGAGTAGGATGTAGTTACTGGCCGGTATGGAGCCGTGGATCCGGAAGACGGAACATTTTAGGGTCTTATCCTTTTATCGCGTCACCATGAAAGCAACATGATACAAAACATAATAACCCGTTATGCTGTTTTAATTATGGGTGTGATTACAGAAAAGACCGACAGGTGTGTAAATGAAGATTAGATCTTCAATAACATGTAGGGGCAGTTTTCCAGACAGGGTTTAAATTAATCTAGGACTAGGCCTTAGTTATATATATATTAGGACATTTAAGTAGTTTTTTACAAAACAAACCTTGGAAAACACAATACTAGTGTGCATCTTGAGACAACACAATGGCACTGATATATGTTAAGATGTGTCAGTGCAAGATGATTTTAAATTAAAGCAGTTTAAATGGGTGATTCTCACGAAACCATTGAAACACCACGGCACTAATGATTTTAGCTTTAAACACAATACTGTGTTCTACCTTGCACAATGTGTGATTTCAACATAAGAATTTATAATTGGAAATTTTATCTCATTTTCTGCTGAAATTCTCATTACCGCAATGTGCCCGGCTGTGTTTGAACATGCGTTATGTTGTAATTTAATCAAATTAACACAAAAATATTAAGAAAAAAAAATAACTGGATGTTTTGCTAGACTACTTTAGATGACAACAAAAATATTTACTGAATATTCATGTATAATAATAATGAAGAAAAATTAGGAAAATGATGTGTCCATGCCTGATGTTCTCATCCTCCGCAACACTTTTTGAGAACAGTTTAAGCACACATACAGAATTTTAATAAAGTTTGATATTGAGTGACCAAGCACATGGACCAGTTACTTCAAGATGGCTACCAGGTAAGATCTTTTTTTTACAGTTAATATGAAATATTGTCTTGTCAGAATGCTTACACGACATTTTGATTATCATTACCGAAACAGATGCTTATTAAATGTTAATTTAATTAATAGAAGTATAATACTTTGATTTTAAATGCATGTGCAGAATCTCCAAATTATGTTCTTTCAGGTTTGTCATATCATTTTGAAAATATGTCAGTGTTGATGTTTTCTGACTGTTGCGGTAATTAGATTTTTTAGGACTAATTTTTTAAATTATGTTACAAAAAGTGTTAAATGATAAGTAAAAGTTTTTAAATTAATGTTCCCATTTACTCCAGACTTTGTTTTTCAATGTCTGGTGGGAAAAAAAGTTAATTTAAGCAAATTTTACCTTTTCATGCTTGACATTTTTAAAACCAAGTTTTCGTGAGAATCACCCAAACATGCATTTAAGTCTGGGACTAGGATAAACCCTGTATGGGAAACCACACCGTAAAGTGTTAGTAATGACCAGATTTTACCATATATGTGGTGACATCTCCCTCTTTGTTGACCTTCTTCCACTCTTCTATCCTCATGTGTTTGAAGATGTTCACATAAGGCTGCTGCCACAAAGCTGATGGAGAGAAACATATCAAAAACTTCATCTGTATCTGGTTTAGCTGCACTCACCTGCCAGCATCTAATGGCTAATAGTTATTGTACTTTGTATTGTACTACATTTGTACTTTGTATATTCGTGTACACCACAACAATGTATATTTAATATTGGGCTCTTTTTAATTTTATTGTGTGTGTGCTATTTTGCATTACTGCAATGTTTAATAGTTATGTTATGTAAACTTACCTTTGGAAGACATCGTTGAGTCCGCAGGGATTCACCTGTTGACAGATAACGGACTGTTGCTCACAAACTATCACAATTGTTTTACTTTCGTATCTAACATGACCAGATTGAGTTCATTCATCATCCAGAAAGAGATTATTCAGTGTGTTTCCGTGTCGTGGAAAGATTTAGTTTAGTTTTAATCGCTGTTTGTGTTGGTGTAAGTTTGTTGTGGTGATAAAGCTCTCTCGCGCCTCAGAGACCGCCGCTTTCGAACGGCATGACGACAGAGCTACGTCATCACGCTCTTTACGTAAATTATCGCATGCAAATATACATTATTGGTTTTAATTTTTAAAGAGAAATGTCGTAACATTTTTGCCATATATTTGGATATTTTTGTGTTTGTAATATAGTTTGTTTTGTTAATGATTGGTTGCATTAGAAACGTGATAAATTGTATAATTAACTTCTATATCTATATATTAGACAGGCGTGGAAATTATTGTTATCTTAAATACGTTAATATTAATTACAAGACGTTTGCAGCATGAAACACAAGAAACGCGATTTGTTTTATCGATGTTGTTTGGCTTTCTCGGTACCCGTAGGCCCGTTTCGCTGCCATAGTGACGAATGCAGCAAGAGACGCTCGTGCTAAAGGCAAGAAAATACAGGTTAACATTTTGATTGTTTCTCTTATTTACACTCTAACAACACGTTTTCTTATTGTTAATGACACTAGGACATACATTTGACACGCATATGATGAAGATAGCAAAGCATCGATAAACCATCTATAGGCTATCTAATAGCGTGTTTTGTACTTGTCAGTATTGTATGTTTATATTGATGTATAAGGAATGAATCATCATCACTTTATGATCATGTTTGATTGTCTTACCTTGTAGGTGACAGTGTGTATACTGAATCAAAGTCAGGACAACAGTCATGTCTTTTAGAGATCTCAGAAGTAAGCCAGACTTTTAATTATATTCATCTATAACCCAAATGCATTGTTACAATGTTGATTTTAAAGGCAAATTCCTTAAAATGCAAGATGGTTGTATATTCAATACTGTTTTAAAATGTTTTACAGAACACTCTATACTTGTTCTGTTGCATGAGACTCTAAATATATAAAATATTGGTTACTTATTTATGTTATGGTTTGGTTATGTAGATTTTACAGAGATGATGAGAGCACTTGGTTACCCTCGTCTCATCTCCATGGAGAACTTCAGGGTTCCAAACTTTCCTTTAGTGGCTGAAATTCTTATCTGGCTTGTCAAGAGGTGATGTAGGCTTTGTTAACCTTTGTGTGATAAGTTTGCACTAAATTTTTATGTGGACACTATATCTGATATAGTTGATGTGGTATGTCTATGATTATTCTTGCATAGATACGAACCTCAGATGGAAATTCCAAGTGATATTGACACAGAGTCAGACAGGGTGTTTTTCATCAAGGCTGTTGCTCAATTCATGGTATATTATATCATATTCTTATGTATCATATGAATAAATATATTTAAATAGTTAATAGTATGTGTGGCATTATTTCTATATGCTGTAGAATAATTCATTTGGAAGCAACAGTTATCCATGTATAATCAAAATGTCTTTCTGAAGGCGACTAAGGCACACGTGAAGCTGAACCTTAAGCGTCTGTATCAAGCAGATGGATACGCTGTGAAAGAGATGCTGAAAATCACTAGCATTCTCTACAATGCCATGAAGACCAAAGAAAACGCCATTGATCCCAGCCAAGAGGAAAACAGCAAGTTCAAGTTTGATCTTGGGTCAAAGGTACAGGTCATATAAAATAATTTGTACACATGATTGTATTGTATGTTTCTCTTAAGGGGACATTTCACAAGCCTTTTTAAGATGTAAAATAAATCTTTGGTGTCCCCAGAGTACGTATGTGATGTTTTAGCTCATACCATATAGATAATTTATTGTAACATGTTAAAATTGCCACTTTCTAGGTGTGAGCAAAAATGTGCCGTTTTTGGGTGTGTCCTTTTAAATGTAAATAAGTTGATCTCTGCACCAAATGCCAGTGCCCTGGTTGGATAGTGCAGATTAAGGGGCAGTATTATCCCCTTGTGACATCACAAGGGGAGCCAAATTTGAATATCGTTTTTTCACATGGTTGCAGAGAATGGTTAACCAAAACTAAGTTACTCGATTGTTCTTTTCACATTTTCTAAGTTGAAAAAAGCACTGGGGACCAAATTATAGCACTTAAACATGGAAAAAGTCAGATTTTCATGATATGTCCCCTTTAACTAAAATGTTGTATTGGATGTTTTGTATGTGTTTGTGTGCAGATAGCAGATTTGAAGGTGGCGCGTCAGCTGGGCTCTGAGATCACAGCAAAGGGAGCGGCACTGTACGATCTGCTGGGGCATGAAGAGGACCTGAGAGAGAACAGGACAGCGGCAATCGCCCGACCTCTAGAAATCACAGAGACAGAGAGAGCCATAAGAGCAGCTGTGAAAGATGTCACGGTAATAAAAAATAACTTAACATCAACAAACAACCCGTTTAGGCTTTAGGATGTAAACCCAGAACTTTAATTTCAAAAGATCCTGTTTTCACTGTCCAGTGTTCATGGTGAAAGTTCCTCGGTGGATTGTGCTATGGTTTTTTTGGGGGTCTTATGTACTGAATTGTATTTTGTTTGTTCAGGAGAGCATCCAGATGACCAAAGATCTGCTCAATAACGTGTCGTCTGATGAGGCGAGTCTCGAAGCCAAAATTGAAAAGAAGAAACAGGACTTGGAGAGAAACCAGAAACGTTTACAAACGCTACAGAGTGTTCGGTGAGTCAGACACATAAATGGATTTGTGCATAAACATGTAAAATATCAGAAAAAACTCTCTGACACTGTGTTTTACGGTGCGTCCGGCGTTTATGGACGAATACGAGAAGATCGAGGAGGACTTGGAGAAACAGTACCAGACATATGTGGAGAAGTTTCGTAACCTCAGCTTCTTGGAGCAACAGCTGAATGACTATCACAGAGCTGAACAGGAACGCTTTGAGGTACAGACAAGACTGTTTAATACAAAGATGCTTCAAAATTACTTGAGTCCAGGACTTAGTCATTATAAAATGTAATTTATCCAACTATAAGTTTTTGTGACAGAAGATGAAAGTCAATGTTCAAAGGTTTATACCTTTTGTATTTTATATGTTTTTGTCAGGAAGCAGAAATGACAATGAAAATGAGACAAAACAAATTAAAAGAGGAGGAGAAGAGGCTCATGAGGAGCGGAGGTGAGCCACACACACATATCTGTCACAAGACCTTCCACATATCGCTATTGCTTTTATATAAACCCATAACTTATATAACAATACCCTAAGCATGCATTTTTAAAATAAAAAAAACTTGCATGCATTATGTATACCTTTGAGGATGTCTCCAAACTATTTTGTGTAGCTATAAATATAGTAGCAATATTTTCTATTTACACTAAGTAACAATATCAGAATTTTCTAATTTACAGTAGATGAAAATAAGTTTAATTGAATAAATAAAAGTATTACATTTGCAATTAGTGTAAATAGTAATTAAATGCTATCCGTACTGACAAATACTATTTGCATGATGCAGTAATTGACATAAATGATTATATTTATTAAAGGGGACATTTCACAAGAATTGTCAAATAAATCTTTGGTGTCCCCAGTATACATATGTGAAGTTTTAGCTTATACCATATAGCTAATTTATTATAACATGTTGAAATTGCCACTTTGTAGGTGTGAACAAAAATGTGCTGTTTTTTGGTGTGTCCTTTTTAATGCAAATGAGCTGAATAAATGCAAACACTGATCGCCATAATGGTGGCTTGTTGAAATTGAAACTCAATTGTGCTGTCAATTATTTTCTCTCTTCTGCAATAAATGGGGCAGATAAAGGGGTATTATTATTATTATTATTATTATAATATCCCCTACTGACATCACAAGGGGAGCCAAATTTCAATGACCTATTTTTTCACATGCTTGCAGAGAAACTAAGTTACTGGGTTAATCTTTTTCACATTTTCTAGGTTGATAAAAGCACAGGGGACCCAATTATAGCACTTAAACATGGAAAAGTCAGATTTATGTTCCATTTGATATTATTAAATGGTTGCTGTATTATTGGGAGAATAAATGCCCTCCATACACCGACCCGTAATCATGTCCAGTAAATACTTTTATTCTTAATAAACACCTGTTAGGTGCTCTATTTCCAACATTTTCTTTATTTTGATTAAAAATAAATTCCTTTTTTCGATATGATATGTAATTGGAAAAAAGGGAAGAGCAAGGTCAGCAAAAGTTGGATTCGAACCAGCGACATTTCATCAAAAGCTAGCTGTTGGTGGGCGGAGCTAATGTAAATAGTTTGCCAACAATAACAAGTGACGCTTTTAGACACTCCGTGGATATAAACAAATGACGTCTGTCAAATCTCATAAGTTTTATTTCCCTGTAGCAAAAGATGAAGACTCAGATGTGGATATCCCAGAAGATGAAGGATCTGACAGTGATATAGAAGATGGACAGCAGTCCAGGCCACACCTCTTACGTCACGCCCATTTATCAGGTGATGCACAACTTATAATTACTCCACTGAACCTGAATTCCCAACGTTGAAAACATAATATTCTTTGCAATATTGAGAAAAACTGAAAGGTACTCTATTTTATTGTCCAATATACTTACATTCATGTGCTGTAGGTCGAGGTGGTGCCCGATTCGTTGGCAGTATGAGAGGAGGAGAAAGTGAGGAGGTGAGCGCACAAACAGACTTACCAACAGTAATATTTGACCAATAGAGACACTAATGCAATATATTGTACATGTCTACACAATGATCCAGTTCAATTTTCCACTTCCCTTTCCACAATCCTTCCTGTCTTTTGGAATCTACATTGACTGTTGACTTTTAGTTTTTTTTTCTGTCTCATTTAATTTCTCCATTATTCAATCTATTTCTTTTTCTCATTCTTCAAGCCCAGAGCAGAGGAGCAAATCCAAAAGGTGGTGTGTGTGTGTGTGTGTGTGTGTGTGTGTGTGTGTACACGGGGTTGTGTGTTTGTAGAAGTACAGATTAGTGTTAGGATTTAAATTCCTCTTGACCTCTGTTTGTGTGTCGTTCACAATCTGCTTTGGTTTGCAGTCGGAGGACAGCGAGATCGATGTGGATGATGATGATGAAGATGGTGAGGATGATGATGAGGAGGAAGAAAATGAGGATCTTGATGGAGATAACGACAGTCTGGAGGGCTCATCTGCCAAACATGGACGACCAAACCGATCATTGCACCCTCAGATACTCGAGGAGAGCGATAATGATTTTTAACACATGACTCACATGATTATTCAATGACCTGTAAATAATTTTGTCACTTTCTAGAAACATTTAATATGTGAGAGAAATGTTTTTATTGAGGTAATATCTCTGTCAGTACTGTCATATGATAAACAATTTTATTAAATATAATAAATATTTACATTAATGGGTGAATCTCATAAAACCTCTCTGGGTGATATTTTCTTCATAACATTAAAAAAGGCAAATAAAATAATAATTAAGAGCATTGCGTGTTTATGCATTTTCATGACAACTACAATCTCCCTGCTAAATTCTCATTAATGTAATGCAAACAAATTGACTGTAAACTGTAAAGTATCATAAAAATATTTATAAACAAATGATTTGGTGAGAGTTAACATCATGTATGCTAGATGTCCACCACACACTCCGGTGCTCCGGCTTTGATAGCATCTGACACGACCTTCGCACCCGACTCACCAATGCCGTTACCCTGTAGACTAAACACAATTCAAACATGTTAACACACATTACAGATAAATACCACATTCGCGACTACATCGGCAATGATACATTCTCAAAAACATGAATCTTTAGAGACACTCGGTGTGGCAAAGTGTCAAATCTTTACCACATGCCCCACAATCTTGTGACAAACTGTGGTTAAACCTTTTACACACAGATGGTGGTTTACACGTAGACCCAGACACACACACATATGCACTGACTTGATGTAGGTGAGTTGATGGTTTCCTCTAAGGGCCGTCGCGATGAATATTGCTCCATCCATTCCTAGAGAATTCTCCTGTAGACTACAAACACATTGTCATGAGACTTCTTACTGTCAATTGTTGAAAGATCTGTTAGAGACATGCAGTGTCTGTATACTTGAAACATACTTTAAACTTCTCAAGCTTCTGTTCTTCTTCAGTGTGCTGGAAAACGCTTTGGCTCCTTCCATCCCAATGGAGTTTCCACGAAGACTAATGCAACAATCACAAAATATACAGATTCACATACACACACTGCAAAAAATATTTTTGTCTTGTTTTCAGTAAAAATATCTCAAAATTCTTGAATTAAGATGCTTTTTCTTGATGAGCAAAACGACCCAAGAAAATAATATACCAAAAATTTTTTATACCAAAAATATTAAATTTTAGTGATTTTGTGCATAAAATAAGCAAAAAAATATGCTGATGGCGTAAGCAAAAAATCTTGAACATTTTTATTAAACATTAAATTCCAGAAAAATTCAAGAGAAAATAGCTTACCCCATTGGCAAATTTTTTTTGCTTGTTTTATGCACAAAATCACTTAAATTTGATATTTTTTGTCTAAAAACTAGACTTATTTTCTTGAGCCGTTTTGCTCATCAAGAAAATACATTTTAATTTAAGAAATTTTTAGATATTTTTACTGAAAACAAGACAAAAATACTAAGAATTTTTTTTGCAGTGTATAGGTTGTCATGATAAATTAACATTTACATGAAAAATCTTGAAGTACACATAGACAGTTAATGGGTTAAATCAAGATGTATTTTCTTGATAAGCAAAATGACCTAAGAAAATAAGTCTAGATTTTAAACCAAAAATAAATTTGCCAATGCACTGCAAAAAATGATTTTCAGGAAAAAAATTCTTAGTATTTTAGTCTTGTTTTCAGTAAAAATATCTAAAAAATTCTAAAGATGCTTTTTCTTGATGAACAAAACGACCCAAGAAAATAAGTCTAGTTTTTAGACCAAAAAATATCAAATTTAAGTGATTTTGTGCATAAAACAAGAAAAAAATCTGCCAATGGGGTAAGCAAAAAATCTTGAACATTTTTCCTAAACACTAAATCCAAGAAAAGTTCGAGAAAAAAATTCCTTACCCCATTGGCAGATTTTTTCCTTGTTTTATGCACAAAATCACTTAAATTTGATATTTTTGGTCTAAAAACTACTTATTTTCTTAGGTTGTTTTGCTCATCAAGAAGAAGCATCTTAATTTAAGAATTTTTTTATATCTCCACTGAAAACAAGACATAAATACTAAGAAATGTTTTTCTTGAAAATAATTTTTTGCAGTTTGACGATCTGTAGCTTATTTGCATTTAAAGGTACACACACGAAAAGCGCTCCAGCTCGTGCCTTTGTCCGGCATACAATAAGTGCTGCCTTTTGTTGTATAGGTTTTCGTTTTTTAAGGTGGAGTAATGAATAGTGCATTTGCATTTTGCGCAGGAATAGAAGTTCAGACTGATATCTGTTTAGCCAAGAAGCATTTATGTGGCCGAATGTTAAAGGAATAGTCTACTCATTTTCAATATCAAAACATGTTATTACCTTAACTAAGAATTGTTGATACATCCCTCTATCATCTGTGCGCGTGCACGCAAGCGCCGGAGCGCGCCGCGCGCCTCGACAGCATCCAGCCTAGCCCCACTCACTCAATGGCACCATCCAGAGCCAAAGCCAGAAGTGACCAAACACATCAACGTTTTTCCTATTTAAGACGAGTAGTTATACGAGCAAGTTTGGTGGTACAAAATAAAACGTAGCGCTTTTCTAAGCGGATTTAAAAGAGGAACTAGGGGAGAAGGGGAGCGGACTTTTCAGGCTAGTCGAAGTACTCCCAAAAGTGATATTACGCCATAAAATATAGTTCCTCTTTTAAATCCGCTTAGAAAAGCGCTACGTTTTATTTTGTACCACCAAACTTGCTCGTATAACTACTCGTCTTAAATAGGAAAAATGTTGATGTGTTTGGTCACTTCTAACTTTATCTCTAAAGGTACCATTGAATGAATGGGGCTAAGCTAAATGCTAATGAAGCGTCGCAGCGCGCTCCAGCGCTTACGTGCACGCACACAGATGATAGAGGGATGTATCAACAATTCTTAGTTAAGGTAATAACATATTTTAATATTGAAAATGAGTAGACTATTCCTTTAATGAATCAGATAGCTATCCGATCAGAGAAAACACATGAATTGACATCTTGTAAAAATGGGCATAATATGTGCCCTTTAAAGATACAGTATAAATATTTTATTATCTTTAAATTATGTATGAATTACTTATGCATGTATAAAAAACATACTTACTCTAACGTGTGTAGGGTTTCATTGACCATCAGAGCGTCGGCCAGCGCCAGAGCCCCTGCTTTGCACGCCGATACACCCTGAAGACTAAACACAAACCATACACACAAGGTCAGACTGAGCTTTAGCAAATGTTCAGACTTGAAATCACGTTTCAAACTTAAATCAGACTCACTAGAGCACATTGAGAGAAGAGTTTGTCTTCAGAGCAGAGGCCAGAGAAATAACACCATTATCACCCAGAGCGTTTTCCTGTAGACTAAACACACATGCACAGATATCAGTGATAATGAATGATGATTATACAGAACAGAAGATTCATATGAATCTATACAATGTTCATGAATCAGGATGAAGATGATCTTACTCCAGCAGCTGAATGCAACTGTTGCTCTTGAGAGACTCTGACAGGGCTTTCGCCGCTCCGACTTTAATGAAGTTCCACTGTAGACTATAACACACACATACACACACACACACTTTAAGCAAGTTATTGTACTCGTTTCTCACATAAACACCCTCCAAGTCAGTGTAATAGAAAGAATGACATCACTTCCTGATTATTCTGCCTCAGTTGTGTTTGTGTTTCTTAGGTGAATGTGTGTTTTACTTACTGTAATGATGTGATGGCTCTGTTCAGCTTCATGGCTTCAGCGATGGCCGTCACTCCCTCATCATGAAGAAGATTAGCGGTCAGACTTTAACAAACACACACCCAGAGAGAGAAAGAGAGAGGCATTGTCACATGATTTGTAATATAGAAATGTGGTACATTGTAAGAACAACACGCACAATACACAAGGTATAAAATGAGATGCTATGTGTTTGCAATTGCATCACTCACTCGAGTTCTCTGAGACAGCTGTTGAATTTCAAGGCTTTGGCGATGTCTTTGGCACCAGCAACTCCAATGGAGTTCTCCCTCAGACTGCCAAACAAAAAACATTTCAGCTTGTGGTACGAGGTATTGAACATTGACATTAAATGCAGACATGGACATACTTCAGACTGCTGAGGGCTCGGTTCGATTGGAGTGCGAGTGAGAGAGCTTTGATCCCTCGATCACTAACTGAGCTGCTCTGAAGACTGCAACACAGAGACAAGAGTTTAAAGACATCATTAAACCTCATATGTGACCCTGGACCACAAAACCAGTCATAAAGGTCAATTTTATTTTTAAGTAAATGATCTTTACTTAAAATCCTAATTACCTGAGCGTGTGGAGAATGTGATTGACCTTAAGCGCTTGAGCCAAGACCACCATTCCTGAATCACCGATCTGATTACTGGACAAACTGTCAATACAATCACAAACACACAGAATAACTTTAAAAAAAGTAATTGTTATCAGCATAACATTAGGAGGACTGTTTTCTAATAGTTTAAACTGTCTGTGACACACACACACACACACACACACACACACACACACACACACACACACACACACACACACACACACACACACACACACACACACACACACACGCCTCTCACTTCAGATCCTGTAGAGTTTGATTCTTCACGAGTGCTTCTGCGATTCTTTTCACTCCATCTGGACCGATACTGTTCTTCTGAATACTGCAAAATATAAAGGTTTCTGTTTAGGATAACACTCATGTTTATGACACAGATAAGGTGCGCACGCACACACACACGCACAGACTCACTTTAGCATGGTGAGCTTTCGGTTTGATTGAAGAACGTCTGCCAGAGCGCGAGCACCTTCATCCTCTATGTGGTTACTTTGCAGACTAGACAAAAAGGCATGCAAAGCCAGTCACACACCAAAACACATGTATCATAACACAATCAAATTAAACATTGTTGTTGGTTGTTCATACTTTTCAATTCAATGTCAATTCTTTACTGTTTCAATTCTGTATGCGTTTGAAATACTTTATGGTTTTAATTTAGTATACTGTATGTTTAAAAATTTTACAGTTTCTATTCTGTATGTGTTTAAAAACTTTACTGTTTAAATTCTGTATATGTTTAAAAACTTTACTGTTTAAATTCTGAATGTGTTTAAAAACTTTACTGTTTAAATTCTGTATATGTTTAAAAATGTTACATTTTCAATTCTGTATGTGTTTAAAAAACTTTACGGTTTTAATTCTGTATACTGTATGTTTAAAAACTTTACAGTTTTAATTCTTTAGTTGTTTAAAAACTATACGGTTTCAATTTTGTATATGTTTAAAAACGTTACAGTTTTAATTCTGTAGTTGTTTAAAAACTTTACGGTTTCAATTCTGTATGTGTTTAGAAACTTTACGGTTTCAATTCTGTATATGTTTGAAAACTTTACGGTTTCAATTCTGTATGTGTTTAAAAAAATTACGGTTACAATTCTGTATGTGTTTAAAAACTTTATGGTTTCAATTCTGTATGTGTTTAAAAACTTTACGGTTTCAATTTTGCATATCTTTAAAAACTTTAAGGTATCCATTCTGTATGTGTTTAAAAACTTTACTTTAATTCTGTATGTGTTTAAAAACTTTACATTTTCAATTCTATGTACATTTAAAAACTTTAAATTTTCAATTCTGTATTTGTTTAAAAACTTTACATTTTCAATTCTATATACATTTAAAAATTTTACATTTTCAATTCTGTATGCATTTAAAAACTTTACAGTTTAAATTCTTTATGCGTTTAAAATCTTTACAGTTTCAATTCAATATATGTTTAAAAACTTTAAGGTTTCAATTCTGTATATGTTTAAAAACTTTACAGTTTCAATTCTGTATATGTTTAAAAACTTTACAGTTTCAATTCTGTGTTTAAAAACTTTACGTTTTCAATTCTGCGTGTTTAAAACCTTTACGTTTTCAATTCTTTAGACATTTAAGTACTTACCCTTTACTGTTTAAATTCTGTATATGTTTAAACACTACAGTATGCATACTGTACATTTTACAGTTTACATAATGCTCATCTAAATACTCTACATATCTAAATACTGTAAATGTCTAAATACTTTTCAGTGTAAATGTTTGAATTCTGTTTGAAAAATGTTGAAACTCACTTGACTGAAACCAGAAACTGGTTAATTTTTAGAGCTTCACACAGTGTCTTCGCTCCTTTAGCACCAATATTGTTGCCACGGAGACTACAAGAAAAGAGGTCAGTTTTACATATTTATAAACAAACACTTGTAATAAATAAATACTTGATTTAGATCATAAAGTCTTCCCAGAAAGCAGACGACTCTGGGCCGGATCCGCACCAGATCCTGAAGTCAGCAGCTCCGGTGTGGATCTGGTGTGGAGTCGTCTGTGATTGCTCAATATAAATCGATAACGGTTAAAAACTCAGGGAAAGTTTATTCATTATGTTACTTTTTCAACACGTTTGTAATTGTATAGCAGATAGCATCTACAGATAATAAACCTGCTGGTGTTAAAATAGTAAAAATAGTGACTGACTCCAGAACTGTAAGCGTCCGGTTGACAAGCAGAGCTCGACTGAGAGGTTTTACCCCTTTACTGCTGATCGAGTTTTCAGCCAAACTACAAAAGAAAGAAGAGATGAAGGGGGTGTAAACAAGGTAAATATTATTAATTTACAGTATATCAATGGGTATAAAATGGGTTTGTGTGCGAGTATATACTTGAGGGTCTGAATATGACACTCTTTGGCGCTCAGAAGACTTCCCAACAACTCCATTGCATCTTCTTTCAATACATTGTTTTCCATTCTGTAATAAAAAGTTTTGGCTGTGATCCCAGAAATGTGCAATTCTGTTAAATGATACTACTGGGGTAATTACACACTTTTTAAAAAAATAAAATGTGTGTTTTACCTCAACTTACTGCAGTACAACAGTTGTGGGAGGAGTCTTTTTAGAGACGTGGAATCCAAACAGTTTGTCAGTTGTGTCTCCTCTGTACATGCTTCTGATACCTGCAACAAGTATGCAAGCACCGCACAAACTCCACCCTTCAGCTTCCCCCGGAGGCTGCAACTGATAAGATCCTCCTCCACAGACCTTAGCCACTCCCCATGCTGCAACTCTGCCAGACACGTAACCATAGTGACGCTGCGCATGCTGACGGCGTCACCTCCCGATGCCGCCACCGTATTCTGAAGCAAGGTTGTCGCTGTGTTACGTTGGTTCACCTGCTCCTCACGGCCAACGCCCAACGCACCACCAATCAAAGTGCTTGTTGTCGGAGCCAACAGTCCTGAGAGAAACCGCATGAACAGGTCGAGGTTTCCTTGGGCTGCAGCGTCCGACTGGTTGGTTTTTTGCAGCGCAGCGCGGTAGTGGCTGTGGAAACCAATTCGAGGCCACGAAACGCTGCTTTCTGAGAACAGATCGAACATTCCACGCCTTGATGAATTGTAGTAAAACAAAGCACCCAGGAATTCCTGCACAGACGTGTGCGTGAATTGCCACACCAAACCGTCTGATGACCAGCTAAGTTTACGCTGAAGAATTCGGAAGCCAAGAGTCCCAACGTGGGGCGGTGCGTCAACACCGTAAGTTCGCAATTCATTGTCGCTAAATGTGTGGCGTCGACGCAACAGGCTATAAAACGCCAAACGGCCCAGAGTGCTCAGTGGCTTTCTTACGCCTCCACCGGCTGATTCTGAATTGGAGAGGTGTGGCCAACAGTAGTGGGCATAGACTTCTGTTAGAGTTCGAGGAAGGGACGTTGTGTCCACATCAGAAACCTTCAAGATGCGAGACAATGTTGTAACGATAATGTGGCACACAGCAGGCACCGAACACAAAATAAGCAATGCTTTCTGGGAGTTCAGATAAGCCCACACCCGAGATGAGATGTCCTCAGGTATGTACGTGTGCGAATCGCTTTGACTCGGCGTTCTGGATGTTGAGTTTTCAGATGGTAAGGAGTACGCATCCAGAGTGTTCGTATTACAGTGATTTATATAATCCTTTATTTGTGCTTGTGATAGAGGCGGGACCTCCGTCACACGATCGACCAATCCCGCTGGCACTTTTGCACCAACACCAGGTCTTGATAACAGCCAAAGCGCCGCCCCTGGCAACAAGTTACCTCGAACGATATTCGTAATAAGATCCGATACAGGAACATCCCGACGAGGATCGTTAGTGGGCGGAGCGTCTGTGAAATCAAGTGGCTGGCGAAACTCTTCCAGTCCGTCAAAAATGAGCAAAACTTTGCAGGCTTCGTTACAAATAATCGCATCCACGTTCTCGTAGGGAACAAACATTCGCAGCAACCTTTCGATCGATAAGCGATCGAAACTGCTTAACTCCCAGCACGCAATAGGAATTGCGAGACTGAACTCCGGATAAATCTGCCCGCCACTCCAAAGGCGGACAAAACGATGGACCAGTCGGCTCTTCCCGCTACCGGCCACGCCCACAGTCAATGTCACACGAGGGGCGGTGATGACCCTCGTCAAAGGTGCAATCAGCTTGTCCAATCCCAGTCCTCGGCCGTGAAGAGGCCCCGCCCCTCTGTTGACAGACACCTGTACGAAGTCGTGCTCTCGCAGCTGTAGATCAGACACGCAGTCTATGAGCAGAACAGCAGAAGTGTGTGAGTTTTCAATAGCTTGGTTGTAGGAATGATCATTTTCTTCTGGAAGTCGCTGAAGGAGAGCATCTTTATGCTGCCGAACCACAGAGTCTGCAGAGAGAGAAATGAGCAACTCTTAACTAAAATGACTTTAGTAAAAACTGTATCAGCTTGAATGTCCCTTTACAAATACTTACCATGTACACTTATAAGATTATATTCAGTAGGATGAAAACTTTGAAGATATATCTGAAGGGCAGCACCTTCGGGATCAGTGCCAGACAGAACCTCAACCAATAAATGCACTTTTTCTTTCAGAGACGCCGTTTCCTGGATAAGCTCTGCCTCCTGAACTCTAAGCTTATCTTCTTTTCTCAGGTGACGGACTAAATTTACCAAGATGGAGGTGGACAGAAAGCGCTGCAGCAAAATCCGGTGTCTGTGTAACCAACCAGGATCTGGAGACAAAACACATTGCATAAAAATGTAAAATGCATTTTGATATGCCTAACAGGGTCCCCAAAACAAACCATTGCATTTATTTAACGTTGAGTGGCCACAAGTTTACCTTCCATTTTTTTGCTCGTATCTTGCTTTGCATTGGACTTCAGATCCATGTAGCAGCATTCCTGCCAGGGAATATGGGAATGTCTGTCCATCCCAGAGCATGCCAGGAAAGTGCATACAGCTGTGTGTGCTATCAGAGCATCAGTGTGATTCAGTCGTTGGATCCATTTTTTTGCAATGCTGAAAAACAAAAAAATCCTTAAAGCGACCAAAACCAGAAGCACAAATTTCTGGCACAAATGCGGCATCTAGTGGTGGGATTATGATATTGCAACCTACAGCTCACCCCCCAATTTTAAAACGCATATGGGCCCGGTCCCAAATGGCGCACCTCATGTGGACTTTCGGTCTCATGGCCTTAAATTGCGAGTGCTCGCTTAGTCTAAGAGTCCTTAGGGTGTCCTATCTGTTATTTTTACGCTTTAAAGTGTGCTCATTAGCACCCCCTTTGCCCCCTTGATGCGGTCTCCGGCGAAACCCGCACTGTAGCAGGCTTTGCGCACTTTACCAAACCAGAAGTCTTTGCGAAAGAGCAAACAGACCAATCAGACGACGGAAGCGAGAAGTTCACACTGACGGGCAACTTCTCTTCCTATTTCCGGCGTGACGCTCGAGTCTGTCCCAAAATACGACTCCGGTGTACCCACGTGGACTCGAGTCAAGGGTCCCTAAAGTCTTCACGCTATGATGTCATCAAAGTGTGGACTCTGAGGAGGACCACAAGCCTGAAGTGTGCCATTTGGGACAGGGTCATGGTAGCCCCCACAGGACAAACATGTCGTCTGAGGTCCTGTCCCAAACGGCGCACTTCATATGGACTTTCAGTCTCGTGACCTTAATTTGCGTGTGCTCGCTTAGTCTAAGAGTCTGTAGGGTGTCCCATCTGTCATTTTTACGCTTTAAAGTGTGCCCATCAGCGCCCTCCCCGCCCCCTCGATGCGGTCTCCGGCGAAGCCCGCACGGTAGCAGGTTTGACGCACTTTACTAACCCAGAAGTCCTTGCAAAAGAACAAACAGACCAATCAGACGACGGAAGGGAGGAGTTCACACTGAAGAGCAACTTCTCTTCCTATTTCCGGCGTGACGCTCGAGTCTGTCCCAAAATATGACTCCAGTGCACCCACGTGGACTCGCATCAAGGGTCCCTAAAGTCTGCACTCTACGATGCCATCAAAGTGTGGACTCCGAGGAGGACCACAAGCCCGCAGTGTCCACCCGGGACAGGGCCATGGAAGCCACCACAGGACAAACATGTCGTCTGAGGTCCTGTCCCAAACAACGCACTTCATGTGGACTTTTGGTCTTGTAGCCTTAAATTGCGCATGCTTGCTTAGTCTACGAGTCTGTAGGGTGTCCCATCTGCACCCTTGATGTGGTCTTCAACAAAGCGTGCACTGCTGCAGGCTCCACAGGCCCTGTCCCAAATGGCACACTCCGTACTTGTGGACTTCCTCAGAGTCCAGACTTTGATGACATCATGTAGTGCAGACCTTAGGGACCTGACGTGAGTCCACGAGGGCACACCGGAGTCATATTTTGGGACAGACTCAAGCGTCATAACGGAAATAGGAAGAGAAGTTGCCTATCAGTGAGAACTTCTCCCTTCCGTCGTCTGGTAGCTCTTTCGCAAGGACTTCTGGGTTGGTAAAGTGCGCAAAGCCTGCTACAGTGCAGGCTTCACCGAAGACCGCATCAAGGGTGCAAAGGGTGCGCTGATGAGCACACTTTGGAGCATAAAAATGACAGATGGGACACCCTACGGACTTGTAGACTAAGTGAGCACGCGCAATTTAAGGCCACGAGACCGAAAGTCCACATGAAGTGCGCCATATGTTGATATGATATCATTTATATGTGGCTTGTCTAATGTTGATAACATATGACACCTCTTTTAAAGATGGAAATCAGTTCTCAGTAATTTAAAGCATGACTGATCCTGTTACTGATCTATATGCAAATGATTCATTAGCTTTCAATGCCACACGTTCAGATATGCATTATAAATCATTTCTCGTACTCGACGTCTAATGTTTTAAGGTGCACTGAAAGCTACATTGTAATGGCGACTGTGGTCTCGCCATACATGGCATTGTGCACTTTGTATACACTTGATTTGGCTGTAGGCATGCTGTCTGGTCTAGATATTCCAGCACACATCAGTTCTGAAGAAACAGATATGAACTCGGACGTGACATCATTCAACCTCATTACCCACATACGCCAACAAATGCTGGGTTCCTATGGTTACAACACGACAGACGTCCCAGACAGACTTAAATATATGCACACGTTAAAAAACAAATGAACCCAGAAAAGGTCGACAAGCTACCAGAAACAGAAGAGTCAGCAGATCTTCACAGATGTTCACCACATGTGCAGAAACAAAGAGCAAACCAAAAAACTAGAAATATGCGTTGTCTGCATATAATAATTGAGACCCAATACTATAGACCGGCTATGAGCAACCCACTTCCACCCCTAAATAACCTTGAATGCCGTTTTTGGCCAAATAACTTGTGAGATATACGATATTCCATCATGTAAGCAAAGCCAACAGGTGTTCAAAGTGTTTGCTTTCATTTCTCTTTCTACATTGTCTACGCATCATCTATTCTTGGACCTTCACTGACAACCCAAATTTGGTCTTGTTTTAGACAAGTTCCTTTTGTTGCTCAAAAATATCCCACTCCAGGTTATTTTCAACTCAGCATTGGATCAAAAAGGGCAAACCCAACTGATTGAGTTGCAATTTTAACCCATTGTTGGGTCGAATATAAGCAATTTTTGAGTTACTTTTACCCAAAGGCAGGGTTAGTCCCTTTTTGACCCAATTCTTGGTTGAAATAACCCAGTATTTTAGGGTGTATTGGATAATTATGGATATTCAAAAATAGACTCTTAAAAAGGCTCATAGATACCTCACCTCCTAATACCTCGTATCAATATCATAATTAATAATTAGCATCATATCAATAAAACAAAATATATTATATTTTTTAAATACTTTTTTACTGCACTCCAAAAAATGAGATGTTGGGTTTAATTAAAAATATTATGTCAACAGGTTCCACACAATTTATTTAAGTAACCTCAACAAACAATACATTTGTTCATTTTACAAAAGAAGTTTAAGTAAACGTAACAAGCCTTAGTAGAGTCAACAAATAAAAATTTAGTTAACTGTACATTTTCTTTATTAATGATGACATAAAATTTGAATAATGCCATTTTATAAACTCTTACCCTTTTAATTAGAATTTAAGTCCACTTCTTTATTTTATTAAAGTTTATCAAACATATTACAAACATATTTGAAATGGAACGTAACATTCCAAAAGGTTTGTTTGTTTTGTTCTAAAATATATCAAAACAAGTTAATTGACTCATATTAGGCCACTTATTACTCACGTACCTATCTTATGGTGCTACACTTCTACAAGAGGGTGCCAGAACAACAATTACCCATAATACACTGCAAAATCCTCAGCCAATGAGATGCAAGTCTGTATTGGTTTTATTAATCTGTTACTTTTATGCAATAATGTTATGTTGGCTGAACAAATAATTTTTAAGTAAAGCTGACAAGACACATTTTTTTGTTATATGAACTAGATTAAATTAAGTTTACATTTTTTAAGTTATTACACCATGAAAGAATTAAGTAAAATTGGCAAACGTGAAAGTTCATTTTTTGAGTGTGTTTTCTATAACTCAGTCTTATATTCCCCTCTTTTTCTATGATGTCATCTATTTTAGTTGTCCCAATCTCTTCATTTTGTGACCCACTTAAACAAGAATAATCTATCTCGGGACCCACCAATATATTTTTAAATGGGAATAGTAGAAAAATACACATTTTACCTCTTTATAATTGAGTAATTTTGTTTTTACTAATTTTATTAATAAAATATTAATTAAAAGTTCAATTGAAATTTCTTAATATAATTTGGAATTTAATATAATAATAATAATAATAAATTGTTACATTTATATAGCACTTTTCGACAGCACTCAAATTAACATATAATGGTATATAATACAACAGTACAGCGACCTTATTGTGGGTCCCCGACCCACAGTTTAAAAACTCCTCCTTTCACATCAATTTGTCCTTTCTCACTCTTTGTAAACAACACACGCAAATCCTCTTCTCAAATGAAGTAATCTCGATTAACTTCTGTATTTCTGCTGATTACAGGACAGTCAGATTAGTCGAGACAATGATTTGCCCAAACTATTTAAGTAAGTATATTTGAGTCACTGACTGCGGTCTTTATGAGCAGTGAAAATATCTTTCTGTTTAGCAAGTTCAACATTCAGCATAAACAAAACCACATACACAAATATCCAATCCTCCAATCTATTTCCAATTATGCATTTGGCAGACACTTTGCACACAGTGCATTTTAAGATATACGGTCAGTATCAGTATAAGTGCTGCCTAAAATTAAACCCACAACATTTTGCGCTGCTCCTACACTCTCAGAAAAAAAAGGTACAAAAGTTGTCACGGTATGTTGTGGGACGGTACCTTTTAAAAAGGTCCTAATATGTACCATTTGGAACAGACACTGTATGTACCTGTACTGTAGGTATCAACTATGTACCTTTGAGGTATCAATATGCACCTTTGAGGTACAAAAATGTACTTTTTAAATAAAGGTGCCTCACCAGTGACTGAGCTGCAAGAAAAAAAATTACCAAACGCAGAAATAAATATTTTAAAACAACATCCACAAATTAACTAAAACATCTCTTTAGCAAAAACATTTATGTACCATTAAATGTACTTTATTGCACTATCCCACTATACCAGATTCACTGATATCGAATAAAATTACACATCAGCTTCTTGAAAAATCCTGTTTGCATTGTTTGAGATCCCATAATGTGCATAATATATGGTTTTATGGTAACTGAATTGTGTGTTTCTCAAACACAGCGCTCCAACCACTGGACCATATTAACCAAGTTGATTCAGTGATTTGGTCAAAAATGAATTTTATTTTACACCAAGGGTTGTTTTTGTCCATATTTAACCCAACCATGAGTTAAAACCACCAATGAAGCCTTTGTTAGTGTGCATGTTTTTGGCACACACAAATGAGCAGCGATCCTTATTAAAACCTTTGAGAAGCTTTTATGACTTTGATAAGCATAAAAAAGTAACTAAGTGAATAATTTTTTCAAATTTTTACAGATTTGACAGCATGATGGGTGACACTGTTTTAACTTAAGATGTATTTTTAGAAGATTGTGAGATCATTTTGTGATAATTTGGATCATCAGATGCCAGCTGAAAAGCAAAATGAGGGCATACTAAATACTAAGAGAATCTATTTCTTAAAGGGACAGTTCACCCAAAATTCTCATCCTCCTTTTTGGTGAACACAAAATAAGATATTTTGATAAATGATGGTAAGCACACAGCTGAATGTAAATACTGACTTTCAGGGTAGAAAAAACAAATACGATGGAAGTCAAATCAGCTGTGTTCTCACCATCATTTATCAAAATATCTTCTTTTGTGTTCATCAGAAAAAAAAGAAATTTATGCAGGATAAGAATAACATGAAAATGAAAAAATGTTGACTGAATTTTTATTTTGGGTGAGCTATCCCTTTAAATGTCACAAAAACTGTATGTGCATTGAATTTAATCAGAAAATAATGCAACATGAAACACTTCCCCTTGCAATTTCAACATTTCAGACCTTACTTGATACTCAAGTCACATTGTTAAGTTCAAACACGCTCCTCAAGACAGCTACTAAACAGAAAAACACACAGAGGAGATCACTCACGATTAATCGAATCTCTTTCAGCAGGTCGCTGGTCTGTACAGATGTGATGTTTGGATTACAGCACCATTACACCATCACCGAAAACCTACAGCTCCTCTTTACCCCACTTCATAAGACACTTTCGGTCTTTGTCTGTCTGTCTGTCTGTCTGTCTTTCCCTCTCTTTCTTTTCTTCCTGTCACACCTCCATCACTTCCTGTGCTGTTGGCCACAGATGCACTTTTTAAAATCTAGCATCATCTCTGGCATGCTGTCACTGTGTGAACAAAACCGCACACACATGCACGCACAGACACACACGCATGTCCACAGGTTTGCTCATATAAAGCAAAAGACATATAAAGCAGTTTCACACAAACAAAAGTACATATTGACACATTGAGGTGCATGCAATGAATACAAATAAACAAATGTGTGCAATAAATGAAATGGGAATTGATAATAAACAAAGACACTTGTAAATGTTTCTATCTTAAGAAGATGCAGCCTGATAGAAACAGGACAGGAAGTGCAAATGAAAGAACAGGAAGAGAGAGAGAGAAAGAAAGAAAGAGAGAGAGAGAGACAAACAGACAGAGAGCTATAAATACTGAATGTGGTCATGCTTTACAGGTATACAGACCCTCATATTCATGACAGTCATGCACAGCCAATAAACAAACAATTCTTTATTTTCAATGTAATTTACAAAAATGCACCTGACAAATAAGACTGATCATCAATAATCAATAAGAAACAAGTGAAGAATAAAAACAAATCAACATGATAAAACTTTTACTCAATAATAAAACATGTCAAATGTATAGTTCTGCTCTGATAAAAATAACACTACCGCCCATCACAGTGACCCTTTGTTTCCTGTATATTTTCTGTTTTGTCTAGACCGCAAAAGTATGCTTCACTACCGGCTGAACTGTGACAAACCTTTAAAAATTAGTAACAAAGACTATCAGTCCACAAGTGAAACGGTCTGACTAATGTACAACTAATGGAGGATACAGCGTGAGGGTCATACAGGAGACATTTGGAGTTATTCACCCAAATCTTTTTTAATTGTCTTAACCTGTACATACATTGTACCTGATGAACCTGAGAACAATTTATAACACATAAACAATAGATACATAAAAGCAAATCTGTAAACACACACACCCAAAAACATGATTGTGTGAGCGATATCTGGAGTGATTACAATATCTGGCGCTATTTTAAATCTGATGTTTTGAATGGAAGATGTTTAGCCGTATTAACAGGTGAAATTGAAATCTTAAAATATCTGCATGTCTCGTTTCATTTATATCTGAAAGGAATGATTTGTAAAGGTTAAAGGTGCACTATGTAGATTTTAGTGGCATCTAGTGGCGAGACTGTGAATTGCAACCAACTGCTTAGTCTGCCGCTCACCCCTCCTTTTTAAAAAGCAAAGCATTGTGAAGCTATGGTGGCTATCACATGACAAACATTTCATTGTCTGAGACAACGTCGTTTTCAGCTGTTTGAAGTATTACAAAATGTTGTAACTTAAAAGAACGACCTTATCTTTGCATAACACAAGCTAAAGTCTCATGACACTTGCTATCATTGCTCGTTCATGACAACATGCACATTAAAGGTGCAGTGTGTAAATTTTAGCGGCATCGAGTGGTGAGGTTGCGAATTGCAACCAACGGCGTAGTCCACTGCTCACCCCTTGCTTGTAAAACACATAGAGAAGCTACGGTAGCTGGCACTGGACAAACATGTCATCGTCGGAGACAACTTAGTAAAAAAATTGTCCGTTAAGGGCTTCTGTAGAAAAATGGCGGCACAAAATGGCAACTTCCATGTAAGGGGACCCTCTTTGTATGTAGATAAAAAGGTCTCGTTCTAAGGTAATAAACACATAACGGTTCATTATGAAAGGTCTTTGTACACCCCTGATAATATAGTTTTGTATATTATTTTGCATTTCTGTCAAGAGATCCTTCAAAAAATTACACACTGCACCTTTAAAGTATGCATGATCTCAATAAAAAACAACAACTTTCAACATATAGTATGTATAACGAGTTTCCTAAAAACTTTAAAACAATTCTTTGAATGTCAATATTGCATAATCTTTATAAAACACACAAACATTCATCCACACACACACACATTCACACAAATGAACTACAGCTCCAGTGGTGTCTCAGGATGATCGTTCATCTGCATTGACAGATAATCTGAAGGTCGCCTGAGAAAAAAGATCAATCAAAAAGAAATAAATAAACAAATTGGCAAGGGACTAAAAACCACCATGCATTTATATATTTCATAAATTATTGACCAATAAAAATGTTTCTAATCACTGTCATCATATGCACAACTTTATGTGTCTAGAGAGGTCTTCACAGGTACACTTAGATTCGAAAACCCGAGGTCCCAAGCAGGTTTTGGTCTAAAAGTTTAACGTGTACCTCGGACACGGGTCAGATATAATAATAGCGGCTTCGGGTCATTTAAAATGAATGTGTTTTTGCTGTGCAGACTGGAGATGATCCGAACTATCTTGCATGTGAGCGTTTGCGACATCATGTGGCTGGTAGTAGGTTAATTTTTGTTGAGGCAGATCTGTCAATCAATTTTAAATGCACATGTTGTCATCAAATAACAAATGAAAATAAATGAGGCAGAAGCCAAATTGGATGCGAGGCCAATGAGGTTTCTTTCTGTTGGACTGGTGCGTGCAGGGATGCAGAATGGAAACCCGTTCGTGCCGTTTGAATTTGGGACCAGACCGGTCGGACTCGGGTCTAATTTTCTCAGGTTTGTCTTTTCAAAAAAAAAAAAAAAATTATGCACGTCGGGTTCAGGTAAAAAGTGATTAGGGTTGGGTACATTTCTTTGGACCCGAGAAGACTTCTAGTGTAGTGCTTTTATTAGTAATCCCAGTTATCTCATTCCCCGCCATTGACGAGTTATCTCGTCAATTATGAGTTAATATTTAACTAATAATATGCCTTTTTGGACGAATTTCAAAGTGAAAGTGTAATACCGCTTTTATCCACTGGATGGCGCCAAACCCGAATTTATCAAAAACGGAAGTTAAAAAGATTTCAAAATTTATTTTAACTGCCTTTATGTTTGATAGTCATTCTGAGTCGGATATCTAACATAAATTTGTTTACAAAAACGCAATTTTTTAAGCTTTTTGCTCAAAATGTTGTATTTTTGAAGAGAAATATCCATATTTCAGTGGTTAAATTAAGTGGAAAAAGTAAATAATGAAACGTTTTTTCCCATTTTGTTTGTTTGTTTGTTTGTTTATTGTTTGTTTGAAAGCAAAGGGTGTGTTCTTTAATTTGATATAATTTGTATGTTTATATATTTATAGAAGATAATTTTTCCTGCAAGGAATTTTGTGAAACTTTTGTTAAAATCACAAAAATGCAGGTGGGCAACTTTTCTCAAAAAGGCTGGCGGTGAATGAGTTAAAGTCATTTTTTGTGATCTATTGTTTTCTACATAAAATCATAAGTTTCTCAAAAAAAATTACTTTGTTATCTTTATTACTGAGTAAGATCATGTAAAAGATTAAAATCAAACTTTGATGCCTACTAATCTCATTATTAAATAAGTCTTTAACCTGAATTTCACAAACAGGTTCACATATGTCCTAATACACATCCACACACACAAACTCACCTTCTCTTGTACATGTAGGCAAACAAGGCTGCAAGCAAACCAAACAGCAGAACCGCTGTGAGCACGAGTCCAACCTGCAGCCCGACAGACGACGCCGCTGCACAGACAGATAGACAGACAGACAGACAGACAGTTATTCTGACGTATACAAGCAAAATCTAACAGCTACTGTGTGTGTGTGTGTGTGTGTGTGTGTGTGTGTGTGTGTGTGCATGGTCTGTACCTCCACGAACCGGCTGATTGATTGTACTGTAACATAAAGACCCATTGACATGCAGCATTTCTTTGATTTGCTCCCTCTGCTGGTCTGAAATTGAAATAATAGGCCCTTGTACATGTGTACCACCTGACTCACAGGATGCGTTCACATCTGAAACACAACAGACATGATGAATATAAACATGAGCTGAAGAGTCAAGTCACTTATTTACTGTGTATAGCACTTTGTTTTTTACAATGTTGCTATTTATTGCTAATTTCATTGTCCTTATAAATAGATTATAATTGAATAAAATGGTATACATTTTTTTGATTGACTATTTAAGAGGTTTCCATCCAAACGCGTAGCGAATCTTTTCAAAATTCGCAAAAAAAGCGAATTAGGTTAGTTTCCATCAAGTTGTTTGAGAGAATGAAAGTGGTATTACTGGTACATACAGTACATTGCATTAAATTACTTTTACTTGGCTTTTTGTCTTGTTTTCAGTAAAAATATCTAAAAATTCTAAAATCAAGATGTATTTTTTTAATGAGTAAAACGACCCAAGAAAATAAGTCTAGTTTTTAGACCAAAAATACCAAATTTAAGTGATTTTGTGCATAAAACAAGCAAAAAATCTGCCAATGGGGTAAGCAAAAAAAATCTTGACAATTTTTCTTAAACACTATATTCAAGAAAAATTCAAGAAAAATGTACTTACCCCATTGGCAGATTTTTTCGCTTGTTTTATGCACAAAATCACTTAAATGTGATATTTTTGGTTTAAAAACTAGACTTATTTTCTTGGGTTGTTTTGCTCATCAAGAAAAAGCATCTTAATATAAGAATGTTTAGATATTTTTACTAAAAACAAGACAAAAATACTAAGAATTTTTTTCTTGAAAATCATTTTTTTTTGCAGTGTAGGCCTTTCAGAAATAATGCATTGAGAGTCTCATAAAAAATGTATAAGAAGACACGTCAGATGCACTTAATAATTTTTTGCAGTGTACATTGCATAAAACTTTCATACTTAGCTTTTTGTCTTGTTTTCAGTAAAAATATCTAAAATTCTAAAATCAAGATGTATTTTTTGATGAGCAAAATGAGTTTTTTGACACAAGAAGAAAAGTAAAAATGCCAATAGGGTAGGAAAAAAATCTTAACATTTTCAAGAAATATTCTAATAAAAAATATTCAATGGAAAAAATGACTTTCTTATTTAGTATTTATGTCTTGTTTTTAGTAGAAATAACTAAAATCAAGATGTATTTTCTTGATGTGCAAATTGACCTAAGTAAGTAAGTCTAGTTTTTAGACAAAAATTATACAATTTAATTGAATTTGTGCTTAAAACAAGCAAAAATATCTGCCAGTGGGGTGTGAACATTTTGCTTCAATTAAGTGTTGTAGCTGTATTGATAAGAAGATTGCATCTTCATTTCCAATGAACACATTTAAAACACGACTTTCTTAGTATTTTTGTCTTGTTTTCAGTAGAAATATCTAAAAATTCTTAAATCAAGATGTATTTTCTTGATCAGCAAAATTACCAAAGACAATAGGACTAGTTCATAGACAAAAACTATACAATTTAAGTGAATTTGTGCATAAAACAATAAAAAAAAAAAAAATCTGCCAATGGGGTTAGCACATTTTTCTTGACATTTTTTTGCTTACCCCATGGGCAGATTTTTTGCTTGTTTTATGCACAAAATCACTTAAATTTGATATTTTTGGTTCAAAAAACTAGACTTATTTTTTTTGCTCATCAAGAAAAAACATCTTAATTTACTGTAAGAATTTAAAAATATTTTTAAGGAAAACAAGACAAAAATACTAAAGCGTTTGGTGTAAACTCAGCATTAGACATTTTTTTCGTGAAAATCATTTTTTGCAGTGAAAGTGATTAAGAAAAAAGAAAACTAAGCACAAAAAACTAGACTTATTTTCTTGGGTCATTATGCTCATCAAGAAAAAGCATCTAAATTAAAAAATTTGAATATATTTCTACTGAAAACAAGAAAAAAAAACTAAGTAAGAAAGTTATTCTTTGCAGTGTAAGTCACTTTGAATAAAACCTCCTGGCCAAAGTATTAATGTTAACATAAAATTACAGTGTGTTTAATGTGACTCACCTTCAAGATGTAAACTTGAGATTCCACACTTGCATGACTTTTCCAATAAAACAGCGATGTCCTTTTTGGAACAATCTCGGTGAGACAAAGAGAGATGTTAGATGAGAAGCTCTCTTGAACACAAAGTAATCTATTAAACAACTATTGAGGAACACAGAAGCAAAAGCCACTAAACACCACATCCATCAAAAATAAGATGATGATATTAACCGAATGCTCTCGGCACGTATTATGCATCAAATGCTTCAAATTCGCACAACCCCGGCCTTGGGCCTTTCAAAAAAAATCCAGTCTCATTAAAATTTTTTATAAGAAGATCCACTTAAGAGGGTTTTGCATCTGCACTCTTCAATGAGCTTTTTTGTCCTGTGTTGAAATACTGTAAAATGCAACACTGGTGCCCGAGTCAAGCATAAACAGCATGCTGCAAAAAATGATTTTCAAGAAAAAAAAATTAGAAAATAAGTTTAGTTTTTAGACCAAAAATATCAAATTTAAGTGATTTTGTGCATAAAACAAGCAAAAAAAAATTTTCTTGAATTTAGTGCTTAAAAAATGTTTACGATTTTTTGCTTACCCCATTGGCATATTTCTTTGCTTGTTTTATGCACAAAATCACTTAAATTTGATATTTTTGGTCTAAAAACTAGACTTATTTTCTTGCTCATCAAGAAAAAGCATCTTAATTTAAGAATTTTTAGATATTTTTACTGAAAACAAGACAAAAATACTAAGAATGTTTTTAGTAAGGCATGTTTGTTTAAACTAATTATATTTCCTAATTAAACTAAGGTCTAGTTCTGGCTAAGCTAATCTCTTTCCAGGAAACCACCCCAAAGACTAAAATAGTGACTAAACATGACCCAATAACCTTGTGTTTAATCCAACC
Source organism: Misgurnus anguillicaudatus (assembly GCF_027580225.2). Classification (NCBI taxonomy): domain Eukaryota; kingdom Metazoa; phylum Chordata; class Actinopteri; order Cypriniformes; family Cobitidae; genus Misgurnus; species Misgurnus anguillicaudatus. The sequence goes on along the minus strand of NC_073361.2, from coordinate 30,342,651 downwards.
AGCTGTTACTTTAACTACTAAGTTACAAAAAACTTGATTTATAAACGAGACATCGCAGACAATTCGGCGCAAATTACAAAATTGCCATTACACAGAGTTACTACAGAAGACATGCGCGGGCATAGGAGAGAGAGAGCTCGCGCACAAGCACATAGAGAACCAGTATGTGTGGGAAAACATTGCTAACCTTTCATGATAAACTCGAATCAGTCGTCTTCTCTGTCAGTAACATCTGACGTTTACGTGAAAATGCAAGTACACAGAGGAATCCGCATGGAAAACACATCCAACTTTTAATTCTTTCACTCAGTGTATGAGAGACGCTGTCTAGGGGCTTCACGCACAGTGAGAGAGAGAGAGCGAACGCTCACAACAATAAATGAAGCCGTTTTAAATGAAAATAAAAATGTAAATGTTGCGACCATTGTTGATTTTGTGGCGCACACAAACAAATAAATGTATGGATAACACTGCCAGGAGCCGAAGCCGCCATTACGCGAGATTAATGTAAACAGCGTGACGCGTCGCGTAGTTGACGTAATCGATGACGTTGACGCGTCGTTGCAGCACTTTTGAGCACGAAGGGGAGGGGTGGGAGACGACTGATCATCGTGAGTGAAACCCAAGCGCTAGCGCACAGATGAGAGGGGCGCGGTTGACATTCATTTTCGGTTTACATTTTCGGCTGGATTTTTTATTTCGGCCCGAAACCGATAATGCCATTTTCGGCCGAAATTTTCGGCAACCGAAATTTCGGTGCATCCCTAATTTTTACTTAAATATCAAATTTAAGTGATTTTGTGCATAAAACAAGCAAAAAACATCTGCCAATGGGGTAAGCAAAAAAATCCTGAACATTTTTCATGAAAAAATAAGACTTATTTTCTTGGGTTGTTTTGCTCATTAAGAAAAGCATCTTAATTTAAGAATTTTTAGATTTTTTTTACTGAAAACAAGACAAAAAAAAACTAAGAAACTGTTTTCTTGAAAATCATTTTTGCAGTGTAAGAAGTTAAAGCAACTAGACAAACTCATCACTAGACAAAATGTAAAAAGTAAGCTGAAATCTTGTAAAGCAAGTTTGACTGCTTTGTTTTGTGACCACACAGAGATTCTAGAGTTTTTGTACGTTGAAGAAAATGTTGTCATCATGGATTAGTTTTTATTTACTTATCGTCTTGTCTTCTTCAGTAAAAACATGTTGTTAACAAAAACTATGCCGAAAATTATTCTTCACTGAAATTAACACTGGTTCTTACTGCTGAAACTGTCTATACACTGTAAACCTGAACAGTAAAATGTACTCATTTAAAATGAGTGAACTGTACTCAAACCTGTGAAAAAAGTTTATTTATTACTTAAAAGTTTTATGTGTTCAAGGATTTCACCGCTTTGATTTTCAAACAGTATAAAACAATAAAATCGACAGCTTCATTGCCCCTTTAAAATTTTAAGTTGGTTTAAGTAAATGTTTTTAGGTATTCGGTTTCCACAAAAGGTTTGAGTACCCTGAACTTGTTGGATTTTACAGTGTACACTGAAATACATCACTAACAACCAGTCAGGGAGTCGCATGCGGTCTAGTTGCTCAAGTTTTTTACGCATCCAAACATCATGTCAGATAAGAACATTTCACATCTGCAAATGATCACACACCAATGCATCCCCTGTGCATCTTGGCTAAACAGATATTAAACCAATTGTCTATTCCCGTGCAATATGCAAATACACTATTTACTAGTCCGCCTTAAGAAACTTGCGACGACGCTTGTGCAACAAAAGGCAGTGGTAAAAAATTAAACTAACTAACTTGCAGTGATGTGCTTACATTTTAGAGGAGTCAAATGTTTAGGAGGGCATTTACACTTGGTCGGATAGCTTTAGTGATCAGGTGTAATGCAATAAATGAGTTTTTGTATCTTTCCCATCATTTCTTAGGATGCGTGTTCAGGCAGGTTTGTTCATGCATCATGAGTCACGACTGTTGTGTAACCACTTCATACCAAATTACTGAATGATTAAAAGTGTAAAGAAACACAGACATACCAAACACCACCCAGTGCGTAAACTTAAGCGGACGTATGTGAAGTATGAAAAGCAGTACTTTAAACTAAACACTTTTTAAGAACTTGACGTCCGGCATGCTAATTATTATTTTATTATTAGCAAAGTCCAACTGAGATGTATTTGTGGCTGGTGTGTTTAATGTTACGTGCGAGCTGACAGGATTTACAGAAGTACGCCAACATACTTTCTAAATGTAGGCAGAGATCCACAGAGATGGAAAGTGAAGGATTTGGACAGAGGTTTGGCAGGCGTGCAGACGAATTTGAATAAATCCAGACTGGGTGTCCGTCTGACTCGCATCGAGATACAGAATACAACCTGCAGACAAAAACAAACATACAGATGTGTGTGAAGAGAAGACAGCAAGAGATCTTCACTAAACTAAACTACACGTGTAAAAGTCCCACACAAACTTTAAAAGCACGTCAACGCGTGACTCCAGGTCAGTGTTAAAGTTGAAGCGATCTAGACGAGGTGAATCACTGCCACATACACCCGAGCCTGACGCTTGGAAACACAACTCCACTGCACTCAGATCAGTCAGTGAAGCTGTCAAATTTTGATCTGCTCCAGAGACAAAAAGACAAACATAAATAGTTTTTAGTTATATCTATATATCACATGCTAAGTAACACTGTGTTTTATCTGTTTTATTGTAATGTAATGTACAATTCTTTAAAAACAAAACCACTATGATCCCTTACGTTTTTTAAACTGTGTCATTTTTATTTACTTTTATACTTTTCAAATGTTTAATGTTAATTGATGAAAATGTTTTTCTTGACCTTAAAATCCTTGTCGGAAGTCAATGAAAATATAATTGTTCAAACATTTTAGTTTCATTCATTACAAAACTAAAATATTATTTGCTTTCATAAAGTAATTCCACTGAATCTGTGCCATTTCTGTCCCCAGGACATTATATGTATAAAAATGCTAACTCTAAAATAAATGTTATTATAAAGAAAGTGTCCTGCAATACCAAATTTAAACTATATAATTTAAAACATAAATAAAAACTATACAAAAACACAAAAAAATCAGTCCCTGGTTTGATTTCTATACTTTACCTTTAAATATAAAGCATAAAATCCTTTCAATATCTTTTATTTTTGTGTGGGAGCATATCCCATCTTTGCTTTAAAAGTTTTTTTTACCATTGAGAAAGTAATTTTGTTGTTAGTCATGATTTTCCTCAGTCCTGTTTTCCAGCACGTTCCTCCCTCTGAAAATCTAGGAATTTTCCACAAGTCACATTTTCAAGAGGAAATTACATCATCTGGATCTTCTGAAGGCCACGTGAAGCTCAAAAGTTACTCTTTTTTTATTGTATTTTTTTATAATATTGATGCTAAGACTGCAAATGTCAATCTTTAAGTTCAGTCCTGTTGCCTATATTTTCTTTGATGTTATATTTTTTGGGAAATCACAAGAATTTGCTTATCTTCATGCAATTAGCATATATTTAATGCAGCTATATTTCATGTATTTGCTAAATCTGTGCTTAAAACTCAGTCCTGTTACCAAAATGCCTCCATCCTCGCATGTTAAAAAAATAAACCAGTTATCTTATGATATATATATATATATATATATATATATATATATATATATATATATATATATATATATATATATATATATATATATATATATATATATATATATATATATATATATATTGACCAGTAATCATTTTGAAAAGTAAATAATATGTGTGTTATTGGATTTGGTGTTAAAAAGACAAAAATTAACTTCAATTTTGATGAATTACAACATGCAAATGTCACTGATTCATTAGAATGGCCTAATTTTAAAATAAATGACTTGAACTAAATAACACGAAGCACTGCAGCCAATAAGAGCTCAGATTATTTGGGAACTGCTCCACTACTGTTCATTATTTATTTATTTAACTTATTGTATGAAATTCTACAATTTCAAGAGCTTTAAAAAACTCTTGAGAGTTTTACTGTGAGAAAATAAATGAAAAAAATCATTTTGGACTGAAAACACGAGATGTCGCTGTTGCTTTCCAATCGCAGTTCAGTGACAGTGACTAAAAATTGTGTTTTCTATTAACTCTTTTTTCCCGCCATTGATGAGTTATCTTGTCAATTAAGAGAAAACATTTGCATAAAAAAAATGTGTTCCTGATGAATTTGTAAATTAATCTGCAATACCGCGGTTATCCACTAGATTGCGCACTTACCCAATTTATGAAAAAACTGAAGCCAAAATGTTATTTACTTATTTTAAACTCTGTGTATGTTTTTATAATCGTTCTGAATCTGATCTCTAACAAAATTCTTTCACAAAAATGCAATCATTTCAGCTTTTTGCTAAAAGAAATATACATTTTTTATATTTTTATAGTTATAGAGTTTAAGCAGAAAAAAATACAGATATAATGAAACTTTCATTTTGTTTGTTTGTTTATTGTTTGTTTGAAAACAGAGGGTCTGTTCTTTTATTTGATTTTTTTTGTATTTGCATGTTTATATATTTTTAGAAGAAAATTTTCCTGGAAGGCATTTTGTGAAACTTTTGTGAAAATAACAAAAAATGCCGAGGTGCTACTTTCAAAAAATAGCTTTAAGATACATCAATCTAAGCATATCAGTTTCAATCTTTTAAATCCAAAACATTAAACACCCACCTGCTCCAGAGACATTGCTTACGAGATAAAATCCATCAGCTCCTATTCTGCCAGTTAGCGGGACAGATTTTTTTTCTTGACCTCCTTCATCCAAAAATACCAAAACAAGTCCATGCAGGGAGGTCAACTGTGGACCGGACAACTCCACAAACATACTCTGCTCTGATTGTTTATCTCCAATCTCATTGATGACGACCCCCTTTGGGGGCGGGGCTAAAGTGGGTTTGGGAGGACAGTCGTTCGGTTTTCTTGGCGTAGGAGAACCAACCTGTGAAATCAGAGCATGTTGGTAAATATAACAATATTGTGAATGTCACTATGCAAATTCTTATGTACAGAAGATGCGGACGGTGTTCTCACCCTGTAAACGCTGAGGTCAAGTCTGTCAGATCCACATCGGGAGAGAGTCTCATCGCCTAGTAAGGCATTGGTGTCCTCCAGCAGGGGGAGCTGTCCCGGCATTAGAGCATCTATGAGCTCTGCTGTTTTTTTATCAGATCCACGAGAGCGGTAAACCACCGCGTCCAACAAGCCTTTCTTTGGGATACGTGGACCCTCAAAGGAGGGCGGAGACTCGCTGCGGTATATCGCTATGGCGTCTGGTCCGTTCTGAATAACGTTCGGTGGAATCGTTATGTCTGCGCCGATCTTACTGCTGCCGATCTGAGAAAAAGATTCAAAATAATAATTTTACAAAGGACAAGTGCATCTTCTCATTCTTCACAAAGATTTTTGGGGGGGGTATTGAAGCCATTTCATGCACCCTGACTTTTAGGGGTTTGACGCACGTTTCGAACTTTAGTGGATTTTCGCGCAGCCTTAAACAATAAGGAGCTTGCTCTAGTAGTGATGTAATTACAAAGGAGCGAGCTGAGACAAAAATACGAAATAATAATGGAGGACAAAATCATTTTCGCGGTATGTGTACATCTGGAGCTGTACGACACATCTTCGTATTAAAAAAAAAACAGGAATATGGATCTTGCTTGGAATTCAGGAAATCGGATGTTCTTTATATATGATCCAATTTCACGCCAAATGACGTGAATTTCACTCACTAGTAATGCGAATTTTAAATTTCAGGTGTGAATAATGCAAATTTTAAATTTCACGCGCAGGGGCGGAGCCAGACATTGTAGACATTGGGGGCTTAGCCCAAATCTAGGGGTTTCAAAGCATGGTCCCCTGCTAATCTTTTTTCTCCATTTACGGCAGCTTTATAAATACATTTTTTTTATCCTATTACTATTTTTTTATTCTATCTTATACTATTTTTTGGATAAGAGAAGTTAAAATGTTCTCTGCAAGGTTCTCTGTATTATTATTGTGAAACTGTAACATAACACATTTTGACAATGACACTTTAACTTCTCTTATCCAAAAATAGGCAAAATATGTTTGCTGTAGGCTAATCCAGTAACTATGAAGCAAGAATAACAATTAAGCAAGAATAAGCAAGAATAACAATTTTGACTTCACTAGCAGAACAATTTCTGCTTATGGAAGCGTTCTCTCTCTCTCTCTCTGTGATCTCTCTCCACCCTCCTCTCTCCCTATTTGCACTGACAATCATCACACATAAGGATATTAAATTTGTTAGAGATTGAGGATTCACATTTTATAACTGTCTATCAATGTATTTCTGAGGTGAAATCATTGCGAATTTCAGAGAAATGCATATGGACAAAACATAAGCTGCTTAAGTAACTATTCCCCCCTTCTTACTTCTGATGTCTTAAAAAATAAATCATACATCCATCTATAAAAAAGGTATATGTACAATGAGAAAGGTTTCATCAAAGTTTTAATTCACTGCAATTAAATGTACTTTAAAATATTATGCAAATTTAGAATTTCACGTGGGAATGGCAAGAATTTAAGGCAGTAATGACGAGAATTTAAGCCGGTAATGACGAGAATTTAAAGGACAAGTTCGGTATTTTACACTTAAAGCCCTGTTTCAGATTGTTTATGATGAAATAGAACAGTTTTGACTGAAATTTGGACATATGATGCTGGCCAGAGAATTTTCGGGTGTTTGTTGTATCACCTCCCACCTCTAAAATGGCTGTATAGGTGCACTGGAACAATCCTTCCTAAAATGCACCAAACTTTCGTCCACAAAGACGCGAAACCCACCGAGTAGTCAGGGGCGTTCACTGATGTGCTCACACAAAAATCGCTGCAAAAGATGCTTTCCAACAGGTGTTTTAGCATTCGTTGTAAACTTGTGGACCTATTTTTCCAAACGCCTCACACCCGTACATTCTTCCGCTTAGAGCTTGAATAATAGACACTCCAGCCCAGTTGGTGGCAATAATCCGCCTTTGCCAATTGCAAGAATACAAACAACGTTCCCGGCGCAGAGTAATACCGTACCTCACAGCACATTTAAATACAAGTCAATGGAGTTGGACAAAACTACGATAAAACCTGTTGGAATGCGTATTTTGCAGCGATTTTTGTGTGAGCATATCAGTGAACACCCCTGACCACTCGGTGAGTTTCACGTCTTTGTAAATGAAAGTTTAATGCATTTTGGGAAGGATTGTTCCGGTGCACCTATACAGCCATTATAAAGGTGGGAGGTGATACAAGACACACCCGAAAATTGTCGAAATTTCAGTCAAAACCGTTCTATTTCAAACAATCTGAAAACAGGGCTTTAAGTGTAAAATACCGAACTTGTCCTTTAAGGCGGTAATGACGAGAATTTAAGGCAGTAATGAAGAGAATTTAAGGCGCTAATGACAAGAATTTCACGCGCAAATGACGAAATTTTTCACGCGCGAATGACACGAGTTAACTCAAAATGTTGAAGCATACAACTACGCATGAAAAGCGTGATTTATTACATTTATTTGCTTCATTTGCGTCTGGTCTGTATGATGGAGTATTTCTGTGCCGTATGTTTTGTTGGCAATCAGCGCGTAAGTGCATATAATGTAAACAAAACGAACATGTAGTGAATCGTAAGTTGTCCAGAGATAGTAAAAAAAAAGTTATCCAGAGATAGTGGGATAATGTTTTGTGTGTGTTGTTTGCTCGTGACTCGCTCTGCCGGCGGTACGCCTCAAGGAACACGTGTTTTTCCGAAAACTATCTGTAAAGCTGATCTGTCTTTTATAAATCTGATAAAACTAAAGACTCTTCAGAGATATGATATATGACGTGTTACATAAGCTTTGAATACATCTAGTAACATTTAAGCTACAAAAGTAGGAACAAATGATGTAAAAGGACACAAGCTCCAATTAGGGTATTTATTTTGAAGTTTTAAGTCTTGCTACAGATATAAAGCTCTATTATATAGTATCTAAATATTCTATGCGCCTTTTTTCCTGCTTACACATTCGTGGGTCACATCCGATCTGTGCCACGTAAATCACTTCAAACACGTAGTGTAAATGCAGCATAAGTGTCCCTTTTACAGTTGCTCACCAGGAAGTATCCATTTTCATCAGTGTAGTATTCATTGAGCTCCAGCTCATAATACACTTCACCCGTCTGTCCATTGATCAGCACCAGCCATATGAAGTCCAGGAACATACGGAAGCCGGATGGATGCCAGAGCTCTATAAACTCCTCATCTTCTGCTGCGCCGGGTGAATCGGTATTAATCTCACTGATCAGGAAATCAGTATCACTGTGAAAAGGAGGCAGAATCCATCCTGGCGTTGACGTGTATGAGGCTGAAACACAAAGACGGATGTGAATAAAAACATCGCAAGACTGAATTCTTCTAAATGAATCATGTTTCGGAAACTGTATGATTATATGCATGACAGAGATGTGAGGTGTTCGTGTAGCTCAATGGTCAAAGCACTGGTTAGCAATACAAAGGTCATGGGTTCGATCCCAGTGAACAACACATATACTGATATATGTATAGACTAAATGCAATGCAAGTCGTTTTGGATAAAAGTATCTGCCAAATGCATGAATGTAAATGAGTAAAATCAAACTTTGATGCTCTAAATCTAATCATTAGATAATGAGACTTTAACCTAGATTTCCCAAACAAGGTTACATATTAAATATGTGTAAATAAAGCTTTGTTTTGCTGTTAAACGACACCTACTTATATTACGCGGGCAGGTCTGAAACCAAGCGCAGTCGTTGGGTTTTTCGGGACTCGGGAGTCTTTTTACAAATAGACCCGGATCCCTCGTCCATTCTGCAACTCCACAGCGACTGACAGATACACCCGACGTGTCAAAACTGCTGCAAAACCAAACAAGTGTGAATAAACCTACACAAACTGCTCAATAACGCAATTTGCATAAAGCCAAGATTACCTTTCTGTGATTATTAATGGTTTTCTCCCAGGTATGAGCGTCTCTGTGAGGTTGGCGCTGGGCATGGTTTTTTTGTCACCGTAAACGAAGGCATCGATTGGCTGCTGGTGGCTGAGGGGGCTGCCCTTGGAAAAGTTTGACGCCGGGCCTTTATAAACTGCTAAAGCTGCACTTTGTTGCACTGAAAGATTAAATATTGCATTAAAAGAGTCACAACTGAGATCTGTTAGAGTGTTTGTGCAATCCTTTTAAAGCACAGGTTTTTTAGCATAGGGTTGCCAGGTTTTCACAGCAAAAGTAGCGATGGTCTTATTTTCCCCATGCCAAATTTATATCCAAGTGAAACGGCTTCTGAAATAAATAAAGGTAGGGCTGGACTCAAATTTGTCCATCAGGAACTAACCAGATCGTTTGAAGTTGTTTTGAGGAGGGGAGGAGAATAAGAATTTTTAAAAAGTCATGAAAGGGATAGTTCACCCAAAAATGAAAGTAATGTCATTAATGGCTCACCCTCATGTCGTTCGAAACTCGTAAGACCTCAGTTCATCTTCGTAACACAGTTTAAGATTAAGATTTGGTCCGAGAGCTTGTTGACCCTTCATTGAAGATCTACATGCGGTGTACTGTCCATGTCCAGAAAGGCAACAAAAACATCATCAAAGTAGTCCATGTGACATCAGTGGGTCAGCCAGAAAGTGCCGAAGCATCGAAAATACATTTCGGTCCCAAAATAAAAAAAATTACGACTTTATTCAGCATTGTCTTGTCTTCCACGTCTGTTGTAAAGCGCATGCGCGAGGCTAAAGTCACGTGACTGCAGTGACGCGGCTGACGTGTTATCTGGTGCGCCCCAGCTGCTTTTTTTTGTGTGCCCGGGCTTCGTTTACAGTCTGAGGGAGATGCACGCTCTAAGTTTGAAAAAAAATTTGCAACACGTCATCCGCGTCACTGCAGTCACGTGACTTTAGTCACGCATGCGCTTCACAACAGACGCGGAAGAGAAGACAATGCTGAATAAAGTCGTCATTTTTGTTCTTTTTGGACCAAAATGTATTTTGGATGCTTCAACACATTCTAACTGACCTATTGATGTCACATGGACTACTTTGATGATGTTTTTATTACCTTTCTGGACATGGACAGTATACCGTACATAGATTTTCAATGAAGGGTCAACAAGCTCTCGTAGTAAATATAAAACATCTTAAACTGTGTTTCCAAGATGAAGGTCTTAGGAGTTTGGAACGACATAAGGGTGAGTCAGTAAAGACATTATTTTCAATTTTTGGGTGAATTATCCCTTGAAGTTTAAAGATAAGTCAATTGGAAAAAATACCACAGTATTCCAAAACAAATAACAGTTTTAAATTTCAATTTCATTGTGACTTTTTGTGCTTTTTCTTGTCTGCTAAAATTCGCATTCACGAATCTAAATATCACATTATTGGGGTTGCTTTAACCCTCAGACATAAAAAATAGCCTGTAGCAATGATGTTAAAGTAGCACAATTTGCTGGAAAACCACAGATTTGGCAACCCTGACATAGTACAAAATCTCTTATGCATGGCACATGTGTGCTTAAACAAATAATTCACCCCAAAATGAAAATTATATTATTATTTACTCGCCCTAAAGTCATCCAAGGCCAATGTGTATATGACTTTCTTCTTTACATTTGATTTGATTTTGAGTGCACTGTCCCTTTAAATGGTTTGACATATGCAAGCAAAATTACCTGCCAACTGGTTTGACAAATGTATACGCAAGCAACATTACCTGCCAAACTGCCAGTATCCACAGATACAGTAAAGATACCAGCCCGCGTTGCGTTGAACTCCACACTTGTGCTTATCAGATCGGTGGTGACATCGAAGAGCACCACAGAAAAGAGTCCGGTTGCCATGCCAACATTGAGTTCAACCAATCTCCGCTTCTCCGGCCCACCGAGGTCCACCTCATTGATCCAAATGTGTCCTGGGGACGGCAGCGGGCAATGATTGACCCATCCAGGGGTGGGGGGACCTGTGTGGAACGTCCAGAGATTGTTGGACTGCCAGCAGCGCTGAATCGATTCGTCCCCCTCGAGAGCCTTCTCATCTTCCACGTACGGATGCGAACCTGGAGTCAGAACCGACGCCAGCCCGTCTGCGCCCTCCGCAGATCTACGAGAAGTGTATACTACTGCATCCAACAAACCCACTCCTGAAACCTTTCCCCCGTCAAGAACCGGGGCCCAGTTGGGCCCGTAGAGCGCAATCGCGTCAGGTCCGTTCTGTACCGAGTTGGGTGGGAGAGAGATGGCAGGCCGAGGAGTCAGTTCGGAGGAACCGATCAAAAAGTATCCTCGCGGATCAGTCTGATGTCCTTTGAGATCTATAATGCGGTAGGCAGTGTCGCCATTGCCGTTGTAAAACACGAGCGTGTACCCATCTAGAGAAGTGGGATTCGTACCGTCAAAGTACAACTCGACAAACTCCTGAGTGTCCAGTTTGGGATTATCACAGTTCACCTCACTGATCATCAGACAGGCACGCGTCTTATCCAAAACACACATGAAGATCATGCACACCAAATAGAGTAAATTCGCACGCATGGCTGCTGTCCAGTTAACAAAGTACCACAATAAACAGGAGCTGCCGGGGACGCTTTGGTTCGTGGACAAAAAAAGGGAATTATTATTATATCACGATAGACAGCGACAGTTGTGACACCTCATATTATTGAAAACATTAGCTTAAATGATTATTTAACAGCTAGTTCCAGTCCTTGATTCTGATTGATTGGTCAATAGCTGTGTTTTATTTATGATAATCACTGCACATTACCCATGGCAATGTAAAGATATGTGAAACGTCCACACAGTCGGTCAGGGACTTCTTTTCCAGCGGACAACAAGATTTTACTTCAATCTTTGCTTTAAAGGTGTAGCGAAAGATTTTCTCGAATTTTAGAAAAGAACCGTGTAGCCCACAGTTCAAATAGAACCATAAATAATATAAGTGAAATAAATAATATATATAATAATATATAATATAATTAATAAATAGCAATAAATAGATAAATACGTTATTTAGAAACCACACAATATATTAAAATATTGATTTTGTAAAAGTTTCAATTCTTTTAATGATGTTGAACCATCCCTTTAGTTTAATATCACTCTGCCCCTTTAAGACACTTTCACAGTTATGCACAAGCTGTTTTTTTTTTAACATTAACGGCAGACGCTAACGGAAATCGATAAGATACACACGGAATCCAGACACCTTAAACTAAACTCCGAAATTAGGCTTATTTAACACTTTTAAAATTTTGTTCATCAAGAGTCAACCCTATAACATCTTAGCGGTGGTTTTGAGGAGTGTTTTGAAGACGGTTTTGGCCAGGTTTTTTTTCTCCTACACGGAAAAGTTTGTGGACAGCAATACGCCGGATCGGACCTTTGGATAATCAGCGTATTGCGAGACCAACCTGATCTCACGAATTTCCGTGGCATAGTCACGGAATTTTGTGCTAATTTTTCCGTGGCATTCTCACGGATCTCCGCATTTTTCCGTGGCCCTGCTACGGACTGTCTTTTTCCGTGGCATTCTCACGGATTGGTTACTCAACTGTTTTGTCCTATTTTCTTACCATTTTCGCTTCGGTTTAGGGTTAGATTTACATGAAATGACATCCCTACCCAAACCCAACTCTAACCCCAACACCAGGCAACAATTGTTTAAAGTTTAGAATAAATCAGAAAAAATAGTATAAACCAATAGTTAAAGTGACATACTAACGCAAACACCAAATCTAACCCTAAACCGAAGTGAAAATGGTTTGAAAATAGGAAAAAGCAGTTGAGTAACCAATCCGTGAGAATGCCACGGAAAAAGACAGTCCGTAGCAGGGCCACGGAAAAATGCGGAGATCCGTGAGAATGCCACGGAAAAATGAGCACAAATTTCCGTGACTATCCCACGGAACTTTGTGAGATCATGTTGCGCGAGACAGCATACGAATGAACTGTTATTTCAACTGGATACTAGATGGCGAGCTAACCCAAGAATCTCTAAACTGCAAGAACTGAAACACCGCACTCTGATCGCTTACACGGTTTGACCTGAACAAAGTGAACCACTGAGCTATATTCTTTAAATCACATTGGATATTGACTTTTGAACACATCGAATTGGACGGATCCTCTGAACTGAAATTCTGAAATTGCAACACAATAATTAAGATTTATTGAATAGAGAAATTTTGAATAGGTGAATGTATGAACGTAAATTGGTTGATGTATTGTATTTTTTTTTCTTTTATGTTTTCTGTTAAAGTGAGACTGTAGTGGAGGACTTTTATTATGCTTTTATTTTCATATTATTATGTTTTATTTTTCATCCTATTTTTCATTTTTTAATTACAACCATAAGCTCATAAATTGTGATTCATATGGAGATCATGTTTTTCTGCTAACGTACAGAATTATGCTCTTTCTGTCTTTTGAGCAAAGTACAATGTCCAAGGACTTAAACATCATGTACTGAGAACAAGACATACGTTTTATGATTTCACTAGATTTGTGTTTAACTGTTCATGTTCTTAATCACTGACAAATTGAAGCTTATCTTCAAAATGACGTAGAAACTGATGACTACACATGTTTCAGCATCTTACTATAAATGTGTGTTCAACCTTGTAATCGGGGCTCTTAGGTTTTTAAACTTCTAGCACCATGGGGGTGAGAGCCTATTCTGCAGAATATATAAAATTCAGACAAAGAAAATTCTGTCGACAGTGTGTCTGTGTGATCCTTGACTTTGACTCTTAGTGAGTATTATTTGATGTGGCTTAAATTCCACGACAATAATTGCGACGAGGATGCGGATTCCACAGCTGAAGACTTCAGAAGGTTTGGGAGAGACTGACTGATCACCCCTGAGACAAGAGGTCTCGGGCTCCGTACCCCAGGCCTAAGGGAAGGGAGAGTCTCAACCATTTCTGAAGTCAAAGCTGACGGAATCTGGAAAAGAACCGTTGTGGTGGCATCTGAATAGATAATACGGTAAGCGTTATTTCGTTCGTGACCATGGGTCAGGGTAATTCGAAAGGGAGTACAAAGTCAATGGATCTGGAAAATGGCGTGTATGCTCGAGTGATCAAATCAAAGGGCACTGGGGCGTTGGAAAGCGTAAAATCTGGGAGAAAAGGTATGATTTTCCTCCTAAAGGAACACTGAGTGTAAAAGCACTCACTTTATTAAGGGAAAAAATCATTGCGGATGGCAGAGAAATGAGAGCACCGAGTAAGATAAAGACCAAGGACGAACTGACTCAGACTAAGTCAGAGCTAAACATTAAGCATAATGTTTTCCTACATCAGATTCATTACATGATGAACCTAACTTTCTGTTTTTTCCTCCTCCACTACAAGACTCCAAAGTGTAGCAATTGCACAAACAAAAGAAACATTTAAATCCTTACATTTTACCTGCAAAGAAAGAGTTAGACCCTGTAAAGTGAAACAATCACACTATAAGCACACTAAAATACTTACCTGTTCCCTTAAAGAAGAGTTAACTCAAACGAAAACTAGAAACAAATAGCTTAAAAATAGTTAAAGCAACTGTTCTAAAAGAGCTGATTAAAATTTGATAGACCGGTCTAAGAACAAAACTAACCAGAATAAACCCATACTTAAACCAGTTAAATCCATTTAAACTTATTTAAATAAGAAAAGATTAAATATAAAGGATTTAAAATTATTTATTATACATATCGTACTGTAAATATTTATTGATTATTTATTGACATACATCTTTTACTATAAATATTTATTGATTATTTATTGATCTACATTTTGTGAGGTAAATATTTATCAATACATTTATTGAATAATTTATATTTATATATTTATTTAATTATTCTATTTATCTTACTAACTTACCTATTCCATTTTTATTCCTTTTCAGTATACTGCTGATTAATTTATATAAGTTTTCATGTCTCATGTGTCTTTTCTAATATAACATACACCACTCAACGAACCTAGAACTGGTCCAGTAGCATAGTTATTACGATTGCAGTGACATAAGTGCTACAACCGCCTTCTCCACTTTTTAAAAAATGCAATTGCGCAACACTACTGATTGACAACTAGGAGGACCAATAGTCTTGATGATCCACCCGGAAAAAGAAAATCCTCCGCAATACCTTTAATCTTTGTATTATATGTAATATTTGTTTCAGTATATCTATTTATCATCCATGTAAGTTTTTAAAGGTACAGTACGATTGATTTACCAGCATCTAGTGGTGAGATTGCGAATTGCAACCATCCTAATTTCGAAACGCAATGAGAAGCTACGGTAGCTTCCACAAGACAAACATATCGTCATCTGAGGCAACATAATTATTATAATAAAATAATTAGAATTAAATAATTATTAGTAGTCTTTTTCACAGAACAACTAAATTGCTAATAACCTCATATTATATGATAATATTTACATTTATGACATTTTTCCTTTATGCATGGTTGGATACATTTAGTTCCAATTATTAAAAGTTTTTCATAACAAATGTGTGATGATGATCATGATGATATATCCTAATGAGATGTAAATGCCCAGGAAATATACAACAGTTATGCTTAACCAAAATGAAAAGTAATTTTTTAAAGCGGTACAAATACTAATTTATATTCTGAGGAATGAATGGCACTAAAGCAGACTTGTTCAAAATGTAAATATATCCTCAACAATAGCTGGATATTCAATTTAGTGAAGAACCTCTGACATTTTGCAACTTTAAAAAATGTATACTCTCCTGTCTCATCTCTTTATATGGCATTGTTTAATTAATATTTAACATGTTATTTGCATACTGATCAGAAATGTAAATTTAAACATACTTGTACATAATAAGCTCAGGATATATTGATCTAAACGTTTTTTTACCTTTATTTAATCAGGAAAATCTCTCTGAGATTCAAAATCTCTTTCAACAGGAGAGTCCTGAAAAGTTACAAAAATAAGTATTAGTAAAGTGAAATTAAGTACTACTACTATTTGAAAAAGTACTAGGCCCAGTATGTAAAAGATACAGCTAGTAGAAGTACTAGTAATTAATCTATAATTACTAGTTTCCAATAAATAAGCACTAATATCTATTTTAGGTACAAGCATTTTGTGCTTAATAGAATAGTAACTAAAAGTACTACGGTCATAAAATGGATTAATGTTAATAATGTTTCAGAAATTTCAGCAATGATTCCATAACCCTGTAGATACTGCATATATTAACCACAAGACATCATGAAGTAAAAATACACAACCGCATAACTATACCACATCTTTTGTAGCATCAGATCCATAATGTTGTAACAAAAGTAATGCGATGCAATGTATGCATGCATTTAAAATCAAAGTTGCGCCATCAAACGGATTCTCGTAAGAAACTTTGTTTCGCAATCAGCACAGAGATAAAACCTCAACAAGATCTCTGCTTTTGTCATCAATCTCGTTACAACAACCACGATAAAGATCACAAACGCGCGTGCAGAAAGCGTCTCATCTGCTCGTTTTAATGTAAAGAAATGTTGCTTACCGTGACGACCGATTCACGACAGCGACAGAAGTTAGCAGCAGTAGCGTTTTCTTAAGTTTCGTTAACTTTCCTCCCTGTTGTGAACCGATTTCATTCGGTCGGTCTCCTCCGCGCGCGCGCGCGTGCGTGGGCGCCCGGTTCGGGGGGTGAATCTGGGTGAGTTCACGCGCATTCCCGGAGACATAAACCCCGTCTTCCCGAAACACGCCTGTGTGAATGGTGTTTACTGGTAAAAGCCTATTTCTAGTCAAAGACTATTCGTGTACCCAAAATGTATTAAAGTCACAACTAGAAATGTATTTATTTAATTAAATAAGGAAGAAAGCATTCATTTAAAATAAAATCAGCATGAAGTAAACATTTTGAAGAAAAATCTTCAAAATGTCTAAATGTCTTTTAACCGTTTGTTATGTGTCATAATACAATGAACAGTGAGAAACATTCCAATTAAAACATTTATTACAATTGAACTTGTTGAACTACACTTGCGCAGACCGATCGGAGTTTGACCCCATAAAACCGCGAGATCACAACTTTCTACTCGCTCTCGCGGTACTTTGATGTCATATACCGATAGGGCTGCGCAGAGCCGCATAAAGTCGAACACGACTCATCATAACTTTTGCTGTAAAGAGACATTAAGAAAATGAAACGTATTTTCTTCAGATTAGCACCAGAGTCGTTGCAAAAACATCAAAAAACGAATTAGCATATTTGTAATAGTTTGGGACGGATCTTACAGTTTCACATACAGTTTATTTATTTTAAAGAGCACACCCAAAATCCTTGTTTAATTTGCATAACAGTGGGATTACACTATCGATTCTCTGTTTAAGGTATAATATTAGCATAAGACTCGCGTAAATAATATAAAAATGTACATGTTGGGGAAAATGCACGCTCACAACGCCACCAGATGTCGCTGTCTCCACAATATTGACTTGGTGACGTCGCTTTGCAACAGCACGCAACACTACTATTACCACTGTTGCAGTATATAGTTAGTAGTACATACAGTATATAACATAATAAATAACATAAAAATGTTATTGGCTGCATCTTGGATCAATGCATCTGCTCCTGTATGCAGGGCTGAAAATAAGGGGTACCTGTAAGTTCCCATAGTGAATTCAGGGAATCAAATTCCAATTAAAATGTTAACCATTGTTATTTTTAAGTGGGACATTTTAAAACCATTTACACTTAAAATTGCAATGCCTAAAAACTGCACGTCTAAAAACAAGGACCATATTTACTTGTGGCTATGTGTGGGCTGGTTTAGGTGTAATGTGACAGCTTTGGCAATTTCTGTAGAAGATTGTGCAACAGACAGACACAGTCACACAGTAAGGGTTTATATATCAAATAAATAAATTATAAGAATAAAATACAAGATTACCCAGATGGATGAGGAAAGAAGGTGAAATAAAAGATTCATTAAGGCAGTGTTAAATGAGCATGTACCTGGATTTAACAAATCCCTTTCATCTATAACACAGAAGTTAACTGGATCTGTGCAGACTACAGTGCTGAAGACTAATATAAATATAAATACAATGCATGTGAATAAAGTCTAGAAATTCCAGGCGATCATTTGCTCCGAAGGTAAATATCATCATGAAACTGCTGATGTCATGGTAGTGATGTCACACATTGTCCATTTACTGTGACTAAATACAGCAGACAGGCATGCAGACTTTTAACCAGGCCTAATATAATTAACTATATTTTATTATTATACGGTGTTGCATATCTATTTTGAATGGTGGTTAATAAGTTGCTTAGAAGTATCTTCAGACAGATATGTTATCTTCAGGTCAGCTCAGTCAGGACACATGCAGCATGTTTGACAGATTGATTTTAAGAAGCAATGTAGATTAGAGTGAATTTAGGAAAACATCAGAGGGTATTTGAGGGCGTTTGTCTTGTTTCTAGCGTGCGTATGCAAGCATCTGTTCATTTATTTGTGAATGAGATGTTGACTCACTTTTGCACACAGGATGTCTGATTCATCAGCTTGACTTGTAACACATCACAGTCTGTTTAAGTGACGCTCACCCACAGGCAGAAAATGAAAGGAAATCTGAACTGAAGATGTTTACGCCTGTTTTAAGCTGTGTTTAGGTTCAAACCAGTTTTTTTTTGTAGAAAAGCTTAAAAAAATTGACCAAAAATTGCAATAACAGTGAAGTGTAAAAATAATTAAATTCATGCATTTGGAAGATGCATGCTTTTATTCATGAGTTACTTACATATACCATCTTAAAAATAAAGGTGCTAAAGGAACCATTCAGTCAAAGGTTCTTAGAAATTTTTTTTCTTTTATTTCTTTTTAATCTAAAGGACCCTTCTTTATGAAACCGTTTAGCCAAAAACATTTCTTTTATGGCACCATGAAGCACCTTTATATTTAGTTATCTGTGTTGCATGGGAATCAAACTCATGACCTTTGTGCAACGCTCTACCAGCAGAGCCACAGTAACACAATACCACATAAAAAATAAAATAAAATAAAATAAAATGCATGAAATATAATTGTTGTAAATGAACTGAAGTGATAATAAGTTAACAAGATGTCTTTTTAAATGTGAACATAATGTTGTTTAGCTGAACAGCTGTTGTCTTTGTCTGAAACACATAAAGGAGTTTTTGTGCCAGCTTTAGCACATCTGAAGAGATGACTAAATATAAAGTGTTTGTCTATTTTTGAATCTCTATTTTTAGTCTGGAGTAGGAAAGAGTTGTTCACACATATCTGTGTATAAATGTGTGTGTGTGTGTGTGTGTGTGTGTGTGTGTGTGAATGCATTTCTGTGTTTGTGTTCATACAAAACATATTTAGGTCTGGTGCAGCATGGACTGTTGTTACCGTGGCAACAAGGAGTATGATGCTTAAGTATTGCACACACATAAAAGAATTGTTAAGTATGTCTGGGAAACAAAGTTCATGAATTGCTTTATGTTATATTATTCTATTAAATAGATTCAGAGGTATTTCCCTGTCTGTGTGCCTATTTGAGCCAACACCAAAAAGATGTTATAAATGTTTATCAATAAATTGTCTGTCTTACATGTATATGATCTCTTAACTAGTCTGTGTGACCTTGCTGACCTTTAAAATCCTTAAAAGAGATAAGGAACATGTGGTTTTATAGGGATACGATGTGTTAATGCTATACTTTCTTATAAAAAAATACATAATTTGATTTAGTTTTTGTGCCAGGTAAAGCAGATTTATTGGGACACAGCTAATGTACTAAAACCTTGTTTCCTCTTTACCTGTTCTCTTCTGGGCATCCCACCATCTAAAATAACCAATCCTTAGTGCTTTATCCATCATTCAGATAGCAGCTCAGGTAATAAATCTTCTGTCTGGCCCACAAGGCTCATGGGAAAACTCTGCTCTATTTTCCTTCGGAGAGGGAGAGAAATAAAAAGTGGAGCAGAGGAAACGAGGAAATGTCAGGTGTGGGTAGATTACAGCTTTTCCACTTTATCATTTCAGAAGCAATTCCACCAAAACTGTTTTGAAATTTCTTTTCAGGCAAATGCAAACTGGTTGGAAGACAAATTTCATTCATGATGGCATTGAACAACAGATTTTCATGAGTGTTTCCATTCAGGAGTATAAAGAGGGCAGCGGTATTATATATACTGAGAATAAAGTCTCTGGGGCGGTACACTTTTGTACTTAAATTGTACATGTTGGTTCCTCTAAGGTACACGCTGGTACATTAGAGGACATTTTGTTGTCTGAAAGATACATATCTCTACCTAAATGGTACATATAAGGACTCAATAACTCTTCTTCTAAGAGTGTATGAAGTCAACCCCAAAATTAAAATATGCCCATATTTTTTCAGAGCTGATATATGGTACATAAGATATGGCCCAATATATATACACCCACCTAAAGGATTATTAGGAACACCATACTAATACTGTGTTGGACTCCCTTTGTCTTTAGAACTGGCTTAATTCTACGTGGCATTGATCTAACAAGGTGCTGAAAGCATTCTTTAGAAATGTTGGCCCATATTGATAGGATAGCATCTTGCAGTTGATGAAGATTTGTGGGATGCACATCCAGGGCACGAAGCTCCCGTTCCACCACATCCCAAAGATGCTCTATTGGGTTGAGATCCGGTGACTGTGGGGGCCATTTTAGTACAGTGAACTCATTGTCATGTTCAAGAAACCAATTTGAAATGATTCGAGCTTTGCGACACGGTACATTAACCTGCTGGAAGTAGCCATCAGAGGATGAGTACATGGTGGTTATAAAGGGATGGACATGGTCAGAAACAATGCTCAGGTAGGCTGTGGCATTTAAACGATGCCCAATTGGCACTAAGGGGCCTAAAGTGTGGCAAGAAAACATCTCCCAACCCATTACACCACCACCACCAGCCTGCACAGTGGTAACAAGGCATGATGGATCCATGTTCTCATTCTGTTTACGCCAAATTCTGACTCTACCATCTGAATGTCTTAACAAAAATTAAGACTCAAGCAGGCCAGACCAGGCAACATTTTCCAGTCTTCAACTGTCCAATTTTGGTGAGCTTGTGCAAATTGTACTCTCTTTTTTCTATTTGTAGTGGAGACGAGTGGTACCCGGTGGGGTCTTCTGCTGTTGTAGCCCATCTGCCTCAAGGTTGTGCGTGTTGTGGCTTCACAAATGCTTTGCTGCATACCTCGGTTGTAACGAGTGGTTATTTTAGTTAAAGTTGCTCTTCTATCAGCTTGAATCAGTCGGCTCATTCTCCTCTGACCTCTAGCATCAACAAGACATTTTTGCCCACAGGACTGCTGCATACTGGATGTTTTTCCCTTTTCACACCATTCTTTGTAAATCTTAGAAATGGTTGTGCGTGAAAATCCCAGTAACTGAGCAGATTGTGAAATACTCAGACCGGCCCGTCTTGCACCACCAACCATGCCACGCTCAAAATTGCTTAAATCACCTTTCTTTCCCATTCTGACATTCAGTTTGGAGTTCAGGAGATTGTCTTGACCAGGACCACACCCCTAAATGCATTGAAGCAACTGCCATGTGATTGGTTGATTAGATATATGCATTAATGACAAATTGAACAGGTGTTCCTAATAATCCTTTAGGTGAGTGTGCATATAGCCATCCTAGGAGTATATAACTTTCTACTATCCTCCAAACACAGTCAGACTTATATAAAATAATATCCTAGCTCTTTTCAGCTTTATAATGGCAGTGGATAGTGCCCCAGTTTTAAATCTCATGCGTATGGCCATCGTTTTACATCAGAAGACAATTTTGCAACTGTATGGATTTGTTTTAGATGGATGGATGTGTTTTTGGAACTTTGAAAATGGGGCACTATCCAGTGCCACTATAAAGCGGATGTTAATGTAACTCTGACTGTGTTTGGCATAAAGAAGAAAGTCACCTATGGCTTGATTCTGAATAAAATATGAGCTAATTTTCATTTTAGAGTGAACTATTCCTTTAAGCATGCGCTTAGAAGAAGGAGATACTGTTGGGTTACAGAATCTAAAAACAACCCAGATATATGGGCTAACCTACTTTGGGAATAACTGGACAATTTGTACTGCATGTTTATGTGAAATGTTATGACCTTGAATAAAACAGTGAATGTAATCCCAATTTTGCTACACTTAGAATATTTCAGTGATGCAAATCTCTCTCTCTCTCTCTCTCTCTCTCTCTCTCTCTCTCTCTCTCTCTCTCTCTCTCTCTCTCTCTATCTCTCTCACAACAACTATAACCTTAGTTTCTTAAAGGATGCCAATAATAATGCTGAGGCAAAGCGAACAAGAGATGAGAGGAAATTAACAAGGACGGCATAACCTCTTATCTTATCACATGGGAGGGGTGTCGCCATATTTAATCACACAAACCCATTAAAGCTAAACTCACTCATGTTACTGTAAGATGGTATGTGGTTGCCAAGGCATTGCTTTGTGGTTGCTGGGGTGTTTTAAATGTTTTTTGGGGGTACTGCTGTGCTTTTTATGGTTTTTCGGATGGTTTCTTATGGGCAAAGTCAAAAGAGCTTTGCTGTTATGCCTCTGTGATTTATTTATAGGATTTATAAATTATTATTATTATTGTATCATCCAGAAAATGAAAATCATTATCATGTAGCAAACTCTCATTACATGATTTCAAACACTGCAGAAACGCAACTATGTCATAATTTATAATACTTAGAGCTAGTTATGAGCAACAGTAACACTTTGTTTGCTTTAGAAAAACACAGAAAATGAAAGACAACAGATATTCTTTAATGAGACGTGTGTGTGCTTGGATGTTTTGTTTGGCGATGCACAGCCGGTGGTTAATTAATGTTCAATGTGAAAATAACACAGCAAGAGAAGAAGAAGAAAACTAAGAGAGAGAGATGAAGGAGACTAGAAAGTGAGATTATTATTAAATACATCTGTGAACTAAAACTGGAAGTTGCCCTGCAGTGGTTGCCATGGAAATGACAAATGGTGTGTGTGTGCGTGTGTGCGTGTGTGCGTGTGTGTGTGTGTGTGTGTGTGTGTGTGTGTGTGTGTGTGTGTGTGTGTGTGTGTAGGTGTGTGGGGGGGCATGGTACAGTGATGTTACCATGTTATGTACCATTATACTATGGTTGCCATATGTATACTGTTTACTGTTTACTGGTATTAATATGGTAACATATATGTGAAATAAGTATATGGTATACACTGGTTTAACTTCACCAGAAAAGTCGTCTAAATACCCCCAGCTGTGACTGGGGCGGTTGCAATACCCTCTCAAAATGTATAGCTTTAATCCTAAAGAGTTCATGTTATGAGTATCTCATATGAGTATTTTAATTATTACTAAATGTACACTGCAAAAAATTATTTTCAAGAAAAAAAGTCTTGGTATTTTTTGTCTTGTTTTCAGTAAAAATATCTAAAAATTCTTAAATTAAAGGTGCAGTGTGTAAATTTTAGTGGCATCTAGTGTGGTGAGGTTGCGTATTGCAACTAACGACTCAGTCCACTGCCCAACCCTCGCTTTTGAAATGCATAAAGAATCTACAATAGCCACGACCGGACAAACATTTCATCGTCGGAGACAACTTAGTAAAAAGGTTTGTCCGTTAAGGGCTTCTGTAGAAACATGGCTGCACAAAATGGCGACTTCCTTGTAAGAGGACCCTCTGTGTGTATGTAGATAAAAACGTCTCATTCTAAGGTTATAAAAACATAACGGTTCATTTTACAAGGTCTTTATACACCACTGATAATATGGTTTTGTATATTATTTAGCATTTCTTTCAAGAGATCCTTCTAAAAATTACACACTGCACCTTTAAGATGCTTTTTCTTGATAAGCAAAACAACCCAAGAAAATAAGTCTAGATTTCAGACCAAAAATATAAAATGTAAGTGATTTTGTGCTTAAAACAAGCAAAAAAATAAATAAATAAATCTGGCAATGGGATAAGCAAGTTTTTCTTGAATTTCGTGTTTTAGAAAAATTTTCAAGATTTTTTTGCTTACCCCATTGGCAGATTTTTTTGCTTGTTTTATGCACAAAATCACTTAAATTGGATAATTTTTTAGATTTTTTTACTGAAAACAAGTCAAAAATACTAAGAATGTTTTTTTTATCATTTTTGCACTGCAAATTTTGATCTGCAAATATTGAACATTTTTCTTAAACACTAGATTCAAGAAGAATTCAAGAAAAAATTGCTTACCCCATTGGCAGATACATATACACTGCAAAAATGACTTTCTTTCTTAGTATTTTTGTCTTGTTTTCAGTAAAAATATCAAAAAATTCTTAAATTAAGATGTATTGTCTTGATGAGCAAAATTAGGAAAATAAGTCTAGTATTTAGACAAAAATATATAAAATTTAACCGAATTTGTTCTTAAAACAAGCTAAACAATCTGCTAATGGAATAAGAAAAAAATTATTGAATTGAAGTGTTTATGAAAAAAGTAAACTTATTTTTTAGAAAATGTTCTTATTCCATTGGCAGATTTTTTGCTTAATTTACTTAAAGTTAATATTTTTTGTCTAAATACTAGACTTATTTTCCTAGGTCATTTTGCTCATCAAGAAAATACATCTTAATTTAAGAATTTTTAGATATTTTTACTGAAAACAAGACAAAAATACTAAGTAAGAAAGTCATTTTTTTTTGCAGTGTTTATGGTTAACATTAAGGTCTTTTTTCAAAGGGTAGTGACCAAGTGACAGCAGCTGGGGTACATATTTTGACCTTTGTCTTTTTAAATAAAAAAATAAAAAAATCACAAACAAAATCTTTTATTTTTACCTAAACATAGATGAGTTAATGGTATAAATTAAGTTTTTTTCTGCAGATTTGTCAGGGAACCAAAGTCTGTGATTAAAAGTCTCTCTCCAAAACCAAATAATCTAAGCTCTGCTATGTACATTAATGTCGTAGCTCTTTTCTCTTAGTGCATGTCTTATTTCTGTCCAATTTATCTTCTTTAAAAAGAAACATCCGACATTACTGACAGAGCAACTTCAGAGAAATGTTCCTCTAGATTACGGCAAGTTCATTCGAGTCTGAATTGTTACAATATGATTCAGTCTTGGTAGATACAATATCACATATATAGTTGTTTTTATATTATATATATATTGAATTAATTTACCCATAAAAGAAACGAAACAAAGCCCCTTTCCATTATCAGTCCCATGGCAACATGTGCATGCGTCAGCTTGGGTCTCAAGCGAATACAACACGAGTGAAAATCATCAGTAAAGTTTTAATTACATTCATAATGAATCTTTGTGTCTGTCTGTGTGTTGGGTTGAAATGTTAATTATCTGTACAGTTAGCTGTGAATTAATGAATAAATGAATGAATTGAAGACTAAATACCTGGAGAAAAATGACTAAAGGGCCACCCCGTTTATGTCTGCATGGGAAAAACATCACCCCTCTATTATTTTTACAATCAATCAGTAAATGTTTACGCAAATAATAATCACTTTATTGTTTTTTCAATGTTGCTGTGGATCAGTGGAGACTCGTGACTGCTCACGAAGTTCGTCACAACATGTGGTTCGTAATTTCAAAATATGTGTTCGGCGCTTTAAGTGAACCTATGTGCATCACTTGTGTATATTTTGTGAACGTGAGCGTCTCTTTAATCATAAACTGTTTTGACACGTGTGCAGCAGGCACTTATTTTGACAAAACACGTGATGCACATAGTTTACATGACGCAACAAACACATATTTTAAATTTGCGCCCGTCGGAAGAGCAGTCACGAGCCCCCACTGCTCCCTAGAGAGATGAAACAGGTTCCCGGTTCCTCATTAGTATTCATTTCATTACTATGGGATATTTTGAAGGATTCAGAGCGAGGTCCTTTTCCTCTTATCTGCGTTGTCCTCTTTCTGTTGGCGTTCAGTCTTTTTATTCACTCTTTCATTATTTTTTCTCTTGAACTCTCTTGTGACTGAATCCGAGCACTTCTTATCACCACAACTTAATGAGCTCCCAAGCATTACAGGCATTAAACACTCACACACACACACACACATCCGTACACACATACACAAGCATCTAGTTATCCACTAAAACTCCCCGCAGTCTAATTGTGCATTTATTCATTTGCTCTCTGCAACAACTCATTAGAGTTTTATATCAGAGCGAGTGAGATCCAGTTTAATGACCTTCAGATAACCGGCAAAATGCGAAGACAAGTTGGATAAAAGCATGAATTAAGTAAGAAGGTGAAAAGGCCAGACTATCACCAGATGATTACTGTAAAATATACACAAACAATCTTTAATATATCATCTCACAGACATAAACATATGTAACCCTGCCTGTGAAAACCCATCTAAAGATTGACTGTTTCTATAAATTCTTCATGTAAAGAACATTATGTGAAAATACAACCTAGATAGCTTTAATATTGACTGAGTAAAGTCATGTTAAAAATGGAAATGAATGATTAAAATCAATATTTGATGCTCCATGGATTTGACAGACAGGGTCACACACGTAGACGCTTCAAATGCAATGTGATGTTTTTCTCCTATACTGTAAGCGATGCTATTGATCGAGCTAAAACTGTGAGGTCTGTTTGTGTCTGTATTGAACATTGCTTTGTTTTTTGCCGAGCTGCTTATTTCCAGATGGTGATAATCTGTAAACAAACACACATCAGGGAATTCTGACTTTAGTGGATGGAACAAAGCCCAGATATTAAATATTTATATTACACCACTGTTATTCTGTAAATATTTACAATGTGTGTAACATTTACATACCTCATTCAAATGCTACACATAGCCACAAAATGTAACTAATTGAATATACTCAACAAAATGCTGGGCTATTTTCAACCCAGCAATGGGTCAAAAAGGGACAAACCCAGCCGTTGGGTTAAATTAACATGTTTAAATTTGGGTTGAAAACTTTATAGCTTTAGGCAACGCTTGGATTACTGTCCGCCACATGAGCCAAATCCGGATAACCTAATGAGTTAAAACTTCACAAAATTTTCATGATTCAGGAATTTTGACGCAGCATCAATCATCATTCTAGTTATGCATCATTTCTAACCAGTGTTGGGGAAAGTTACATTTAAAAGTAATGCATTACAATATTAAGTTACTCCCCAAATAAGTAACTGCATTACTTAGTTACTTTTCATGGAAAGTAATACTTACATTACTTTTAAAGGTGCAGTGTGCAATTTTTAGAAGGATCTCTTTTGACAGAAATGCAAAATAATATACAAAACTAAATTATCAGGGGTGTATAAAGACCTTTCATAATGAACCGTTATGTGTTTATTGCCTTAGAATGAGATGTTTTATCTACATACACTGCGGGTCCCCTCACATGGAAGCAACCATTTTGTGCAGCCATGTTTCTACAGAAGCCCTTAACGGACAAACCTTTTTACTAAGTTGTCTCCAATGATGACATGTTTGTCTGGTGGCGGCTACCGTAGCTTCTCTGTGTGTTTCAAAAGCAAGAAACGTTGGTTGCAATTTGCAACCTCACCACTAGATGCCGCTAAAATTTACACACTGCACCTTTAAGTTACTTATGCTTTCCTTTTTTACTTGGCTGAGGTTTGATCTCTTTCAGCCCTTGCAGGTGTTTTTTTATGACGGAGAAGTTCTTCATTCAGAAATTGCATATTTCTATCAGAAAAATTTAAAACTCTGGCCTGCCATCTCTGTTTTTGACTGAAACTGTTTCCGCTCAGGCACGCAAGCAGTGCGTTGTTCCACGTGACTACATTCAGTTTAATTTAGTAAATTATATATTTTTTTAAATCTAATTAATTAAACTGAAAAGTAACTTGCATTACTTTTTAAAAAAGTAACTCAAATATTAATGAGTACCTAAATTTATAAAGTATTGCTTTACTTTGTTCGTTACTTTAGAAAAGTAATATTATTACGTAATGCACGTTACTTGTAATGTATTACCCACAATGCATTACTGTTTCTAACATCTGAAAAAAGAATCACATGACATATAAACTTGAATAGGCAGTTTTCTGTGCATTTTAAGAGTTTAATGAGCTGTTTATCAATCAGAACAATTTACAACTCTTACGGCAGCTAAATAACATCCAGTTTCATATACAGTTATTTTATATTTATAAAAACATCAACTATTGTTACTCCTTATTGAAATTTCAAGTCCTAACAGAGCACTTTGTAACCATATTCAACTATAAACTATTATAAACTATCATTAAAAATGATTCCTATTATAGAAGAAATTTACCAGCATTAAACTGTCGAATCGTTTGCAAACATTAGCATCATAGTACATCAGAGCACTCCAACAACACAATCTCATGGCAATTCATACATTTTTTTACAAGGTGGCTAATTTGTAGTCCTTCGTACGACCACATTCGCATGTTTTGTACGATTTGCTTGGCGTTGGGCATGACGGTTTATCAATTTTTTGTATATTTTTTCCCCAACAGGATATGATGAGACAGTACCGTTTATATGGCCATATATATAAATCTTTGCAACAGATGGTCTGACAGAAATGTAGACTGAGGTCAGACATAAGCTATCCAACCATTTGGACATTTATTTTCATCATACGCTGTTTTAATAAAGTTGACCGTGACATCTCACATGAGGGTTTGACTTGCATCTAAACATGTTTTCCACATACTGAGATATTTACCGTACACTGCACTATTATTGAAATATGAATTTCAATACCGACCAGCCCTACAGGGCAAGGGGCGGCCTTCACTGTTGTTTTAAATAATAATTATACATATTTGTACGATTCACATCATATGAATTAGCCAATTCGTACCAAAACACGTACGAATTCCCTTGAGATCAGGCCGGAGAGCTCATGTGTGTATTTCTTTTCATCTCTCCTTTAAGTTTATTTATGCTGAGGAAGTTACTTGTGCTATTTTGCAACACATTTATCCTCAAACATTTAAAGACTTTAAGAGATCTCTACCACCTAATTCAATATCTAATACACATTCTATGTAAACATACACTTTAAGTTAATACTAAACAAGTTGGTTCTGATATAAAATATGCTACGAATTAGCACTATACCTGACAAAACAATGTCACAATGTTCTAGTGCGCAGATGTTCTTATGTTCTTGAAAAGCCCTCGAGGCTTCTCGTACCTCATTGACCCATTATATGAGAACACAGAAAACTGATCTCAGTTGAGTCATTATAGGATCAAAACAGCAGATCGGAAAACATCTCACCTCCTGATGCATTTCTTCAAAGATCTCATAGAAAGGCTGTGTTTCAAACACAACAAATACAAACACACACTGCAAAAAAATGACTTTCTTATTTTGTATGTTTGGCTTGTTTTCAGTCTTAAAATCCTTAACTCATTCCCCGCCAAGTTGGCCACCAACATTTTTGGTGATTTTCACAAAAGTTTCACAAAATGCTTCTAGGAAAATTTTATTTTAAAAATATATAAACGTACAAATATATCAAATGAAAGAACAGACTTTCTGCTTTCAAACAAACAATAAACAAATAAACAAACGGGGAAAAATAGTTTTTTTTCCCCCGAAACTCTTAAATATGGGTATTTTCCTTTAAAAATATTTTTTTTACCAAAAAGCTGAAATAATTGCATTTTTGTGAAGAAATTTAAAAAATTGTAAATAATATTTTGGCTTCAGTTTTTTTTAACAATTTGCAGGTATTTGCAGGTATTGCAGATTAACATAAAATGTCATCAGGAACACGTTTTCTTTAATTGCAAAGTTTTCTCTTAATTGACAAAATAACTCCTCAATGGCAGGGAAAGAGTTAATTAAGATGCATTTTCTTGATGAGGAAAGTTTTTAGACAATAAACATAAAATTTAAGTGAATTTTTGCTTAAAACAAGCAAAAAATCTGCCAGTGGGGAAAGAAAACCCCTTTTGCTCATCAAGAAAATACACCTTAATTTAAGAATTTTTAGATATTTGTACTGAAAACAAGACAAAAATCCTAAATAAGAAAGTCATACTAAAATCCCTGTAATCTAAAGGAGACTTACTCTTAAAAAACTACATTTATAACTAAGGAAGCTTTGAAGAAAATCGCCCATCTTTTAGAAATTTAACAAGGATGCAGTGACTCTCCGAGTCTTAGTTTCGCTTGGTCTAAAACTAAACAAAATCCTGTATAAAATATATCTTATTTTCATTTGCTACACACACATATGATTCTGTAATAGGCTGGTTTTAAAGGTCATTTGATGCTTCTTTGCTTTTTAAAGGTGGTGTTGGAATCATTTTCCCTCATAAACGCTGCTGTTCATAGGATACACTGCAAAAAATGATTTTCAAGAAAAAAATCTTAGTATTTAAGATGTAATTAAGATGCTTTTTCTTGATGAGCAAAACGACCCAAGAAAATAAGTCTATAGTTTTTAGAACTAAAATATCAAATTTAAGTGATTTTGTGCATAAAAAAGCAACAAATCTGCCAATGGAAGAATAAAACTTTTCTTGAAATTAGTTTACTCTTTTCATAAACACTTAATTCAAAAAAATGTTTCTTATTCCATTGGCAATTTTTTTTTGCTTGCTTTAAGCACCAATTCGCCTAAATTCGCTTTTATATTTTTGTCTAAAAACTACAAACCCATTTTCCTAGGTCATTTTGCTCATCAAGAAAATACACCTTAATTTAAGAATTTTTAGATATTTTTACTGAAAACAAGACAAAAAAGTAAGAAAGTTATTTTTTGCAGTGCGCATCATAGAAAAGGTACACTGCACACTGCAATGATTTTCAAGAAAAAAAATTCTTAGTATTTTTGTCTTGTTTTCAATAAAAATATCTAAAAATTCTTGAATTAAGATGCCTCCTCTTGATGAGCAAAATGATCCAAGAAAATAAGTCTAGTTTTAAGACCACAGATACCGAACATAAGTGATTTTGTGCATAAAACAAGCAAAAAATCTTGAACATTTTTCTTAAACATTAAATTCAAGAAAATGTCAAGAAAAATTTGCTTACCCCATTGGCAGATTTTTTTCTTGTTTTAAGCACAAAATCACTTAAATTTGATATCCCTGGTCCAAAAACTAGACTTATACGTTTTGCTCATCAAAAAAAGCATCTTAATTCAAGAATTTTTACTGAAAACAAGACAAAAATACTAAGAATTGTTTTTCTTGAAAATCATTTTTTTGCAGCCTAAGTGTTTATAATAACCTGGAAAGTGGGAAAGCAGCACATTCCATCCCAAATTAAAATTTCCCACCAGGTCACTTCAAACCCTTATGAATTTATAAAGACACCAAATATGAAATATTGCAGAATGATCGAGCTCCACATGAGACAAAATAGACCCACAAAAACAGTGCATATGTCCAGAGTACTTTCTGACTTCAGGGTCATTTTTTCCTTGGCAGTCTGGAAAACAGCATTCTGCAATATTTCTGCACTTGTCTTCAATGGAAGAAAGAAAGTCACACAGGTTTGGAATGACATGAGGGTAAATTTTAGTATGAAGTTTGTCATGAGGTAAATTTTTTAAAGGGGAAAATTCATGAAAAGTTTTGTATAGATCCGTCCAAAGTAACCAAAG
Source organism: Misgurnus anguillicaudatus (assembly GCF_027580225.2). Taxonomy (NCBI): domain Eukaryota; kingdom Metazoa; phylum Chordata; class Actinopteri; order Cypriniformes; family Cobitidae; genus Misgurnus; species Misgurnus anguillicaudatus. The sequence continues at coordinate 30,310,948 of NC_073361.2, read as the reverse complement.
TTTTATAATAGTTCTCCCATCAGGCTGCTGTCCTTACGCAAACCTGTTTTCCCAATAGACGTTGGAAGTAATATTGCCACTTTTTCCTTTGAAAAACCTCAGGTCATCACCGTGAGACACATAGGCTTTAATAAGCTGTGACTCCATTGGCTTCATACGCAAATTTCAATGGGCGTGGTCATCATCACTTTACTCTTGTCTTGTCGATTCGGTGATGGGCTTTTGGAAGATTCCTCCCGTGAAGAATGCGGCTCGGACAAGATGCTACGTTTGAGGGGGGTGGGGCGTAGACAGGCAGTACCTGAAGGAGGGGAGGGGTCTGCGTGTCTGTGGGTGGAGCAACGGCTGGAACCTCCCCTAGATGCCCTGCAGGAAGCTCTACGGCGTTGATGATTCAGCAGATCGTATTTCAGAAAGTAAAACACCTCTTTGACCCCACAGCGACGCTCCGGCTCCAACGCCAACAGCCGGCCGAACATACGTAGCGCATCATCAGAAAAGCGCCTCCATTGGGATGGCACGACGCCGGGTGGACACGCCCCTCGCTGCCAACGCTGGAATTCTGCAAAAAATGCGTCGCTAGGCAACGCAGCCTCCCAAGGAAAGTTTCCCGTAAGCATGCAAAACAGCAAAACTCCAAATGCCCAGACATCCTGGGTCGTCGCCACTATAATGCCCTCCGATACGGAGGCCTGGCACACCTCAGCCGCGGTGTAGGGGATTGTGCCGCTGATCCGCTTTATTCTGCTGCCCGTCCGCCGTGTCATTCCCAAATCAGCCAATTTCACACGTCGACACTCGCGATCGAAGAGGAGAACGTTTTCTGGCTTCACGTCCCGATGGACGAGACTCTTGCTATGCATAAAGTCCAGAGCCAAACCCAGCTGTTGAACACAGCGCTTGACCATTTCTTCTGGCAAACCAGACTGAGGTGGGATGGAGAAACACAAAGACACAGTTAGGATGAGGTCAGTGGATAATGAGAGTTGATAACAAAAAATGAGGTTTTCAACAAGCTAGAGGTCTTCACGGGTCCACTTGCAAAAAATGATTTTCAAGAAAAAAATTCTTAGTATTTTTGTCTTGTTTTCAGTAAAAATATCAAAAAATTCTTAAATTAAGATGCTTTTCCCTGATGAGCAAAACAACCCAAGAAAACAAGTATATAGTTCTTAGACCAAAAGTTAGTTTTTTTCTTTATTTAGTGTTTCAAAAAATGTCAAGATTTTTTTGCTTACCCCGTTGGCAGATTTTTTGCTTGTTTTATGCACAAAATCACTTAAATTTGATATTTTTGGTCCAAAAACTAGACTTATTTTCTTGGGTCGCTCCGCTCATCAAGAAAAGGCATCCTAATCCAAGAATCTTTTTATATTTTTACCGAAAACAAGACAAGAATACTAAGATTTTTTTTCTTGAAAATAATTTTTTGAAGTGTAGATTTGAAAATTCAAGGTCCAACTTGAGACCACTGCAAAAAATGATGTTCTTACTAAGTATTTTTGTCTTGTTTTCAGAAAAAATATCTAAAATTCTTAAATTAAACATTATTTTTTTGATGAGCAAAATCACATATAATCTTTAAGTAAATTAGTGCTTAAAACAAGCAAAAAAATCTGCCAATGGAATAAGAAAAATTTTCTTGAAACAAGTTTACTTTTTTCATAAACACTTAATTTTAAGAATTTTTCCTTATTCAATTGGCAGATTTTTTTGCTTGTTTTAAGCACACGTTTTTTTTTTTTTGTCTAAAAACTAGACTTATTTTCCTAGGTCATTTTGCTCATCAAGAAAATACACCTTAATTTTATTTTTACTAATAACAAGACAAAAATACTAAGTAAGAAAGTCAATTTTTGCAGTGATCCGACCGGGTTTGGTTCTAAAAGCTTCATGTGTGCCTCGGACACGGGTCGGGTATAATATTAGCGGTCTCTGGTAATTTAAAACAAATTTTTGCCAAATGGACCAGAGATGACCCAAACTATCTAGCGTGTGTGTATCAAATCCTTTTCCAATGCTTCCAACATTGTGTGGCTGGCGGTAGGTTTATTTTCATTGAGCCAGACCTGTCAATCAATTTTAAATGCACATTTTAGAGGTTAACCTGGGGTCGTCGTCAGATAACAAATGAAAATAAATGGAGCAGGGGGCCAAATTGGTTGCGGGGCCACTGGGGTTTCTTTCTGTCTGACTGGTGCGTGCAGGGCTGCAGACTGCACACACGTCAGTGCTGTTTACATTCAGGTCCAGTTGGGGAAAAAAATGCCACTTGGTCGGACTCAAGTCTAATTTTCTCATGTTTTTCTCGGGTTTGGTCTTTCTTTTAAAAAAATATTTATGCACCTCGGGTTTGGGTAAAAAGTGATTTGGGTCATGTAGGGTACATTTCTTTGGCTTAAGCTTACATCTGTTAACTTATTTGCACTTAATCCAGACAAAAGCTGAGATTTTTTTTACAAATCATTAAAGCTACAATGTGTAATTTTGCCTCTCTATCGCCATCTCTGTCTGAAACATAAAACTGCAGGTTACTCTAAGTACTTTTATTAAAGCAACACTATGTAGTTTTTTTACCATTAAATAATGTCTCTAAAATTATTTCAGTGATAGAACAACTTTTAACTGGACAACTTGTACTGTTGCTGCAACCTGAGCAGCCTCCTAGCTGCTACATGCACACTCTGAAAGTGGCGGTGGAGGGTAGGAAACACAGCCCCGCCCCTCCCCCTGCCTGCAGAAGAGTCTCTGATACCAGGCACTGTTGCGCTTTTCAACCACATGGGGGAGCTGTAAGTCATTTTTACATGGAAACTACATAGTGTTGCTTTAACATGTAATAAAAAAATTATATATATTAAATATATTTTTTATGAAATTAAACCTGACAGATCAAATTTTTATAAGCTTATTGTTGTGAATCGTGGAAAGGTAAGCTTTAAACACATTTTACAATTTTGATACGCTCATATAATTTCAAAAATATCTTAGTATTTTTCACAATTTTTTTAGGATTTTATTAATTTATTAATATATTCGTAAGAAATATATTAATTTGTTCATATTCCTGTGACATAATAATAGTTGTGAGGTCACATGAGTGAATGTTTAGATATTTGAAGAGTTTCGTTGCAAAACGAGATAACTCAGTTTTTAACATTTTTGTCAAAACATGTTTATTATTATGTTATCATGTTATTATTTTGTTTTATGGTGCTACTTAGCTGTATTGATTATTATTAATTTATATATCATTAATTGATATTAATTGGAATGCACAACCAAAAAACAAGATTTCTAAAAAATTGAAAAAACAGAGTTATCTCATTTTGCAACTAAACTCATTTGTAATGTTGATGACATCATACCTGAGGTGGGATGATGTCAAACAGGTCTCCCGCAGGTGCATACTCCTGACCAAACACATAACTCTCTTCTGTCTCAAACAGAACATTCAACACTTTGATGATGAACGGACTGCAGCTCAGAGCAGCCGTCAGACTGTATTCACGCAGAAAACTGCGCAGTTTTGTTTTGTTCTTATTCACGTACTTCAGAGCCAGTTTAGTGCCTGAAACACACACAATAAACTAGGATAAGACACCTTCAATACATACAAACATGTCAATTATTTCACTTTTAAGAGAATTTGTCTGACTTGCCTAAGGACACAATGGTGGAAATTTATCAATCACACTTATTGAGGTTTGAACCTGCAAACTTTATATCAGATTCATGCAATCTCACCCTGTTTCCGATGCAAAACCAGGTCGACTTTGCCGTAGGTGCCCTTGCCCAGAGGACCAATCAGCTCGAATTCTTGCTCGACTTCGGAGGCGGACAGAGAAGTGATTGACAGCGCCTGCATGTCCTCGACAGGGGCCCCGCCCACACTGCTGCCTCGCCCCGCTGGGAGGACCCCAACCTGGGCACTGAAAGAAGTGCAAATAAACAATAATGTGACGAACACATGTGCATGTTCTCCTTTTCTTGCATTACTCTGCATTGCTTCATTTTGGTGATGTTTCAGCAGTTCAACCTTCAAATTATTTTAGTAAGGACACAAGCTAAATCACAGTCCTGATGTCTAAGAAAGCTCACGGGAACAAACCACTGACCTAGAATGAGGCGTCAAGTTTTCAGCATCATGCGTAGTGACAGCGTGCAGAGCATCATGGAGAAACAAGACCCTCATCTAACCAACCGTGTTATGTAGAGAACAGCAACAACAGTGGCTGTCTCAGATTAAAATGTTTGTGTTTAGGAGACCGCCCTGAAAGCTGTGGGTGCCGAAGCTCCAGTTTAGCCCCTGACTGAGAAATAAATAAGAAAGTGCTCCATTTTCTCTAGAGGTCATTGACTGCTTTTGCTTGATATCATGCAGTTTTACATTGCATCACCAGTCTTTCTCCCAGTCCCTGCTTACCGTGAACCAATTAAAACTAATCAGACTGTGCATTAAATGTCTGTTTGTTTTACTTCACATACTGTAGATGCATCAGAGATGTATTATTGTTTATTCAGAATTCATTGCCAACTTAAAACAATCTCTTCCTCGCTGACCCTAAGTTCTTAACAAGATCTGAAAAATGACCTTTGACCCTGGATTTTCATTGTAAAATATCTTCAAAATTTCTAATTTGAACACCATGTAGCTACATATTTATCAGTATTGCGCTGCAAAAAAATGATTTTCAAGCAAAAGAATTCTTAGTATTTTTGTCTTGTTTTCAGTAAAAATATCTAAAAATACTTAAATTAAGATGCTTTTTCTTGATGAGCAAAAAGACCCAAGAAAATAAGTCTAGATTTTAGACCAAAAATATCAAATGTAAGTGATTTTGTGCATTTTCTGCCAATGGGGTAAGCACATTTTTCTTGAATGTTTCTTGAATTTAGTGTTTAAGAAAAATGTTCAAGATTTTTTGTTCACCCCATTTTTTTGCTTGTTTTATGGACAAAATTACTTAAATGTGATATTTTTGGTCTAAAAACTAGACTTATTTTCTTGGGTTGTTTAGCTCATCAAAAAAAGCATCTTAATTTAAGAATTTTAAAATATTTTTACTGAAAACAAGTCAAAAATACAACTCATTTTTTTCTTGAAAATCATTTTTTGCAATGTAGATGTGTTATTGTTTATTCAGAATTCATTGCCAACTTAAAACAATCTTTTCCATGCCGATCCTAAGTTCTTAACAAGATCTGAAAATGACCTTTGACCCTGGATTTCCATTGTAAAATATCTTCAAAATTTTTAATTTCCAAAATAGCCACATATTCACGTATTGGACACAAACTGAACATACTCACTGCAAAAAATAACTTTCTTAATATTTTTGTCTTGTTTTCAGTAAAAATATCTAAAAATTCTTAAATTAAGATGTATTTTCTTGATAAGCAAAATAACCTAAGAAAATAAGTCAAGTTTTTAGACAAAAAATATAATATATAATAAATATAATAAAAATATAATAAAAATATTTTAAGCAAATTTGTGCTTAAAACAAGCAAAAAAACAAAAAAAAATCTGCCAATGGAATAAGAAAAATTTTCTTGCAAGTTTACATTTTTCATAAACACTTATTTCAAGAAAATCAATTTCTGTTTGTTTTAAGCACAAATTCACTTATATTTTATATATTCTGTCTAAAAACTAGACTTATTTTCCTATAGGTCATTTTGCTTATCAGAAAAAGACATCTTAATTTAAGAATTTTTAGATATCTTTGCTGAAAACAATACAAAAATGCTAAGCAAAAAAGCCATTTTTGCAGTGCTGTGAAAATTCACATTTTATTGCATTTTTGTCAGTGTTCCTGCATCACAGCTGGAAGAAAATTGCATTATCAATGCAAAGGTCATGGGTTCAATCGCTGTACAGTTCACACTTTGAATGTAACCATCTGACAAATGCATAATATTAATTTAAGATATAAATGAATTTATTTACCTACAATTTCTTACATAGTTTTCTCTTTTTAGTGCAACACTTTTTATGCTTTATAGAAATGCAAACAATGAAATTTGCATAAATAAATAATGCAAAAAATAATAATAAGAACAGAATAAGAAGTCTCTTTTGGTCAGCATCTTTAAACCAAACAAATCAATACAGATGTCAGGGTTGAATTTGACACTGTGATGAAAAAAAGCCATCAGAGATGCTACTGAACTCACCTGCCGGTGCCCTGCTGTCTCGTGTCCTCATGTTCCTGCATCCAAACGCTGCGTCCAGATTTCTGCTCTCTGATAATTAGGCTATGATGAATTCATTTCTTATCTACTAAACATCATTTATAATAAACAAACAATGACTTATATAAACACTCGGGTCACTGGAGATAGCTGAATCAATGCTCCCTTAAACAAAAAACACTCAGCATTGCTCTACATCCTCAGCTTTTCTTTAACATCCTGAATAAAAGATCCTTTTGTGGTTTCCCTTTCTGGTTCCTTGTGCGCTCCGGAAAGATGCTGTGCTCAGTGCGCGCGGCCAGAGTCTGTGATGAACAATGTGTGTTTGTGTGAATGTGCGCGCGCGCGGGAGAGAGAGAGAGAGAGAGAGAGAGAGAGAGAGAGAGAGAGAGAGAGAGAGAGAGAGAGAGAGAGAGAGAGAATGACCTACTTCGTTGCGTTTCCGCTGCTGGATGTTGATATGATCGTATCTGTCTCGCAGTATCCAGGGTCCCGCTCATCCAAAGCCATTCTCTCATTCATGTGATGGCAGAGACCCAGTGCCAAGTGCATCCCATAATTTATTCAGGTTCAGAGAAGGACAATAAGAGTGCGCGCGAGCGTGCGCGCGCAGTGTTTGGGTTGCTCTGGAGTTTAATTCACACCACACACACGAGTCTTGACATGTTATGCTTGGTTAATCTCAGGATGAGCATATTAAAGCATTTATATTCAGGTTGCATTGGAAGGAAACCTTTTCACAAACCTGCAAAACAGGATTGGAAAGATTAAAATGTAATTTATTTTCAAAAATAGTGCAAAAATATACTTATCATTTTATATTTTATACATACTCATATATTTTATACAAAGGAAAATATATTTTTTGCCCTATGGGTTGTAAAATTAGAAATGTATTTGTTGTCCCTGAAATACATTTTGAAATACACTCACCTAAAGGTTTATTAGGAACACCATACTAATACTGTGTTTGACCACCTTTCGCCATCAGAATTGCCTTATTTCTATGTGGCATTGATTCGACAAGGTGCTGAAAGCTTTCTTTAGAAATGTTGGCCCATATTGATAGGATAGCATCTTGCAGTTGATGGAGATTTGTGGGATGCGCATCCAGGGCATGAAGCTCCCGTTCCACCACATCCCAAAGATGCTCTTTTGGGTTGAGATCTGGTGACTGTGGGGGCCATTTTAGTACAGTGAACTCATTGTCATGTTCAAGAAACCAATTTGAAATGATTTGAGCGTTGTGACATGGTGCATTATCCTGCTGGAAGTAGCTATCAGAGGACATGGTGGTTGTAAAGGGATGGACATGGTCAGAAACAATGCTCAGGTCGGCTGTGGCATTTAAACGATGCCCAATTGGCACTAAGGGGCCTAAAGTGTGCCAAGAAAACATCCCCCACACCATTGCATTAAAGCAGTGCTTCTCAATTATTTTCTGTCACCCCCCCCCCCCCCCTAGGGGGAAGTAAACATTTCGCGCCCCCCAACTCTCCGCCGCCACTGTAAATAGTATAATTTGTCTATAAAATGACACATCTGCAAAACATTGTATCCTTATTAACATTAAAGAAAACACAAAAATAGACAAACAAAGAATAACTTTATTAACATTGTTTTTTAGTCTGTAACAAAAAAGACTTAAAATGCATCAATTTGCCTGAAAAAAAAACAATCCTTATTTAAAGTATAATATTTTTTGACCATTTGATACTGAAAAATGTTATTAAATATAATCAATAAATAATAATAAAAACTCAAGCGGCTTATCAGCGTGATTGGGGTGTAATGTCTTTAAGTGACCTGAAAAAGTATTTTCCCCGGGGTCTTGCGCGCCCCCCCTGGTGTCGCTTCGAGCCCCCCCGGGGGTCCCGCCCCACTATTTGAGAAGCACTGCATTAAAGCAACACCAAAGAGTTTTTTTTACCTTAAAATAACGTTTCCAAAAAAGTTTCAGTCGTTCATCCACTCAAAACATGGTGAATGGCATTTTCACATTCGCTTTGCAGCTCTCTATCGGCCAAAACTGCACTAAAGAAGTTTCCAACCGTCGGGTAGTGGTCCTGTAGTTCGAGTGAAAACTACAAAAACTTGCTTTACGGCCGACCTATAATCCAATCAGAGCCAGCTATGCTGCATTATTTACGACAGTAGTAATGAACAATTACACTTCTAACCTGTAGGGGGAGCAAACAGCAATACGTTTTTAGTGTTGCTTTAATGAGAAATTAAACAGGTGTTCCTAATAATCCTTTAGGTGAGTGTATATGCTAATATGTGAAGGTTAAAACTAAATATATTTTCAAATTCAAAAATATATTTAAGTAAGCTTTACTTTCTACAGAATGTATTTAGCATATTTTTGGCTAAAGAAATTATTTTTTTGCTGTATGGGTTGCTGTACTGGTTGAACAGTTTTGTCCTTTTTTTCACTTTATACAGGTATATCTTTTATATATTTAATTTGGCTATCAAAATAATTATTATTTTACTCATCTTAACGCAATATAATATTAAGAGCCGGAACAGGAACGCTGAATTAATCTTTATCAAACATCTGAAGGAATAGGCCATACTGTATACATGCAGTCAGGATTCTGTATATTGTCCAGAAAATGGCATTTGCTGAAAAGCGAAAGACCTCTTCCACACTCAGCTGAGCTCATCAACGGCTTTATGAATGAGGATATTTGTGATTCGCTGATTATTTGAGAAGCACTCAATTGCCTTTCTGCCTTTCCTGGCGAGAACGAGAGTGCCCAGCATCAGCTCGGCCCTACAAAAAACCCAGCAACTTCACAGCCAACTGCCTACATAAGTAGCATCATGACAAATCTGAAACAAACACATGCACCAAGACGACACATATACCCAACAATACATTTCAACAGCACGTTGTGAATCCATGCAAGCCTAACAATACAAAGCATCTAGAAACGCTTTTATCAGCACATCCTACTTTGATTCATTTTGCATGCGGCTCACTGCAATGCATTGTGGGATTTGAATATGTGTGGTGATGTCTTAAAAAATCTTAAGAGAGTCAGGGAGCATGATTAAGTTGTTCACCTTTGGGAAAAGCCTTCAGTCAACATCTCCCGTGATGCTGTAAAATGCCGCTCAGTAGTCGCTCGCTAAGCAATTGTCAATAATTGTTCATACTGTTACCTTCTTGATCTCCTGGGTGTCCTCCACCACAAATAACAGCCTCTGTACATCAAACAAATAGCGTTTGAATGTGAACTTCACAGATTTCATGCTGAATGTCATCACTGTTTTTTGTTTAGATATAATTAGACCACGACGTAATTACCCACCCGAGGTTTGAGTGACAGCGTCTGAAGATCACATCCATCATGGCTGCCACAAAACCTTGAGCACAGGATGGCAGCTTCAACACTTACACCTTTCTGCTTAACATTTTATCATCTTTGCACATTTTCGCTCATTTACATCCAAACTGTGTGCAGTAGTAAAACAACATTTACATTCATGCATTCGGCAGATGCTTTCCTTTCAAAGTGTCTTATGGTGCATTTAACAAAATGAAAAAAAAAATGTATCACCCTCAAGATGAAGAAATTTATAGGGTTTTTAAAAACTTGAGAACTTACATAATTTTCATTTTTTAGTGAACTATCCCTTTAAGGCATACATTTGATCAGTATGCGTGTTGCATGGAAATCAAACACAACCCTTTGCAATGGTTAACACAACCAGCTGAGCTACAGGAACAGCATTAAATGACTTTTATGAGTCATCTGCAATTCTTAAATGAATGATGATCTAACGTATAAAACCGTGATATAAATATCCCAGACCCGTTGCACCCTTTCAGTGCGTCATTGAAAGCGGATGCCCAGCAGGCAGGAATTGTCTCTCTTGAGTTTTGAAATAAGGTCACTCTTTCTCTCTCACAGATCACAAATGCCCCATCTGGAGTTGTGCACATCCTATGAGACTTGAAATAGTTGTTATGCTTCTAAAAGACTTTTCTTTGACATCAAAAGCTGTCGCTCCTTCAAATTATCAGAAGCATCTTCCACTTGCTTTACTTATTAGGAAACATCTGATATTAGCTTAGTTTAGGGTTTTGTCGATTTTTTATAAAACATTTCTTGTAGGTCCGGCTACATTCTTAAAAACGTCACTGTTGTGGTTTTAGGTGGGTGGTGCTGGGGAGCACTTAATAATGTTGATTTCATTTCTTTATCCTTTTCATGTTATTATTGCATATTCCTTATGTAATGTCATACTTTTGCTCTTATGTAATTGTTTTTTTTATTTATTTTAAGGGCCATCTTCATGTAAGATAGAAATGCATGCCTGCCCTACACTGCAAAAAATGATTTTCAAGACAAAATTTCTTAGTATTTTTGTCTTGTTTTCAGTAAAAATATCTAAAAATTCTTAAATATGGATGCTTTTTCTTGATGAGCAAACGACCCAAGAAAATAAGTCTATAGTTTTTAGACCAAAAATATCAAATTTAAGTGATTTTGTACATAAAACAAGCAAATAAAAATTGCCAATGGGGTAAGCAAATTTTTCTTACATTTTTCTTACATTGAGCCCATTGGCAGATTTTTTTGCTTGTTTTATGCAAAAATTACTTAAATTGAATATTTTTGGTCTTAAAACTAGACTTATTTTCTTGGGTCGTTTTGCTCATCAAGAAAAAGCATTTTAATTTAAGAATTTTTAGTTATTTTTACTGAAAACAAGACAAAAAATACTACAATTTTTTTTCTTGAAAATCATTTTTTGCAGTGTAGTTTAATACGACGCCTGTTATTTATTCACCACAAAAAATGACTTTCTTACTTAGTATTTTTGTCTTGTTTTCAGTACAAATATCTAAAAGTTCCTAAATTAAGAAGCATTCTCTTGATCAGCAAAATGACCTAAGAAAATAAATCTAGTTTTTGGACCAAAAATATCATATTCAAGTGAATTTGTGCATAAAACAAGCACGAAAAAAATCTTGAAATAAGTTTACTTTTTCTTTAACACTTAATTCAAGAATAAAATCTAGAAACATTTTCTTACCCCATTGACAGATTATTTTGCTTGTTTTAAGCACATATTCACTTAAATTCTATATATATATTTTCAAAAAACTAGATTTATTTTCTTAAATCCTTTTGCTTATCAAGAAGATGCATCTTGATTTAAGAATTTTTAGATATTTTTACTGAAAACAAGACAAAATACTAAGTAAGAAAATCATTTTTTGCAGTGTTATATTTATTGACTACATGTCTGATATATGATAAAGTATATACATTAAAATTTTCAATAATACTATATTCTATTATATCCACTATATATTTTATATTTTTCTGTGTTTATTTATTTTTTTAAGCTGCTTTGAAGCAATGAATCATTGAAAAAATGCTAAATAAATAAATGTGAGATTTTAAACTTTGTACACTGCAAAGTTTACAAAGTATTTTTGTATTTTTTTCCAGTTAAAATATCTAAAAATTCTTAAAATAAGATGTATTTTTTTGATAAGCAAAATGACCTAGGAAAATAAGTCTAGACCAAAAATATTAAATTTAAGTGGCCAAAACTGGTACTGCAATCACACAACTGGTGGCCAATACACAAAATGACAACATAAACATCAGTTGAGGGCTGCAACTCCACTTTTTAAATGACAATATCCTGGCTAAACCACTGTTGTCAGTGATATTTGAAATGAAAATTATTTCTTAATGTCTAGTGACATATAAGAGACATTTTATTGATTCATATTAATTGATATACATTTCTTACATACTGTTCCTTTAAGTGTTTATGAAAAAAGTAAATTTATTTCAAGAAAATGTTTCTTATTCCATTGGCAAATTTTTTCGCTTGTTTAAAGCACCAAATTGGCGTACATTTTATATTTTCCTAGGTCATTTTGCTCATCAAGAAAATACATCTTAATTTAAGAATTGAGATATTTTGACTGAAACAAGACAAAAATACTAAGTAAGAAAGTCATTTTTTTCCGTGTAAGTATTTAATGATGCATAACATCGGACATGAGCGATTCATCAAATTTCTGTCTCATTCAGAAGTGCTGTGTTTATTTTTCCAAGTAATCAGATTTATATCTCCAGCTTTAGACTTATTGAAGGAACCATAGCAACCACCTAGAACATCCTAATTTATCAACTGCATAGCAACACGCTAAGAACACCCCAGCAACCACGTTTACCCTGGCAACCACCACAATACCCCATCACCACAGCGACAAATTTAGCATAGAAAAGCATCACACACACATCGCTAGCTGGTGGTCTAGACCGTCTCTGTGTTACAGGATTTCGATTTTTTTTTCAGTCTCCTCTGCTCGGTTTTGCTTCTAACAAGCTGTTTGGTGTCTCAGCAGACAGAACATTCTCAGTTATTACAACTTATTGAGTGTCGAGGGGAACACGGCTGCCTATGCCTCAGTGACTTCTTAAAGGGACAGTTCACCCAAAACGAAAACATTGTAATTGATTACTCAGCCTCGTGTTGTTTGATCCTAATGTCTTTTTTTGATCTTCAGAACCAAAACGCAGATTTTTTGTGTTTTTAGTTACTATGGGAGTGGATGGTGACCACCTCATCAAGCTTAAAAATGACCCAAAAGTGTTAAACAATAACTCAACTCATGCCGGGGTTTTTAGTGTCTCGAAGGCATACAAAATTGTGATGATCTGTCTCTCTTTCAGTGCACATTCGGTGTCTGAGCTGTTGTCGACATGTATAACAACACTGATATCCACAGCAAGAAAGTAGAGGATTTAATGTCTTCAGGACACTTAAAATATATATCAAGTCGAGTTTAGTTATTTAACACCTAAAGTGTTAAATTAATTCAAAGCTCGAAAGGTTTACTATGGGAGTGGATGGTGACTGAGGCAGTCAGTAACACAAATCTTTTTTTTCTGCATTTGTGTTCCGAAGAACAAAGACATGAACGTGAGTAACTAATGACAAAGTTTTAGCTTTTAGGCGAACTATTCCTTTAAGGGTCTAATCTGATCTGATGGTTGTCGCTGGAGGTCTATGTGGTAATGGACACTTGGCTTATTTATTCAAAATGAAATGAAGTAAATAGAGAAAGATGCATTTAGGATGCTGCCATCTGGTGGTACAGAAAGACAAATGATTGGTTTTAAAGGGGACATTTCACAAGACTTTTTAAGACATCAAATAAGTCTTTGGTGTCCCCAGAGTGCGTATGTGAAGTTTTAGCTCAAAATACCCTACCCAGTCTCACAAAATTAGTCACGTAATTTTTTTATTCTTTTTCGTGATACTGTAACGAATTTCCGCGGTTTTTGGTGATTGTATTTCAGTTTTTCGGTTTATGTGTCATTGTCACGTATTGGTTACTCAGCTGCTTTTTCCTATTTTCAAACCATTTTCACTTCGGTTTAGGATTAGATTTGGTGTTTGCATTAGGATGTCACATTTTTTATATTTTCTAAATTTAAAAACATTGTCCCTGGCATTAGGGTTAGAGTTGGGTTTAGATAAGGATGTCATTTTATGTAAATCTAACCCTAAATCGAAGTGAAAATACTAAGAAAACAGGCCAAAACAGTTGAGTAACCAATACGTGACAATGACACATAAACAGAAATGCGTGATACAATCACGAAAAAACGCAGATATTCGTGACAGTATGGAAAAAATATGACTATAGGTACATAATTTCGTGTGACTGGGCTGAAAATACCACATACAGAATTTATTATAACATGTTAAAATTGCCATTTTTGGGTGTGCCCTTTATAATGCAAATGAGCAGATCTCTGCACTAAATGGCAGTGCTGTGGTTGGATAGCGCAGATTAAGCGCCAGTATTATCCTCTTATGACATCACAAGGGGAGCCAAATTTCAATTACCTATTTTTTCACATGCTTTCAGAGAGTGGTTTACCAAAACTAAGTTAATGGGTTGTTCTTTTTCACATTTTCTAGGTCGATAGAAGCACTGGGGATCCAATTATAGCACTTAAACATGAAAAAAACATCTAATTTTAATGATATGTCTTCTTTAAATCATTCTCCTGTTACTTATTATGTATTATGATATCGATATTTTATTATTTTATCATGAATACTGGATGAATAAGTTTATACAATAGCATTGTTTTCTAACAAATACTAACAATTATAATGACCCAAGAAAATTAGTCCAGTTTTTAGAACAAAAACATCAAATCTAAGTGATTTTGTGTATAAAAAAAACGGGGTAAGCTAATTTTTCTTGAATTTAGTGTTTAAGAAAAATTTTCAAGATTTTTTTGCTTACCCCATTGACAAAGATTTTTTTGCTTGTTTTATGCACAAAATCACTTATATTTAATATTTTGGTAAAAAAAACTAAACTTATTTTCCTGGGTCGTTTTGCTCATCAAGAAAAAGCATCTTAATTTAAGAATTTTTACATATTTTTACTGAAAACAAGACAAAAATACTAAAAATTTTTTTCTTGAAAATAATTTTTTGCAGTGCATATTTCATTATGATACTTTGGAGATGCCCTTGACTGGACCTGCTTAATCAATGGATTACTTCTGTCGCTGTACAATAAACTGTGTCGTGTAATTGTAAGGTATTGTTAAAATCCACACTTCACCGTTTCAGTACTGATGGCAGACACTGTCCTGTCATAAAACCTTTATTTGTCACAAAACATTGTCAGTTTGGACTGAATCAACTTAAAAACATTAAATTCCATAATCTCACAGTATTTTCCTGATTATATGTTTAGTTCAATTTGATTCCTGGGAATCTGGTTTTCTGGAATACCGCATGACATTTCAGTTCAGGTTAGCGATGAAGCCAGCGTCACCGCGGAGGTGCTGGTTCTGGACTTGTGAGCGGTTCAGACTGCCCCGGTCCTGTGTTCTTTCTGAAAGAGAAGCGAGCACTATTTTCCGTCAGGACTAGTGTACTGTTTTGTTTATAAGTGTTACATAATGTTCTCACAGGACATAATGTTCAAGCTTCCCAGTATTGTGAGAAGAGAGTGGGTTTGTGTCTCACCTGTGGTTGTCTCATAGGAGATGTTATGCTGTGTGAGAAGTGTGCGTAGTCGTTCAATTTCAGCTCGTTGTTTTTCAAAGTCCTAAACACAGAATAAACAAAATATGTACTGTTTGCTAAAGCCAAACACAGATCATGGTACATGGGTATTTCTGACCTGTGTGCACTCCTCCAGGTTGTGATGTGTGAGAGATGTGATGCTCTCGTCTGGTTTCTTCTGCTGTTGAGCTCTTTTCAGAAGACCGGCCTCTTCAAACAGCTCCTTTAGCAGCTTATTATAACCCTAAACACACACACACATGTTAGTATTGCCTTAGGTGCATTGTGCAGTGTAATGATGACAGCTGTCTGTGTACTGTCACCTGTTCTGTGATCAGTTCGTCATATCGAGCTTGCTCGATCTCATCCCACTCCTTCTGCAACTTCTCAGTCAATACCGGATAAACTACAAACCCACAACCAGACTTAAAACTCAACACCACTGTCCTAAGTACACTGCCATATAATATAAAACAGGTTATATTACCCACCTAAAAGAGAGTGAGAATGACACACTAGTGGAGTTTCAAATGTAATCAGGTAAATGCAAGTCTGCGGTTCAGACACACTCACTAGTTTACTGCTTCCACCACAGACCATCAGCACCTACAATGTAAAAAAATAAAAAATGAGTTCATTGTTCACAGCAAGATTATACACACAGATGCTGCATTCACAATACATGCAATCTACAGTCTACTTAAAGGAACAGTTTACCCCAAAAAAGAAAATTAGCCTATATTTTACTCACCCTCAAGCCATCCTAGAAGAAAAAACATTCTTAGTATTTAAAATCTTAAATTAAGATGCTTTTTCTTGATAAGCAAAATGACCCAATAAAATATGTCTAAGGTTTAGACCAAATTTAAGTGATTTTGTGCACAAAACAAGCAAAAAAAAAAAATCCCAATGGGGTAAGCAAAAATACTAATACAATTTTTTCTTGAAAATAATTTTTTGAAGTGTATGACTTTCTTCATTTAGCCAAACATAGTCGGAGTTATATTAAATAATATCCTGGCTCTTTTCAGCTTTAAAATGGCATTGGATAGTGCCCTAAGCAGTGAGTTTTAGTAAGACCATCGTTACAAAAAAAACCCATCACTTCACCTCAGAAAACATTTAATAACTGTATGGATCAATTTTTAATAGATTTTGATGTGCTTTTTGAAGCTTTAAATATGGGGCACTATCCAATGCCATTATAACTCTGTGTTTGACTGAAAGAAAAAAAAGTTATGTACACCGACAATTGGTGTATATGAAAATGTATACACAAAGAGTGTATAACAGTGGTTCTCAAACTGGGGGCCGTGGACCCCTGGGGGGCCCTGAGATAGTGACGGGGAGCCCCAGTTTAATGACATTTAAAAAAATACATTAAAGGTATTGTGGAGGATTTTCTGTTTCCGGGTGGATCATCAAGACTATTGGTCCTCCTAGTTGTCAATCAGTAGTGTTGTGCAATTGCATTTTTTTAAAAAGTGGAGAAGGCGGTTCTTTTCTAAAATTCGAGAAAATCCTCCGCTATACCTTTAATTTATCATAAACTCTCTGTAATTAAACTACACTTTTAAACTACTTTAAAAGTTTTGTTTTTCGGGCCGCACGCCGAAAAAGTTTGAGAACTACTGGTGTATAAAATATGGGATAATTTTCATCAACTATTCCTTTAAAATTGTGTTAGTATAAGAACACATACAGTATGAAAGCTTATTGTACCTTGGTCTGTCTGTTTTTGTTTCCGCATGCATCTCCCTCTCGCATCCACATGCCGGTAAACGTGTTATTCTGAATCTCCCATTCCTGCCAAATACTGCACACAGACCAGACACAATCATTTTGAATACTAAAGAGCTTGTTTAATGGAAGAATCATAATGTTTTTAAGACACATGTTTTGTTAATGATCATTACCCAAGTATACCGCTGTATGCGTTCCATCTGAAACTCTGCTCATGTTGGGTAACATTATGAAATGGACAGAACACATATTTATATCTGTAAAAAGAAATAAAGGCTCTTATTTGAAGATTTTAGAAAGTGTAAAATCCAAACCTAATACCGTAAAAGACAAACTATAGCATTTAAAGTGTGCGTGTGTAATAACCTGATTTACATAAATACGCTTCTTTTTAAGGCACAATATGGATAACCCAGACATGACATCATTGACAAGCGACCCTATGAACGGAGCGCTTTGAATTCTCTACATTCAAATATTGTTGAAATATAGTGTTAGATGTCCTACTGACGTGGCTTCAATGAGGTTGTAGCATCTTCCTGCAAGTCTGTGCAGATGTTGCGGTCCAGACACAGGAGACGGGTTAACTCTTGCCTGAAGTCGATTACTCTGAGCCACAAACTGATTATTTAGCCCAAAAAAAAACAGAGTAGAAACAGAAAGAACTGCTGTCATCTGGTATTTGGTTTTTCAAAACATGGTTTGTTGGAAAACTCACCCAAATGTATTTGGCTCCTCCACTATCTTCATCTTCCCTCCCGATGTGACAACCACTAAAACATAAAAAAACATTTTTAATATTAAAAAAACAAACAATAAACAATAAGTGAATAAATAAGAGAAGTCTTTGGAAACTCTGTTCAGTGTGCAAAACAGCATAACATACAACAGCATTCATGAAATACAATAAAACAAGACCCAGTTAGGTAAAAGTTAACTTACCCAACGCTGTCAAACACACCATACAACATTTTAAATATCCACAATCCATCTCTTCAACACACTCAAACTCTTCAAATCGAGGTTTTAAAACTAAAAACTACATTGCTCTGTATCTCTTCCTCTGTTGTTCATGTGACAGTACAGATGATAGGAAGAACACAGCTAATAAAGATTTTATGTTTGACGTACCGGATGATGATAAAATGTAAATATTATCGCACTAAACTAAACTGTCTGACAAAAAAATATTGACTAGATAAATGTATATTCAATCTAGTTATACATATCTATTTATTGATTAAATAAAACACAAAGGAAAACGTATAGAACCTTTGACGCATGTAGAAAAAGCGGCGATGACAGTAAACAAAATATTACGGCTATTTCCGGGGTGTATTTTTTCTAAAATAAAAGTCTTCTTCCGTCGTTATTTTATACATCATTCGAGTGTCTGTTATTTAACTTTAAAACGTATAGCTAGAAATATTCTTTATGATCTAATATTTAATCGTCACAGTATAAATAATTATATAACATAAGCATATAAATCTATTTTGTGTTTAGTTATCAGCCATTTTTTATTACGTCACTGTGTTTAGCCTCACATGGAAGAACGTGCGTTGCAGAATAAATCTTAGACTTGATATAGAAAGCACATAAAACTTTAAATGTATGATGTAAATCGCGAAGTAAATACAACATGTTAAGTACAACAAAGTGGTCGGTTGGTGTATAATACAGGGCACTGCAAAAAAGCGAATACGTACTTATGAAACGTTTTCATAATTCCTATAAACAAGGTGGAATTTAGACATGGGGCGGAAAAAGCAATGTAAAGGGGATCGACCGGTTCACAAGGGTAAAGACACGAGACACAAGATGAAGGGAAAATCTCTAGAGACTTTTACAGAGGAGATGCATGAAGTTCTGCAGGGTTTGTTGTGTTCCATTAATGAAATTGTTATGCATTCAATTGTGATCAGGTTTGTTTGACATGTGAGTTTGTGTATTTCCAGCCAGTGAGGATGCAGAATCAGGGGCTGCTGGAGGTGTAAAATTGCCCTGTCCACTAGCCATGTGGGAACTGGGTCACTGTGACCCTAAACGCTGTACGGGGCGTAAACTGGCCAGGAAGGGTTTTGTACGCTGCCTGCGACTTAACCAACGCTTCAATGGCCTAATACTGAGCCCAATGGGTACCAAATACGTAACACCTGCAGACAGGTGTGTCAGACTCTTTATCCAATCTAATCACACTATAAAATGATAAAACACCACACAGACAGGCAACTCGGGATCTGAAGATCTCAAAGCCCAGCCTAGCAGCACAAATGCATCACATGTATAACATTTTTGATATTCTTCAGGGAGATTGTGGCTCAGTGTGGACTAGCCGTGATTGACTGTTCATGGGCACGTCTTGAAGACACACCCTTCAGCAAAATGATTGGCTCACATCCCAGGCTTTTACCTTACTTGGTCGCAGCAAATCCTGTAAACTATGGTAAACCATGCAAGCTGTCCTGTGTTGAGGCATATGCCGCCACCTTCTGCATTGTGGGTAAGCAGCTCATTTTAGCTTTTAAGGGTTTTGTATCTCCAAATACAGTCAGTCAGTGTTGTTTTTCAATGACAACCCTAAAAAGCAGATACATGATGGATATTGATGAGTCTGTGTATGTTTATGTGATCGAACGTCAGGATTTCGTGACCTTGCTGTGCTTCTGCTAAGGAAATTCAAATGGGGATTGGGATTTTTGGAGTTGAATAAGACTCTTCTAGAGCGTTATGCTTCCAGCCAATCAGAAGAGGAGCTGCTGGCTGTGGAGAAAGAGTTTCTCACCTCCACCCCACAGGAAGAAGATATAGGTATGACCCAACAGGACAGGTCAAATGTGCTTAAAATAAAGATCTTATTTAAGGCTTTAACCAAAAACTCATTAAACTTGTTTTTGGGTTTTGCCTACACAAAAATATGTCATCACTTCAGCTGTCTTTAAAATGAAATAGCTTTACAAATATTAATTTTGTGTGTGTGTTTTAGATCCTTTTGATGTGGATTCAGGCAGAGACTTTGTTAACCTCAACAGACCAGTCCAGTAAGAATAATTTTAAATTCTGTGAACTTATGTTTTAATCCCTTTAACATGTTTAAAATCCTGTAAAACTAATGACCTGAGAAGTTGGCCTAGTTTAAAATAAAAGTAATTTCTGTGTGTGTTTGTGTTGTGTGTACACTCAGAGCTGAGGAGTGTGACAGTGATGAGACATCAGAGGAAGATGATGATGATGAAGAGGAGGAGGAAGACAAGAAGAGTAAAGAAGCAGACGATGAAGATGGAAGTGATCAGGAGTCTTGAATTTCTAACCTTATAACGAACGATCAGAGAAAGCGTGATGTCACTGATTCAGTAATCTGATTCACTGGTCAGATTCAGTCAGCACTCAGACATTGACCTCTGTGTGACAAAGGCAAACTTCTATTTTGTGAATGTTTGCGTGTTAAAAATATATGCATTTTTGATCATGGTGCAAAAATAAACTCTTTGTATGAAAAGGATGTTTTTGCACTGTAATTATATTTTAATAGCAATAAATATTGACTGTTCTTTCCACAGATAATTAAATGTCAAAATAAATATTTAAATGGTGTTTGAGTTTAGTTTGCAAGGTGTCGGTTTGTGCCCAGGGCTTTATTTACAAACCATCTTTAAATCTGCATGTGTAATTAAAAAAGCCTCATTTAAAAAAGTGTTTGCCTGTGAACATAAATTTGGGCTCATTGAGCATAATGTTTGTTCAGAGTATTCAACAGAAAAAACATCAGTTTAAGAGAAAAATAGCCAGAATTTACTACGAATAAGTGATCTTGTACCACTGTTATTTGATCTAAACTAAATATAAACCTTGATGAGATGTAAACACTTTACAAAATTTTGGAGTTATTTGGTGCAGAGATGGTATCAGATGATAAATATAGTATACATGTAATTACTGTACTTTGATCTAAACAACTCCAATATGAGCAATTCCAGCATAATGGAGTGACATTCTAAATAAATTCTAAGAGAATTTATTTATTACCAATATATTGAACCATCAGTTTATTTTTTCCTAAACCACTGATGATAGTCCAGACATTAGAAAAAAATATAAGTCTATATTTCTGTTTTCTATTTTATATAAGGGAAATAAATGTGCTATTTTCTAAAAAATAACACGTTTTTGGGAGACAACATAGCCTACTTTGTATGAATTCTGTGAAGCATTAATACCAAACAAATGGAGAAGGGACGGTTCTTCAATGAACAAATAAATGTATTTTATTTTAATTCTGCACATTTAAGTTTATGGATGTGACAATTCTGAAAGCTGCACTTAGGCCATGTTTACACTGATGCGTTTACGTTTTAAAATGCATTACTCTTGCCATGTTTACCCTTTCATTTAAATGAAAGGCATAAACGTGGCAAAAGTAATTCGCATTAATGTAAACATGGCATAAATGTTTGAAAACATTTAAGCCACTAAATATTGACATCTGAGATATTAGTACGGTTAAAAACTTTTGGTAAAAACATTATTTTTTATGAAAAGGTTGACATTTGCTCATAAACTTTTATAAAGGTACGTTTTACAAACTTTGTATTTTTTAGTTATTACAAAGTTATTTATGGTAATGCATGATATATACAATGAAATTAAATGATTAATACATGTAAAATTTTATTGTATTTTAGCAGTAAAATTCAAAATTAATCTATTCTTGGGGCTGGGGGGCAAAAACTTTAAAGGGGACATTTCACAAGACTTTATTAAGATGTCAAATAAATTTTTGCTGTCCCCATGTACACATGTGAAGTTTTAGCTCAAAATATCAGATAGATAATGTATTATAACAAGGTAAATTTGTCACTTTGTAGGTGTGTGCAAAAATGCTTGTGGAGAATGGTTTACCAAAACTAAGTTATTGGGTTGATCTTATTTACATTTTCTAGGTTGATAAAAGCACAGAGGACCCAGTTATAGCACTTAAACATGGAAAAGTCTGATTTTCATGGTATGTCCCCTTTAACCAATTACAAAAAAGCAGCATTTAACAAAATATCACCAATTTAACATACTTTTATGACAGTGGAATTTATTTTTTTTGCAAGGTTCCCACACCCATCATCTTTCACTGTAGGGCACTTGCCATGCTCATATACCGTGGTATTCAATACTTCAAATACCATGGTAAATGTCTAACCACATATATTTCCTCTGTGCAAACATTGTACACTTTTTTAATCGACGGTGTGTTCGTTTTCTATAGCAATTAAAATTTAAGTGGCCCCTACTAAGGTCCCTTGATACCTCTACCACATGGATTTTTTGGGATTTACCGTTTGGGGGCGCGCATCTATTTTTTTCCTCTTGACTGCAGTAATGTTGTTGTGGCGTGACGTCACAGCCGTGAAATGAAGGCGCAGAGAGGGCGGCCATGACTCTGGTCTCCACAATTATTTAATCCCAAATAAATTACCAACGGAAAACTTCCATGGCAAGAGCCACGAGTCAGATCGTGAGTACCGCCGGTGTCTAAAGGGCGCGGGCTCGAAGCCGCCTCGCGCCTCGTCGCACGCGCCGCTCGTTAACGCGTTTTTTGTTGGTGGCGGCGCGGGACGCTAGCACTGCTACCCGCTGTTAGCTGTAGCATCTAGCTTTAGCGTTTATAGCACCGTTAGCATGCTAGTCCCCAAAACAAGCGCAAGTCATTAAACCAGGAAGTGTCAACTTAAGATATTTTCGTGTTTTGTACAGGAATTTCTGAATGAATGATTAGGCTCGATGTGTGTATTTTTTAAGGTGTATTGTAAATAAATATTGATATTATTGTCCTTAAGCCCCGCGAGCTAGTTCTGTCAACAAATGAAGTTGCTTGTTTTCTTACCCGTTAGCCTGACCGCTAACTCACGACACAGGGCTTTGATACACCCTGTGTGAAACTTGCTTTCAATCTGCGTTATTTTTATTTCTCTTTCGACACATTAATTCATCACATTAATGCGATATTTGGAAGATGTGTTTACGTCTTGAAGTAAATATGAAACTGGCTTGACTTCAGGAGTCAGGTAGAGCTGCTAGCCCAAGTCGCCTTGGGTGTCTAACCTCGTTTGCGTTTCAGCTGGTAATTTTTAAATCATATTTTAGGGAATATTTATTAATACTACCTGCCAAAAGTCTAGACATGGGGTTTTCTGCGTTATCATTGGTTTATTTAGACGTGTTAGTTAGTAAAATCAACATATTCACAGTCTCGAGGCCTATACAAGTGGCTTAGAGGTTTACCTTCTTGACAGTCTAGTGTTAACATAAATCATGCTGTATATATGATTTTATTTAGACCAAACCTTGATAAATGTGATGGGTGATTGATTAACAAATCCGCTGAGAACTAGCATAATAAACATTAAACAGATACCAAATAGTTGGCTGAAGGTTTATCAAGATGTAAGCTGGCTTTGATCCAGCAAAGGTCGTTTTGGGTCTTGTTGGTAGCTGTTATTTCTCTGGTCATTTATAATAAGTTAGGTTGGGTTTAAACTCATTTGTTTGGTTGTGTAGTTAAGGCACTTGTTCAAGAAGGCACTTGATGTTGTTGACCTGGTTCATGTATAGTTTTATGGTGTTGTTTTGAAGCTCATTATATGTAGGAATGCTGATTACGAGTACAGTAAGTTACAGTAAACTGGTGATTATATTCGGCTGTGTGGGTGGGTGTGGGAGAAGTGTGGACAAACCTATTTGGTCGTTTTGCGATGTAGTCGGTATGGTTCCCTTTTACAAAAGTTTCACAATTGCACATTTTAAAAGCCTTAAATGTTAGTAACTTGAAAATAATAAAGATGCAATGAGAAGAGTGTTTAAATCTTTTTATTTACAGATTTTGTGTTTTTGTAAACACTTGGCTTTGTGTAAATGCTTTTAAAATTGTTAAAGATTGCTAATACTTAAACCAGTATTAAAGCTGTTTTCCTTCATCTGTTAGTGATGTCATCACACTTGTCACTTGCTGTTATGAAGCTCCAGCGATGACATCATGCAAACAGGCATTACATCATATGTGTTTTAAGGCCAAGGAATGACCAAGGTTCTCTCTTTCTTTCTTGTCAGTATGATGTTGCATCCCTCCACTCCTCTGTTCTCATCTCCTGTCCATCCATGGTAAGAGGCCAGCAGGACACGCCCCGTCTCCACGGCAACAGCATGGAGGGACAGGTCCAACCCCCCCAGCCGACTCAGCCTCGCAAGAAGCGACCCGAAGATTTCCGATTCGGCAAAATATTGGGAGAAGGCTCCTTCTCTACCGTTGTCATGTGCACACACAGGAACCTTTTGTGCGACCTTAAGAGATTAAAAGAGTTAAAATCTCAGTTTCATTTTGTACTTAACAACTTTGCTACAGCACAGGAATAAACAATGCAATTTCATGGCAGTTCGTACATATTTTAAGAGGTGGCTAACCGCAAATTTTTTACGATTAGCTTCCTACGAATTAGCAAACTCGTAAAATACGTACAAATTCTTGTCAGGCTGGAATAAATCTTAAAGTGATGAGTCACAATCAAAATGTCATGTCAATGAAGTCTTGCACGATCACTTGGCCTAAAATCTTTACATCCATTAAAAAAAATTAACATTAAGCAAGGCTTCAAGCCTTACAAATGTAATGTGATATGATTTATATATTATAAGTACTGTTCATTGCAAAAATGAATCAAACTAATGCACTACTCTCCATCTTTGTTGCTGACAGGTTGTCTTGGCAAAAGAAACCTCAACGGCGAAGGAATATGCAAGTAAGTCACAGCATTAGTTTGAGTTAAACTATATACGTGTAATTTAACATTGTACAAGCATTTGGATTTGAAACTTGTACCGAGAACTGTTTATGTGCCAAAATGTATTCAAACAGTTAAGATCCTGGAGAAGCGCCACATAATGAAGGAGAATAAAGCTCAATATGTCAAGAGAGAGAGAGACATCATGTCGCACCTGGATCATCCTTTCTTTGTTAAGCTTTACTTCACCTTTCAGGACGAGGAGAAGCTGTGTATCCTTCACTCACATACTCGCCTGTCATCAACCAGTATGAACATTTTAATAGCTGGTGTTGACGTAGATAGCAGGTGGCCAAAATAATGTCATAATGTGATATAAAGCTGTGCACGAGATATTATTTAAAAACATAACACGCAGTTGACAGTAGATATTTTTTAACTCTGGCACAAGGGGGAGCTAGCATTTCACTTCATCACCCAGACTGGCATTTTGTTTCAAACTTTAGCCAATTAATCTATTCCCAGGGTTCCCACGGGTCCTTGAAATCCTTAAAAGTTTGTAAATCTGGGGAAAAAATTCAAGGCCCTGGGAGGTTTTTGAAAATATACATAGATAGATCTATTTTATAATATCCATATTATTCCCTGTGTAGTGTAGGATAATATCATAAAATTCTAGACTTTTTAAATGCTTATATTTTCTGTATGCGAATGTTGATTCATACCAAAATGCTTTTTTGCATAGTTGTGTTTGACAAATGAAAACGTCTTGGGTTAAGTATGAAACACTTGTTCCCTAAAAAGGGAACGAGACGCTGCGTCTCCCTTGCCATACTTCCTGCGTCCCTGTAACGCCGTCTTTGGCAATATTTCAGATAGAGATATACTTCCTGGCTCCCGCGTCACCCTGTCTTTGTCGTTAAGCCTTACTATTGGTTAAATTTGATATACACATTCAGACACACTTACCCCTGGAGGCGTCCCCTTTTACAAGCAGGATTTGTTAGGAGTTCACCTTAAATGAGTTTAATGTTTATCATCTGATATGTTCCTGAACATACCCTTAGATTTTGGTCTGAGCTACGCTAAAAATGGCGAACTGCTGAAATACATTCGAAAAATCGGCTCATTTGATGAGACCTGCACGCGGTTCTACTCGGCAGAGATAGTTTGTGCTCTGGAGTATCTGCATCAGAAAGGCATCATCCACAGGTCAGTCCTTTTGTTATAAAGTTAAAAAAAATTTCTGGTTTGTTTTCAGCTGTAGAAAAAGTTAAGAGAGCACTTTAAGATCATTTACAATTTTTCTAAATTTAATAAACCTATGCATATACATCTATGTATTTTTTTAATCGTGTTTGCAGTGCAGCTGTTATCTTTCCCATTAATGTTTAATATTTCAAAATGAAAGTGAAAGTTTTTTTGTGAAATGCTGTTGTATTGCGCAAGTTATTTCGATTATGTTGTGGTTTTATTACAGAGACTTAAAGCCAGAAAATATTCTGCTTAGTGAGGAGATGCACATTCAAATAACAGACTTTGGCACGGCCAAGCAACTGTCGTCTGAGAGCAAACAAGGTAAAACGCTTGGATGAACAGCTGAAAAACAACTTGCGTAGTATCCTGACAGTACTTTTATTAAATGATATTGTCATTGTAACGTTTCCCCCGCAGCGAGAGCAAACTCATTTGTTGGTACGGCTCAATACGTCTCGCCCGAGTTACTAACTGAGAAATCTGCCTGCAAGAGGTAAACACAGATAATGAATATTGTGCTGTTGTCATGATTTCATTGGCCTAATTCACAAAGGGTTGTGTGTTTGTTATTTAACAGTTTGTCTGGCAAATCCAGTAAAAATGTCTATAAAATCGGCATTAATAACAGGAGATTTATAATCACATTTAGAAGAAAGTGTGATGATTATGTCTAATGATTTATTTATTGTAATGTTTCATATGGCAGTTCGGATCTGTGGGCATTAGGCTGCATCATCTATCAGCTTGTTGCTGGTCTGCCGCCATTTAGAGCCGGGTAAGTTAACTTTCAGCACCCTATATGGGTGATTCTCACGAAAACTTGGTTTTAAAAATGTCAAGCATTAAAATGTAAAAATTGCTTAAATTTACTTATTTTCCCACCAGACATTGAAAAAAAAAGTCTGGAGTAAATGGGAACATTAATTTAAAAACTTTTACTTATCATTTAACACTTTTTGTAACATAATTTTAAAAATTAGTCCTAAAAAATCTCATTACCGCAACAGTCAGAAAACATCAACACTGACATATTTTCAAAATGATATGACAAACCTGAAAGAACATAATTTGGAGATTCTGCACATGCATTTAAAGTCAAAGTATTATGCTTCTATTAATTAAATTAACATTTAATAAGCATCTGTTGCGGTAATGATAATCAAAATGTCGTGTAATCATTCTGACAAGACAATATTTCAAATTAACTGTAAAAAAAATGATCTTACCTGGTAGCCATCTTGAAGTAACTGGTCCATGTGCTTGGTCACTCAAAATCAAACTTTATTAAAATTCTGTATGTGTGCTTAAACTGTTCTCAAAAAGTGTTGCGGAGGATGAGAACATCAGGCATGGACACATCATTGTCCTAATTTTTCTTCATTATTATTATACATGAATATTCAGTAAATATTTTTTCTGTCATGTAAAGTAGTCTAACAAAACATCCATTTATTTTTTTTCTTAATATTTTTGTTAATTTGATTAAATTACAACATAACGCATGTTCAAACACAGCCGGACACATTGCGGTAATGAGAATTTCAGCAGAAAATGAGATAAAATTTCCAATTATAAATTCTTATGTTGAAATCACACATTGTGCAAGGTAGAACACAGTATTGTGTTAATTCTGATGCTTTTTAATGTTACTATATTACACATTTTAAAGCTAAAATCATTAGTGCCGTGGTGCTTCAATGGTTTCGTGAGAATCACCCATATAGTGTATAAGGAAACCCTGGTTAGACTAACCCTGTGTTTTTAATTTGTTACAGGAATGAGTATCTAATATTCCAGAAGATTATAAAACTGGAATATGAGTTTCCTGAGAAATTTTTCCCTAAAGCAAAGGACCTGGTGGAGCAACTTCTGGTCAGCCTTTAATCATCAGTGTTAGTTAGTTTGTTAGTTTTTGTGTAGGCGCGGATCATTAACTACATTATCTGATGTCTTATTTTCACAGTCGTTGGAACCGTGTAAGCGGATTGGCTGTGAGGAGATGGGCGGATACGGGCCCCTGAAGTCTCACCCTTTCTTTGAGTCAGTCGGCTGGGATGATCTGCATTTGCAAACTCCACCCAAATTAACGGCATATCTGCCTGCCATGTCCGAGGATGATGAGGATTGCTATGGCAATGTGAGTTAACACAAACATCACATTAAGCATCACTATATTGATTGTTCATACTTGATCTTGATTTTTCCAGAACTTTATATCCAGGTTTTTAACTTGAGCTAGTATTTTACCAGCAAACAAATGCATGCTAATCACCTTGGCAGATTTGCACACTTTCACAAAATCTAAACTATTTGTAATCTCTTTCCTCTTTCAGTATGATGATCTCCTGAGCCAGTTCAGTTTTATGCAGGTGGCACAGCCTGGCCCCACCCCTTTAGTTCCCTTTACAGTAGAGCCGAGTCCTCCAACGTATAGCCCCTCCCCTAGTGTGGATCAGTTTATACATATTCATGAGTTGGACAGTAATAGTATGGAGCTTGACCTGCAGTATAGCGAGGAGGAAAAACGCATCCTGCTGGACAAGCAGACTGCCGCCAACCCATGGTAAATATTAGACTGGACATAAACAAAATTTGTTTGACTTTATTCATGCATGCCTGCTGTAAATCTGTCTTGATTTCTTACAGGCACCAGTTTGTGGAAAATAACCTCATCCTAAAAATGGGTCCAGTGGACAAACGCAAAGTGAGTCACTGTTGATTTTGTTTACAACTACAAATTACCCAAATTTGATTTCAAAATGTCATGACAATTGTCTTTTGAGGAAATATTAAACAATATTTCATGGTAAAAAAGTCATGATGTGCATCCAGCTTGTACCATATTAAGCTGTCACTAGACGGTTTCAGCAGTAACAACATAGACAAGCGGCTGTCGTGGTCTGCACGTAACTTCCGGTAAACTCTGCTTAGAATAAATAACAACAAAGTTCTTTAAACGTAGTTTATTTATATAACAAGCAAAAAACAACACATAGATTACCTAGGAAACCAAAACATTAGTAATTCTCGACGAGACATTTGTTCAAGAGATCAGTAGTCAGACAATAAAAAAAAATGAAACTGGAAGTAAAGTTCGGATCCAGACATGTATCGCGTCAGTGCACGTGCGTCCGATGAAACGGTCTATATTCAAATTAATAAAAAGTTGCTAATAATAAAATTAACATTTTAATGAATAATGTTATTCCTAATATTTTCAATAAGCAGTTTTATGGCATGCTATGCAACAGAAATAAAGCTCTGCAATAGTGCTGCGTATTGCGTTCAGTTTGGTTAATCGATTTGAGTCTTGATTTATATGATTTTGATCAGTCCAATATCGATTAGTTATCAATATTTAATTTAAATATTTACTTTTGCAGACTTAAAATTTATTTGGTTTGTTTTCAGATGTAAAGATTGGCGGTTTAATTTTTAACCCCGGTTTGTTTTTGTTTATGCGAACAAAAGTGCACTTGCATGTAAAATTAGCATGACGTTTCATCTCTAGTTGTCACTTTAACTCTTTCCCTGCCAGCATTTATTTAAAAAAAATGCCCAGCGGCAGCATTTTTATGATTTTCGCAAACGTAAAGCCTTTCTGAAAATTTTCTACAAATAACATTTTTTATCCTACCTTCATTTGTTTGTTTTATCACCTCGCAAATATGCGTAGTTTTCTTCAACAATACCAAATTTTGCATAATTGCAGTTTTGTAAAGGGCTTTTATTAGAGTTCAGGTTCAGAGCGATGATCAAAACATGCTATAGTGTTTTATAAGGTAGAGCACCACCTAGTGGATAATAGCAGAGATATGGATTGGCGTAAAAACTCGTCATTGGCAAGGAAGCGTTTTCTCTTAATTGACAAGATAACTCGTCAATGGTGGGGAAAGAGTTAAAACTTACATGTAATGCACGGATCCAATATACTGTTACAGATGCGATTTCTTTCTGAATTGTTTACATTCACACAACAGACCACGTTTACGAGGATAATCATGTAATTTTGGAAAAATTTATTCAAGGATTTTCCGAATCTATATTCTTTTGTTAAATTGAAGATTGATTAAAATCTGAGAATCTTATTTTTACCCAGCCTTATGGGGCATACACACCAAATGCGAATTTAACGATTT
Source organism: Misgurnus anguillicaudatus (assembly GCF_027580225.2). Taxonomy (NCBI): domain Eukaryota; kingdom Metazoa; phylum Chordata; class Actinopteri; order Cypriniformes; family Cobitidae; genus Misgurnus; species Misgurnus anguillicaudatus. The sequence goes on along the minus strand of NC_073361.2, from coordinate 30,280,761 downwards.
GCGCAAATATGAAAGGACGCAAACTGGCGCGGGGTGATCCGAACGACGCAAATTGGGCAACACGGTTGCCGTCTTCGTGCAAGCTGAAAATATTCAACTCGAGTGAAAAATTTGTATGGCACAAAGTTAAATCCCGCGAGTAATCTAGAGCGAGAACCGTGATGCTACGTATGTAGCATAAGTTTGCAATAGGTACTACATAGGGTTGTAGTGGACATGCATTATTTCGCTGTGTTGACGAATATGCATCCAGGACTAAAATTATATATTTTCAAATCATAATTTTATAACAATTTGTGTGTAGGGTCTGTTTGCCCGGAGGAGGCAGTTGCTACTGACAGAGGGTCCTCACTTGTACTACGTGGACCCGGTCAATAAAGTACTGAAAGGGGAGATTCCTTGGTCACTCGAGCTCCGACCCGAAGCAAAGAACTTTAAAACTTTCTTCGTTCACACGGTAATGACATTTCTTATCTTATCTGCATTCATGAAATCAGTATTGCAAGGTAGAAGTTGAATTAATTGCGTTTTCTTCTTAGCCAAACCGGACGTACTATCTAATGGACCCAAGCGGCAACGCTGATAAATGGTGCAAGAAAATCCAGGAGGTGTGGAGGAAGATCTATCACAAACACCACGGTCTATAGGACTACAGCTTTTCTCATTCGGCGACACCACCCACAGCCCTCCAACCAATCACAGAGCAGGGACACGCCCCGTAGAGACACCTCTCCAGCTATATATTGTCTTTCTGTCTCTTCCTATATCAGTCCCTTCTCTCCCTGGCACTTTCGGATTCAGTTGTTAAGCACCCCGACAAAGGGTGTCTTTGCAAGCAAAAGCAGCAAGGCCATAGCAGAGCCACAGAAACCTTTATCACATAGTCAGATCACTACGCAAATCGTTCCTTTGATTTTTAGCATCGTCTTCGACCTGTGCAATCTCCACCCATCTATAGAGAAACGAGTGCACACTTTCTTTTCTTTTTTTTTGCTCGACGCAAACACACACACACGCCCAACCCCTCACCTGAAAAAGACCTAAATGCTTTTCTCCAAAGTGTCGCTTTAGTTTGCGTTTAAAATTAAGGCGGGTCCTTTTACCCCTTATTGGCTACAGTAACTGGTCTTGCTGATTCTGATTGGAGGTTGTGGCGTCGAATGTTTTTGAGGTGTTCCTCAGCACGTCCCGAATAAATCTATAAACACAAGACAGCCACGTGAAAGCCGCATTGGTAACGTGGGTTAAGGGGGTAGTATATCACCCCTGCCCGGGCCCTGAACGAAAAGCACGACTGAGTTTCCTGTTTAGCTGTTTTCCTTTCAAGTGCTTGCAATGTGACAGTATGCATTGCTGTTCGGGGGCTCGTGATGGAGGGGCAATCTGATTGTGTGCGTGTGTGTGTTTGGCTCCTCTCATTTGGCCGTTTTTAACAGGAAGTTTGTGAGACCGTCAGACTGCGATTGATTGATTGATCGAGCGAGCGAGTGAGTGCGTGTGTGTCTTCCTGATCGGTAACAAATGACTGTGATGTACAGTTGATGTAATATTGAAAATGGGAGGCGACTTATGAGGTGACTCTAGGATCCAGGTTTTGTATTTTTATTCTTGTATAAGGTTATTGGGCCGTTCCGTTCTGGCCTGGCTTCTCTGTGTTATTTAAATTCTAATATATGAAAGCATATTTGGATTGAAGTCATGTTCCAGGGCCTTGCTGTGTATGTATTGAATATGTAAAGCCTTTGAATGTGAAGAATTATTGTAAACTATGATATTTTACTGCTTTTGTTTTCTTACTATATCATATACATTTTCTATTTGCGCAGTGATTGGCTCATTTCTGATAATTTAATGCCTGCGTGCGCACGGCCCCGCTCGTCTGTGTGTGCGAATGCGTGTGTCTATGAGTGTGATAAAGTGTGCGTGCGCGTGTGGGGCCTTTGTGCATTTAGGCAATGTGTGTATTCTTCTTGTCGAACTTTTGCGCTCGGCAAAACCTAGAACTGAAATAAAGCATGTAGAGTTTTAGGTCAACAAATCCTGTCTCATTTTTTCTTAGTGTCAAGTGTATGGTCACAGATGATTGGTTGAATAGTGATGATGCTCTGGTCGACTGAAGTGAAAGCATGTTATCGTGAACGTTAGCAGCATGTTTACTGTCATGGTGCGTTTAGCTTGAATTGGTCTCTCTAAAACTTAAAGGACTTAAAGGTGCAGTGTGTAATTTTTAGAAGGATCTCTTGACAGAAATGCAAAATAATATACAAAACTAAATAATCAGGAGTGTGAAAAGACCTTTCATAATGAGCCGTTATGTTTTTATTGCCTTAGAATGAGACGTTTTATCTACATACACAGAGGGTGCCCTTACATGGAAGCTGCCATTTTGTGCAGCCATGTTTCTACAGAAGCCCTTAACGGACAAACTTTTTTACTAAGTTGTCTCCAACAATGACATGTTTGTCCGGTGGCGGCTACCGTAGCTTCTCTATGTGTTTAAAAAGCAAGAGGTGAGCAGTGGACTAAGCCGTTGGTTGCAATTCGCAAACTCACCACTAGATGCAGCTGAAATTTAAACACTGCACCTTTAAAATTAAAGTGCAATTATAAAATGCCAACCAATTTGTAATCAATTTCAGGTTTCAGTACAAAGCTTTAATGTCTACTTGGTCTAGTAGTAACTGTTGCCCTTGAGAAATGTACCTCTTATGAGATGAAAAGACAGAATGGGATATGATCATTAACTTACAACCCTTTAATAGTAAAACCTGCTTCCCTCCACATTCATGAAAATTCAAATTGATGCCAACTTGTCATGTATTGTAGCATCATCCCGGGTTGCCAGATTTCCTAGACCGATGTCTTTAGTTCAAATACCAAAACCCAAAATGTAACACTCCCATACCTAAAATATGTGTTTTACAGTCACATTTATGCATTACACACAATGAACACGCACACTGTAAAAAATACTTTGCTGCCTTAAAAATTCTTTGTTAAATCAACTACTAAATCAACTTCCATCAATCTACAAGTCATGTCAACAGAGATGAGTTGTCACAACTTATAAAATATAGTTGATAAAAGTCAACTTAATTTTATAAGTTATAACAACTCATCTCTAGTCAAGATAAATAATAGTAAGTTGAAATGACTTGTTAATCCGAGTTGATTCAACAAAATATATTTTTACAGAGCACTGCTTAAAAAAAATCACCTTATGATTGATAGCCAACAGTCAAGGATCTTTTTTTTTTTAAATCAGAAATTTTTTTTTCAATACTTTGGTGACTTTTGCACACTTTGCATACTTTGGTGACACAGCAGTCTGTGTTGGCTAAATGTAAGTCATTTATCATTGTTTGGGCACAACATTCATTCATTGACTACTTTAAAATATAATGAATTTGTTTCTCATTTCATAACAACTGCTGAAACTCATCTATTTGCACATGGTTAAATACTTTTAACAAAACTTTTAAACTTGATTTCAAAACAATAAAAATACAAATGCATGCATTTTAAAAGTTATAATTTTGATATCTATATCTCAAATCTAAAAATTAAATGCTATCAAAACACCATTGTAGCTGCAGACCTACACATTAATCCGTTAGATAATTTAAGTATCATCTATAAAAGGGATAACTTAAAATAACTACAAAAAATTATATATATGTGACCCTGGACCACAAACCCAGTCATAAGTTGCACAGGTATATTTGTAGCAATAGCCAACAATACATTGTATGATTCATCACATTTTTTAATGCCAAAGTCATTAAAGATCATGTGCCATGAAGATTTTTGTAAATTTCCTACAGTAAAAACATCAAAGCTTTATTTGTCATTATTAATATGTGTTGCCAAGGACTTAATTTGGACAATAACATTTAGATTTTTTTGCACCCTCAGATTCCAGATTTTCAAATAGTTGTATCTCTACCAAATATTTTCCTTACAAAATCATACATCAATGGAAACTATTTAGTCAGGTGATATTAAGGGAAAAATCGACCCTTATGACTGGTTTTGTGGTCCAGGGTCATATTAATATATCGAAGCATACAGCATCACGTCTGATTCTTTCCTGCATATTGCCTAAACGTATTACTCTCATTTTATGTCTTACTGGTAATCCCGTACATTCAAGTGATCGCCAACCGTTTTGCGAATCGGTTCCACTGAATCCGGTGCCGAATCAGTTCAAGCGAACGACTTGTTCGCGCAACGAATGGGCTATGAGAATTAACAGCACGCGTTTTTCAATATCTGTAGCCTATCTAAAATAGATTCCTGAGGTGTGTTGCTCATGTGAATTAAACAGATCATCTCTCTCTGAGTGCCCTGCGCTCTTTGCGCGCTGCCGTGCGCCTCTGTTGGTATTGGAAAGGCGCGCGGTCTCCGTTTACGCCTTTAAGCGCAGGATGGCGGAGAGTCACGCTGAGATCAGCAGCCACGATTGTCGGCGACCGATAACAACTTTCAACCACAGATCATCCAAATGGGTCCGTCTGAACGTCGGTGGTACTTATTTTCTTACCACCCGACAGACTCTGTGCCGGGACCCCAAATCATTCCTGTTCCGACTGTGCCAAGCGGACCCGGATCTGGATTCAGATAAGGTAAAGTAAGATTTCTTAGTTTGGTATACTGGCATCTAATAGCAGACAAAACGGTATAAGTAACTTATAAATTTGTGTAGGGATAAAAAGATTGCAAAAATAAAGAGTATTACTACCAACTTAAACACAGCTTCTTGAATTTGTCATTGCTTTTTTTAAAGTTTAATATTAATATAATATCATTATAATAAACACTGTTTATATAATACAATTTTGTAAACTATTATGTAAAGACCAAAGAGTATATCAATAAAAGCAACATTTTGTCCATTTAACTTATGTTTAAATTCATTTTTGTCTTTATAAATTCACGAGGCTTCTCCCTAAAATGGGTCATCATCAAAAATCAAAAATCTATCTTGTTGTTTGACTTCAGTCAAGTTCATTATCATGTGTGTTTGTATTGCTCATGTATATTGTTGTATTGCTTTGTGGTGTCTTATGGTAATTTGTGTTTGTCTATATGGTTGAATAAACACACACATTTTAACTGTACTCCTCACCCCTCCTCCCAACTCCGGGAACAAGGTCTCTACTGTTCTGTATATGTGGGATAATTTCTCCAATTCATTCCCTTTAATGGGAAAGCTTGTTTGTCTGGCACCCTGGGGAACCCATGTCGATGACATCATCTGTGTCCTGCACACACATGTGCCCCAGTTTTGGCCTGTAATCTGGATTCAATCCCACTTGTGTCACCTGAGCTGTGTCAAAAATCAGTTCAAAGTTACTGGGTCAAACAGGGCAATGAGTCTGTTAAATGCAAGTTGAAGTTTGACAGCGTCAGCTAGTGATAGTTTTGTGTTTTCAAAATATCATAATGGGTTACATTTCATAATTTTATTTATCTCTAAATTTAAGTTGAAGTACAGCCTCAAGTACCGTGAAGTCATATCTGGTGAAATTAACTGAGCTAAAAATAAAATAACAATTGAGTTTTACGGTGTAAAATCAAAGAGGTACCAAAGCACTTTATTTAGTCTGGCTTTTCATCGAAACATGAAGCTTTTCGAAATTCCCAAAAAAAGAGAAAAACAAACAAATGCGAATTAGGTGCATTTCCATCAAGTTGTTCGAGCGAAAATAGTGGTATTGGTAACCTCAACAGTAAATAAAACAAGGCACACTTTGAAAATGGAGGCAGGACTGCATTTACTTTCGATTTGGCAAGTTATACATTTACTAGCAGTGCAGAATTACCAAATTGCACAGAAAAAGGAATGCAGAATTTTTAATGCAGGCACTAGCAGCAAGGGCATTACGACGACGACAAGCCCCATATATGGTAAAGACAACGAAAGTGGAAACAGATAGACAGACAGTCCCGTAGGTTTAATGTTCCCTACGTCAGAATTTATTCGGCAAATGCGTTTCCATCTCTCATTATTTGAATTTAATATTTTTCGCATACCACCACAACAAGCGTTAAACATTTTTGCGAATTAAAGGATTTGTATTCGAAATTTGCCGTTTCCATCATTTGTTTCTTGCGCTGCGCAATACTTTTGATACATATTTGAACCTAAAGAGTTCTTATTAGTACTTTAAAGGTACATATTGGTACCAAATGGACACATATCTGTACCTAAATGCTACGTGTTATTGTAACTTTTTAAAAGGAATTGCCCCAGTGACAGCTTGGGACCATTACTTGACCTTTTCTTTCTGACAATGTTAAGTAAATTATACTAAAGATGATGCTATAATTAATTAATTCTCTAAAGTGGAACTGTTTTTGGTGATGCAAAAATCACTTTTTGTTTTATAACATTACTAACATTGCATGTAACAGTTTTCAGTGAACATTTCATGATATAATTTCATTATAACACATATAATACATTATCTTATGATCACACTGCTCTGTTACGGCTGTCTAACCTCCTCTCATCTCTAAATCTCAGACGTTAATCTCAAAATAACCCTAATCCAGAATAATCCTGCTCTCTAGAGGCTTTAACTCTGTAAAGAGCAAGAGTGTCTCTCTCTCTCTCTCTCTCTCTCTCTCTCTCTCTCTCTCTCTCTCTCTCTCTCTCTCTCTCTCTCTCTCTCTCTCTCTCTCTCTCTCTCTCTGTATGTCCCAGATTTTACATTTTTATAAAGTATGATTTCAGCATCACTTCCTTGCTCAGAATAAGATCACACACTCCAGGTTTACTTTGGAATCTGGAAGTTAGAGAGGTAGAAAGAAATATTGGTGTCATTGTGTGTGTGTGTGTGTGTGTGTGTGTGTGCGTGCGTGCGTGCGTGTGTGTGTGTGCAGGTGCATTCATTTTTTTTATGAATGTGGCCTGTGTGCCATTAAAAAAAGTGATGCTGAACACAGTTACACAAGCATCATAAATTTTTAAGATCACTTTCCTCTAATGGTTTTCTTCTCTTGGTGCCAAGGTTTTACAGTCTCACAGAAACACTCAGCATTTTTACTCTGTGTTGTATTCATTTCCCATGTGAGCGTTTTTTACATTTTCCAAAGAGAATTGTGACCGAAAAGATACTCAAGTGTTCAGTTACAGTTAATCCAGGTCTAATGAGCTTCTTAAAAACGTATGATATTTTCTTCTCACAGAAACCATAAAACATCAAAAGCACATCTCTCCTCAACAAGCCACCATTTGTGGTTATTTTAAAACAAATCAGGTCAAGTGGAAAGATTGAATACATTTTGTGTGTCCTCTTTTACACAGGACGAGACTGGGGCATACCTGATTGACAGGGATCCGATGTATTTCGGGCCGGTATTGAATTACCTTAGACATGGCAAGCTGGTTCTCAACAGGAACCTGACAGAAGAGGGTATGAGACATACACATACAACATACATGATTCATGACAAACCAATGACAGTAAAGTCATGCGATCATGTGTATTTTAGGAGCTCTTGAAGAGGCGGAGTTCTACAACATCACATCTTTGATCAAACTCATTAAAGATAAGATTAGTGACAGAGATGCCAAGACTACACATGTAAGTCAACACAATTATTTAGCAGATGCTTTTCTCCAAAATAATTTAGGTCGTATCACACAGTCTGTGATCATAAAGAAGGCAACAGTGATATGAAATAATATGCTTAATGTGGACATGTTTACAATACAAAACTTAATCCTAGACCATTTGGGGAAGTTAAACTGCAAACACATTCAGAATTCATCAAAGTAATGATGTTACGCTGCGTACACAACAATCGCGAAGCATCATGTTCATCGCTTTAGATTAATCGCGGAATTTAACTTCATGACATGCAAATTTTTCGCTTAAGTTAAATATTTTTAACTTGCACAAAGATGCATTTGAACCGAATAGCGCTTTTTTGCGTCATACGCATCATCCTAATCGCGCGAATTCCCATCTATTCGCTTCTTTGCACTGACTTAATCTACTCGCGGCTCGCGCAAATCGTTGAATTCGCATTTGGTGTGTACGCCCCATTAGAACTAATAACTCATTAGCATATATTTACATTAATTAAACTACTATCCTAACTTTGTACTTGTGTAGAATATGTTTTTCTGGACTAAGGGTCATGAAAAATGGTAGTAAAGGTGCAAAAAACAAACCAAAAATGCATGTCTTAAAAACATTTTAAGACATTTTTGTTTTAACTCATGCTGGGTAAAAAATTGACAAATCCAACTGCTTGTTTAAATGAACCTGCACTGTAAAAAAATCCGTAAAAAAACGGTAAATCTCTGGCAGCAAAGTTGCCAGAGAAATTCTGTCAAATTACGGTAAAAAATGTTTTTCAAAATTAGATACAAAAACCGTAAAAATACAGAGAATCTTTTACAGTCCTAATTCATTAAATTACAGAATATTACTGTTAATAATTGTTATAAAACTGTATAAAAACGTAGCAAGTATGTGAAAATACATGAAAAACTACTTTTCAGGTCAATCCCTGTAAATATACGGCTTTTATTAGTTATTTTATTAAATTGCTTTGTATTTACACAGTAACATTCTTTTAAAATACAGTTTATCTTTGTAAAATAATTAAAAAGACCTGTGGAAAAAACGTAGCAAGTATGTGAAAATGCACGAAAAACAACTCTCTGTAAAGGTATGGTTTTTATTAGTCATTTTTATTAAAAAGCGTAATAAGTATGTGAAAATACATTGTAAAAAAACAGTTTACTCTTAAATATAGCTTATCTTTACAAAACAACTAAGAACAATGTATAAAACCCAATAAGTACATAAAATCAAAGACTAAAATATTACAGAAATATATTTTAACAAAATGATTGGACAAAAGATAAATAATCATATATGTTAAAATCCTCAAAAGTAGCTACATACATAATCTGGAAATGAAGGTATTTAGTTGTCGTTATATAAAACAGCCATGTCTACCAACAATAATTTTGTGTTAAAATATAGCCAATCTCATGTATAGTAACTAAGAAATGTTATTTCTTGCAGTAAAATAAAAACTATGTTAAAATGTCCATATTTTACCCATGGGTTGAAAACACTGATTGAAACCAACGCTATCTCATTGCGGTTTGTATGTATTATATGAGGTGGCTAATTCGTATTAATTTGTACATTTTTGTACAATTTCTTTTGCCACTCTGACGTTGGGCGGAGTAAGGGGTGGGGTTTGTTATTGTTTTTTTATGATAATCTTATGGTTTTCTATGATTCACTTCATACGAATTTCGTAAAATACGTACAAATTCTCGTGAGAACAACTAAGTATTTTGGTTAAAACAACCTTAGGTTAATTTAAAACCCAATCAGTTGGCTTTGCCCATATTTTACCAAACCATTTGAACACAACTCAGCATTTTGTGTAGACATTAAAATGAATAATTTGCATAATAGGCTTTTATTCTCCAAACAATATACATTTTTATCAAGTTATACAAACATAAATGAGCTAAACATTTTCTTTTCTGTTGATCTGATCGCTTAAGACTAATGATAAAATGTAATATTGCCATATAATACTAATGGAATTTCCTTCAGACATAAACAGACATCATGCAAAACTACAACTGACATTTAACGTAAAAAGTAAAAGTTAGATCAACTTTAAAAAAATTACTTTAAAGCAACCCTATGTAGTTTTTTACCTTTAAATAATGTCTCTAAAATTATTTCAGGGATAGAACAACTTTTAACTGGACAAATTGTACTGTTGCTGCAACCTGAGCAGCCTCCTAGCTGCTACAAGCACACTCTGAAAGTGGGTGGAGGGTAGAGCACACAGCCCCGCCCCCTCCCCCTGCCTGCAGAAGAGTGTCTGATACCAGGCACTGTTGCGCTTTTCAACCACATTGGGGAGCTGTAACTCATTTTTACATGGAAACTACATAGTGTTGCTTTAAATGGTACTAGGGCCAATAATATCGAAACATTTTCAAAATGTGAGAAAATATTGGTTGAAAAACTTCCATAGGCGTTACCAATTAAAGTCTAATTGATCCAACTTTGAAATAAATCTGTACTGCAGTGTAAAAAGTCAATGTGAATTATAGGGAAAATGAATAATAACACTGCATGTCTGTCTTTGTAGACACCAGTCAAACATGTTTACCGAGTGTTGCAGTGTCAGGAGGAAGAACTGACCCAGATGGTCTCAACCATGTCAGATGGATGGAAGTTTGAGCAGGTATACATCAAAACAATGTTCTAGTTCTTTCTGACCATTTCAGCTTCACAGCAAACAGAAACGCTACTGCTGGGTCACCTGACTGGCACTGTATGATTCAGGACCTGCTTATGCTCTGATTGGTTGTTGCAGCTTGTCAGTGTAGGTTATGGGCGGGCGCAGAAGTCAGAGTTTTTCCTGATTGTGTCTCGGGAGGTGAAGGGGGAAGAGTCGAGCCAAACTCGCCCCGCCCGCAGCGGAGAGGTGTGTCACACAATCCCCTCTGCCCGTGCTAACCGCTGCATGCAATGCACCTTGGTCAGCTGCAACACTGGGTTTTATTGCAGTGATTACAGTGGATATTGTTTGTGACTGTGTGCATGTTTTAATCTTTTCTTGTGAGTGGCCATTTTTTGCATGTGTTAGCAAAAGAAAGGGTGAATCTACTAATGCATTCCTGAGCATGTTGATACATTTGCATTGTTCTGTATTTGGTGTGTGCTCATATTGAAAAATGTAAACACAAAGAGCAACTTCCTCTATGTTAAAGAATCAGTTCACCCACGTGGAAAATCTGTGATCTTTGACATAGCTTAATTTCGTTTCAATAGTTTCTTTGTTCTGTAGAATACAAAAAAGAGATTTTTTGCTTTGATCAACGTTCTTTCTTTCCTTACAGTAAAAGTGAATGGCCATAGACACTGTTTAGCTTACTGTCTAGACAAGTTGTTCACAAACTGAGGTACTGCAAGGTGACCAGCCTTTTTACGAAATTATAGACTAAAATAAAATTCAAACAAAAAAATTAGTACAAAAAGAAATTAACAGTAAAACAATTCAATTTGGTTTATATTTATTTCTGTATAGATGGTTTCAGCAGAAACAACATAAATAAGCGGCTTTTGTGGTCCACACGTAACTTCCAGTAAACTCCGCTGACAATAAATAACAACAAAGTAATTTAAAAGTAGTTTATTTAAATAACAAGCTATAAACAACACGTAGATTACCCAGGAAACCAAAACATTTGTTATTTTTGACTTTGTATTTGTTTCAGTTCAGTTTAGCAATAGTCAGACCATTAAAAAAACTGAAACCGGAACTAAAGTTCAGACCAGACGCTTATCGCGTCACCGCACGTGCATCCAATGAAACCGTCTATACATTCTAAACATTCCTTGTTGCACTTACATTTTTAAGTTTAATCAACTTGAATTTACAGTTCATTTAAACTTTCTTGACTAGTGAGGAGTTGCTATAAATTATAAAAAATAAAGTTAAATTAGCTTAAGTTATTTCAACTTTATGTTATAATTAAAAAAATTATAATTTTATTTTATTATACATATTATATTAATTATAATATATATATAAATAAGTTAATTAAACTTAAAAATTTTAGTGCAACAAGGAATTTTTACAGCTTTACAGAAAATACATTTTAAAACAAACAGTAGAGACACACGAAACAAATACAGAAGAAAAATAAAGAAAAAGTACCTATAAAAATTAAGAAATATAATAATACAACAGTTATTGCAAATGTTTTATAAGATATACATTAGCGATGCTAACTGTAAAAAAACGAATTGTCTGTAGGATTGTAAATAAAAGAAAATTTGCCAGTTAATCTGACTTTTGCAATAAATAAAAATTCCCCTTTTTAAGCTGCTTTTTAAAAATGGACTTGCATGCAGAGTATCTTAGAAAAAGGTTAATTGTGAATTTAAAAAAATTGTGATTTGAAAATGTGCTTTTCATTTTGATGTTTTGTGATTAATTAGTTAGAACACTTACTTAACTTTTTATCTTTATTGTGTTGTGTAGTTGGTCAATATTGGCTCCTCCTACAATTATGGTAATGAAGATCAGGCGGAGTTTCTGTGTGTTGTTTCCAAAGAGCTGCACAATCAATCATACACTGGAAACAACCAACCTAGTGAGAAAGCCAAGGTGTGTACTATCCGAAAATTCATATAAAATGCACAGTATACTATTTTAATAGAATTAGGATTACACTCTTATAAATAAAGGTTCATATAGTTCATAAAAAATATAATATAATATAAATAATAGGTGCATAAAATCTTTAGAGCTTTTATTCTGAACATACAGTAGTTGTGTGGTAGAGTTTTGATTATAGTAAATTTGAATATATAGGTAATGTATTAATGTGCTATGCTTTCTTCTAGATTCTACAGGAACGAGGTTCTAGAATATGATCTAGATGTTTCACAATACAGCTTTCTTTCTTGAACATTCCAGTAACTTGTTCTCTTCACTCCAGTAAGAGCATTAGACGGACACATCGGACATCAAAAGCACACAACAAATGAGGAGCATGTCTACTGTAAATGGTGCCTGTGTATTTTAACAAAAACGGAAATGCTTTGATCTTTAAACACTGATAAACTGGACCAATGTAAATCTCAGGGATCAAAATGAAATGCAACATTTAATCACTTTCAATACACTTTCCTTTGTTAACAAAACCATATTAGTATTAATAACTCATACGTCATATTTGTACTGATAACTGTCCAGGGCCTATTTTGCATATACAACAAAGCAATAATAGTAGTAATTTAATAATAGATTTTGGTTTGGTTTTAATTTTTTTAAGTTGGATATAGAATCTCATTCCCTCTCAAAAAAATAGTGCCAATTAGCACTAAAAGTGGTTCACTGGCTCATAATTATAGGGGAACCATTTTAGTGCTAAACATCACATACGTAGAACCAAACAATCTCTCCAAACAGTCCCAACCGAGGCATGGGGGTCTTGTCTAGTAAAACAATCATCATAAATAAAATAAAACATACTTTTAAACCAAGACTTCTCATCTTGCACTGGCCGCGTGATGCGCCAGCGCGACCTTGCGTATTGTGTAATCACATCGAAAGGTCATGCGTTACATATGTGAAACGCATACTTGCAGACAATTTTAAGCAATAAACTGACACAAAGACATGAATTAGTATCATTACAAATATAAAAACGTCAGAACGGTCCTCTTTCTAAACACTTGTAAACACTGGGGCGGAAGTTTCGCATGACGTTTCGATGTGATTGCGTAGTGTGTGGGGTCGCGATGGCGCATCGCGGGACTGGTGCAGGATGAGAAGTTGTGGTTAGAAAAGTACTATTATTTTTTTGGTGTAAATTATGATTGTTTCGCTCGATTAGACCCTTATGCCTCAGTTGGGATCATTTAGAGCCCTTTAAAACTGCAATAATACTGTAAACTGTTGAGGTCCACCAAAGTCCACTATATGGAGAAAAATCCTGGAATATTTTCCTAAAAAAAAACTTAATTTCTTTTTGACTGAACAAAGAAAGACATAAACATATTGGATGACATGAGGATGAGTAAATTATCCGAATTTTTTATGAAATTGTAATAATGCTTTAAGATTTTTGCTCTATAAATAAAAACTTGTTTTACTTACAATATAAAACTACTATATGTTATTACTCCTTTATAATGTAAAATATGTTGCTCTTGCACTACTGTATTATTATTATTATTATTATTATTATCAGACACATTTGATATATTGACAGTGTTATTCTGTAATATTTGTATTTTTTTCTTGTGTTTGAAAATCTGAATGGAACAAATCATCTCATGCCAATGTCAACTCCAAACAGACAACTGTAGCAAAAACATCCACATAGCCTATACTTTAAAAATATAAATCAATTTTTTTTAAATCAGTCCATGTGTCTGTGTTTCTTTTTTGAGAAAGCAGATCATTGTCAATTCCACAAGCTGGATATAATTACCAGTTTAGTCGCAATGAATCTAATCACTGTGTTCCTGTATAGCAGTAATAAAGCTAAATGTGTAAATATAATCAAGAAACTATATATGTACTACATCACTAAATGGTATTTGACCTGGATCCTAAAATTAATTTGGTTGCACAGTATTTGTCAAAGCCAGGCATGCAGAGCATTATAAGATCATATCATGATTTGATACATTTCACTTTAACAGCATCATTGCAAACATTATGTAATTATGGGCTTGGGCTAATGCATAATGGAGTGCACTATTTGATTTTATGGTTTAATCCTTTCATTCAGAGATTAATCCATGGCTCCAGCTTGTTATTGAGGCTACACCATCTGTGCACATGAGCAGCATTTCCATTTACAGTGATTGCTCTGTAAAGACAAGAATCAATGTAATTAAATATATATTCTCTTGTGGTGTCGTTCATCATGTAAAGAACAGAATCTGCTTACTGATAATATTAAAGAGTGACCACAACTGTGATTTTGTGAATTTCATCAAGCATGTCTAACTGCATTGATAAATAAAGCAGCTTATTGATGTAACTATAAAGTCTATATAATTAATAACTGTGATTTTTTAAAAATATTTTCAACCTTTTTGATCCAACGGTGGGTTAAAATAATTTTTTAGAGTGCATAGATGAAGAAATTCACACTATATTTACATGAAACTTGCTTAGTGTGTATAGGGGCTATTACATGCATAAAATATGTAAATTATGTGGAACTCTGTTCCATCTTGATATTCAGTCCATGGAACTTCCAATGTTTGTCGATTGATCAAATTTTCAAACCATAAATATTTTTACACGTTACAATAACATGACATACGAAATGTTAACTTTGCTAACATTAATTAGAATGTTTTGCTAATTTTACAATTTTATTTTCATGGACAGACATACAAATAGATAAATGGACATTAAAATGGGTTACAGTCCAAGATAGAGAGATATTTAGATAGTCATAATTGGGCGAATTGCAATCGGAAGTGATCATCCTTTGAATCTCAGAACTCTTTATGTGTAAACTCCAAAGGAAGTTGTGCAATTGTGTCTCAAAGTGTGGCCGATTAAAATACACTTGGTGAATATAGCAACAAAAAACAACGTTCTCTTTATTTTTTTTAGCGACTACGACGTCCCCTTCACGAAGTGCCCTTCAAGGGGGCAAAAACGCAGCTTGGAATTCACCCATTTAAATTAGGTTACGGTCCCTTTAAATGTTAGGTGTCTGAGGGAATGCCTGTTGTAAATATTTTCCACAAGGCGAAGTACAAATTCTCACACTTTTACACACACAGCGTCTGTACTTTTAAGTTGAAGTATATGAACTATTCGATCGATTAAACTAATGGCGTTAGTATAATTGTAACTGATTCTGAATTTCTTTCAGGCGTTCGTCGGGTAGTGTCGCTGGTCCTGATTAGACTGCTTCAGAACCGAATGTGTTTTCGCGAGGGAAACTTCACGGCTTTGGTTCCGAGTCAAACACGGTTCGAGGGAGCGGACCCAGAATTCGTATAACACTGGGAATCAATAGGTAAGGGGCTTTTATCGGAATTTGTCAAGGAGCTGTTTGTTTTGGTGGCCGGTAAACGGTCGCATCGGTTTTGTTTGGCACGGTTGCTGTGTGAACGCGCGTTCGCGTCAAAGGAAGTCGAGTTCTTTGTCCTGCGCGCTCATGAACGGCGTTCGAGCGCTGGACTGGATTATGATGTCATAATGTAGAATTAAATAAACCTTGATTATGATGTCATATCGCGAAAGTAAAAACCCTCATTTCGGTGTTGTAACGTACGGAGTTGAAACCTTGATTATGATGTCACACGATTGTGATATCATAACGTTGAGTTAAAAAACTTAAATTTGATGCCACCGCGTGACGTTATAAACGTTGATTATGACGTCCTGGCATGAAGTTTAAAAACCTTGATCATGTTGCAAAGATAAAAATCTTGATTGTGATGTCATAATGAGGAGTTAAACCTTGATTATGATGTCTTAATGTGAGGTCAAAAAAAGGTTAGCTTTGGTAACATGACTGTGACGTCATGTGTTGAAGTTTAAAGTCCTTTGTTATGCTGTAATAACAGTGTGAATATCAAAACATTTATGGTAATCATGTCATAGTTGATGTTTGAAAAATCTGGTTAATTTGTGCCATACAAGTTTTTAATGTCAATGATGTCATAATAAGTTTTGAAAAAATTATAAATAATACATGTATAAATACAAATTCAGATACATTTATAATATCACCAAATTATTACAATGCAAATCATTTAGTTTTTTAACATCATAAAGAGTTTAGAAGTATCCAGATTTTGTTAAATGCAAACATTATAGATACATTTCTTGGTTAAAGCATTTTGCATGTTGTATTATTTGTGTTTGAGTGTTTTCATTGTTGGCATCTTTTTGTAAGGGCCCAAATTGCATAACTTCTTACGAAGTAAATTAAATTATATATTTTTTCATTTATATGTTTTCAGATAACACGCACTGAGATACATTTCTCCGTAGAATTAGTTGTCATGTCTGGAATTGCTCTCAGTCGACTTGCGCAGGAGCGTAAAGCATGGAGGAAAGACCATCCTTTCGTAAGTCACACGTTCATCTACAAACAGCACTAAGAGTCCACACATCTATTTTATCCTGTACATATTTTTATATATCAACAAATAAATCTTTCTAAACCCTGTGACATCTCTGCATTCCCAGGGCTTTGTTGCCGTTCCAACAAAAAATCCAGACGGTACAATGAATCTTATGAACTGGGAATGTGCCATTCCAGGAAAGAAGGGGGTGAGGCTGCTCACTTAAGCATTTATTCAATTATACAGTTATTGATACACAGCACTGTGTGACATCTATATCTGTCATTCTCTAGACTCCATGGGAAGGAGGGCTGTTTAAGTTAAGGATGCTATTTAAAGACGACTACCCCTCTTCGCCCCCAAAATGTGAGTTATTTACAGACACGTTTCAACCCTAGTGCCTGAATTCATGGCTGTGATCGATCACACCATCTCTCTTTTTTTCAGGTAAATTTGAACCACCATTGTTCCATCCAAATGTGTATCCATCAGGGACAGTGTGTCTGTCCATCCTGGAAGAAGACAAAGACTGGAGACCTGCCATTACTATTAAACAGGTAACTATTAGATTTATTTTACCCGAATGTAAACGGCACAGGCGTGACGCACCAGTCAGACTGAAAGAAAATCTGGTGGCCTTGCTACCAATTTGGCCCGCTGCTCCATTTATTTTCATTTGTTATATAAGATGACGACACCAAGGTAACTGCTTACAGTGTGAATTTAAAATTGATTGACAGGTCTGGCTCAATGAAAATTACCTTGTCGCAAGATTTCTTGGCATACAAGAGAAGGGTTGGAAACAGACTTGATGCACACACGCAAGATAGTTTAGGTCTTTTTGGGTCTGTTCGGAAAAAAACACATTCATTTTAAATTACCCGAGGCTGCTAACATTATAGCCTACCCTTGTCTGGGCACTCGGATTTTCGGATCTAAGCGAATTTGTGCCTTATGAATATATTTGCAAGTGATGTTCTTTTGTGACAGTACAGTTAGTACAAACTGTTCTTATGTTGGTTAATGTGGTGTTTCCTGAAGTTACTTTTATTTTAGACACATTTTCACACCTTCTACATCTGTATAATAATATCTTTTGTTTCACGACTGATATTTTAGTGCTTTACGTGTGCAAGGCAGTGTTCCAGTTTCTTAATTGGTAAAGTATTGCATTAGCAACGCAAAGGTCTTAGGCTTGATCCCCAAGGAAAATATAAAGTGCACTGCAAGTCACTTTGGATATGAGCATCTGCCAAATGCATAAATCTAATGTAATGTTCTGAAAATATGAATATGTCTTTTCTTTTTTAGATCCTGTTGGGTATTCAAGAGCTTCTAAATGAACCCAACATACAGGATCCAGCTCAGGCAGAGGCTTACACTATATATTGGTATGAGAAATGTCAAACTCTAATGGGCTGACTTACTGTCTACATATTTTGATATCTTTTGAGTCACTAACCTAACCCAAATAAAGCTTTAAAAGTGAATCATCTAATATGCAACTGTTATCATGCTGTCATTTTATTAAGAAACTTCCAGAATGCATTGTCAATTTTTAAAGCAGTATAAATTTGGAGCAGTTCGTGTGGAAAGCTAAAAATGTATCTTGTGAGTTATTTAAGCGCAGCTAAAAATGTTTCGGGTGTTGATTTGTCTCTGTGTTTCTGTTTGCAGTCAGAATAGAGTGGAGTACGAGAAAAGAGTTCGTGCACAGGCCAAGAAATTCTCCCCATCGTAAACTAGATGGAGAGTCGAAGGAATGGAATGAGGGATTATGTGAATACTCGTGCTGTCCTCTCACTGGGACTAAAAGGACTTAAAATATGACGTCTGTGCCATCAACCCACCATCACCAAATTCATACTTTACACGCTCATCTTCCCTTTTACTTTCATATTCTTTCCGCCCAGAATGATGCCACAAATTCTCTACCCACAGGTCCCATCGCGTTCCCAAACTAGAAATGTGTCTTCAGACTGTTTGGATTTTAGCTGTCTGTTCGTCTGTGTGCGATGTCATTTTATTATGTTTGTGGATTTTCTTTTTTGAAGTGTGTGTGTGTGTGCGCGTGAGAGTGTGTGTTACGGTGTCTGTTTTTGGATGGTTTATTATGTTATGTTGGTATGTAAGACATAGTACTTCATGGTAAAATTTCCCCCCCGAAATGTTGATTTAGGACCAGTTTGCACTTCATCGGACTTGTTGAATTTGACCGGCCGTGTGGTCGTAGAAACGTCTAGAAGATGTTGATATGTCCAGATAAGTCCAGAACATTTGCTTGTGGGAGCAGTGGAACCAGAGTTCAGTTTTCTTCAACATGCTGTATGTTTCTTGTCTGTTGGATGGGAACATGTTTCCTGTGTTCACACAGATTGTGTCTGTATGTTTAATAAAAGTCTTTCTACAAAACATGCCTACAGACTGTGTGCGTGTGTCCTGTTTAGACACTACTCTTGCAAGCGAAACGCTACAGAATACAATATTTTAACTTTAACTTGACCCGCTGTCTTAAAGGGTGCAAATAGCCAAACTTAACATCTATGCAGTAGAGAAGATATAGATTTCAAGTGACTTCAGACAAACATGGTTGAAAATGTGGGGTTACATCAATATACAGGTTTTCCTCATTTTTGTGTTTAGGATTATTTGGGCGGGGCTAAGAGGGTTGCTAGATGACGCACCGAAGCAACCGAGCATGGTCACTCCCCTAACACAATCAGTTGCGAGCTTCCATTCAGCTTGTAGCATTAAGATAGGGCCACACCAAAAATTTGCTGTTTTTGGGTGTGTCCTTTAAAATGCAAATGAGCTGAACTCTGCACTAAGTGACAGTGGCGTGGTTGGATAGTGCAGTTTGGGGGGTGTTATCTCCTTCTGACATCACAAGGGGAGCCAAATTTCAATTAGCTATTTTTTCACATGCTTGCAGAGAAGGGTTTACCAAAACTAAGTTACTGGGTTGTTCTTTTTCACATTTTCTAGGTTGATAGAAGCACTTGGAACCCAATTATAGCACTTAAACATGTAAAAAGTCAGATTGTCATGATATTTCCCCATTAAATCTTATCAAAATGTGAGAGACCACAAACCTGATGAAAAAATCTAGTTTTGTTCCTATAGTGTGTGTAACTTTACATAAGTTCACAAACAACACGAGTCTCGACAGATTTGTTTGGCTTTTTTATTATTTTTTATTTTTATTTTATTATTATTATTTATTTTATTTTACTGTAATTAAAAATAAAGTAGATTTTCATGCTCCGATACAGTAGGTGGCGGTATGCACATGATAAGTCATGGTTGAAATCCGCCAAAAAACTAACAAGAAGAAGAAGTCTCCGAGAACACTGGAAATCTCGCGATGTCTGTCATTGTCAAACGTGACTTCGCAGTAAACAAAAACTACGGACGACAGGCATAAAGAAAAGTCATGAATACTGTGTGGACTGCTTTTTACATCTCTGATGTCCATCTCACTTTGGACAGTGTTATGGTTTCGTCTTTCTCAGCTCGCTTTCTGATTGGGTATCGTTTTTTTTTACGTGACAATCTACAGCGTGCCTGTGCGTTTGTTCTCCATAGGTTCCCACATAAGTTAGATTGTATTTTTTTATTCAAAATTCAGAAATGTCATATATGAAATACAACTTATTACATATGAATATATATTACATAAAATCTATTAACAATACATTCAAGGTCATGTGAACAAAAAAGAAAATAAAAAACAGTGACAAAAATATTAAAATTTAAAAATGTTTAAAAAGTATTAATTACGGTACATGAAAGATCTGATCATATTTTTTGAAAGTTATTATCATATTTTTTTGTTATCAATTAGTCTTAGTGGTGGTTTTTCACATAAGAAATCTATAAAAGTAGGTATTTTCTCAAGAAATCTTTGTTTGTGAAAATATAACTTTGCCACAAGTTAACAATTTGTTTTGATTTTCCAAAAAAAAAAAAAAAAAAACTAACCACATCCTTTATGTGTAAATTTTAATTCACAATAATTTTAGAAAAACAATAGGAACTCAAATCTTTCCAAAAAAGTGCTAAAACATTGCATGAGAAAAATAAATGGCAAATATTTAACAGAATTTACATGTATCAGCTACATCACAATATGTAGATAAAAATGCATTATATTTTTAAAGTGCACTTTTTTCACTTGATCTATTTTAGAACGCCCTAAAACATTCCTTTTTGGAGAATTTGAGTTGCGAGATTGAGAAAGTTGACGAATAAATGTATTATTACATTCTTTACTTAAAATCGAAACGCCTCCCTAACATAACTCTGAAAGTTGTTTTTTGCATGACTCACGGGTAAGGGAAGCTTTCATTAGACATATTAATCCATCAGGAATCGCCTTTATAACAGAGTTAAATTCTTTAAACGGAACGGGACATTGGTGGATATTCATAAAGCATTCATAAGATAACAGATCAACATTAGGGTTGAATAGACCATTTATCGAAAATGTATCTACTTCTAATGTTGATATCCAAATTATTCCATGGTATAAGATGGTTTTGTTGGGTGGGGGTTGTGGTTGTAAACCAGTTTCTAGGCTAACAAAGCTTGTTGATGGAATCTAGCCAGTTTATTAGGTCATTTACCAGTGAGTAATTAGATTTCATTAAAAAGAAAGGCCACCTATCCTCTTAAATATATTATTAGTAATAAAATATTACAAAGAATCTGACCCAAGCTCCACACAGACTTTAAAAAAATATGGACGTATTGTCCGTGACGTCACCCATAGATAGGTTTGTGAAGAGCTTTTCTGAAGCCAATAGTAGGCGGTGCCTGCCGTCGCCATCTTGGCCCGCGTCACAGCGAATCATTCCCAGATAACCGAAAATTGAACGTGGGTGAAGCTGAGGTGGCTGGTTGCTTAAACAACGCCGCCTAGCTCGACTGTAGTAGCAGCAGTGGGGGTCCATCCGTCACTCAAGTGGCCACACCCTTAATTATGCAGAACTATAAGGCTTAATATAATTAACTCACAGTTGTCATGAAGGGCAAACTTAGCTATAGACCAAAAACCATTTTTGTACCAGGCTGTAAAAATATTATTTCCAGCTGTAAATTTGGGCATTTTAACTCCCTTTTGGAGCCTCTAGCGGCAAGTCTGATGTGCTCCTATCGCAAATTGAAAATATTCAACATTTAACATGTTGAATATTTTCAATTTGCTATAGGAGCACATGCGACGTGCCTCCGAGCAGATTCTTAACACACTGCCAGGGCCGCCTTAACCTAATGTGAGGCCCTGGGGCTGAGAGGTTTTGTAGGCCCCCCATACCCTCGATTTATAGTCTCTTTTTTTTAAAGGTGCAGTGTGTAAATTTTTGTGGCATCTAGTGGTGAGGTTGCAAATTACAACCAACGGCTCAGTCCACTGCTCACCTCTCGTTTTTGAAACATATAGAGAAACTATGGTAGCCGCCACCGGACAACCATGTGTCATCATCGGAGACAACTTAGTAAAAAAGTTTGGGCTTCTGTAGAAACATAGCGGCACAAAATGGTGACTTCCATGTAAGGGGACCCTCATGTATATAGATAAAAACGTCTCATTCTAAGGTAATAAAAACATAACTGTTCATTATGAAAGGTCTTTATACACCCCTGATAATATAGTTTTGTATACTATTTTGCATTTCTGTCAAGAAATCCTTCTAAAAATTACACATTGCACTTTTAAGTGAAATATCTAGGTAATCTACATCACAAAATGCATTAGTTTCTTTCGAGACATACAACAGTGAGTTTTCCCTCTTTGACCCAGAAAACAACATAATATCATTATTAACATATCACTGAGCCCACTTAAGCACAAACTCAAGACACTTTATTTAACAACCACACACAGCAACTTGTGGTGATAATAAAACCAAAATGTGTGAAAGTATATGTTTATAAGCTTTATATTGTTTTTGGAATATACAAATTTGCAGAAAATTCGTTGCCACTCACTAACCAAATGCTCAGCACAGTTTTAAAAATATAATAAGTTAAAGTTTATTTTAAAAGTGAAAATGCATTCATGATAACAAAAGATAAGTCTTTATAGACAAAACCTTATTTTTTTTATCTTAATCAGTCATTTATTTTGTAGGATATTGAAGATATAGTATGCATTGTATATAGTATTTATGCATACATAAGCATGTAAAACGAACAAGCATGAATATGCACAAAACAGACAGGGAACATACCTGTATATAAGATCTTAAGATAAGGAGATTATAAATATGAATGGTGCTATCAGGGGATGATCATTTCAGATGGTCTTTTCACTCTTTACTTTCTAAGACTTTGCGCCTTTACCGTTGCGTCTCTTTCTCGTCTTTCTAAACCAACAGATGTGTGTACTGTGAGCTAACGTCGCGTCAAACTACATCGCTCCAGCTGCGCACGCGTCACTGATATAAACGCGAGTAAACTTAAACTTTATAACAACTAACAGCATTATGTGCGGGAACTCCTTTCTTTATTTTTGCGGAACAGTTTCTTACGCACGGTTGGAAAGACTTCTGCATGTCAGAGATCAGCTGCACGAGCACAGAGAGAGCGAGCACGCGAGCGAGAGAGAGAGAGAGAGAGAGAGAGAGAGAGAGAGAGAGAGAGAGAGAGAGAGAGAGAGAGAGAGAGAGAGACCTGCACCTCACTGGAATTCAGAAATTACTCTTTCATTTGTTGGTGGATTATTTCCCGTTTCTCTGTCACACTCAGTCTAACATGCAGGAATGCAAGTTGACAACGCGCAGTTAATTACATTACGCGGTAAGTTACCACGGACCAATCAGCAGACATGTAACATGCAATTAGAGTGATTGACAGAAACCTGACAAGTTACAAAACAAAATGACATTTTCCGCTCATCATATGGGAGGCCCCTGAACTTCGGAGGCCCCTGGGCTTCAGCCCAGGTAAGCCCGTGCATTAAGGCGGCCTTGCACACTGCGCACCACATAAAAATCTGATAAGATAATCGGTTCAACCATGAAGACGATTGGGACTTTACCTAGGAAGGGGCCCAAATTCAGCCCGATTATCTTTTGGTGTGATACAGGCTTGAGATAGACAGCAAGATAGGCAAGTATGTTTGGTTTGAGAGCAGAGGAACCTGCCTGTTTTCCAAGATTTTGAAACTAATTTTACTTACTTGGTGTTTTTTAAAATATGTCTGGGTGATGTGACAAACTAAGAACACATTTAATATCAGACCTTACATGGACTTTAAAGACAGAAATATAATAGCAATGTAAAAAATAACAATAGTAGCAGTAAACTTTGTAGCAAATCTGTACAAAAGGTCAAGAAAATTACAATCTTGCACATTGCATGAAAACAGTTTTGTTTGCCTGGTTTTAGTCAATTTTCTGTTTAACGATATGCATTTTATTTGTTTACTCTTAAGCATGACAACTAAAGTAACTTTTTGTGGGTTTTACTATCGTAGATCAATGTGCAAAACCCAAATGTGCAAAACAGATAATTTCTCCGTTAACACATCCTTGTTACTTAGGAACGTCACCTTGTTTTCAGCTGTATCTATGAGTGTTTATTAGACACCATAAGTATTTTGAGACTGAGAAAGCGTACAGTAGTCTTCACTGCATGTTATGCTTCCTCTTTGTGTTGCCATGGCATCACGAATCCAGCAGCCTGAGTCGACCTCTGACCCCTCAGGAGAATGAAGCATGCTGGGAGACTTGGGTGTTGATCTTTGTCCGTCGGTCATTTCCATCATCTCATATTCCAAAGTGGTTAGTGGAGGGGGCGTGTCTTTGTTTTCTATCAGAATGTCCATCTGTAAAGCCTCCTCCCCGTGCATTATATCACTCACCTTCTGCGACTGCAATGTCTGGATCTGAAAATATCCACACGGGTACATGAAATGTTAGTGAGATCACATCTTATACATTATATACCACTACTACAAACCAGCTGGAAAGTTGCCGTTTGCGAGTTTGCAACATTGTTCAAACATACATGTACCCTGAAATTCAAGTCTGTAATGAAGAAGTTTGATTTTCAATCTTTAACATAATCTTAGATGAGTTAATAAGTCAGAATCAAGTGCAATAAGTCAGAATCACATTTTTGATAACATCTCAAAACAATATTTATAAAGCGTCTGAATTCTGAATATGTGACCCTGGACCACAAAACCAGTCATAAGGGGAAAATTTGGTGAAACTGAGATTTATACATCAGGAAAATTTATCAATAACACTTTGAAACACTTTCAAGATTTCTGTAGAAATGACAGTTTTACTGGCAGCTGTTTGCCAGTAGCTTTAAATTGATGTTATTTACTGGCAACAATTTATTCAAAGTTAAATGAACATTAAATATAAGCAAGTCTTCATCTTTACATTATCAAACTAAAATTACAGCCACATGCAAAGCATTCTGGGAACCAAAATCTAAAGAAAAAAACAGAAAAAAGTTCCCAGAATGCCTGGCATGAGGCTGTAATTTTAGTTTTATTCTGTGAAGATAAAGACTTGTTAATGTTTAATGTTAAATAAACGGAATGGGCGACGGTTAATATCTTATTTTTGGCATAAAAGAAAAATGTATGATTTTGACAATTTATTGTTGGCTATTGTGAAATGCACTTAAAGCATTTTTTTTTTATCTTTGTTCATGTTAATTTAAACATTTACTAATGTTTAATTCTTGTATTTTTACTTGCAAGATACTTGTATGGAAAAACCCATCTCAGTCTGTTGCGGTCTACAGCAAGATTATTTACTAGGTGTGTCGCGTATGTCTAAAATTATTTCATTAGTGGTGTAAACCTCACCAGTGATCATACTTAGGCTCAGAGGTTTCAATATTAAATAAAGCAGCGGACTGATGAGAGATGTGTTGATGTTTTTATTTTTTAGTGATCAGACGTGAGCTTTTCACATAGCGAATAAGAAAACAGGAAAAAATACTTACTTAAAAATACTTACTATGCAACAAGCAATTTTGCATTAAAAGGCGTCTAATAGGCTCAAATTTGGCCTGACAGTGAAAATGTAATAGACGTCTTACCATAGCCCCAAAATAAATGAAATAAATGGAACCAAACACACTGTACACTGCCTTAAAATGTTTTGTTAAATCAACTCAGATTTACAAGTCATGTCAAAAGAGATGAGTTGTCACAACTTATAAAATATAGTTGAGAAAACTCAACTTAATTCTATAAGTTATAACAACTCACGTGTAGTTATAACATCTCATCTCTAGTCAAGAAAAATAATAGTAAGTTGAAATGACTTGTAAATCCGAGTTGACTCAACAAAAATTTTTAAGGCAGCAAAGTATTTTTTTACAGTGTAATCATTGTTGACTGCTTATATGATGCATTATACATGCATCTCGCAAGTTGTTTTTCGCAAAAAAACGATGTGTTACCAAATTTAAGTTTATTTTGGCTTTAAGTGGGTTACTCATATTGGGTCTATATTTAACCTAGACTGTGAAATGACGGCTATTGCTTGCTGGGTATAGACTAAAGAAAGGACCTAGAGCATATATAGAGACTTTTACGTGGTGGCTCAGTAAACAACAAGTTTTTTATGCAGGCACAACTGAATTTTCTTCTGCACAAAAGATGAACAAATTATATAGATTGGCCCTATAGAAAGTCCTATGAATAACATGCACATGCTCAGCATTATGTATGTGCCGTTCGAGTACCTGAGCATCTACGTTCCAGGCCCTCAGATATGGTGCAGGTGATGGGATATACTCCTGTTTTCGGCATCTGGAACACAAGCGTGCCCATATGGTGTATTTACATTAGAAATGTAAACACAGAAATTAAAAACATTTTAAATCATTCTTACCTGGAGTATGAGAAACAGAACAGAAGTGCCAATGATATCGGCAGAAGATACATGATAGCGTGGAAAGAGCCTTCTGGAGAGCTTTCTTTAAAACACACACACACACATATAGAAAGTGAGATATTGTATTTATAGTCGCAACCCATCTAATGTTTTTATTTTTTGTAGTCTTGTCTTGCAAATGGACATACCATGAATGTTGCCCGAGTTCCAGTGTAAGGAAGTACTCCAATGACTCCAAACGCCATTATAGTAGTCTGGATAAGGGCGTGATCGCACGCGTGCTGTATAATTTGTGTGAGGTTTAAATCTAGACGTCTCCACAGACACATTCTGGTCTGAGACTTCTACGTTATAAGGCTGTAATCACACAGACCAAGCAAAAATGTTAAAACATCGAAACATTGAAATGTAACATAACCTAGGCAAGGGGTCTCCAACCTTTTTGTAAGCAAGGGCTACCGCAATGGATGAAACAATCTGGAGGGCTACTTTTTTGATATAGTCAAAACTTTTTTGTTTTACTTGTTGATATATTTTATCATTGTTTAAGATGTTAACATACATAAATGTAATAAATAAATATTAAAATTAAGGCTTTTAATAGAATGTGCTTTGGCTGGAGAGACTCTGTGCGGGCACCATGTTGGAGACCACTGCCCTAGACAGAAGTGTTAGGAGGGTTATGGACACATTTTCAATATACAGAAACAGAAATCATTTTAATAAATAACTCTGCATTTTACATAAATGTAAAATAGCATGTATGAATAAATTGTTTAAAAAAAAAATCAAGAAATTAAACAAGGCCAGTTTTGGTTTTATGTTGGGAAAAAGTGACAAAATGTATTAAATGAAACGATGTCAGAAAAAGCTGTCACTGGGGCCGTACCCTTTAAAAAGCTCCCAATCTGTACAATCTAAATCCAAATATGCATACATTTGGTACCAATATGTACGTCTGAGGTACTAATATTAACTCTTAAGGTGCAGAGGGTACGACCCTAATGACAGCTTGGGACCACCATACCTCCGAATCTTTGCTGTATATGTTGAGCTGGTACTGGAGGTACTTTATGATCAAGCTTCCTGTATACAATTCCATTTGCCACTGAAAAACAGCCCCAGTCTTATTCCAGAGCAATGACAGGTTATGTGGTTCAAGCGGGCGTACTGCAAAATACACAAATCATCAATACGGACTGGAAATTCATTACAGTAAGCTCGGCTCATGACATGCCAGCATGTTCTTACCATGTTTTTTAGGCACGTAGTCGCCATTCAGTGCGACAGAGCAACTGTTGCCATGGCAACCAGAATGGAGGGAGATGCTGTAGCTGTCCGTATCAGTGAACATAACCTCTGGACCTAAATCCAAGATGCACACCAGTGACGCTTCTCTCCTTGTCAATGTGCAGTTATAGTATTCACTGCAAAATCAGATCATCAAATGCAATTACTACATGTACATAAAACCTTAACCAGTTATGTGATTTGAATAAATAATTGTGATAATGTGCAGGAATTCTCACTCGAAGGAACTGAATTGTAGCCAGTATGCTGATGTGTTGTCTGTAGAGACGGCAGAAACGTTCAGAGAGCAGCTTATGGTAGATTTATAATCATTGAAACACTCCAGATTATATCCATCACCTGAACACATGATCATAAATGATGCGGTATGAGGTGTCAGTGTCAGAACATAATATATAAAAAAATAAAGAATAATATAATATGGCACAATGCGAAGATTAAGTGACTTTCTTACCTGAAGTCCCTAATATGACAGAGAAACAAAGTAATGTGAGGAGCCAATGCATGTTTACTTTACCCTGTTAACAACAAACACACATAAAAAGGAAAATTATTATTATTAAAAATTATTATTTTATTATTATAAAAAAATCTGTAGAAATAACAGTATTACTGAGTATTACTGGCAACTAGCTGCCAGTAACTTACTGTAAATTTTAAATTTATGTTATTTACTGGCAACGGTTTGTTCAAAGTTAAATGAACATGAAACATTTTCACTCTTTATCTTTAAGTTACTGGCAACCAGCTGCATAATTACAGCAATTTTTTACATTAAAATGACACAGATTACAGGTTTTTAATGCATTGTTATATGTTCCTGACATTTGACACATTTGAAGAACCTCTCATTTCTAAAGTGAAACTTATTTTGCTAGTAAATATCTTGGAGTATCACTAACAAATGTGCATCTTTTTATTTAAGTGATTCTAAACCTTTTTTGGATAAAAAATTATTAGAGAATAACACCATGCAATGCAAAGAAATATAAGTTATATAAAGTATAACTAAACCAGATAAAAAATAACACAAAACAGACAAATGTTAGTGCACATCTTAAAAGAAAATTAAAAAAGCGGATTTAAAACATCAAAAAGCAAGAGTACCAAAAAGTTTACCTGCAGTTTCAGCGTTTGTTACCGGTAAAGGACAGCAGATGTGTAGATGTGTAGCTCTCTCTCTTTTTCTCTCTCTATTTCTCTCTCTCTCTTACACACTATCTTACTCTCTCTCTCTCTCTCTTTATATCTCCGAGATAGATATAGTATATCAATCATCTAATCTGGTTCTTTTATCATCTCCAACATTTTCACACTTGAGTATTCAGATCAGCAAATTCTGTGTCACGTTTGTAAGTTTCCTAAGCACTCGCATTACATTTCTGTGTGTCTCACAAGACTTTGATGGTTATGATATGCAGTGGGTAACTTCAGCTACTGATCCACACTGATACGCACAAAACTCTTGTGAAGAGATCATGCACATCACAACCCACAGCCCAGACAGCAAGAAATCAACAAGACGTCAATAATTCACTACTATAGGCCTATAAAAAAAGATAACGTGTTTCATTGCAGCACATGCTTGCATGTATTTATTAACCACTGAGATGAATGAAAATCTTTATGGTTTCAGAGCAGTTGTGCAGCATGTGAACGTCACAATGAAACTCTATTATGTAGACCCAAGAATATGCGTATAGTCATGTGAGACAAACTTGAGGTTAAATGTGAAACTGCTCACTTCAGAGCCCCATGCGCTTGTTGATAATAATAATAATGAGGACTTTATTTATTCATGTGGCCTTTATTCAACCTAACTAGTTTTTAAGTTTTTTTTCCCTTTCGACCTACACGTCTTTGCACAACAGTTAGAAGATCAAGGAGAGAAATGTTGACTTGTTTTCGCTAAACTGATGTAATTTTCTGCCTCTCATATGCAGGAGTTTTGCAATATCTAGATGATATCAGTCTCTCTGAGGCCTGGAGGTGAGCTGAACCTGATGTCTCGTTTGCCCTAAATCACATATCTGGATGACAACACCTAATTTTGCATCATGAGAAGCGCTGCCCTGTCGTGTCCTACTTTTAAGTGTGCCCTACAACGTAAACAAGTCTCCTAAAGATAGTAAATATATATGGCAAATGGACGTTTCAGTATTCAGGAAACATGATGACGATAATATCACACGATATGTGTTCTGTCACTAGGTACTAAGCCACGTGTTTGTTGTTTGTGGTTTTCTATCTAAAAAAATATCTGATTTGCTCTGTCAAGTGCTAAAAGCTATAAATAAACTCAGCAAAACCTGATCAACATGATGGACACAGTTTCACTATGGGTCTGCAGGTTTTATGCAGAAATAAAAACAGGCCTGAAAATTGGGGTATTTGTACATTGTATTTATGTTTATTGTCCTATAGAGCTATACAGTAACATTTGATTGATATCAAGTTTGCTAAAGCTATGGTTTATATCTCTGGGGTCACACCATACACAGTGTTTACAGTATCATCAGTAGCTTATAGAAATGTTTTCTTTATAAGAAAAATTATTATTTAAAAAAAGATTTTCTTTTCATTTTTATCTTATATTTAACTTAAAACTATGTGTGTGTGTGCGTGAGAGAGATAGAGAGAGAGAGAGAGAGAGAGAGAGAGAGAGAGAGAGAGAGAGAGAGAGAGAGAGAGAGAGAGAGAGAGAGAGAGAGAGAGAGAGAGAGAGAGAGAGAGAGAGAGAGAGAAAGAGAGGGGCCAA
Organism: Misgurnus anguillicaudatus; assembly: GCF_027580225.2. NCBI lineage: Eukaryota > Metazoa > Chordata > Actinopteri > Cypriniformes > Cobitidae > Misgurnus > Misgurnus anguillicaudatus. Next base: position 30,250,198 of record NC_073361.2, on the reverse strand, counting down.
ATAAGTTCAGTGTCGACACCTCTTATCTATTGAACAGATAATGATCATTTTCACTTTTTTCTACTTTTTTAACCATCTCATCTGAATACTGAGTGTGATTGCATTTATATGTTATATGTAACTTATAGCTAGCCTATATGTGTGTGTTTTATATGTTTTATATATATATATATATATATATATATATATATATATATATATATATATATATATAGAGAGAGAGAGAGAGAGAGAGAGAGAGAGAGAGAGAGAGAGAGAGAGCCTACAATACTGTGCAAAAGTGTTAGGCTACCATGCCATTGTTAGATATTGGGCCCTATTTTAACGATCTAAGCGCATTGTCTAAAGCGCACAGCGCAACGTCTAAATGGGCGTGTCCGAATCCACTTTTGCTAATTTAACGCCGGGAAAAATGGTTTGTGCGCCGAGCGCATGGTCGAAAAGGGTTGGTAAATTTTTTTTTAATGAGAAATGGGAGTATTTCGGGCATAACGTGCAATAAATCAATGAGAGTCTCAGCTCTCATCCCCTTTAAAAGCCTGTTGCGCTGGCACTATGTCTAATCCCTATTTAGATGACAGACTTTGTAAACTGAAAAAATAAGCGGAGGAAGAAGATCCCCAGTTTAAGATTAATGTTAAATAATTGTGTTGTTTTCCCTTGTATTGAAATTGTTATTTTTTTTATTAAAACCTTTAAAACCCGTTTTCTTTTAGTCATGGAAGTAAAAAAGCAGGCTTTAGTTGCTTTACATGTATGGCTATTCAATATCATCAAAAAATTATTTACAAGTATGTAAGAAAAGGTTTGTACTCTAAAAAAACTTTATTAAGCATTAAGTAATGCTTAAAAATGTTTCTCATCTCACCATATCCACAGGTACAGAGTCATCATATACAATAAATCTGTGAGGTTGTTAGGACCCTGTCGGAGTCCTGTTTGGTTATTATATCTAGTCTAGTGTGGCAGGGTTCTGACAGTACAATGTTTTGTGTGGGAGAACGTGGTTTTAGTGTTGTCTCATTAGACCACGTTTTTCCCATGTCTTGTGACTTTTCCCCGCTCCCTTGTTTTCTCTTGTCATTGCGTGTCGTCATTTATCCCCGCTCCCTTGCATTTTCTAGTCTTTGTTTTTAAGTCTTGTTTATTTAGTGTACTGTTTTCTTGTGTGTATATATATATATATATATATATATATATATATATATATATATATATATATATATATATATATATATATATATATATATATTTATGTGTTTTGTCTTGTTAGTGCATTGGTGTGTTTTTGTGTTTGTTTCACAGGTTCACATGCGCTTCCCTCACAGGTGTTCCTGCTCTGTGTGATTTCCTCATTATTATTTTCACCTGTTCCCCTCATTAGTTCTCCTATTTAATGTCAGTGTTCGTTGCTTGTCCATTGTCTATATTCCTGTGAGTACTTTGTCTTCCTATATACCAAGTCTAGTTTTGTGCATTTGTAGTTAGTGTTCTGAGTCTAGTCAAGTTTAATCAGTGTTTAGTTTATCTTGCTTGTGTTTTATTTTGCCCCCTCGTGGGTTTTGTTTTTCTGTTTTGTAAATAAAGTCTAGTGTTTTTCCTATTATTGTCTGCGCCCGGGTTCGTGTTCTGCCCCTTCCTGACAGAGGTAGCATTTAAAAAAACATATAAAAACAAATGCATTTGTTTAAAGCAAAGCATTTATTTACTTACCAGGCTGCAGGTGAAGCAGCTCTTTGCGCCTTCTAACGTCTCATAATTAGTCCTCATTTATGTCCAAGAGACTCAATAATCTTTTACATTCAATCCTTTAATCTTTCATATTTAAAAGCGTTTTTGTGCTGCTGCGCATTCATGTATGTGTTAAGCAAACCCGCATTGTCCTCCCGTTTAGGCGCATATTACTAATGCGCTCTTTAAATAACAAAAAAATATATTGCGCCATTGACTTTTGACTTTAGACCAGGTTTTTGTTGGTCAATGGCGTAGTCTATTTTAGTTGCTTCAAAATAGCAACGCGCCAACAATGCGCCTGAACACATCTCGTTTTCAGACCAGAACGCCCATGGGCGCAAAAGGGGGCGCAAATGCATTTGCTATTTAAACAACGCGGCGCTAAACGTGAAAATTATAATTGCGCAGGGTGGAAAATAGCACATGACACTTGCGTCGCGCATTGCGCTGCATTGCGCCTGGTGTAAGAGAGAGCCCTTGTTGTGTTGCAATTGTATAGTGATCATATATAATTGTTTCTCAGTCTCTTGTGTATATAGTATTAAAAACAGTATAAAAATGTAAACTGATGTGTCAAGTTTTTAAGGTAAACTCTCCTTCCACTTGAGCAATAGCATGAAACTGCAGGGTCTCTTAAATCTAAATAAAATTAAATCCTAATTTCTGATTTTAAAGAAATTTGTCTTTTTACTTCATTCTGCTCAAAAAGGCTCAAGACGTGTTTATTGCCAAGAGAGGTCACACTAAACACCGATGATGCCTAAAGAAGACATTTAGTCCTGAATTTTATTTTTTTTATATTTCCTCTATTTTCTGTTCGCATTTTAATAAATAGATAATACAACAACTATACATAAATAAATAAATATGGATGGACATTAAAACTTCAGTAAAACAACAAGTCTGGTGGTGGTGGCGGCCGAAGACTTTTGCACAGTACTGCACTTAAATATAGATATGCAGTACTGTGCAAAAGTCTACGGCATATATAGCATATATGCAGTACTGTCCGGTGATGGTGGCCAAAGACTTTATATATTTATGCACTACTATGCAAAAAGTCTTCGGCCACCACCACCAGAATTGTTTTTTACTGAAGTTTTAATTTCCATCCATATTTATACATTTATTTATATTTATTTCATTATCTAGGCTATTTTATTAAGATGCGAACAGAAAATACAGGAAATATGTACAAAAAATAAAATAAAATGTTCAGGAATAAATGTCTTCTTTTTGAGTTGGTGTTGTCTATTGTCTATTCTTTTTATTTTATTTTTGAGGTTCAGGTCGTGTCACACTTTTAAGTGGCCTTCTAACTTTAATATATAAAAAATAAATTAGCCAGTTATTCACCAAACCAGTAGTAGCCTACAATAAAATTATTCATTTGCCCAGTGCATTTTTATTAGTTCTGTTCTTTTAATATTAAGATGTTTCTTTTTGAAGGGATAATAATGCAATATTGACCTAAAGAGGTAATTCAACGAGAAGCCAGCAAGCGGCAGCAATGAGCTTGCAGCAGGTGGCTAATACTAATAAAATCATTACATCACCCTCGCACCTATTGAACTTCTTGGTCTGAAGAATTGTAATGCAATAAGTTATTTGTAATAAGTGATTATATTCCAGTATTTTATTTAATATTATGTTATGTTTTATTATTCGTTTTTTAGACTTTTAAACAAATGTGGCACAGATTTTTGATATAAAAGCAATTGTTGTTTTTTGATTATAATATGCCAGTAAAATGAAATCACAAAATACATTCAACAGTCAACCCCGTTCAAAAAGCAATTACTGTAATAAAAACGTATACATAGTGTAAAACGTGTAAAAGAGCCTCGATAGAATTAAATTTACTTTTATAAAGCGTATATCATTAAATAATTTACATTTTCTTTATTTAGCACCACAAACAGCATTTTATTTATTTTTAATTTTACCTAGTGCACATGACATCCACCCGAGCACCATGAGAGGCAACACAGCCACGTCACTCAAATGACTTAATATTTTCAACGTAATTTACGTGTTTATTTACATTAACAATTATAGTAGCTGTATAACATGTTAGTGAAATTCCACACACGGTTGTTTTATATTATCATATTATCTTTAAAAGTAATTTCTCCCTCAAACATTCAACAGCGGAACGTTTCTTCGCAGTTTTTGTTTCTCACAGGTGCGCGTTAGCACGAGCTCAACCCGGAAACATTGAGCTCAGGATCTGTTTATTACAGTAAATGTTTTATTGAATCAACGCTGGAGGAGGCGATTTTGCTGTTTGAACTGTATCTTGTGGTCATGGTTATATCTTTCTCCTGGGCTGTTTATTTTATGTTCGTGGTAAGGCTCGTGTTGGCAAGAGTTATGGGAAAGAACTGAACAGAGATTTCAGTATGTTGCATAAAAGAATCTAAGTAAAGCCTCAAAAGATTACCACTATATATATAAGACATGCTAGTTTCCTTCTTTCTTTCTTTGCAAGTGGTTGTTGTTGTTTTTTTAAGATAGTGAATTTGTCTCTATAGGGTTTTAACAAAGGTTGAACATGGACTTCTCCAAGTTCCTGGCAGATGATTTTGACGTGAAGGATTGGGTGAATGGAGCCTTTAAAGTTGTTCAGAAAGAAGCACCTGGAAAAACAGACGCACACGCTTCTACTTTGGTCATGAAACTGCAGCTGTTTATTCAAGAGGTCAATAACTCTATAGAGGGTGAGTTATATCATTATATATACATCTCATGAACATTATAAGGAATTAGTGATGTCATTGTATACACCTCTATACGTCAATGTCTGTATAATGGATAAGTGATGTCATTATATACATTTCAATAGGGATTTGAGTGATATAGTTATATAGACTTTAATATCTCATTATGTTCACATCTATTCATCAATAACTGTATAGGGGTTTGAGTAATGTCACTATGTACACATCTATACGTCAGTGACTGTATGCGGGTTTGAGTTTTGTCATTATATGGACCTCTACACAGTGAGGAAAATAAGTATTTGAACACCCTGCTATTTTGCAAGTTCTCCCACTTAGAAATCATGGAGGGGGTCTGAAATTGTCATCATATGTGCATGTCCACTGTGAGAGACATAATCTAAAAAAATACAGTGCAGTCGCTCTGTCCCATGTGCAGAAAAACACCCCCAAAGGATGATGCTTCACAGTAGGGATGGTGTTCTTGGGATGGTACTCATCATTCTTCTTACTCCAAACACGTTTAGTGGAATTACGACCAAAAAGTTATATTTTGGTCTCATGTGACCAAATGACTTTCTCCCTTGACTCCTCTGGATCATCCAAATGGTCATTTGCAAACTTAAGACGGGCCTGGACATGTGCTGGTTTAAGCAGGGGAACCTTCCGTGACATGCATGATTTCAAACCATGATGTCTTAGTGTATTACCAACAGTAACTTTGGAAAAGGTGGTCCCAGCTCTTTTCCGGTCATTGAATAGCTCCTCCCGTGTACATCTGGGGTGATTTCTCACCTTTCTTAGGATCATTGAGACCCCACGAGGTGAGATCTTGCATGGAGCCCCAGTCCGAAGGAGAGATTGACAGTCATGTTTAGCTTCTTCCATTTTCTAATGATTGCTCCAACAGTGGACCTTTTTTCACCAAGCTGCTTGGCAATTTCCCCGTAGCCCTTTCCAGCCTTGTGGAGGTGTACAATTTTGTCTCTAGTGTCTTTGGACAGCTCTTTGGTCTTGGCCATGTTAGTAGTTGGATTCTTACTGATTGTATGGGGTGGACAGGTGTCTTTGTGCAGCTAACGACCTCAAAGAGGTGCATCTACCAAGCATAAAGAAAAAATAAATAAACAGATGCATTTAGTAAAACATACACACAACTAGAAACAAAAAATGTGGAGCTATATTTGTCAATAACTGTATAGGGGATGAGTGATGTCATTATGTATATTATGTTCTCTCTCTTTCTCTGTATAGAGAGCAGCAATCAGGCTTTGCAGAATATGCCTCGAGTATTGAGGGACATTGAGGCTGTGAAACAGGAGGCTTCATTTTTAAAGGATCAAATGATTTTGGTTAAAGAGGACATAAGGAGATTTGAACAGGATACAGTGCAGTCTATGCAGGTACTTATATATAATATGCACATTGCGTTGTTAAATAGATTAGCAGTGTCTGCATATCAGATATTCATAAAGGGTTTTAGCCTGAAAGTTCATTTTTAAATAACAAGTTGTCTTGTGTCTGGCAGGTGTTAGTGGAGATCGACCAGGTGAAGTCTCGTATGCAGTTAGCAGCAGACGCTTTACAGGAAGCAGATAAATGGAGTACTCTCAGCGCTGACATCGAGGAGACCTTTAAAACACAGGTAAAGTCTGCTTGAGTACATTACGTGTCACAGTATTCAACAGGAATGGATGTGATCGTGATTCGTGTGTTTGCTCGCAGGATGTAGCTGTGATCAGCGGTAAACTGGCTGCCATGCAGGGTAGTTTGGCGATGTTGGTGGACACACCGGATTACAGTGAGAAATGTGTTCAGCTGGAAGCGCTAAAAAATCGCCTGGAAGCTCTCGCCAGCCCACAGATCGTCTCCACGTTCAACTCAATGTCTACAGGTGACGTGATAATGCACAAATATTAATGGACAAAATAGTTTATGCATATAAGTTATTGGAGGCAGATTTTAACTGGGTCATAATTAAGATTTTTGTTTTTTAAAGAAATGCATATTAAGTCACTTATTGCATTTGTCTATAAAAACAAACATCAACTATTAGAACAAAAAGTTTTTTAATAAATTAAGATTATATTTTGTTATATGGGATAATGTCACTGTTTGTGTGTCCTATTGTAGATCAAGCCAAGGTTTTTGTAAGAGTTTTCACAGAAATGGATCGAATGCCGCAGTTGCTGGCGTATTACTACAAATGCCACAAGGTAAAAAAATTCATTTTTTCTTATCAGACTGTTGTAAATGCATCTTTAGAGTAACACTTCTTCATCTGCTTTGTATTTGGTGCATTTAGGGGCAGTTGTTAAACATTTGGGAAAGTTTGTGTCAGTCAGATGCCCCCCTAAAACAGCAGCTCTCTGAGTTTTACGACACGCTGCTGTCAACATGGCACACACAGTTACAGTGGAGCACTCAGGTACAATCACGTTTACACACATATCATCATCATCATCATCTCTGTAGCTGTTATTGTCACACACACACTCACCAATGTCTCCTTGTGGGTTAGGTGTTTAAAAACCCCTGCGAAGTGGTCACCGTACTGCTGATCCAGACATTGGGGGCCATGTCACCATCTATCCCAGAATGCATTGCAGCGGCACTAAAGGGTTGCACTAGCGACTGTCGCCTCGACATCTTATTGGAGCTCCATCAGACGGCGGCTAACTTCGGTCGCAGTCTTGAAGCAGCGATGCAGCCACATCTTGGTGCGTGTTTGTCTGAGAATATGCACACACGTTTGGTGAAGTTGGTTACTGTAAAAAATTCTTGGCAATTGTAATGTGAAAAAATACATTTGTAGTTAAATTATATACTTGTCTAGTGTAAAGTGCCACTGTAAGTGTACATTATGGCATGCAGAAATTATACAGGATAACATTATCCTATGTGCATAATTGCAATAAAAAAACTCTTATGTGGCATTCACACCAGACGCGGAAGAGGCGGCAAGCGCAAGTGATTTACATGTTAAGTCAATGCAAAGACGCGAATAGGCATCCTGCTGCGCGCGTGGCGCGGTGCGAATGACGCGGAGCAGAAGGCGCGAATTCTGAACTTTGGTGGATATTTGCGCCACGTTAACCAATCAGGAGCTTGTTCTAACAGTGACGTGATTACGGAGAGCGAGCAGAATCGCAGAAACCCCTCCAATGATGCAAATTTCCACGTGAATGTCTCAAATGACTAGAATTTCACGGGTGGCTTTCAATCGCGAATGAAATGAGTAAACTCAAAATGTTCAAGCGTCCAACTATGCGCGAATGGCACGTTTTTGCCGCCTCTACTGCGTCTGTTCCCACATTAAAGGCACAATGTGTAATTTTCACCACTAGAGGTCGCTAAACAGCAACAACGTCCAGAGCTTGATGAAGCTGTTAACTCTTTATGTCATCAATTAAAGAGAAAGCACTTCCCTGCTAATGACGAGTTTTCGCAGCAATCCATATTTATGCTATTATCCGCTAGGTGGCGCTCTTACACTGAAGCATCCAGTGATCCAAAAACAGTAAAAACTCTGTGTATGTTTTAATCATCGTTCTGAATTTGATCTCTAACACAAGTTGTTGAAAACATTTGGGATAATGTAGGTACACATGTAAACAAAACATATAACAATGTGCTAAATCTTACATGTTGTGCCTTTACCATTTTTTGTACAAATGTTTAAGGTTTTGAAAAGTCTCATCTTTTTATTTTTTTGTGAATGTGTGAGATTATTGCCCATACTCTTGTTGCTTTATGTGCGTGTTAGGGGAGTGTAACTTGTTGAAGGTCGGAGAGCTGGTGTCATTTGTATATTCACCATATAAGACTTATCAGATGCAGTATGGAGACCTGGAGGAGACAAATCTGCTGGTCCAACTCAGTGCTGTTCCACTGGTGAGAAAACTTTGCATCTATCATCCACATACTTTTTTGTGTAATTTTTAAAATGATATTTTCCCTAAGTTGCATCTGAATTGAATTATAAGAAAGGCTGGGTACTGAAGTTCGAGATTAACTCATTCACCACCATTGACGAGTTATCTCGTCAATTATGAGTTGATGTTTAACTAATAAATATGCCTTTCTGGACGAATTTCAAAGTGAAATTGTAATACCGCCAAACCGAATTTATCAAAAACAGACGTTAAAAAGATTTAATGATTGATTTTAAATGCCTTTATGTTTGATAGTCATTCTGAGTCTGATCTCTAACATAAATTCCTTTACAAAAATGCAATTTTTTTAAGCTTTTTGCTCAAAATGTTGTATTTTTTAAGAGAAATATCCATATTTCAGTGGTTAAATTAAGTGGAAAAAGTAAATATATATTGAAACGTTTTTCCCCATTTTGTTTGTTTGTTTGTTTGTTTATTGTTTGTTTGAAAGCAGAGGGTGTGTTCTTTAATTTGATATAATTTGTATGTTTATATATTTATAGAAGATAATTTTTCCTGCAAGGAATTTTGTGAAACTTTTGTTAAAATCACAAAAATGCAGGTAGGCAACTTTTCTCAAAAAGGCTGGCGGTGAATGAGTTAAAGGTCCACTTTGTAGATTTCAGCGGCATCTAGTGGTGAGATTGGGAATTGCAACCACAATCCACAGCTCTCCCTTTTGAAATGCATAGAGACGTCACAGGATAAACATGTCATCGTCTGAGACAATGTAGGGACAATACGCACCTTTTAGAGCAGTTTGTCTGTTACATGTCTGAAACATGATTGCGACTTTTATGTAAGAAGACCCGAGGTGTATGTAGATAAAAACGGCTCATTCCAAAGTAATAAAAACAGTTCATTATGTAAAGTCTTTATATATAATATTTTTCGTTGACCGTATTTTCAACTTGCGCAATTTAAAGGATAATGGATATGCAGCTAGAAAGAGGGATGTTGTTATATAATTTTCAGTTTTTAAAAATATATTTTATTAATATTCTATCTGATTTTAAAAACTTAAAGTACTTTCGTAACGCATCTTTAGCTATTATCACCTATATTGCATTTTCCTTCAATACCGTTGAGCCCCAAAAGCCTGGACTGTAAAGGAGTCATTTTTATTTAAATGATTCAGTCAGAAGATCTGTTATTAATTTTAATAATTCTTGAGCTTCTGAGTGATTACTAAATGAATGTATCATATATAGCATTTTAATTAAACATTTCATCTTTTAAACATTTTTTGTGTAAAAACAGTTATGTGAAGCAAAAATATTCACTGTGTTTATATGTTTTATTGTGTGTTTTAGGAGCGTGGTGAGGTGTTGGACTGTGTTTTAGAGCTCACACACTCCGTGCAGAAGGTCTTTGGTTTGGCAACCGCTGCAGTCGATCGCTGCGTTAAGTTTACCGATGGTCTCGCTGTGTGTGGGCTGATCAAAGCCCTCCGAGGTCTTTTCAACAAGTATGAATCATGACACACATTTATCCCACCAGCGATGGTCACGGTCTTGTATTGATCGCCGTTTTGCTCTCTCTCAGGTACGTGTCAGATTTTTCTGTCACTCTTCAGTCCATCAGAAAGAAGTATAAGTTGGAGGACACGTCCACTTCTGATGTCTTCACAGAGGATTGGACGGCTTTCCAGAACTCTGTCAGGTGGGCGGGGTTTCGTTTTTCACGTTTAAGGTGGAGTTTACTTTTAATAAATAATTATTTGTGTTTCCTCAGGATCATAGCGACCTGCGGAGAGCTGCTCAGACAATGTGGAGCTTTTGAACAGCAGCTTTCAAACAAGTAAGAAATGCAAATGCGTTTAGATGTATTCGCATTATTTAACGTTTTTCTGGCCTCATGTTATTATTGTGCAATGTTATTTTCAGGATCTTGGGGAGGGCGGGTCGTTTCCTGTGGGAGGGGTTTAACCCCAGGAGTCTGACTGGCTTACATGAGGGCGTGTCTGAGAGGCGGAGCCAAAAGAACCCATGGCAGGAATATAACTACCTCCAGCAAACAAACACAGCGGAGTATAACAATTTACTGGAGACGCTGCACTCGCTTAAGGTTTTACTTTAATTAGTTTAAAGCTTTCATATTTTTTGAAGCGTAAAGGACAAACTCATATCTGTTCTCTTGTGTGCAGGAGAAAGGAACAGGAAATTCGAGCCTAATGGCCGAGACTCGCTCTGCTCTCACGCGTCTGAACCAACAGGCCAATCAGCTCGCTTTTGACTCGGTATTTCTGCAAATCAAACATCAGCTCTTTCTTCTTAACAAACCAGAGGTGCGTGCTTAGCGTTTCAGATAATTTTGGGATTGGCGTGAGATTATAGAGGCTTTAATATCTGACACTGTGTTTTACTTTTAAAGGGTCGCAGCTCTGTTGATTTGAGCGAAACACTGGCTGATGATCTACCGGCATTCAGTTTGTCACCGCAGGAGTACATCACTAATGTAAGGCAATATTAATGTCATCAGAGGGCAAGAGTAATTTGAAGGGGACTTTTTCCATGTTTAAGTGCTATAATCGGGTTTGTATCAACCTAGAAAATGTGAAAAAGATAAACCCAGTAATTTAGTTTTGATAAACCATTCTCCATAAGCATGTGAAATAATAGGTCATTGAAATTTGGCTCCCCTTGTGATGTCAGAAGGGGATAATACTGCCCCTTAATCAGCACTATCCAACTACGCCACTGCCATTTAGTGCAGAGATCAACTCATTTACATTTAAAAGGACACACACACATCCGGCACATTTTTGCTCACACCTACAAAGTGGCAATTTTAGCATGTTATGGTATAATAAATTATCTATATGATATATTGAGCTAAAACTTCAGATATGTACTCTGGGGACACCAAAAATTAATTTGACATCTTATAAAAATTTTGTGAAATGTCTCCTTTAATGTCCTTATATCTTGACAAATCACAAGCTGCTAATGATCTCACTGAATTCAGCACAGCACAATAAGGTTGTATTTGTTAACAATTAATGCATGAACTAACAATAAACAAAATTTCTGCAGCAGTTATTAATTTTTGTTAAACATTAATAAAACCAAGCGTTGTAGCTTTAAATATTAGTTAATGCCCCATCAACTAACATAAATAACTATATTGACATTAACTAACATTAACAAGAATTAATAAATGCAAATAAGCTATAATGTTCATTGTTTGTTTGTTAGTTCATGCATTTACTAATGTTTACTAACAAAGTTTTACTAATAAACTTACACTACAATTTACAAATACAGCATCAGGGTGAAGATCACCAAAACATGTGAGGGTCAAATTGTAGAAATAAATAATAAAAAATATTGGATTAAAGTCATTTTATGTGATTTACTGTTTTCTACTTCTAATCTTGATATGTTTAAAATTGAGTAAGACCATGTCAAAGATTAAAATCAATAGGTACATTTACATGCAACCAAATAATCTGTTTGTAATCGTATTGATGGCTGAATCGGATTGAAAAGCCTTCACGTAAACACCTTTATCAATACGATTGAGGTCGATCGGATGCAAATTTTGATCGTATTGAAAGGGATGGTGTAGTCCAATCTGAGATCCGATCATCAGGAGAAAAGTATGCATGCAGACGCGTGAATCGTAGTATTTTCTCAACCGGATGCAAAAATACCTCGTGCACATGCGCAGAAGAATAGGTTTACGTCTTATATTTACCTCTTATTTACGTATCACATGAATTACGTCACAGAAACATGCAATACAAGGCAGTATAAGAGTAATGGGGTCACACGCTGTACGTTCTGCAGTGTTGATGTCACATAAAGCAATAAAATAGCATTGTGCCTTTCGAAAAGTGTTATCATAAAACTTCTTAAGAAACACTTTCTCTAAATCAACTTTGACTTTATCCAGAGATAAAGTGTGAACTTGACAAGAGATGCTGTGCGTTGCGTTGCCAAGTCCTCTGCTTTTTGCGGACTGTTTCAGCGAGTTGATTTTTTTAAGTGTAAAAGAATTTTGTAAAGTTTTTTGTTAGTTATTCATATTTGGGCTGTGAATAGTCATTGGGATGCTTTTGGGCTAGTTTTGAATGTACAGTGGGCTGGTTTTGAAACACAAATCTGGCAACCCTGGCTGTGCCCTTGCGCAATTTGAATCAAATTGCAATGTTTAGGGCAGTGGTTCTTAAACTGGGGGCCGCGAGATGGTGCCAGGGGGGCCCCAGTTTTATGACATTTTATAAAATACATTCATTTATCATGAATTTTATGTAATTAAACCTAAAATAATAAGGCTACTAACCAAAAGCACTACTTTGTATAGCTAAATTAAAATGTTACATTTTAGAACAGTTTTTTGTCATACATTTTCTTTGGGGGGCCACGAAGGAACGTACTGTACACAAGGGGGCCGCACTTGGAAAAAGTTTGAGAACCACTGGTTTAGGGTACATGTAAACTGCAATCGGGTTAAATTCAGTAGGATTGACAAAATGTTGTGCATGTAAACATAGCCAATGGGAAATCAAACTTTGTTGCTACAGATCTCTTTATTAGATTGTATGACTTGAATTTTACAGACAGGATTACATATATAGTTTATAGATTGGACAGTATATAATATCTGTGTTTGTGCATATATCTATTTTTAGATTGGACAGTATATCATGTCTTTGCCTTTGCATTTGGAACCATTTGTGGCTCAAGAGGATCCAGCACTTGAACTTGCCTTACATACTGGCAAACTCCCGTACCCACCGGAACAAGGTTTATATAAAAACACAACACACAAGTACACCACACCCAGCAGAATAGTGCATACAGACCACAAACTCACAAATACACACTTATTTTATCCTCCTGTTAGGTGATGATGTTCCAGAGCTTGAAAATACTGCAGACTATTGGCTGGGGTCTATCGCCAGGGCAACCATGCAGACCTATTGTGATGTCATCCTACAGATTCCTGAACTGAACCCACATGCAACTAAACAGCTTGCGACTGACATCGGTGACATCATTATTACATCACTGCACTGTTGTCACAATCAATAACTGATGCATATATTATACAGTTGTGTCTAAAAGTATGAGATCACTAGAGATGCTTTTTCATTCAAGACATTTTTAATGGCATTATGCACTTTAGCTGGCGTGAGTTCTTTTTTGTACAAAAACCTGATGATCCATTAAGATCTCGACATGATGTTTCAGGTTGCCAATTTTTTTACATGCAAAATCTGGAATATTTTTTTAAAAAGGTTATTTTACATTTCGAGTCTTAGATATTCAGTAATGTACATTAGGGACCGAATATATGAAACAACAACAGACTTTGACACAATGTGTCCACAAACTGATCAGTGTTGGTAAAGATTTATCACATTGAATAATAATTTATGGAGGATTAACCCTAAATGAACTCGTCAATGTTATAATACACTGCTTGTCTTTTAAACCACTTGTTTTTCTTATGCCCTTTATAGATTACTTGAGTAACGTTGTGGATTCGTTAGGTCTGCAAACTTCCAGAACCCTGCAGAATATCCTCACCCTTCTCCGTGCCAAACCAGAGGAATACCGTCAGACGGCCAAGCCCCTCCCACGCAGACTCTCATCCTCCATCGCCGGCATGCGGGGTCTGGAGTACTGATACAGGACTGTGAGATGAGTAGATGGGTTCATGTATGATGAAGGATCTTTGTTGATGGAGCATTAACACCAAAATGTGAAACCAAACAGATCTGATATACCCAGCAAATACAGAATAAATCTTTAAATGGGCATCTTTTGTAACTACGCTTTTAAAAATGTTCTTTCTTTCTTTTGTTCGTTCTTTAAACAATTGCTTATTTTAATTGTCTGTTTGGGGGGAAAATGCATAGAATGTGCAAAATAAAAATGTAAATACATTTCAAATATGCTGAAATTGATCAGATCCTGGGATTTAAAGGTTAGAAATGTTATGGGGTCAGGTTTTGCATATTTACTTTAAAGTTCAGCATGTTTACTATTAATCTTGATGAAGAAAGCTATAGGTCACTGTAAATATCCGACTTCTTATTTCTGTTCTTTGCTTATAAGACAAGTTCATTCAGAACTTGTTTATATCTGTCTATTTAACAAAATAAACCATCTGAAAAGTTAAGGACACGTTTACTAGTTAAAAATGTGAAATTGAAAAAAAATGTCACCAATATTTTAATTGAACTTATTTCAATATTTCTCTGCTCAACCCAAACCTCCCTCCTTATAAAAAGTCTGAATGTCAGACACTGGGATGTATCAGTAATTTGTGTTTGGAGACATTTCTATATATGAAGAGTTTCGTTGCAAAACGGGATAAATACGTTTTTTTTTAAATTATTCAGAAATCTCGTTTTTTGGTTGTGCATTCCAATTAATATCAATTCAACTGCAGTTGGTTTGTTTTGATTTAAACCTTCATAACTTAAAAAATACAGCTAAGTAGCACCATAAAACAATGTAATAACATGATAACAACAATAAACATGTTTTGACAAAAATGTTAAAAGATGGATTTATCTCGTTTTGCAACTAAACTCTTCATATATACATTTCCAGGTAAAAAAAGTATGTAAAATACATTAAGTACACTTCGTAAATTTACTATTTTATGCACTATTTTAGTTTTTAGATTAGTTTCAAATTTATTGTCTACATGTAAACAAAGCAACAAAATGCAATGTACTTAATATACAAAAAAATATACTTAAGATAAACTTAAGAATTTCTAAGTATACTCAATTATGTTATTTTGAGACATAATTTCTCTCTAACATTCGATTGAACTATTACTGATACTGATGACTGATTACTGACTAAGTTTTTAAGGTACTTTCATTTTTCAATTAGTACAATGTAAAAAAATTTGCTGTAGTTATGCAGCTTTTTGCCAGAAACTTGCTGTAGATTTAAATGTATGTTATTTACTAGCAACAGTTTGCTCAAACATAAACATTAACAAGTCTTTATCTTTAAAGAATAAAACTACAAAATAATAGCCTCATGCAAAGCATTCTGGGAACCAGAAATCAACATCAACCCTTTTTTGTTTTTTGCTTCAGATTTTGGTTCCCAGAATGCTTTGCATGAGGCTGTTATTTCAGTTTTATTCTGTAACTATATAGACTTAGTTAATGTTCATGTAACTTCAAACATACTGTCCCATACAGCAAAAAAATATATTTCAAAAAATGGCCAAAAAATATATTTGCTGAAATATATTTTGGAATATGTTTAAAAATATATATATTTCACAAATATATTTTTTGGCCATTTTTTGTATATTTTGAAAAATATTGTAAAGCATTTAAAATATATATACGTTGCATTGGAAGAAAAACTTTGTTATAAATTTTAAACTCCAAAAATATACTTTATAAAATTAGCATATATTTAAAATACATTTTGGTCAAGAATACATTTCTTGCCATATCATTTGTAAAATTTAAAATGTATTTGCTTGCCCTTGATATTTATTTTAAAATGTATATGTTGATATATACAATTTTTTCAAATTCAAAAATATATTTAATTAGGCTTTACTTTCTATAAAATGTATTAAGCATATATGTATTTTTTGCCAAATGAGGTAAATAACACAAATTTAAATCTACAGTAAGTTACTGACATACAGCTTCCAGTAATACTGTAATTGCCCCAGAAATTTTTAACAGTATATATTTGTAGTGTGTGCTTCCCATTTAGCACAAAAAATAATGTATTATCAATGTACTCACTGGTATTTAATAATATTTTTAGTACATTTAAACATACTTTTATTTACCTGGGTTGTATTTTGTGTCAGTATGAATGCGATGTGTAAGAAAAAAAAGCACATCAAGGTTGTTAATCACTTTAATCATATTGATTATTGATCGGGATGATTGGCAGTGGTCAGAGAGGTGGTGATTGCATATCTGTAATTCAAGTACATCAAATAAAACGTAATTCACAAGAGAGGAATGATCGATCAGACACTGAATACAAGAGCAGGCACAAAGAAAGAAATGCAGACAGATCTACCATTCCAGATCATTAAAGAGGGCAGTGTGGTTTCAAATGTACATCAAAACATAAAAAAGAAGACCATTTTAACTTTAAAGAAAATGAAATGAATGAACAGGTTTAGGAATAAAACAAAATCTCTCATGATGTGACACATCAGGCCTAGTGCGGATATGTGTTTTTGCTGGAAGAGCATGCTTTAAAATATTTATTCTGCATTACTTTGTGACCCTTGGACCAAAGTGGTCTTAATGCCTTCTAAAATAAAACCAGCAGGCTTTTTTATTTATATTTATATATGTGTGTGTGTCTGTGTGTGCGTGTGAACAAAGTGGTCATAAAAATATGAACAACCTCTGATATGGGAAAAAGCGAAGAACGAAACTCTGTAGAAAATATAAATCATTTCAATAAATCAGTAATTATAAACAAAATAAAGTTTATAAAACTATAAATATGCACAACTCTGGAAATGTAAAATAAAGACCTATTTGGGCTATAAGGTTTCATTCTGGGGTGGGAATGAACCCAGTGACCCAACGACACGAAGACATCTGGTTTCCGCTTTCAAAGGTTTCGAAAATATAAGCCGTGTCATATCGTCTTCCTCCTAAAGATCAAATTTTCATCTCCGTCCTGTGCGCTTCACATATCAATATCAGCAGACCTAAAAACTCAAAGTGTCCCTCTGCTATGACACCAGACCGC
The DNA here is from genome assembly GCF_027580225.2 of Misgurnus anguillicaudatus. Lineage (NCBI taxonomy): Eukaryota > Metazoa > Chordata > Actinopteri > Cypriniformes > Cobitidae > Misgurnus > Misgurnus anguillicaudatus. The sequence goes on along the minus strand of NC_073361.2, from coordinate 30,233,086 downwards.
TGCCTGCTTCAACCTTCACAAACTCTCTCATATTCATCTTTTCACCTTTGTTCATCTTTCACAGACGCTTTCCATATACAGTAACTGACTGTAAAAAAATGCAGCATTTTGTCAAATCAACATATATTTTTATGCTACTTTAACTTAAAAAATTAACTTTTTATAAGTTATGTCAACTATTCACAGGTCAAAACTTAAAATATTATGTTGAATTGACTTGCAAAACCAAGTTGTTTTTACTTCACGCTGTATTTGTTTTTACAGTGTGGCATAACAAAGTCAGGTGATTTATTCAAGTGTACACGTATCCTTAACTTTCTGACCTTTCATATTTGTGACCTAGTCTGTGAAAACCCACCTAAAGTCATTTTTACATATGAACTCATCCTACATAAAGTAAAAAATATATATATATAACCTCGAGTAAGATCAATAATCAATAACTAAAAATCAAACCGATCTTTAACCTGGATTTCACAGACAGGGTCGCATTTCACTTTTATATCCACTAGCACCAATATCTCTAACGCAGACGAATCTGTGCCGGATCCGGCCCGGAGTCGTCTGCTGTCTGGGAGTTCTGCTTCTCTTTGATATTCGCATCTGCAATGTTTGTTACATAGTAACTTATTCAGCAGACACCTTTATCCAAAAGCGACTTAAAAATAAAGAAGATTCAACATTTTTTCCAACGCCAACAATAAGCATAGTATGCAAAACGTGTATCACATATAATTTGCCCTTCACATATGCTACCGTGCCTTGCATAGGATCTTTGTATCTCATTTAAGATTGTTTTAAACACCCTTATTTGAAGTTTCTACAAATAAATCAGCATGTGATGCTATCAATCGCTGCAGTGCTACAATGATGGATGTAAACAAATGTTTAGGAATACCCAAAGACAATACCCATACTCAAATCATGGCTCAGTGCTGTGTATTCGTTCGTCTAATGCTCACGCATCACGTACTTTCCCAAGTAACATTGGATTTATTCATTGCTTTATTTCAGCTGTGCTTTTGCAGTCCTGCATGTGTCAAAAACTGGCTGTTGGCTACCGCATGCAACCTCCTGCTTCAATGAGAAATCCATCAACACCCAAGAGATAACTGTGCTTGTCCAACCGTTTATCGGGTGTTTAAAGATGTGAATCAGAGAGACAAGCAATGGCAACCAGGCAGGCAGAAGTCTGGTGCGGATCTTTCTCATATTTCACCTGAGATAATAGTACGCCGGTTTTCCGTACTGTATCCATTCGTAAGGAAGATGCTGAGATTATTACCATTCTCCTCTTTGCCGTGCTACAAAATCCATTGAGAAGATCTCTGGACCATCATTCGTATTATTGCCAATGAGAGAAACTGAAGTGAAACCGAGACGTGATGAAACGCAATCGGCCCCCAAGCATGCTGGGAAAAAAGCCGTATCCCACTTACAGAGGGGCACAGTTGTTACCATGGCTACAGAGGAAACTAAGACGAACATTTCGGGATTAAAAACGAGCCCCCTTCTGCATACGCAACCCAAAAAATACATGGGGTAGTTTTTGGATGGAACAAATGAAACATGTAAAGCAAACAGGAACGGTACATGGGGCAGTATGTAGCAGAACAGATTTAGGTGGCATTTTTTTAAACTAATAAAAGCTCGCAGAATTTATTCACATTTTCTTCCTATTTCAAAACAAAATATAGCTCTTTTAAATATATTCTTTTTCTTAAATATCCATTGCATATCATGATTTTTTGTATTTTATTAACATATTTATTATTAATATTTTTTTATTATTTTAGCCCTCCTCACTTCAACTAAGGGCTCGCAGAAAATACACTCATGCAAAGGTTTCATGCTGGTAAACAAAGTTACAAAAATGCATTTTTTTTCTATCTCCATGTTGGTTTTTTGTTCATATTTTGACATCCATTTTCTCACAGTCTATGAGGAAATCTCTTTTGATGATCTATTTTGCGCATAGAGCATCCTTTATGTATTTTTCGTTATTCAAGTTCTTTGCGTAAGCCGAAACGATCGCATTTGTCGCATTCCAACATCTGCGGCATCACCATGGAGATGTTTTGCAACTACATATCAAAATATATAAATATGTTCTTTTTGTACATTTATTCTCCTTGATTGGTTTGGCGTGACCTCGTAGAACGCTCCCCCCTCCGATTGGTCAAGAAGGAACAACAGTGAGAGACATCAAGCCAATAGGAGACGAGACGATGACGGAGGGAAACTCTGAAGGCAGTTATAGTTTTAAGTCTTACGTAGACGATATTTTTTATTTTAGAAAGGGAGCGTTTAAGAACATCTTTGCGTACCCTCTTTCGAAAAACACGAAACAAAGTAAACAAACTTACGCTTGTTATTGGTCCAAGCACTTTTGCGTGTGCACAATCTATGGCAGCATTAGCTTGACTAAATTACAAAATAAATCATACAATTACAAAAAAATAATTCTAGGAACAAGAGAGGCTTAATATGGAAATCGAAAATCCTCAATTTGAGGTTTTGGGGGGTTTACCCCGGCAGTACAGCCAATCTCTCTTCATATTTAAAGGGACATACCCTATCTAAAATTCCCCAGAACGTTGAGATCCGGCAGGGATAATCTGTGCCGTACATTATTTGGTTATAGGAAGTGGGCTTTGGTGTGTCGGGTCGCATTGTGTTTTCGACGTCGCCTCCCCTAAACTCGCGGGAAAAACTGGAAGACTGTTTTGGGAATAGCAATGCTCGAGTTTCGCTTCCCCCGTTTCAAATAGAAAAAAGCTAATCTAAGACTTGGACGTTTTTCTCAGACAGCGAATGGAAACTACCACACGGCAAAGCACGAACACGTTTCGCTGCGAAAATGCTGAGTGGGGACGATAAGAAAAAAGTTGTGCATGACTAAGCCATGTTTAGTCATTCTGTGCAAACGGTCAATGTCTTTAAAAAGGTTGTTGGAGATTCTCCCAGCCAAGAAATGCTACAGGGTCTTAGCAGAAATGCTACATAATTATTCTAACTTGGTCCTTCATTCTCACATATAGATGAATATACAGAAAGTCAGGGCCCAGGTCAGTGTGGCAGTCAAATCATCTGATGTTTTGATCCTAAACGGCAGATGAGAAACACTGGAATGTTTTCCTTTCGAGTCTTTTGTGTCGGTGTTCAGAGTCAGAGTCTGTCTTTAGGAAGAGGAGCGATCCGGAATTTCGGTGAGGTTGCTTTGGTTACCGTGTGAAGATCCGTCCGTACTCCTTATTTTTTCCAGTCACTCGCATTCTCTTGCCACTCCGACATTCCTCACATGTCCAGTGTGGATGGTGCGGCCCGTCGGCAAAATTTTCAGGATTCAGCGACTAACTGTGTGTCTCCTTAAAAGATTTGCCAAACGCTAGAAACTTAACACTGCGAATAAAAACAGAGATATAACACAGCTGTTAGACAAAAAAACTACATTTGATATAGACTGAATCAGTTTTATCGATAAAAAACGTAAAATTGAAAAATGTAAGAATACTGCACAAATGCAAAACTATGAAGAATTGAGACACGACATGATTACAGATCTACACACAGTGAACGTAAATCTCAAGATGAACTGCATGCATTGAACATCAATGTGCAATGTATCTTCTCAGGGGGTGAAAAAGTCCAGTCCCGGACGCACACGTGGACATTTATATTATTCGTTTTTAGAGAGTGTATGGTGCATAAATCTGTGGATGAAAGACTCGACTTGACTACGTGTAAGATCAATTAATTTATAATACCTTAAAATCTAAAGATGTTTTTTTAGCAGGAATGGAATAGTCCACCCCAGATACATTTAAGATCGATATAAAATTCACTATTACATCATCGCTGAGAAAGGAAACTTAGTGATTAAGACTGAGAACAGTAGAAAGCTGGGGAAGGTTTACCTGTGGATGGCTGGTAAAAGTTAAGCATGTGTAAGAATTTTGTTAACAGATAATTCATTCAATTATACTAACCTTATCACTTGTTTGTAAGTTTGTACTATATATTGAGTTCAATAGTGATTTTCAAACACAAATAAATCTGTTTTGTGACTGCAAGACAATGACATTTTGTCTAATCCACTATAGAAAAATTAGTTAAACTAACAAACAATGTAGTTTATCATCATTAATCTTGGCCGATTCGGACGGGATTAAAAACACAGAGGACCTCTGAGAAGCACGATTTTCTCAGAGGTACCCCTGTAAAAACTAATCCTGTCCGAATAGGGCTTTTGTAAATGTTAGTTAAAGCAAATACAGTTGTTCATGTTAGTTCTTTGTGCATGAACTAATGCAAACAATTACAACCTTTGATTTTAAATATGTATTAATACACTGTATAAAGTGAAAGTTTGATCTACTTAAAAATTATTTAAATTGGTTACACTTAAAAAAGATTTTTCCTTAAATTTTCTCACTTAAAGTGAAAAAATTAAGGTGAAAAATCATTACATCTTTGATTTTACATCTTTATCAACTTAAATGATTTACTTAAATTGAAAAAATGTAAGTTGAAAAAAAAAAAACATTTTTAGGTGTAAATGCTGATTTTAACATGAATTAAGATTAATGCTGACGAAGTATTGTTCATTGTTTGTAAAATGTAAAATTTTATCTACTCAAAAAATTACTTTGACTGGTAACACCTGGAAAAATTCTACTTAAATTTTCTTAATTTAAGTGAATAATTCAAGTTGATAAAGATTAAATTTGTTTCAAATTTTTCACCTTAAGTTTTTCACTTAAAGTGAGAAAATTTAAGTTGAAGCTTTTTTAAGTGTTATCAATTACATTTTTTTATGTACACTGTAAAAAAAAAACTTTGCTGCCTTAAATTTTTTTGTTAAATCAACTAAGATTTACAAGTCATGTCAACAAAGATGAGTTGTCATAACTTATAAAATGTAGTTGAGAAAAGTCAACTTAATTTTATAAGTTATAACAACTCACCTGTAGTTATAACAACTCATCTCTAGTCAAGATAAATAATAGCGAGTTGAAATGACTTGTAAATCCGAATTGATTCAACAAAAAATTTTAGGCAGCAAAGTATTTTTTACAGTGTAGATCAAACTTTTATTTTATACAGTTTAAATGCTGATATTAACATGAATTAAGATTAATGCTGACGAAGTATTGTTCATACTATAAAATGTAAAAGTTGGATTAACTTAAAAATTACTTCAATAGAGTTTTTCCAACTTAAATTTTCTCAGTTTAAGTGAATCATTTAAGTTGATAAATATTGCATTTTTAAAAAGATTTTTACCTTATTTTTTTCACTAAAAATTAACACCTAAAACTTAAATTTTCTCAATTTCAATGACTAATTAAAGTTAGGAAAGATTAAATTTTGTTTAAGATTTTTCAACTTTTGTTTACCTAAAGTTAGAAAATGTAAGTTGATTTTTTTAAAATGTTACCAATTTAAATATATTTTTTAAGTATATCAAACTTTCACTTAATTCTGTATTGTTCAGTGTTGTAGTTAACAAATTACTTAAACATATAAGGTGAAAAAGCGTAATTTTTAGGTGTTTCCAGTTGAAATATTTTTTAAGTTGATCCCACTTTTACGTTTAAAGTTCTTCCAACTGAAAATTTCTCACTTTAAGTGAAAAAATCAATGTGAAAAATCTTAAAAAAGAAATATTTGTCAACTTAAATTGAGAAAATTTAAGTTGAAAGAACTTTTTTGAAGTAATTGTAGTTTAGGATCATTAAACTTTTATGTTTTACAGTGCATGAAGAAACAATGAACCATACTTTGTCAGCATTTATCTTAATTCATGTTAATATCAGCATTTAAACTTTATGAAATTAAAGTGTGATAAACGTAAAAAAAAAATGTTTCAATTTTTAATTGAATTTTTTTTAGATGTTACCAATTTAAGTAATTTTTTAAGTTGATCCAACTATTCACTTTTAAAAAATGTTAGTGAATGCATTAACTAACATTAACAAATACAACCTTATTGTAAAGTGTAACCAAAAAATCTTTAAGTTAAAGCGTATTGATATCATAATCATAAAGTGGTGTTTGATCTTCCGTAGATAACAAAAATATTAATTTATCATATGATGTCATGTTCTCAGATTTAAACATTAACAGTGTGCAAACGTGTTTGAATGCATTTAAATAATGAAAAATACAGTTCATTTTATCTCAAATTAATTACAAATCTATCATCTGAAAAACACAAACAACCACACACAACATTACACTCAAACACATATATGCAGCATAACAAAACACTCCTGGCTGTGAATAAATATCAATCTAACACACACAACAAATACTGTCAAGAATAACAAGTCTACGTAAAGAGAAAAGCATTAGAGATGAGTTTAATGGGCATTCACACATGTAGATACAGACACGTACATATCAAGTGTACGAAGCTTCGCATTGACGGGTGAAGCTAGTTAAATCTAGCTAGCAGTGTATGGGTCTCTAAAACAACACTGTTGCCTAAATTATCCTCATAGAGGGGTCTTGCTTTTTTAATATAAACATGTGTTTTAGTGAGCTGACCGTGTCGTATACAGTACAACTATATGGAATACACTTCACAGAAAGAAACATCTAAACATCTATATAATACAAGCACAATATAAACATTAACATTGACTTACAAATGGAAGACAGAGATTATTATTGATCTTCTTCACTAACTAATCACTAGAGATCTATAACTAATGGAGACTCAAACATTCTAGTGAAAGAAGTCTCTGGTTTCACAGTGTGTTTGTGGAGAAGACCTGGCGTCCCACTACTTGCATGGTAAAATACATTAATGTCGCCGGACACACCGTGGGATCCAGGTTTGCATGATAGAGGTGCCATGTTTAAAACAAAATGGCTCCTTATTGATTGATTTGCTGTCTTAGCAGTGACCTGTTCTCCATTGGGAAACTAAATAACATTTAATGAAAACTAGTAACATACAGTTCCCTATAAACTACTGCTTTGCAATTATTGCAACATATTTTCTTTTCACTATTTCAAAGTACAGTATTTTCTCATGGCTTTTTTACTTTGTCTTTTTGTTTGATTCTGGAAGCACTCGGTCACGTAGACCTAAATATATATATAGAGATATTTTTTGTCTATTTCTATATCGAAAAGAAACACAGTAACACATCAACGTATATATTATATACAAATGAAACTGTCGTGTAGTGTTTTTGAAAACAAAAACAAATTGTCTTTGAAAAACATTCAAAATATAATAGAAAACAACATTACAATAACAATCGATAAGACACACAAAAATGCCCGGTTTGATTCTCTTCATTCTTCATTCCTGCACTGAACCTTCATTTAATTAAGATTAAACATACGTTTGTTAACACATATAACTATAAACAACACGTGCAAGTGAGTTTTATTTGCAGCAATATGAGTCGCACGTTTTGCATATATATGTATGAAGATGGAAATTTTGTGCTCAGTTTTCCTTTTTTTCCAGAGCATTTAAAAGTCAAACTCTATGACATCGCCAATGCATGTGCACAAAATGAATTTTGGAAATGATCTATTTTCGACTTTTTGCTTCTCGCATGACATGAATTTGGCAACAAATTAAATTATAATGAGATACTGTAAAATCGAACATAAACAAAACAAACAAACAAACAAACATGACCAAGCAAATGCACAAACAAAAACAGAACAATGCTCATGTAAATTACAACTAATGTTGTATTAATAAAGTACTTTGGTCATTAAATTGATTAATAACAAATTAAAGGTGCACTGCGTAGATTTTAGCGGCATCTAGCAGTGAGATTGAGAATTGCAACCAACGTTTCAGTCCACCGCTCACCCCTCTCCATAAAGCTACGGTATCCGCCACAGGTCAAACATTTCGTCGTCTGATACGTCTGAAGAAATGCGCTCTGTAGGGCAGTTCAGTTTAAGGCTACTGTAGAAACATGGCAGCGCAAAATGGCGACTTCCATGTAAAAGGAACGGAAGCAGAGTATGTAGATAAAAATGGCTCATTTTAAGGTAATAAAAACAAAAGTTCATTATGTAAAATCTTTATAAACCACTGATAATGTAGTTATGTATACTTTATTGCATTTCTGTCCTCCAAAAAGTTACACAGTGCACCTTTAAAATATTTGGAGAGCAATGATAATTCAATGATAATAGGTATGTGTGATATACATTTTTTACCCTATGAAAGTTACTATGTGCAGAATAACGATTGCATATATACAATATTCTTGCATTAAAAACTCTTGTATGACACTTATTCACAGTAATATTCATAGGGATAATTCGATGTTTCAGGTGAAAGCACAAGATTGAAGGATTTAGCAAACAAACACTGCAAAAAAGTATTTTTTCAAGAAAAAAAATTCTTAGTATTTTTGTTTTGTTTTTAGTAACAATATCTAAAAATTCTTAAATTAAGATGCTTTTTCTTGATGAGCAAAATTACCCAAGAAAATAAGTCTTTAGACCAAAAATATCAAATTTAAGTGATTTTGTGCATAAAACAAGCAGAAAAATCTGCCAATGCGGTAAGCAGATTTTTCTTGAATGTAGTGTTTAAGGAAAAATGTTCACTTTTTTTTTTGCTTACCCCATTTGCAGATTTCTTTTGCTTGTTTTATGCACAAAATCACTTAAATTTGATATTTTTGGTCTAAAACTAGACTTATTTTCTTGGGTCATTTTCCTCATCAAGAAAAAGCATCTTAATTTTAGAATTTTTAGATATTTTTACTGAAAACAAGACAAAAATACTAAGATTTTTTTTCTTGAAAATCATTTTTGCAGTGAAATAAGGTTAAAAAAAATTGAATGTGAACTTGATATTAATGTACATCCCAGAACGAAAAATGAAATATTCAAACTATTTACTCCCGTTTATAAACACACACACTACTGCACTGAGCTTTGACCTGGTAAGCTACTTTAAGTTTAATTTTAACATGACCCGATATCATTCGCAAACATGACTATTTAGTTTGCATGTGTTGACGTGTATCTACTGACAGTCACGGTTGTTATTGCTATGAATGTCAGTATGAGTATGAGGCCGTCCTGCCCTTCTTATCTCCTTTCCTGAGTCGTTCTGTCTCTTTCTCTGCTACAAAATGGAGGGAATGGGCGATCGGCAGCGTCGCAGGGGTCCCGGGGCTTCGTAAGGGTCAAAGGGCGTGCTGGTGATGGGGGTCAAACGCAGCGCTGACCCCGTCATTCCTGATATGTTGTTTAGGCTACGAGATTTCTCGTAGCCAGTGGCTGGCAGACATTGAGTGGTTTATAGGGTTTATAGATGAATTAGGTTGTCGTTTAATCATATTAAACGTTTATGTTAGTGAGAGACCAAAGACATTTTTAAATGCGGGTTTAACAGAATGTCATATGAGTTAATAGTTGAAAATGTAGCCAACGAAATGTGAATTATGCGAAATAAATGCGAACATGATTGCAAAACATACATATAGAATGAAAGCGAATGGGAAATAAAAAATGTGGAGAGACATATAAACAGACACACACAGAACAAAGACAGGACAGAACAGGAAAATGAGAGTTATGAAAATTGTTATACATTTGTATCTAAATATTACACAACATAAAAACACAAAGTCTCCACACATACATGTTCCCACTGGTTAAAAAACACGGCTGCTTGTTTGCTAAGAAGTTTAGTTGGTTCAGTTAACCAGTGGTACAGTAGTCGAGCAGGGCAGGTAGTTGTAAATAGACACAAATAAGAGACGCTGGTCTTCATCAGACCATAGGAGACGGTTAAGAAAACCACAGCAGCAATTTTGAGACAACCTAGAAGATTCTGATCCTAATGTTTGATATTGATAGATATTAAAGAATAACGCTGCTTTAAAACCTAGTGAGCCACCTTGCCGAATATAATTATAATTTTGAAGTGGCACAAATATCCACCATTGTGGGCATTGTAGAAATTTAGGTGATTTATATCAAGAGCACACATCGTCGTGCTGTCTTGGTAGGCGGCTTACAAGGTTTTAGAACAGAGCTAATAAGGAAGTGGCCGACATGAAGTCATTACGGAGTTAAATGTCAATGACGCCAATACATTACACTATAAGAGTGATCAGGGAAAGACCTCTGGCTGGTTTCCTTGACAACCTCCTTAAACATCCTATTACACTTCACCTGACTGTGATGTCATAGAAGCCTTCATTTGCATATTATAATTATGAACTGTGCATTGGCATTGTGTTTAAAGAGTGTTGCATCAGGATTTGGGTGTTTGTAAATCAGGCTTGTAAGATCAGACAGTCAAGTGATGTGAAGACACGAGCAGCGGCCTTCTGCCCACATATCAGATCTGTATCTCTCTTTCTCATTTACTTTATATGTGTGTTTGTCTGGGAGAGAGAGAGAAAGAGAGAGAGATGTGAACGTGGGAAAAGTTTGCTGCATGTTGACCACAGAAAACACTCTGCATTAAAAACAAGCATGAAAGAAAAGTTTGCCTTGAAAGTACTGTAGGACAATGACCTACACACACACAACACACACACACACATTCAGACCAAGAAAGTGGTGAGTCAAGTCTGTTGTAATATGCACACACACACATACACACACACACACGCACGCACGCATATAGTTTCTCAATATTTTTGCCACACATTCACAATCAAATATATGTATGCACATCCAACATAAAACACAATCACACACGAATACAAACAGTACACATATATTAAAACTTTGCCAAAAAAAAAAAAGCTGCGTTCACACCAGCCGCGGTAGAGACATCAAGCGCGAGTGATTTCAATGTTAAGTCAATCTGAAGACACGATGACGCGCGTCTGGAGGTCTCGCGCGTGAATGAGGCATTTAGCGCGGTACACGTGATTCCGCCTCATTCGTGTGTGTAGTTCACGCGAATAGCGCCAATTGAGCGTTGCCTCGGGAAACGTGCGAGTTGAAAATTTGTAACTTTTTCGGAAAAACGCACCGCGTTAACCAATCAGGAGCTTGCTCTAGTAGTTACATGATTACAAGGCGAGCAGAGTCGCAGAAACCCCTCCCATGACGCAAATTTCCGCGTGAATATCTCGATGACTAGAATTTCACATGCGGCTTTCATGCACGAATAAAGCGAGTAAACTCAAAATGTTCAAGCAGCAAACTACACGCGGTAGACACGAATTTGACGCCTCAAGCGCGGCTGTTGTGAACCCACAGTAAGACTTTTGCACAATATTAAACATCTAAACCCAGACAGCAGACAACTCTGCATCGGATCAGGGACAAAGTCAGTGGATCTGGAGCGGATCCGGAGCGCATCCGGCCCAGAGTCGTCTGATTTCTGGGAAGTCCAGTAAAGTGACTTTATACTAAACAACAATCAGTATAGAGCTGCATCTTTTCAACCACTACAGGACGGATGTTTGCATTAGAAACCTTTTAACTGTTATATTACACACTATAAGTTACTACACAATAGCTGCTGTCCTCTCAGCACTCACTCTCACTAAAGTATCGTCCAGTCTGTGTACACCACAGTAACCACACGTACATCACCTGTACCTTCATTTGCCGGTCAGTACACGCCTACAAACAAAAACAACTTTACTTTGATGATTCTTTTACCGCTCTGCCTGGTCAACAGCACAAGTGAGACAACCACACCCCCTTTTTATTACGTTTGTCTAGTAAGAGCTTTTAAACAGATTCCTCAAGAGGCAGAGCGCATTAGCAGGGGTGGAATAAGACAGGAAGAGTAAATACATTTAATGGAATTGATGGATGCTTGATAGAGGAACGATGTGGAATTCGACAGACGAAGGGAAGATTGTGTGACGGGGGTTAAAAAACTGGGTGAACATATTTCATAAAAATGTCGAAGACAATTAACATGAAATTACAACATGTCTACTTTTATTATAAATTTGTTAGGTTTATGTGCATGGTTTACTAATGCAGTGGAGTGCACCCCCCCTTTGTGTAGGGTGCATCCCTTTGCTGCCCTCCCAAAGAAAATTCATGACATAAAACAATCTTAAACTTAAAATCTGAATTAAATAAAACATTAAATGATACAATGTAGTGCTGTGTGTTGGTAGCTATATTTTTCTGAGGTTTGATTACACAGAAGTATTTAATAAAATGTCATAAAACTGGCACAATCTCGCACCCCTTAAAGCGGTCCACCTCCCAGTTTGGGAACCACCCAATCGTTATATATTCACGAAATATTTATTTATTTATTTGTGTTAATGAACACGATTTTCAGCTTTTTTGTGTCTTTGAGCACAACTGTTTTTCTATAAAAAAGTTTCTATAAATAGTTTTTCATGTCTGTAGCACGACTTTCTTTTTCATGTAATTTTATTTATTGTTTCCTCATTAATTATCTATTTTTTACCATTGTTGCTTGGGGTTGGGGTAAGAACGATTTTCTGTTACAACCCCAAGCGAAAATAGTTTAAAAATTGGAAGAAAAACATGAAGAAATCAAACCCAAACCCCAAATCTAACCTCAGGGAAAAAAACTATATTAAAATGACATGAAAAAGAAAGTCATGCTACAGACATGAAAAACTATTTATAGAAACTTTTTTATAGAAAAACATTTGTGCTCAATGACATGAAAAAAGTAGAAGATTGTCTCTATGAACATGAATAAATACATTAAATATTTTATGACGATATTTTCAAAATGCCTTAAGGTAGCACTAATGCATGTTTATACTTAATTAAAAAAAAACTTATCAAAAATAACTTTCTCCTTTAAAAATGACTTTTGTCATTATGCAATAAGGATACAACTTTTGACAAATAATATCAAAGTAATAAAATACTTTCATGAATCAATCCATCAAAACCCGATGTCCCCCAAAACGCAAAACAAAGCCACTCAACCGAAGTTAAAACCTTGCACCCCCATTTTTTTCTTACTTTTTTACTATTAAATAAATCATCAAATATAAATCATTACATAAATCAATGGAAATATTTGAAAAGCATTAAAAAGAGCTTGGATCCTCAAACTGTCTGTAAAACCTCGTAACCCCACCCCATCTAACGCAAATGAAGTCCTGTGCAAATTTTTTTGAAAAAACTCACAATTTTCTGTTACATTTCAGACATCCTAACCCCAACTCTTACCCCAAGCGAAAATAAATCCGAAGAAAAACATGTAGAAATCAATACATAAAATTACATCCTAACCCAAACCCCAAATCTAACCCCAAGCGACAGTGATTTAAAAACCGAAAATAAAAAGGAAAAAACTATACGTAAAATGACATGAAAAAGAAAGTCGTGCTAGGGACACAAAAAACTATTAATAGAAACTTTTTATAGAAAGACATTTGTTCTCAACGACCCGAAAAAAGCAGAAAATCTTGTCCATGAACATGAATAAATAAATCAAATATTTTGTGACAATATTTTCAAAATGCCCTTAGGTAGCAATAATGCACGTTTATACTTGTTTTTTTTTTACTTTTATCAAAAATAACTTTCTCCTTTAAAAATGACTTATGCAATAAGGATATGCAACTTTTTATCAATAATAAGTAATAAAATACTTTCATGAATCAATCATCAAAACCCGATGTCCAACAAAACGCAAAACAAAGCCACTCAACCAAAGTTCAAACCTTGCACCTCCATGTTTATTCATTTAAATTTTTCGTAGTTCTTTACTATTAAATAATTCATCAAATATAAATCATTACATAAATCGATGCAAATATTTCACCAATGAGAAGATTGGATTTTAAAACCTCGTAACTCCACCCCACCTATTGCAAACGAATGTAACCAGCCTTCATAAATTTCGTCACTTTGAGAAGGCGAGTACATGTTGTGTAGTATTGTGTAGTGTTCAGTGTACAATAGGACCCGACTACATATTTACTTACTATATGACAGGAATACTTCAGAGAAAGAGATTTAAAACAGAGATGATATACCTACCCACAGTCACGCATTAGAAACACTTGCGCTGCAATGGCGGCCTGGAGATATATGAGGGATGAGATGAGTGTTAGTTACACAGTGAAAAGACATGAAAGTACACACGTGCAAATATCACAACCACATTTAGATGCCCTGACGTTTTTTTATACATTGCGACCATCACAGCATCAGCGTCAGTCGTTGGTTAATGATTATGGCAAATGCATTTTTACAAACAGGAAGTGACATCACATGATATGCTGACAGACGATAATGAGTAGTTTTGTGTGTTTATGATACACTGTATGATGCTATGAAGGTCTCATGTAGCCTACACTGTGACCAATGAAATGTGATTTCACCTCGGTCTGTTCTGGCAGTTGTTGGCGTATCGACCGACGGGCTGCTAGAGTTCACATTACCCACAATTAAGCTGTATTGATCGGCGTGTGACCATCGCAACCGTGGCAAGCCGCTCACGACGCTGGAGTGTGCAGCTTTGTAACAAGAGAGCAGATCTGCAGCTCTGATACGATTCAAACTAGTCTTTAAACTTAAACAATGGCGGTTATGACACCGGTCACAATACTGTTTGGATGTTAAACAGGACGCTTTAAGTACTGACACATCCGGGGTCTCTAAATGATCAGTTATGATATTTGCAAAGGTAGAAAATGCGCAGTTGCAGAAGAAACACAGACATGCAGGTCATAAACACATGGAAGAAGCGTGTTTGGGATGATAAATGGAGTTTGATAGAGTGAGAAACTATCTATCATTTGGTATATTTACTGTATACACAACTAGGGTTTTAAAGAAGAAATATCAGTATTAACTTAATGCATTTACAGTAATAGAAGTTTACTACATTTGAAACAGCAGTAGGTCTCTCCAGTTCAACATGATCTCACAGAAAGTTGTGGTATAGTCACAAAAAATGTGATTAATTTCTTTGTGTCCATGGCACAAAAATCAGCTTTTTTCATGCTTTGAGCACAAATGTCTTTTTCATGTCACTCGCACAAATTTCTAGAAATAGTTTTTCATTTTTGTGTCATTTTATGTATTGTTTGTTTTCCTATTTTCAAATCATTGGTTGGGGTTTAAGTTGGGGTTTGGGTATGTCTAAAAATATAACAGAAAGGGATTATAACCCCCAAGCGACAAATAAATAGGAAAAAACTATGAGAAAACAAAACATAAAAATGAAAAGAAAAAGAAAGTCGTGCCAAGGACACAAAAAACTATTTAGAGAAATTTGTGCGAGTGTCACAAAAAAAAAACATTAAATAAAGTTTAGTTTCGCATGCTCATGTGAAACTTTCGCGCGAGCACGCGAAACTACACTTAAAAAAATCAGCACATGAAGGTTTCGCGTGAGCACATGAAACTAAACTTTAGATTTTTTTTACTCCAATGTCGCCTTAGGGGCTCGGTAAAATCTAACCCCATGCAATAGTGATTTAAAAACAGAAAATAAAAAGGAAAAAACTATATTTAAAATAAAAGGAAAAAGAAAGTCGTGCTAGGGACACGAAAAACTATTTATAGACACTTTTTTATAGAAAAACATTTGTGCTCTATGACATGAAAAAAAGCAGAAAATCGTGTCCATGAACACACTGTAAAAAATTTGCTGTAATTATACAGCTGGTTGCCAGTAACTTACTGTAAAAGAAAAAGACTGAAAATGTTTCATGTCCATTTAACTTTAAACAAACTGTTGTCACTAAATAACATAAATGTAAAATCTACAGTAAGTTACTGGCAGCTAGTTGCCAGTAATACCCAGAAATACTGTAATTTCTACAGAAATTTTTTACAGTGCATGAATAAATAAATCAAATATTTTGTGACGATATTTTCAAAATGCCTTGAGGTAGCACTAATGCATGTTTATACTTACATTTTTAGAAAAGTGTCATCAAAAAAATCTTTCTCCTTTAATAAGCCCCTTTGAAAAGTTTGCGCACGCGAAACTAAACTTTTAAAAAAAATTCTGCACATGAAAGTTTCACGTGAGCACATTACTCCAATGTCACCTTAGGGGCTCGGTAAAATCCAACCCCATGCGATAGTGATTTAAAAACAGGAAAAAAAGAAAAAAACTATACGTAAAATGAAATGAAAAAGAAAGTCGTGCTAGGGACACGAAAAACTATAGACACTTTTTTATAGAAAAACATTTGCGCTCTACGACATGAAAAAAGCAGAAAATCGTGTCCATGAACATGAATAAATAAATCAAATATTTTGTGACGATATTTTCAAAATGCCTTGAGGTAGCACTAATGCATGTTTATACTTACATTTTTAGAAAAGTTTCATCAAAAATAACTTTAAAACGCCCCTTTAAAAAGTTTGCGCACGCGAAACAATTTTTTTTTAAAATTCTGCATATGAAAGTTTCACGTGAGCACATAAAAATAACCTTACGATTTTTTTACTCCAATGTCACCTTAGGGGCTCGGTAGAATTATAGTTGAATTTTTAAAGCTGAATTTTGAGCCATGGACAAGAATAAATGTATCAAATTTTTGTGACTATAACACGACTTCCAGTGAGCTCAGTCTGGTCCAGTTACATATAAAAAAATATGATGACTCTCATCAAATCACTGCTTTCCAGTCCCCAATGACTTTTATTGTATGAATAAACGCAGACAGATCATTCGGTAACACTTTACAATAAGGTTTACAATTAACTAACATGAACAAACCATTAGCATTTGTTACAGTATTTATTAATCTTTGTTAATGTTAGTTAATAGAAATGAAACTGTTAATTGTTTGTTCATGCTAGTTCACGGTGGATTAACTAATGTTAACCAGATAATAAAGTATGAATAAAGTATAAGTAATGGCGGAAATTAACATGAACAAAGATTAATAAATGCTGCAAAAGTGCAGTTAACTAATGTAGTTAACTAGTGTTAACTAATGAACCTTATCGTCATGTGTTACTGATCGTTCTTTGAAATGCCATATGGGTGACAAAATGTCACATTTTTCATTTTTGAGTAAATTATTATCCTTAAAGGGACACTCCACTTTTTTTGAAAATATGGTCTTTTTCCAGCTCCCCTAGAGTTAAACATTTGATTTTTACCATTTAGGAATCCATTCAGCCGATCTCCAGGTCTTGCGGTACCACTTTTAGCATAGCTTAGCATAATTCATTGAATCTGATTAGGCCATTAGCATCGTGCTCAAAAATAACCAAAGAGTTTCAATATCTCAATAATCAATAGTTACATTGTGTATTATGCAGTGCCTGAAAATAGTCTCCTGATATTGAAAGTTACAGAGGGGACATTTTTTCGGGCACTGCAGAACATCATTGCGCCTGCTGCAGCCATGTTACATCAGCAAAGTCCTTGATTATTACGCCAGAATGATAGTATAGTTCCTAGCCATATTTGCCTAGAAAATCACAACTTTTAATTTTCGGTCGGTTTTTGTACACGATATAACTACAGAAAAGTCAAGTTTTAAATAAAAAAATCAAAACTCTTTGGTTATTTTTGAGCGCGATGCTAATGGTTGAATTAGATTCAATGAATTATGCTTAGGTATGCTAAAAGTGGTAGCGCCAGACCCGGAGATCGACTGAATGGATTTCAAAATGGTAAAAATCAAATGTTCAACTCTAGGAAAGCTGACAAAATGAGCCTATTTAAAAAAAAGTGGAATGTCCCTTTAAAACAGTTAACTTGTTATTTAATTGTACTTCTAAGCTCAAACAAAATGTACAGCACATACTTATATATCCTAAGAAACGTATGTTGTTCTTCATACAGTATGGGTAGATGTTTGCTTCCTTGTGTTGACCAGAATGATAGACAACACAACACTCAAACACAAGAGTATAAACATACAAGCAAAAAGTGGGGAGATGGAGGAAGACAAAAGAGAGAGAGACAGAACTCACGATGGCTTACAGAGATCCCAACAGAGACTTCCAGAAGTCCGATACTGAGTTTTACTGAGCAAACGGCCTCATGCAAACAGCATTAGCAGAGGGCAGGTCAGTGCGCTCATACACACCGCAGCTCTTTCTCACACACTCCTCTTAAAACATGTGAATAGCATTTAGGGATTATATTGCACAGGAAGAGATCACTTTAACGTCCAGAGCAATGTGTGTGTTTGTGTGTGATATCCAGATCTGGCAAGTGATCTCCAGAAGTATATATAGATCTTAAATTGACTCCCATTGGTAAATTGGACACAGTATTTTATTCACTCCCGTATCAGCCCGAATTAACAGAGTGATGTCCATTTCAATGAGACGGTATGGATCCGTTCCAAACTCCTGCGAGCTGCCTCTTTGTCTGCTGTCTACACAGGCAGCGAGCGTGCTGACTGAAACCAAACCTTATAAGTGACTATAAATGGGCCCATCATGGACACTAACCCTGTTAATGGTCACTTTACTGTACGCCTCCGACAAATAACACTGAAGCAGAGAAGAAAATCAACTAAAGTGGCTAAGATGACTTTAATGCAGAAAAATATGAATAAAACAAACTGGAGGGCTACGTTTTATATAGTCTACTGAAAACTTTTTATTTTATTTTACTTAACTTATAAAAGAAGCCAAGCTAATATAAAAATATGTAATAAATAAATATTAAAAATGAGGCTATTAATAGAATGTGCTTTGGCGGGCAATTCACAAACTCAGTGCAGGCACAATGTTGGAGACAACTGTTTTAGATCATTTATATTGAGATATTATTGAGTTCTCAGATGTTTTGCTTAGGAGAAATAAAAAAGATTATGATTTTTAAAGGTTTTTTGTTTTGCTTATGCAGTATAGTTTAATGCAGACTTGCCCAAACTAGGGTGCCCAAACTAGTTGCCCTGCAATGACCTTTAATTTGGCCCGGAAAAAGATAAACGTTATTGATGCAGATGTTCATATTTCTAATTTAACATTTTCTAAAATGTTTTTTTTATGTGTACATTACAAAAATGTAAATTGAAATTAAATGCAAGGAAATAAAATAAATATTTTTTTAATGTACATGCATACTTAAAGGTGTATAGCATGCATCACAAAACTAAACAAACTCGGGTACTATAGGCTAATATTGAAGAGGTCGAAGGCATTGGCACACAGACAAAAGGAAATTAAAAAATTATTGGCAAAATGATTTCTTTTTTTACAGCAGTTACCATTAAAAGTAAAACTACATTAGTTATGCATAAACAGAGTAATGTTTGCTTATTTATTTTTTAAATATTAGAAAATTATAGTGCGATTAATCACGATTAATTACATACAAAATAAAAGTGAGTTTTTGCATAAAATATGTGTGTTTACTGTGTGTAATTATTATGTATATTTAACACACACACATACATGTATACATTTCAGATTTTTTTATATATCCATTTTTTAAATGTATATATTAGGCCTATATAGAATATATAAAAATCTAAATAAATATATATACACATATAATTTTTTTTAAATACATACATGAATGTGTGTGTGTTATATATACATAATAATTACACACACTCATATATTATGCAAAAACTCACTTTTATTTTGTATGCGATTAATCGTGATTAATCTCTGCCCAGCAATAGAAAATTATACATTTAGGAGAATCAGGGCAACTTTAATTTTAATGCAACACAGCAACATTTACTTTTGGCCCATGGCCCTCAGTCAGGTTTGATTTTTGGCCCTTGGTAGGATTATTATTATTTTTAATACAATTGCAATGCACAATACTGACATAAATAGGAAACTCTTTAACATAACTTGTTCTTTTCTTTTTGAAAATACTCAACTCATTTTAGTTGACTAACTGCAACTAGAGAATTGAGTTCCCAGCATGCTTTGATCTCATGACAAATGAAGACAGTAAATGTTAAATTAAGTACTAAACGGTGAGTTTTTAAGCAAGATGAAAGTAACGGGGACATGTTATTTTTTGTTATTCTGTAATGTTGAAATTCAGACGTTTTTGGGGGGTTAGGGGCAAAGTGTGAGTGTTTCACTTATAGGGGCCATTTTGGCATGTATGCAGCTTTATTCAATGAGTAAATCATGTGCAAATACTCATTAAACAATAAATGTATAAACTCACTGGTGCTTCCTGTCAGCACCATTCATTATGGTAAAAATAAATAAACATTTAATATTTAATAAATAAATAAATTGTTTTATTTGTGCAACAAAAGCAAGTAAAGTTAGTTGGCTCAACACAAATAAATTTAAACAAAATAAGTTGATAATAAATCAAATTCAATTGTGTGGGAATAAAGTATGTGTCATAATTTTATTAAGTTAAACCAACAAGTAATTTTTTTGAGTGTATATAATTCAGTGGTAGAGCATTGCATTAGCATTTCAAAAGGTCATGGGTTTGATCCCAGGAAACACACATACGTGTAATGCACTGTAAGTCACTTTAGATAAAAGCTTCGCCAAATGCATAAAAAAACTTAATAATGCACTGCAAGTCACTTTGGATGATAGCGTTTGCCAAAGTGTAAATGTAAATATATTCCAAGTATGGAGCTGTAAAACTAATGTTAATAGTATAGATAAAAATAATTTGGATTAGGGGTAAATTATCTATTGAGAAATTTTAAATGATATATTATTGACTTTTAAATGCAGACTTGGCAAATCTGAGCTCTCTCTTTAATGTTAAGCGTCGCCGTCCCGAAATACGGGACACCCAAGTTTGCATTAATATTGTTGATGTAAATTTTATTCTATCACTACAAACTATATATCGTTGAAAAGGTCTAGGCCTCCAGAATAGACATTTCAACAGTGTTTTATAAAATAAATGATGTAGGGAGAGTAATTGATTCATTTATAAAGAGAGTGTGCCTGAAAACATTTATTTTCTGCTAAATGTCACTGTCCCACCAGCAGGACGCCTACATTTGCTTCAATGTTTGCATATGAATTCTTATCTAATCATGACAAACTGTATATTGTTTGAAAGCTCCAAGAGTGTAGATTTAACTCAATAGGGTGGGGTGACGCTTAAAAGGTTAATCTCACTGAAATAATGTTAAAGAAATTATTTTTCTTTCTTATGAGTGACTATGTCGACTTTTATTGAAGTTTATTTAAAGGCGGAGTCCACGATGTTTGAAAAACGCTTTGGAAAAGGAGACGGGCCGAATACCAAAACACACTCATAGCCAATCAGCAGTAAGGAGCGTGTCTACTAACCGACATCCTTGCCGGGTTGCATATGTGTGGGGCGGGTCTATCAACAGAAGGTCCAGATTCTATTGGGGTAGGGGGGTGTTTGTTTAGGTGATTTCAAATATCAACATTGGCTTTCAAACATCGTGGACTCCGCCTTTAACTATTTTTAGGAGAAGCATGGTCAATGAGGTCAATATAGCTGTCCCTCACCTCCGTCCCATGAGATTTATTCCTCTCCCTACAGTATAATAAATCTTATAATGCTCAATAACATGAACATCTTGGACTGTAATCGGTAATTGTGCTTGTCGCAATGCATTCTGGGATTGTGTTCAAATAAGATATATTTGATGCTACTTGTGCATTGGGCAAGCATGACTGGTTTTGCAGCCTACTGTTCATAACAACCTTTACATCAGCAAAACATCTACGATGCCTAAAAATGCTGTTTATGCTGGAAGCTCGCTGGGTTTTGGAACAGAGCCTGCCGGGCAGTTTGTCTAGACAAGAGTTCACAAGCCGTCTGTTTTACACAAAACAACAAAACTCACACACAACCGAACATTCACAAAATGTCTTGATGAGTCAGCAGATCATCAGTACTGTAAGTGTGCTCTGGATTTTATAGTGATATTTCGGCACTTCCTCTCAGGAGACGATGCTATGCTCAAGCCCAGGGTTGTGTTACCGCAGTTCGTTCTTACCTTCTCAACGTCAGTCTGTCTGTGAGTCTGTCCAAATATCCCAGTGTCTGTCTGTCAACCAGTCAGTCACACGTCAGAATGTTACACAACACACACACACACACTTCAAAACAGAAGCTAACACACACAGTCGTACAGTACACACATAGGAGTTTCTGGGCTACGCTAGGAACTAAAGCAGGTTGAGGTCGTATGAGCAGATTCTCATAGCCGTGCCGCACAACAACACTCTGTGTGTCTCTGTGTCGCGTCTTTGACTTTTGCCCTTTTACCTTTATTTTTTCTTTTAATATGACAAATGCGTGGCGTTGGTCGCGTGGCACAGAACTGAGAACTTCTGCTCAATTGAATTCACCTTGACCTCAATCGACCCCTGACCCTTAACCCCAGTTGGATGATTCACAGTAACGCAACACAATGGACACCTTAACAACTTGCATAACATTCAGCGAGTGTTGCTTTGATGTGCACGTGTGCCCGTCCTGTATCGCGCCAGGGTTAAAGGTCACCGGTAGAGTGAGGAAAACACATTGAAAACACGATAAGCGACGTCACCACGAACACACGCGCGCACACATACAGCGAGGAGGACGGGGTAGACAGTAAAACAGTGAGAGAATATATGAAGAAGCCAACATACAAACGCGGGATATGACACAACCTGAAGAGAAAGACAATACAGAACTTGTGAGATCCCACTGAACACGCACACGCACACACACTGCAGCAGGTTCACTTCCATTTGTAAATGCAGCGGATCTCAAAGGACAGTCAAATATCTTTGTTACACAAGTACAGTGTCTGACTTTGTCCCACATACATCTTCTTGTTATTACAGTATGAGGTTAGTGTAACAGATCTGAATAAGTCTGAGGTAAGATTGGATTTTCATTCTCATCTGATCAACATAAGATTTTCATAGTAATAAAAGAGACGACGTGTATACGTCCTGTTGTCAATGCAACACGCTCGCTTGAGAGGGAAAATCCAGGTCATTTTATCTGTTATAATATTTTTTATATTTTTGCATTTATTTGATATACAGTAATTAAGGAGACGACAGTAAAGTACATGGTGGGAAGTGGGGTATGGGATCAGCAAAAAACCTCTTGCCAGAATTCAAACTCGGATCACCGGAAGTGCATCTGCACCAAATGTCGGAGCACTGTCCATTCTACCATCGTGTCCATCAATATTTATCTTATTGTATTATTATTAGGGATGCACCTATAATTATATCAGCAGATAAAAGCAATTTCGGTTTGACAATTTTGGCATTGCACTTCTATGTTTCCACGACATGATAATTTGAAACAAGAAGATAAAACAAAAAGTATCGGTAGATGTCATTCTAGTTAGTAATTGAACATCGGTATCGGCACAGAAATATTGTATTGTGCATCCCCAACTAGACGCATTTCCATTACCTGTCAAATGCGTAAATTAAAATAGTACATTGAAAATGTGCCCAATAGTACGGAGCCCCTAAGGGGACATGGAGCAAAAATTAAATAAAGTTTAGTTTCGCGTGCGCATGCGAAAGTTTCACAAAATTGGAGCAAAAATTTAAATAATGATTAGTTTCGCCGTGCGCATGCGAAAGTTTCACAAAATTGGAGCAAAAATTAAATAAAGTTTAGTTTCGCGTGCACATGTGAATCTAAACTTTATTTAATTTTTGTTCCAATTTTGAGAAACTTTCGCTTTTACGTGCGCATGCGATAGTTTCACATGCGCACACAAAAGTTTCACGTGAGCACACAAAACTAAACTTTATTTAATTTTTGCTCCAATTTTGTAAAAAAAATTTTGTTAAAAAAAGTTCTGCACATGAAGGTTTCGCGTGAGCACATGAAACTTAGCTTTAGATTTTTTTTACTCCAATGTCACCTTAGGGGCTCGGTACAATAGAAAGCATATATTTTGCAAAAAACAGTTCATCACAAAAAAGTTTATTTGCTTGAGTTGTTTTTCCATCAATTCGAAGAAGGAATATACTGTAAAACATTTTACAAGTCACCTGACGTGTGTGCGTGATCACATGATCATTATGTAAATATGCTGAGGTATGTTTGGTTGGAGGAAAGACAGAAGAGGTGTGTTTGACTTATAGAACCAACAAGCGCATGACATCAACATACCACAAGAGCCATTGGAGATTAGACTATTTTGTATGTTTTTACATTGTTCTTGCAGTATTTTCATGTCATCTGCTTATCGGTCTGCGCTGCCATATGAAGTCAATCAAACCTGTTTAATGGAAACTGCAACATTTCGCAAATGTTCACAAAACATTTAGGGCCAGATTTACTAAACTGGGCGAATTAGCGTGAGAGTGCAATTCCAAAAAAGTGCAGATGGGAGTGGTAATATCTGCGGGTTATTTACTAAAAAAAGTAAAAGCGCAAATTAAATAACATAGGCGCAACAGCTGATTTCCATAATAACCAACGTAATCTACTAAGAACAGCGCAAATTAGTTAATTTTCGCAAACAAGCAGAGCTCATGAGGTGCAGGTGATTTACTAACACCTGATGCGCTTGAGCTCAACACCACAGACATCCCAGCTAACAAAGCCATACGACACGGAAAAGAACTGGAGGACAAAAAGATGAAGGTTTTGAAACGTCTGGTATTGTGTAACGACTTTGTGACTCCTGTTTAATTTACTTTAGCAAATCAAAAATAGCATGGCTTGCCAAACAACATTTTTGAATAATATGTTCCTCTGCATTCCAAATAAACTGTTAGATGTTTAAACAATCTTTTGCCTTGTATCACGCGCTCTCTGATCTATGTAATGACGATTTTTTAGCAACAATTGCAGTCATTTCAAGCTCAAAATGATTTAAGACATGCTTTTTTGGCATTAAATAGTGGCGCAAATGCCAGTTATAACACGCGCAATTGCGTGAATCATTTAAATAATCTCCTCCCATAAATTTTGTGTCTAAAAGGGAAACTCCTAGAAATGCATATGCAATAAGGTCAGTCGCAAAAATAACTAGACGACATCTTTTCAGCGTTAATGATACACTGCACGTCTTTACAAAATCCTGACAGTCGTTATTTAACACCAAAATGATGTTTTGCGCTGCCGCAAGCTGTTAGTAAGTTTTTTATTAACGTTAAGAAAATAATGCAAACGTTTTACACAAATCTTTAAAGGAAACCAGGCTATTGTTATATATTTTTCCTATTTTTATTATTGTATATTATCTATATTTATTGGCTGTTTGTTCAACCATGTGTTTTGCACAGCTGCTTTGCAACAATGCAAAATGTGAAATGTGTTGTGTAGTAGAAATAAACTTGAATTAAATATATATAACATTTTAACATTCTGTAACACAGAATTTTCTCTACAAAGGTTTCACATTGATTAAAAACTTTTTTAATTTATTCAGTTAAATTAGACACATAATAAACGTGTCACGCTTTTGACCTCTATTACATTGTCCTCCACACCACACAGTGTCTGCCAAATGTACGTCTGGGGTTTTGGATATTTTTTTGCAATCTTATTTAGTTTTTTGCTGAGTATATAGCAAATGCTTGGTTAAAGTGGATGATAAATGTTGCCCAATAAACAGACATATCTGTCACTGACTGTCAGGAGTGGGACAGTCAGCAGTTTGACAAATAAACAAATCTGTTTGAATTTGCAAAAACTGAACAAAATTGTCTGTCAGAGAGTGCATGAAATCCAACCTTAACTCATATTCAGTGACATCATAAAACATTTGATTCATTTTCCTTTAACGGACGAAATTAATGACACTTGTTAGGATAACAACACAACATCAAGACACTTATCAACAATGACACACACATGCAGATTTGTGTGTAGATGTGTTTGTATTTGTATGAGATGATTGTGTTTTGGGTCATTTCAGTGTTTTATGGTGCGCCGGAGAGATTTGTGTGGCCTTTGATGGTGACAGAACCAGGTCACAAAACATTTTGAGGAAGGTTATATGTAGCAAAAGATTTGTATTGTTGAAGTAATGAAATAACAACCGAAGATAAAAAGAAATAAGAATGAATGCAAGTGGGGGGGTCAGATTTAAGGGATAATTCACCCCCCCCCCCAAAAAAAAAGAAAATTACACCATGATTTACTCACCCTTAAAGAATTAGTACATTTTCTTAAAAAATCCAGATAATTTACTCACCACCATGTCATCCAAAATGTTGATGTCTTTCTTTGTTCAGTCGAGAAGAAATTATGAATTTTTAAGGAAAACATTTCAGGATTTTTCTGATTTTAATGGACTTTAATGGACCCCAACACTTAACAGTTTTAATGCAGTTTAAAATTGCAGTTTCAAAGGACTCTAAAGGATCCCAAACGAGGCATAAGGGTCTTATCTAGCGAAAAGATTTTCCTTTTTGGCAAGAAAAATAAAAAATATGCACTTTTAAACCACAACTTCTCGTCTTCCTCCGGTTGTGTGACGCAACAGCACGACCTCACGTAATACGTCATCACGTCAAGAGGTCACGGATGAGGTATGCGAAACTCCGCCCCAGTGTTTACAAGTGTGGAGAAAGAGGACCGTTCCGACGTTGTTGTATGTCGAATGATACTAATTAATGTCTTTGTGTGAGTTTATTGTTTAAAATGATCCGCAAATGTGTGTTTCATATATGTAACACGTGACCTTTCCACGTCATTACGCAATTAAGTGAGGTCGCGCTGGTGCATCACGCAACCAGAGGAAGATGAGAAGTTGTGGTTTAAAAGTGCATATTTTTTATTTTTCTTGTCAAAAATGACAATTGTTTCACTAGATAAGACCCTTATGCCTCATTTGGGATCGTTTAGAGTCCTTTGAAACTGCAATTTTAAACTGCATTAAAACTGTTAAATGTTGGGGTCCATTAAAGTGCATTAAAATGAGAAAAATCCTGGAATGTTTTACTCAAAAATCAAAATTTGTTCTCGACTGAACAAAAAAAGACATTAACATTTTGGATGAAATGGTGGTGAGTAAATGATCTGGATTTTTTTTTAAGAAAATTGACTAATCCTTTAACCCATGCTCGATGATAGCTTATATGATTATCTTTTTCAGACAAACACAATCAGAGTTAATGTCAGAGGACTTTGATATTAGACAAAAAGATATTACGTTGTTTTTTTGTCTTTGTGTTTGTCACAATGCCACTACATCTCGTACGCTATGTTCTACTGTACGTAATACAATTTACTACCACTAAAAAGCTTGGAACAGCCAGGACATTTTGTAATATAACTTTGTGTTTGTCTGAAAAAAAATCATATACATCAAGATCGGTCGAGGGTGAGTAAATTTTATTTTGGGGTGAACCGTCCCTTTAAGAGGTTAGTTAATGTGATGAAAAACAGGACTGCAAGGAGGCATTCGAGATCAATTAAATATTATTATTACAAAATAAAAAAGATTCAAACTAAAGAAATGCAAAATTCACAAATAGATGTAGTAAAATAACAAAAAATAGAGTCAATAGTGTTGAATTTTTTTGTGCGTTTTTAAACGTTTTCACACTTGAATGAACCAAACTCAAGACACATTAAGTAAACCAAAAAGTGAAATTCTCTCAAGCTAATTTTAATACTAATCTGGTTTCAGTATAACTTTTATTAATATATATTTGTGAACAGAACAAATGTGAACAGAAGAAAATCGAATTTTGCTTTTAAAAAGACACAGCTCAGACGTCTAGGCTAAAGCAGGGCAAAATTTGAGCTATCAATGAAAATAAAATCAAAGCCTAAACAATGCACTTTACCTTTACAGTTCATGATCTATAAAGAAGGGAGTCTATCCAGTTGGTGCATTTACATTTTTACTACATTTAAATGTTTTGTTTTTAGACCCAAGTGTGAAAAGAGTCTTGCGAAAAAACAGAAGTCTGACATGTGTTTGGTGATATTATTGACCAATGGCCTGAGATTATGAGGGAGATATTGAATTGTGTAAATGCGTGTCAGTATGTGTAAGTGCCATATAAAAGCGCGCGAATGTACCTTTCCTCACATTCCCATCAGCGGGTCGAAAATCTCGTGTGTTGAGGAGGAAACAGGCTCGGTCCTGCTGATACCGTTCTCTCGTTCGGCCCATCGGGCTGCGCTCTTCTGGACTTAGTACCTGATCGATCGTCGGACAGTCTTCGTTCGCTAAAGCGGCGCTGGCAGCGTCACCATTCTGCTTTGAGTCTAAAGAAAAAAAGGATATAAAATGTTCAAGGTGTTTCCTTATGGATTGTTTTGCGTGTATGGTGCGAACGTACAGGTATATCTTACCTCTGTTAATCTCTATGATTTCCTCCTGAGCAAGAGGGCATCCTATGTCTCCAGTAAGTCCACCTAATCCACCCAGCACATTACCCAGGATCCTCTGTGGCGAGGCCGTGGCCATGGCGAGGGCATCCGGCTTACAGTAATTGGGCGAGCCGGGTTGGGGTGCTCGCGGGATGTGTTTATTCTTCTTTTTGGGCAACTTCTGCTTGGCCATGGCCAGTGAATAATACATGCCAAAGTTATTCACAATCACGGGCACGGGCATGGCAATAGTCAGCACACCCGCGAGGGCACACAGCGCCCCCACCAGCATCCCTGACCACGTCTCAGGGTACATATCTCCATAGCCCAGCGTAGTCATGGTCACCACAGCCCACCAGAAACCAATTGGGATGTTTTTAAAGTTGGTGTGCGCGCTAGCCGTGGGGTCGTCCGGACTCGCTCCTATCCTCTCGGCGTAGTAGATCATGGTGGCAAAGATGAGAACTCCGAGGGCGAGGAAGATGATTAGAAGGAGGAACTCGTTGGTGCTGGCGCGGAGCGTGTGTCCGAGAACGCGCAGGCCCACGAAGTGACGGGTCAACTTGAAGATACGCAGAATTCGGACGAATCGCACCACCCGAAGGAAGCCCAGCACGTCTTTCGCCGCTTTGGAGGAGAGGCCGCTCAGGCCGACCTCAAGGTAGAAGGGCAAGATGGCCACGAAGTCGATGATGTTCAAAGCGTTTTTGAAGAACTCTGCCTTGTCGGGACAGAAGACGACACGCGTGAAAACCTCGATGGTGAACCAGATCACGCACACGCCCTCCACGTACGTCAACCAACTGTCCGTCACCACTTCGTACACGATCTCCTCTTTCGTGACGTTCCCCTCTGTAACGTTCTCAGTTCTGTTGTAGATGGTGTTGAAGGCTTCGTGCGTCTCCATGCAAAACGTGGAAATGGAGATAAGGATGAAGAGTAGGGATCCAAACGCCACATACTGAGGAATGAGAAGGAGAAAGAGAGTTAGGCAGAGAAAACAAACATCCATCATTCCAGTAAGTAGTCGTTTAGCAGATGCTTTTATCCAAAGCAACTTGCAGTGGGCTTATTACCGGGACAACCGCCCCGAAGTAACTTGATGTTAAGTGCTTGCTCAAGGACACAATGCTAATAACTCATGACTCCCTTCTGATGGGGTCCGAACGGGGAACGTGAACGCTTCTGCCAAACCATCTTCATATTTTTACTCAGAATGTTTGTAATCAAGTTTTAGAGGACTATTGACTTTCATAGTAGAAAAATATTACTAAAACATCATTAATTGTCTTTCATTTAGATATTTAGACATTGATTACTTATAAGATCGGTTTTCATGGCCATGGTGACAATACATAGTTTCAAATATCCATGACACAACATGGACTCCAATGATGTAGTCGTCCGATGTTATGCATTGGTAAAACAATACCCTTTCTATAAATGGAGACATAGCTATATACTGTAATGCCAGGAAACAGACCTTTTAACCGCTGCAATTTGGTTAAAAAATGATCTAACATATTCCCAGACCGTTCACAGAGCTATGTGTCCTCTACAAGATCATAGGAACGTTGTCCCCTACAGATAAAAGCGGATGATGTCTCCAGATGGCTATTTAGGTTAGTCTGTTTTTGTTGAAGTACCCATGTGTAGTTTTGACCTCTATAACAGTACACACAAATGGCCTCAAGGTAGTTTGAACACTGACGTGTATGACCTGAACGTGTTTCAATGAGATGACCTGATCGTTCACTTTAAAGACGTTAAGCCTAACCACACGCATCGATCATTTCACATTTGTCTTGAGTTTTATTGATTTTTTAAGTTGACCTACACTGATTAAGACATGATGTACAAGTTTCTGGATGAGGGTTAAAGGGATGGAATGTCAGGACAGGATGTTTTTATGTAACAATTCCCATTTTTGTCACTACTAATATGAGGAGGATATTGAGAAGGGTCAGAAAACCTCAGGGAATATTAGGGGAAAACATGTATTGGACACAAGGGGCTAAAATTGCAAGCATAACAACTTGGTAACAGGATGGTGTCTCCTAATTGGAAGACCGCAGGTTTAATAAAATGTCAAATCATCATATTTTATAAAATTTTTGTTGTATTCGAACAATTTCCTATTTAAGGTTTTGATTTGATTTATGTGAAGTCCTCATGATATTCTAAACAGCTGACAAATGAAAAACGTATCATCATCTTATGCTCCCCAGACACTTTCACACAGTCTTTCCTCTCTATTTGGTCCATTCAAAACTGTGCCAGAACCTAAACTAGGTCTTGATGTACAAACATTCAAACACACACAGTCTTTTCATTCAGTAAAGTAACAGAAAAAAAGCCTAGTTAGTCTTATACCTTACACTAGAGGTCTTCTCAGGTTTAAAGAAATGTGCCTGACCCGAATCAATTTCTACCCTGAACCCAACATGCATACATTTTTATTTTTTTAAAAAGACCTGACCCAAGACAATCCTAAGAAAATAGACTTGTGTCCAACCCGACCCAGTGGTAATTTTTTAACCTGACTGGACCTGAATGTAAACGGTGTGTTCAGTCAGCGGCTCTGCACGCACCAGTCAGACAGAAAGAAACACGATGGTCTCGCAACCAATTTGACCTGCTGCTCCATTTATTTTCATTTGTTATCTGACGACGACACCAAGGTAACCGCTAAGTGTGCATTCAAAATTGATTGACAGGTCTGGTTCGACAAAAATTAACAAACCGCTGAACACACGATGTCACAAGTGCAAGGACTCAAGGCACACACGGTGGTGTTTGTGGGTTCTGTTTGGCAAAAACACATTCATTTTAAATTACCCGACACCCGAAGCCACTTACATTATACCCGACCCGTGTCCGAGGCACACATGAAACTTTTAGACCCAAACCCTCTCAAGTCGGACCTCAAGTTTTCATAAGTGGACCCTTGAAGACTTCTACCTTACAAACCCTCTCACCTCTTACAGTTTAATTTACACAACAGTCAAATGTCAAATAAACAAACAAACAAAAAAACGGACCTAAAAGCTGTGCTCCAAACTCATTATAGTGAGCAACCCCATGCAAGCCTGCAAACATTTTTGGATTTTTAAGCAGATTTTTGTACTAAAATATCCAAAAACCACTTGCAGTGTGATTTTTTAATGCGGTTGTGTACTGACATTATCCCAAAAGTTCCCAAGGATTTTAAATCCATAGAAATTCCAATTTAACTAATGAATCCTCCTATAGACAAGTTTCCCGGCCAAGCACTTCCGGTTAGCGAGTTTGTTTTCGCCACGAGTTGTTGCAACCGCGAACGGCACAATATGTCACGGAGCCGTGTCGGCGTGTAACACCATCCATAGTTTACTTTTTCTGCACGCTAACCAAAGACAGTAAAAGACGCTAACCGGAAGTTGTTGGCAGAGTGAAAGGCTAATGCCGGCCTGCATATTTCACCTGGGAAACTTGTCTACACTGAAAAAAATGAATCATTGAATTTAATCAACCTTTCCAAGGCAAGTGGTTGCAATCAATCCACTTAAGCTACATTTAAACAAAAAAGATTAGTAATGTAAAATAAAATATAAAACTTTTGTTTAAATGTAGCTTAAATAAATTGATTGCAACCACTTACCTTAAAAAAATTGATTAAATTATAAGTGATGTAATATCCGTGCTATCCTCAGTTTCCACTTGTAAACTTGTAGCAACATATTTGGACAAATGTGGAAGTGGTAGATATACAGCATCTAGCACACCACCAGTGTTGGGCAAGTTACTGAAAATTAGTAATTAGTTACAGTTACTAGTTACTTCTTTTAAAAGTAACTGAATTACTCTACCAGTTACTGTATATCAAAAGTAATTAGTTACTAAGAAAAGTAGCTTTTAAGTTACTTTTATGTCTGCTTTTTAAATGTAAATATGAACAGTACTGAACAGTCAAACAATAAAATGATATGGATGGGCTACTTTACACATAAGACTCTAATATATCACATACTGTAGGAGCCTATTTTGCTTTAGATTCAACCTTTGAATATTTTTGTTAGAAGTTATCTTAATATGTAAGCTTTTAGCTTTTAGACCATTTAGACAAATATTCTGTGTGTTTACAAAAATATATAATGTGTTAAAATTGTGTAGTGTCTCTTTAAAAATTTGGAGACAATTGTGTCAACATGTCATATTTTCTAAAATAAATTATCATTTTTCTGATTCCATATTTATTTTAATAAGTTAGAAACATCTCCGCTGTGTCCTGCTGACAGGCGCGGTGCGCGTGCAGCAGGTGACACAAATTATGGGTCCTCCGAAGGTTAGACCGTCTCATTTCAGTTCTCTTCGCGAACTTCTGAGCGCCTTGAAAGACCGAGTGCTCACCTTTTATCGCATGCTTAGTAGGGTACAGCCCTTGAATTGGAACACAGCTTGTGAAGCTTGCGGCAGGGACTGTGCTCTTTGGTCGTATATTGTTTCTATACTTTTTATGTTTGATTAAAATGATAAACAAGATTAAAGGAAGATATTTAATCAGAAAATGGAGTAGGCTACGTGGATTGTTTTGTCGGACGGACACAGAGCGAGTGGATTGTTTTTTTCGGATACGGAGAGACTGAAACTAAAACTAAAAGCGAACTCACACTATGGAGTTTTAACACGGGCGTACAGCGCAGTGTGAATATTTTAGTGGAAACAACAATCGCGGATCGTTCTCTTCCATGAAGCCGATGTAAACATCAAATATATGAACATTTCTCAGATTTATTACTTTTGTGGACTACTAATGCAAGTTGATGTCTACTGGTATTGCTTGGCGAAGATAATTTACAAACATGAGAACGGATGGATTATGACTTGCGCACAATTTTTAAATAAAGGTATGTTGTCCCATTTAGATTTTTCACTTTCATTCTGTATGCACTGTCAGCTATGATGAAGTGTAATGATTCATTGCGCCGCCAACCACGGTCCTGCGACGTCAGATATGTCTCGTCTATTTTTTACAAAATAGAGTAACGCGAGTAACGAACTCATTTAAATTTCACTAATTGTAATTGCGTTACTTGATTTAAAAAAATACTTCGTTACATGCTCGTTACTGCTAGAAGTAGTAGAGTTACAGTAACCATCACTGCACACCGTTGTGTTAATCAGTCATGAATCACGATTATCCATAGGCAAGTACAGAAAATCCAAAAACTAAATACTGACTTCATTACCTCATTCATGACCATAATTTGTGATTTCCATACAGTTAGACATAGTGAAGACGACGTCTTCTATCGTTCCATCATTAAGCTTCGGTTTTGTTATTGTTTTTTAAATAGGACCTCTAGTGGCGGAAACTTACATATTGTGACTTTAAACAAAAAAAAATGTTTTTGCCAATTTGTGAGCTTTTCAGTTTTTTAATGTATTCACAAGCTGATTTTTGGCATGTCTCTAAGGACCTGTAAAATTAAAAACCTAAAAATGTGCTCAGTGACATAACACACCAAAAATAGTAATATAATAAGTAAAAACTTATATAAAGGAAAGGGAAAAATACAACATCAAACCTACCGAAGAATGCATTTAGTGTTTAATGAGATCACATGTAACCTCATGTGTGTGAAATGTTACGGTCAGTGTGAACACCGGGTTAAAAGCTCCTCTTCACTACAGCCTGAAGATCTGCTTGCTCCATTTATCCCTCCATCTAAGACCGTTGTTTTACAGGCCATAGATTTTACATTAAACCTTTACACGCACATGTTTTCTTTTTGTGGGTTGAATTCCCAGACAACACAAAATGTATACCTTGATGCACTTGGATAAAAGCGTCTGCCAAAAAATCTCCCATTAGTCTCATATATCACAAAAGTTTTTACGCTAACATGAGGCAATTTAAAAAAGAAACATGGTGCAAAACTAGTAAAAGTCACATGATCATTTTTTAAAGAAATTGCATACTACATCCTCCCAAGAACACCTCATATGTGGCCCTTAATGCTTTACTGCTTCCTTGCCATTAATGCTTGGATAACACACCTGCGTCTCCTATGATTTAAAGGTGCAGTGAGTAATTTTTAGAAGGATCTCTTGACAGCAATACAAAATAATATACAAAACTATATTATCAGGGGTGTATTGACGGTTTCAGTAGTAACAACATAAACACGCGGCTTTCGTGGTCATCGCGTAACTTCCGGTAAACTCTGCAAGGAATAAATAACAACAAAGTCCTTTTAAAGTAGTTTATTTATATAACAAGCACAATAAACAACACTTAGGAACCCAAAACATTTGTTATTTTCGACGAGGTATTTATTTAAGAGTTCAGTTTCAGCAACTAAACAAACAGAAACCGGAAGTAAAGTTCGGACCAGACTCTTATCGCATCACCGCATGTGCGCCCGATGAAACAGTCTATAAAGACTTTTCATAATGAACGGTTATGTTTTTATTACCTTAGAATAAGTTTCTATCTACATACATCGAGGGTCCACTTACATGGAAGTCGCCGTTTTTAACAGACCTTTTTTTTACTAAGTTGTCTCCGATCATAGATATGTACACTAGATGTTGTCTTGGCTATGGCAGTTAATTGGACCGAATGCGTCAAATAGAGTCGCCATCTTGAAACAGGGGAACCCCGCATCAGCGTCATTGTAGGCAATGGTGTAACGGAAATAAAATCACCATAAATCGTCATAAATGCGATTTTCTAGGTTTTCTTTTGGTTCGTTTCAACAGTCAGATGTATTTAACATTGAGACCATAAAAAAATTAAAGTTTTGATATTATGAAAATCTACTTTTTCTAACTCTAATGTATATTGCTAGTAGCCCTAACATTCATTTGCAGCACAAAAGTCCGGCATTGTCCATGAATTTGAAGTACAGGCGGAGATAGCAGCATTACCTAGCTACTTCCTATGACAAGACCCCTGTTCCAAGATGGTGGAGGTTTTGAAGCATACTTAGAACCCCAAGGCGACATCTAGTGTATATATCTATGGTCTCCGATGATGACACGTTTTTCTGGTGGCGGCTACCGTAGCTTCTCTATGCATTTCAAAAGCGAGGGGTGAGTAGTGGACTGAGCCGTTGGGTGCAATTTGCAACCTCACCACTACATGGCACTAAAATTTACACACTGCACGTTTAAAATCGTGACTAATGCAGTGACTGCGATATACATAAGCCTACCAAGGACCAACATCAGTCGCCATCATTTTGGAATGACTTGTCACAGGAGGAAAAAATTATGTTTTAGTCGCATAACTTTATATAATGAAAAAGACGTAATTTCGCAATAACGGTTACACTGTAAAAAATCCATAGAAATTGCAGCTGGGTTGCCGGTAACTTACCGTAGATTTAAATTTATGTTGTTTACTGGCAAGAGTTTGTTCAAAGTTAAATGAACATTAAACATTTACAAATGTTGTAAAAAGTAAAACTAAAAAAACAGCATCAAGCAAAACATTCTGGAAAACAAAATCTGAAGCAAAAAACAGAAAAAGGTTGATGATGATTTCTGGTTCCCAAAATGCTTTGCATGAGGCTGTTATTGTATAGTTTTATACTGTAAAGATAAAGACTTGTTAATATTTAACATTTATTTAACTTTGAACAAACTCTTAAATTACCGGCAACCCAGCTGCAATAACATTGTAATTTCTACGGATTTTTTTTACAGTGTACTTAATCGACTTTAAGAAAATATTGCAAAACTTTTGCACAAATCTGTACCAACTACTATGTTCTTACATTTATAATTTTAAGATTTTAAAGAGATCTCCTCACTAGAAAGTCCTCACAGAACTATTTCCGCATATTTTGCATTTTCATTATTTATACAGTTGTATGCCGTTTTTCTTTAAGCAATCAGGAGAACATAGACAACAGTGATCACAGGTGAACATAAATGACTCAATTATGTAAAATACCTGCTTCATGCCATAAGCCCCCCCCTCCTCTTTCTCAGTCTCTCTCTCTCTCAGTATCTCTCTGTCTCAGTCTCTGTCTGTCTCTCTCAACCTGACCTAGTTACAGACTGCTGCAGTAGCCAGCTTTCTCAGGCTCTCTCTCTTTTTCTCTCAAGGCTCCATACTGGCTAAACTAGGAAAGCAAGCAGTTGATACACTGGTTACACATTTGTACCCAATTTGACCCTTTGTCTATACAGAAGCAACATTTCTGTGATGTAGGTGACATCTATGAAGTGTGTCTGTAATCTGACTTAAACACACATACATGCACAACCCATAACACTAACACTATAATAATACTACAATTGAGTCTTACTGCAACAGCATTATGGTACAGTGGTATTTTCAAATGGACCTTGCTAATGTCCTAAAATGTTTATGTGGTACCCCAAGGTGACTATAATAACACAGTAATACCATGGTATGGTTTAAAGCAGCTCTCGTCCGATGTCTGTTTCTTTGGTCTTTGCTGCAGAAGGGATGCTAGCGCAGTGGTTGTCATGGAGACAGTGGTGAAGCTGTGTTGCGGTAAACAGCGCGTCATTACAATCACGTTGACACTCGTGTGCAGATTCTCACACATCAAGACGGAAACGCAGAGAGGGTCGTACGCTACCGTACAGTGTGTGACGCATAAAAATAAAGAGGCGATGGCTCACAGCGTGTGTGCAGAAGTCAGTCATCGCTTTAAACTCACACAGTCTACGCTCATCTCATTGAGCTGATCCTTTATGTCTTTATTTCTCTGCGAAGTGATTTGTTATTAAAGTTATTTTTCTTATTGTGAAACACTAAAGGAGTTTGGGAGACCTTTTGTCCATGTAGTGACACTGTGAGTTGACTGTGATTCGAGAAGCACAAATAAAGCTCAACACGTGCATGCATATTTCTTTCAAGACCTAATAAACCAAGCTATGCTACTGACTTAAATGTTATAACTTTACTGGTAAAGTGCAGATCATCATGTAACCTCTACTACATGCACTTCTACTAGTTATTGCTGCATGATGTCACTGATCACTTGCATAAAGTTAAAACTTTGTTGCATCACTATTAACTATAATCATAGTCCCAGTCGTATTTCCCATAGCTGTCGATGCATGAGTTCATCTTAACAGTCTTTTTTGGTCAGGAAAGAACCACAATTGGAACTTAGGTTGCCAAAAGCACTTTTGCAACAGTTCACTGGAGCTCCAGCCCTGATCGCTTATCTTGCCTCGACGAAAATATCTCTTCCTCATACTCTTCTTTCTCATCCACCGCCTCATCCTACTCTTCCTCCTCATCACCACCTCTTCCTCATACTCTTCCTCCTCATCACCACGTCTTCCTCCTCATCACCACCTCTTCCTCATACTCTTCCTCCTCATTACCACGTCTTCCTCCTCATCACCACCTCTTCCTCATACTCTTTCTCCTTATCACCACCTCTTCCTCCTCATCCACCACCTCTTCCTCATACTCTTCCTCCTCATCACCACCTCTTCCTCATACAGTAATCTTCCTCATCCACCACCTCTTTCTCATACTCTTCCTCCTCATCACCACCTCTTCCTCATACAGTAATCTTCCTCATCCACCACCTCTTTCTCATACTCTTCCTCCTCATCACCACTGCCTCTTCCTCATACTCTTCCTCCTCATCCACCGCCTCTTCCTCATCCACCACATTTTCCTCCTCATCCAGTTTGTATAAATGTTAAAAAGCTTCAAAGTGTGAACAATTTTGAGTTGATGTGTTTACATGACTATAACTATGTTGTAGATGTGTTAAACACAAGTGTATTGCGTTGTGAAATGTGTAAAGTGAGAAGTTTGTGTGTCTAATTATCTAAACTTGTTTAAGGGTTTGACAAAAGTGTAAATGGTTTGAAAAATGGTTTTAGGCCAATGTGAATGTGGTTCAGAGAACAGGGTTTAATGTTTTAGCAATACAGAAAAACTGTATTTCTGTGAGGACAACTGGACGCCTCTCAAGATGAAACATACTAATGTTTATATTTCAAAAATTTGGCCTTGAAATTGAAAAAATACAAGATTAAGGTTAAATGAAAATCACTCTATGGGTCATTTGCAAACGAGAGAGAGAGAGAGTAAAAGAAAAAGCAAATGAAAGTGATTGAGTGAATAAGAGAAAGAGTGAGGGAGACAGTGTGGGAGCGAAAAAGTGGGAGACAGCAAAGGAGGAAGTGATTAAAAGAGTGAAAGAAAGCAAACAAGGGTGAAAGAGAGAATAAGTGAAAGATAGGAAAAGTGAGAATGCAAAAAAGTGACTGACAGCGTGGTTTCAAGAGAGAACAGTGAGAGACAGTGAAGAGAGAGTGAATAAAAGAGTGAGAGAGTGAATAAGAGTGAGTGAAAAAGAAAGAGGGAGAAAAAGTAAGAGTAAGTGAATGAAAGAAAGTGTGAGAGTAAATGAAGCAAATGAGTGAGTAAAAGAGACAAAAAGACGAGAGAGAGAGTGAGTGAAACACAGAAAGAAAGAATAAGAGAAAAAGCAAATGAAAGTGATTAAGTGAATTAGAGAAAGAGTGAGTGAGACAGTGTGTTAGAGAAAAAGTGAGAGACAGCGAAGGAGGGAGTGAATAAAAGAGCGAGAGAAAGCAAACACGGACGAGAAAGAGAATAAGTGAAAGATAGTGAAAAAGCAAATGAGAGAAAGTGACTGAAAGAAAGAAAAAGTGAGTGAGTGAAACAGAGTGGGTGAAGAGAGAAAAAGTAAGAGACTGAGCAAAAGAAAGAGTGAGATATTGAATAAAAGTGAGTGAAAAAGAAAGAGAAATTAAAAGAGAGATTTAGTGAATGAAAGAAAGGGAGAGTGAAAAATGAATATGAGTGAGAGAAAGAGACAAAAAGTACAAGAAAGAAGACGAGAGAGAGAGTGAGTGAAAGAAAGAATAAGAGAAAAAGCAAACGAAAGTGATTAAGTGAATAAGAGAAAGAGTGAGTGAGACAGTGGGAGAGGGAAAAGCAAAGGAGGAAGTGAATAAAAGAGTGAAAGAAAGCAAACAAGGGTGAAAGAGAGAATAAGTGAAAGATAGGAAAAGTGAGAAGGCAAAAAAGTGACAGAGTGAAACGGCGTGGTTTCAAGAGAGAACAGTGAAGAAAGAGTGAATAAAAGAGTGAGAGAGTGAATAAGAGTGAGTGAAAAAGAAAGAGGGAGAAAAAGTAAGAGTAAGTGAATGAACAAAAGTGTGAGAGTAAATGAAGCAAATGAGTGAGTAAAAGAGACAAAAAGTGAGAGACAGCAAAGTAGAAAGTGAATAAAAGAGTGAGAGAAGGCAAATAAGAGAGAGAGAGTGTATGTAAGAATGAGTGATAAAGCTAATAAGAGTCAGTGAAAGAAAGAAAGAAAGAAAGCAAAGAGAGAGTAAGTGAAGAAAAGAAAGAGTGTGTGAATAAAGCAAATGAGAGAGAGTGAGTGAAAGAGACAAAAAGTGAGAGAAAGTTAATGAGAGAGTGAATAAAAGAGTAAGAAACAAAGCAAATGAGATGTGCATAAAGGAGTGAGACAGAATGAGTAAAACAAGGGAAGAGTAAGTGAAAGAGAGAACGAATGATTGAGCGAGAAAGAAAGAGTGAACGTGATTTGATGTGTGTGTGTGTGTGTGTGTGTGTGTGTATGTTAGTGATACTGACAGCTAGTGTTGTATAATAGCAATTCACACTTGTTACAGGTGCTTTAGAGGAACATGTGCATGATACTAATATCACAAGGCTGTTATTTGTAAAGTGATGGATTGTTTTGTATTTGATCTGCTGTCTGTGTGTTTTACATTAACAAATACTGCACACATTCAATATAAACCGATGACGAATGTGAAAATCTATAGCCTATATGTGTGTGTGTAATTTGGTTCCTGTACTGTTGCATGCAGCGTGTGAACTGCGCTCAGGTCCTCTCTGTTTTGTATTCTCTCTGAAACACTGCAGTGTTGCCATGCACGTTTGTCCTTGCGACACAGCGCCCACCCCCTTCTCTGCTTCAAACTCTCTCATCTCATTCACTCACTCACCTCTTTTACTTTCCCTCTCTCACTCTCTCTATCTTTGTCCTTAATCTATCTGAGAGCTTTTGTGACAAAAATTGCGTTGTAAGAGAACCGACAAGGTCGTCTGCATGCAAACGCGTGTTACAACGGGAAAAACACCGAAAGTACTCCTTACATACACCTGCATCTACATATGTTTGTATGTGTGTGTGCATGCAATGAGTCAAAGTGATGAATTCAGCATTGGCTACCCTGGGATCTATCACATCTATCCTGAACGAGCAGATGGCATCGCACACACGCACGCACACACAGCCAACAAAAACATACAAAAAGACATACACAGCCTAATATAGCAGGTACATACTGTATGCATGCATGCATTTTAGTGTGTATTTATTAGTAGGAAAATCTTAGGTTTGGACATCTCAACAAATTATTCATTATTGTTTCAAAAGTGCAAAAGTTTTTTATGATTATGGTTTAGTCTTTTATGTTTATAAAAACTTCATGGTGAGATCACTTAACCATACTGAGTGTCCACCTGTCAAGGTTTTGCCATTGCATTGCTATGTGTGTGTGTGTTGTCATTGTCCTATCCCTGGATATGGACACAGATTTCCTGAGTCAGCAAATAACATAAAAATAAATATAAAACGGCCAGAAGAAGCGGAGATGGCACCATCAACTATTTGCTCTTGTATAGCTCAAAGGTAGAGGATTACATTAGCAGCACAAAAGGTCATGGGTTTGAACCCATGGGACACACATACTGATAAAAATATATACTTTGTAATGCACTGTATGTCGCTTTAGATTAAAGCATCTGCCAAATGCATAAATGTACACAAGAAAATTAAAAGACTGAAAGGGTGATTATCAATAAAAGTCAATATTTTATTATCAAACAATAAAACTATTGGGGCACTAATACTTTTTTTGCTTTTGCTCTTTTGTAAAGACAAAATTAAAGTTTAAGAACATATTTTTAAAAAAGTTAAAATTGTTGGCAACTTGTTGCATCAATAACCTCATGGTTAGTGTGCTGACATATCCCTTTTATATCATTTATATTTCTCAGCAAAAAGTACATTCTGATAAGAGAAATGAATGATCTGAAAACATTAGCTTAGCTTTTCTACTTTTACCATAAAATGACAAATAAACCGTTTGGTAGAGCACGTTTTTGCAAAACTATTATAAAACACACATTTTTGTGTCACCAAGTAACATCATTTTGTAAAGTGAGGGCTCTTAAAAATATGCTTTCCTTGCAAAAATTCACTAAGAAAAGTTCACATGGCAGGAGTGATTTCTTTCTCTCTGACATCCATCTAAGAAGAAGTGTTGTGACAACTGCTGTTGATTGACACACTGACATTTCGTGCATTTTTTGGCATAAGATACCTCAACCAGATGGCAGAGATGGCTCAATCAGTTAGATACTCCTCTCAATAAAATATATTGACTAAAAACGGTAGTTAAAGGGATATAACACTAGTGTGCTCACGGCAACTCGAGTTCGATTCCCGTCTCTGGTGGCCTTTGCCGATCCGATCCCGCACCCCTATCTCCACCCATCAATTTTTTGTCTACTCTCAACTATTCTGTCTAAATAAATGCATAAAAGCCCCAAAAACATATAACTTTAAAAAAAAGTTTTAGTATTATATATAAAAGAAAAATACAGGATAGCCCATACACCATAAAAATACATTTCTTTAGCCAAAAATATGTTTTAAATATATGCTAAATACACTGTGTAGAAATTAAAGCTTAATTAAATATTTTAGAATTTGAAAATATATTTAGTTTTAACTTTCATATATGAGAATATACATATTTCTAGTTTTACAACCCATATGGCAAGAAATATATTTTTTCTGGCCAAAATATTAAAGTTTGAATAAAATATATAAGTATGTGTAAAATATAAAATTATATTAAAAGTATATTTTTGCTGTTGACAATATATTTAATTTTAATCTTTTTAAACAGGTTTATAACATTCAAAGTTTTTCTTCCAATGCAACGTGAATATAAATTATTTAAAATATATTTATTTTTAAAATTTATTTCAAAATATACAAAAATATATTGAAAAATAATTTTTTGTTAACATATTTAAAATTATAAATGTCAGCAAATATGTATTTTTTGGCTATTTTTTGTATATTTTGAAATATATTTAAAATTATATTTGAAAATATATTTTTTTAGCTTATGGGATATGAGGAGTTCGATTCCAAAAGCCGCTAAATGCCATCTCTGTCAAAAATAAGATAATGAGATAAACTCAGCCTGCATTATACGTTCATTGAATTCTTTCACTTCAAATCCAATACACTGTAAAAAAATTCCGTAGAAATGTTATAGCAGCTGGGTTGCCGGTAATTTACCGTAGATTTAAATTTATGTTATTTACTGGCAAGAGTTTGTTCAAAGTTAAATAAATTTTAAATATTAACAAGTCTTTTTCTTTACAGAATAAACTATAAAATAACAGCCTCATGCAAAGCATTCTGGGAACCAGAAATCATCATCAACCTTTTTCTGTTTTTTGCTTCAGATTTTGTTTCCCAGAATGTTTTGCTTGATGCTGTAGTTTTAGTTTTATTCTATAAAGACAAAGACTTGTAAATGTTTAATGTTCATTTAACTTTAAATAAAATGTTGCCAGTAAAAAACATACATTTAAATCTACAGTAAGTTACCGGCAACCCAGCTGCAATTTCTACGGAATTTTTTTACAGTATGGCCACTGGCCATTCAGAAATACCATTTTCTTGGCAGAATCCATAAAAAAATCTGGCAGAGTCTGATAAAAAATGCTCATTTACAAAAAAAGACTCACTTAGAGGGTTTTGGATCTGAGCTCTTCATATATATTATAAATATAAATAGGATATAAATCACATTTACAACATTTGTATGTATAGAAAATAAGAAATAAGATTAGGACTTTACATCACACATTTTCTAAAAACTAAGATTTACATTTACGCATTTGGTGGAAGTTTTTAAATTACAGTGCATTCAAGCTTTACAAATTATCAGTATTTATTGTGTTTCTGAGCCTCAGTGCATTGCAATACTACTGCAAAGGTCATGGGTTTGATACCCTGGAACACACATAACACTAAAAGAAATGTATAGGCTGCATTAAATGTAAGTTGGTTTAGATTAAAGTGCCTGCTAAAGGCATAAAAAAGCTATAAATATAGTATGTGTGTTCACTGGGAAAGATGTCATATCCTAGTTATACATTCCCAACATTTCACACTGTATTAATAAACGGGACAACATGATCCCAGATCATAAAGATCTCAGTCTATGTGTGTCAGACAACAGTGCTGTTTTGATGTGGCTCAGCAGGATATGATCTCATCACCACAGGAACTTCCAATTATCACAGAGATGAAATTACCCAGCAGGTCCAAGCTCAGGTTCCCAGTGGATCAGACATGAAACTAAAGAGATTGACACACACACACACACACACACACACACCTGTGTCAGGGGAAACTGAAACGCCTCATGTTGAAACTGTCAAAGGTCTGGCGCCAATCATTCACACTTGCCAGAATGAAGAGCGTATGTAAAGTATACATGACCGATAGTGCACATACTAGTAAATCTGAGCTAGGGTGTGTGTGTGAGCATGGGAAAAATGTGTGTCATTGTGTGAAAGGATGATAATACCCAATGGGCATCTTTTGGTTTCAGAAGAAGGAGTTATGACAGAGAGTAACTCAAACAATGCTTGCAGAGTTACAACCAATCAATAAAATGTGGAGATGTTTGTTTCATTCACAACATTCAACAACTCTTACGTTTTAAGAATGGGAATGTGCATCTCACTGGCCACATTGGTTTTTAGAAGACCACTGGATTCATACAAATGCTCTGACTGTAAGTCACCTTGGATGAAAGCGTCTGCCAAATGCATCAATGTAAATTAAAGAAAAGACGATAAAAATGATTTGTGAGAGCTTCCACTGCCATCCCTCAAAACATGAAGTTATGAACCTCCACACCAGCTTCTCACTGGAGCCTTGGTGCCACCACCGATCACTGAAGTGCCCGTCAAGGACATTAGGATGAAAGAGGGGGACGGCTGTTTGATTCGCCCATGGAACATGACAGTAAACTTGTCTTTGTCAATTAAGCAACCAGGAGCCTGGATGGCGAGCCTCTGGGAAAAGCCAAATCCACAGGCATCACATAAGAGCAGCTCATCTGCTCGGTGTCTAAAGCCATGTCAAGACTGGGAATAAAATATTCATGGAGCAGGGCGCCAGAGTCTCTGAACTCATAGTGGACCTGCAGGTGAGGAATCACGAGACAGACAGATTGGCAAAGAGGTTGAACCAGACTCTATAGACACAACAATTATTTTAAAGCGGGAAGTAGCGTATCATTTGACCAAAGTCAAACCACATCCATTTAACAAACACCATCATTAACTCTTACTTGTCTCTGGATTTCATTCTTACAAAAATGATCACAAATCTCAGTTGCACAACTATGCATGAGCCAATCACGATCAAGACTTCTATATGTATTTTATTTCACACCATAAAAACATACAGAGGAGGCATATTTAACAGATATTCAAATCTATAAATCTGGGTCAAGTAACGTGGGAATGTGTATTTATCAATGTGTGCATGTTTAATGAACACTGTAAAAGATTTGCTGTAGTTATGCAGCTGTTTGCCAGCAACTTACTGTAGATTATTTATTTTATTTACTGGCAACAGTTTGTCTAAAGTTAAATGAGCATTAAACATTAACAAGTCAA
Organism: Misgurnus anguillicaudatus; assembly: GCF_027580225.2. Lineage (NCBI taxonomy): Eukaryota > Metazoa > Chordata > Actinopteri > Cypriniformes > Cobitidae > Misgurnus > Misgurnus anguillicaudatus. The sequence goes on along the minus strand of NC_073361.2, from coordinate 30,188,156 downwards.
ACAACAAAATAAAAGTCTCATGCAAAAGCATTCTAGTAACCAAAAATCCTCATCAACCTTTTTCTCTTTTTTTCTTCAAACTTTGGTTCACAGAATGCATTGCATGAGGCTAATATTTTAGTTTTAATCTGTAAAGATAAAGACTTGTTTATGTTTAATGTTCATTTAACTTTGAACAAACGATTGCAATGAAAAACATACATTTAATTCTACAGTAAGTTACCGGCAAACCACTGCCAGTAATACTGTCATTTATACAGACGTGAATGTTTTTTAAGGTCCAGGGCTAAAAACCTTGTGCAAAATCACAGTGGATGGCTAAAAATGAGATCAGGACTGAATGTACATACCCATATAAAACTTTTATTGCTCAGACTCTCTTTAAAAGCTCTGGAGATTTGATGCATGCACTTCTCAGTTGTGTTTCATTTAAGCATTACAAAAATTTCTTAGGTGAAAATTGGAAACAGATATCAACCAATTGTTTAAATTTATTAAGAGTATGGATCTCCCTCTCTCTATATATATTATATTAGATTACATACTGTAGATAATCTGGTTTCTAGAGACCTAATCAAAAGTTTCACAACTCTATGAAATCCAGTTGCTCTCCATTTAATCTCACTGCTGTCTTGGAGAAAATGGAAATTTAAATTGGATTTTGTACTGTACTGTACATGTTTGATTATTTGTAAACCCAGACAAGTTGAATTTACTTAATTTTTTAAGAGCAACAGCTTTTTTACATTTAAGTACATTTAACTTAACATTTTTAGTAATTCCAATTTAATTCAGCAAGTTCAGTAAACTTGATTTTAAGTTGATTTAATTTAAAAAAAATTGTAACATCAATTGCTCTGTTCAACAATGAGTTAGTGTTATAAATAGCATTAAAACACAAATGTCATGACTGACTATAAGTCAGTATCCACATAACACAAACAAACTGTGTTTTTCACATGAATTGTCAACTGCTACACAGGGTTCACGTAAGTAAACACTGATCACCTGAAGGGTGACTTCAACAAAATGATAATTTACATTATAAATATAATAGCTTAAACCTCTATGACATTTTATTAACAAATATTTAAGAAGTTAACTTTTTATTAGTTCTTATTCTGTAAAAAAGCATAAATAGACCTCATAAATCAAAATATTCTGGCTTTATGGGTATTCTTTACAGCAAGTAATGATAATTTTAAGTTAATTCCAATTGAAGGGTTTAATGTGTTTAATATGCTTAAAAGTTAAAAAAATCTTAGTTCATTTAAGTATACACGGTTTCATCGGACGCACGTGATACACGTCTGGATCCGAAATTTACTTCCGGTTTCATTTTTTTTAATGCTCTGACTAGTTGCTAAACTGATCTCTTGAACAAATTCCTCGTCGAAAATAACAAATGTTTTGGTTTCCTAGGTAATCTATGTGTTGTTTTTTTGCTTGTTATATAAATAAACTACGTTTAAAGTACTTTTTTGTTATTTATTATTAGCGGAGTTTACTGGAAGTTACGTGCGGACGGCGACAGCCGCTTGTTTTATGTTGTTACTGCTGAAAACACAAAATATTAAGTGATGTTTACTCCATTGTTTAAGTAAAGATAATATCTGCGTTAATAGTAAACTGTAAAAAAATCCCATAAAAAAATCCTGTATTAGATAAAATCTGTGAAATTTCAGAAAAAAACATACAAAAATTTGCATAAAAATACACTAGTTTACCATAGTATTAAAGGCGGGGTGCATGATCTCTGAAAGCCAATGTTGACATCTGAAATCACCTAAACAAACATGCCCCTACACTGTAAAAAAAATCCGTAGAAATTGCAGCTGAGTTGCCGGTAATTTACAGTAGATTTGAATTTATGTTATTTACTGGCAACATTTTGTTCAAAGTTAAATGAACATTTAACATTTGCAGGTCTTTGTCTTTACAGAGTAAAACTAAAGGACAGCATCAGGCAAGGCATTCTGGGAAACAAATTCTGAAGCAAAAAACAGAAAAAAGGTTGATGATGATTTCTGGTTCCCAGAGTGCTTTGCATGAGGCTGTTGTTGTATGGTTTTGTTTTGTAAAGATAAAGACTTGTTAATATTTAAAATTTATTTAACTTTGAACAAACTCTTGCCAGTAAATAACATAAATGTAAATCTACGGTAAATTACCGGCAACCCAGCTGCAATAACATTGAAATTTTTACGGACTTTTTTTACAGTGTACCCAATAGAATCTGGACCTTCTTTGACAGACCGCCCAACACATACACGTTATCGGTTAGTAGACACGCCCCTTACTGCTGATTGGCTACAAGTGTGGTACTCGACCCGACTCCCCTTTTCAAAGCGTTTCTCAAAATCATGCACCCCGCCTTTAAAGTGTAAAATATTAAAATATAGTTTAAATCTGTACTTTTGCATCAAATCTTGTGCATTTTAATGAAGGATAATTACTTGGGTAAAACATTAAAATTGGCTGTAAATATGCACTCTAAAAATGGCTGGGTTATTTTTGACCCATAATGGGTAAATATTGGACAGAACATGTGCTGGGTTAAAAATTTACCGAATGCTGGGTTATTTTAACACAACTGCTGGGTTATTAAACTCAATGGTTGCATAACAACAACCCAACATTGGGTTATTTTAACCCAGCACGTGCTCTGTCCAATATTTACCCATTATGGGTCAAAAATAACCCAGCCATTTTTAGAGTGTGGTGAAAGACTGCTATAAAAGTAGTTTATTTTACAAGTAAAAGTGCAAATGTATTGATATGAATTGTTTACTTTTTCATTACATTTTATAAAATAAATCATGCATTATTAATATTTAATGTAATAACATTTATTTATTTGTAGAGATCATTGTTAATATTCAATATGAATTTCCTTTTTAAAAATGACCAAACATTGATATAAAAGAACTGTAATTATGTTTTTTGCTAGCCGTTCTCACCAAGATGCGTACAAATGACACGCAGTGTGATTTGCGTGCATATGATACGCCAGTCCTTCCCATTCACTTATATGGCGAATTTTTTCGTGTTGTTTTATTTAATGTTTTCCCATTGTCGCTTGGGTTTAGGGTTAGATTTCACATTTGTTTAAGCACGTTATTTAATATACAGGATATGCTTTGTCTATATTCAAGCCATGGTCGCTTGGAGTTGGGGTTAAAGATGGGGTTTGGGTTATGATGTCATTTTTATATAACAAAAAGTTGTTCTAACCCTAAACCCAAGCGACAATGGGGAAAAAAAACAGATAACAAATGAAAAAAATATAAATAAAATGACACGAAACGATTCGCCATATGGGAAGGACTGGCGTATCATGCACGCAAAATCGGAATTTGCCGTATTTGCACGATAATCACACTGCGTGTCATTCATACAAACGAGTGTTTATATAACATGTGTAAGTATTTATAAGTATGCAAGTATAAAACGTGACAATATGTGTGTGATTAGTAGTGTTTGTCAAACTTATATTTTTTTGCAACAGCATAATATGACTGCTACTGTATGTTTGGGACAGGATCATCCCGGTGGGATGATTGATGTTCCAGGACCCTGAGGGTCGGCGTGTCTCTGCACAGGATAGGAAAACTGTTGACAGTTGGCAGACTTTATGCCAACTGTACCCTTGATAAGACTGGGACAATCGCATTGTATTGTTAGACATGACCTTCATATGCCAAGATGCTTACATCAGCAAACATGCATTATGTTGTCTTCACCAGAGCAATGACATTTGATATCCACAAGAATTTAATGCTGAAATAAGATCCTATACTTCCTTAAATAATGATTTTTCAAAACCAACATGCTAACTGATACTATCTCTTTATACTGTAAATCTCTTTATATAGCAATGCGCTCAAAAGCAATCAAATGAGTTTATCAGACACATAATGGCCAGAATACAACCGAGAAGAATAATTATGTCACATTGTGCTACCTATATTATTCTGTACATTTTCTGAAGTGTTTTTTTTTACATTTCTATATATATATATATATATATATATATATATATATATATATATATATATATATATATATATATATATATATATATATATATATAAGTGTGTTAGTGCCCAATACGGCTGCAAATATCTGCTTATCACCTTCAAATGACATGTGAGATAAAACCCCAGGTGATACATCTACACCTTTTTCACACCTGCTTTCTGATACCTGTACCTGGTTGTTGTAATAAATGATCTCACGGTTACATTAGAAAATACCCTTTCTGTCTCTCTACAACACCTTTTTTTTATCGCAGATGAATTAAATTATCAATTGTAGTCTGGTGGGTTAGCACACACACACACACACACACACACACACACACACACACACACACGTTTGCCTTGATTCATATTCCTTTGAACCACCAATGTTTTGTGACCCAGCATAGTGCATCAAATGCAAATCTATAAATCTTAGTCTTAACCTTCAATGTTTACTGATCTCTTTTAAACGCATGTATCAGAGGATTCAGTCTCAATAACCTTCAGGAGTGTCAATGCACAGTGTGTGTGTGTCGATTGGATCTAACAGACAAAGACAGGGCGATCAATAAATGATCAATCAATAGCTGCAAGTGGGGGGAGGAGGACGGCCGATGCCTTCAGTCATAATTGAATACATTAAATCGAGTCCATAAACCATCTCTCTTTTATTCTCCGTCTGTCTCGTCCTGTCCTTTCTAGCCACTCCCACTATTAAACGTCCACTCGTAATCCATTTATCTTTCTGCTCCATTCCTCAGTCACTGTTTTTCCCATATTCCCTCTTTCATTCCCAGTATATCTTAACGTCTCTCTCTAATCTCTTGCTCCAGTGCACAGCTCTGACTGCGTAGAGTGGGATTGCGGCACTATGTGTGTGTGTGTGTGTGTGTGTGTGTGTGTGTGTGTGTGTGTGTGTGTGTGTGTGTGTGTGTGTGTGTGTGTGTGTGTGTGTGTGTGTGTGTGTGTGTGTGTGTGTGTGTGTTGGTGAGAGAAAGGACTGGTGCTGGTATGAATAACATGTGGATTATCACTCGGCTCATAAATGTTACACACTTCACCCGTGCTATGAATCGCTGCTAAATCACATCAACAACATCCTTCCAGTCACCTTTCCTTCGCTGTCCTCCAGATGCCCGTTTCACTACAGCCCTTTTTCTGCATCGTTCTCTCTTTGTCTGATGTCCTAATAGATGTGAGTTCAGTGAAATGTAACTTATGCAGGTTACGTATACGAGTATGATCGGAGCAGAGACATACAGTACCATCACAACAGCCTATACATGTGATATACATGCTTACAAATGCTGGTTTCTGAAAGGGTTCTTTGCGGCGATGTCATATTTCATGTCATGTTTTTAGAAGAACCATTTCTTTCTTGCCTTTTTATAGTCTGGAGTATCTAATTTTATGCATACGGTTCTTTATGAAACCATATAATCAGACAAAGACCAGTTTTGAAACCTTTATGTTCTGGTGCACAAATGGTACTTTGTGGTCGAAAAATGTCTTACAAACTATGATGAGGTAAAAATGAAATGTTTGCTATAGACGGTTTTATTAGATGCACGTGTGGTCCGAACTTTACTTCTGGTTTCAGTTTTTTTTTAATGGTCTGACTAGTTGCTAAAGTGAACTTTTGAACAAATACCATGTCGAAAATAACAAATGTTTTGGATTCCTAATCTACGTGTTGTTTATTTTGCTTGTTATCTAAATAAACTAAGTTTAAGTATTTTGTTGTTATTTATTATTAGCGGGGTTTACCGGAAGTAACGTGTTGACCACGAAAGCCGCTTGTTTATGTTGTTACTGCTGAAACCGTCTATAAGAACCTTTAACTCAAAAGTTTTTTGGAGAACCTAAAATAGTTAACCTTAACAGTTAAATAAACAATATGTCTGTGCCATCTAGCCTACCGATACAAATACATACGGATAATTTTTCTTTGTACTCATTCTTTCAAATTATTGTGTCATGAAATTAAAAATATTCACACAGCTTGAGTACGGATGCGTTTTTCATTGCAAAAATAAAATCTAATCTAGACGGATCATCGGCTATTTTTAAAGTGCATTTCATTGCTAAAAAACAATGTTATTTTGTGTATTTGGTATAATACAATGTGCCCGCGTGGTTTATGGTTAAAAAACACATTATTTTCCACATACCGTACATTTTTGTAGCTCCAGATATCCCTGTCTTCTGATTTTGTACAAAACTCATCGATTTGAAAAGCGCTGTTTCCTTTATTGGCCAGATAATCTGTACGTTGTGATTGGCATGAATACTTCTGACGGCAGCCGGAAATGTGACGCTCCTTACCATGTTTGAAAGATTTGCTCACAATGCAATGCTAACAGGAGTTAATTTACAGGCTATGAGTCTAAAGCAGGAGGAATTATGATAATGTCGGTCTTGTACACATCATCAATCCCAGGAAGGTAACTGTTGCCTACAATCCATGTGTTTGTTGTAGTCCATGAAAAGGGATTTACGTTGAAGACGATAACTCGCGTCATCGCTTACTTTGTGGTTTGTACCTTTTGCATACCATTAACATGAACATGAACACACACTTAAACACTAAAGTACATGAAAAAACGTGAATCGGACCATAGGTGCCCTTTTTATCAGTGATTTCACAAAGTAAGATGTGACCCTGGATCAACATTTTTTGTTGGTCCTGGATCAACGCTTTAATCCAAGAAACCCCAATTAATCCTTATCTCAAACCCTAACCATTTACCCCTCAAATTAGTGGGAAATAATAGTTTGAAAATAATATTTTAAAAACGCCTTAACCCAATCCTAAATTTAACAATCTGTCAATTCCTCCAGAAAACAGTGTGAGGCGTACTTGAGAGTTTACATGTCAGACAGAAATTTTCTGGATTAGTTTATTGCGAAATTATCGCTTTGTGCCAGGACAGCACAAGACTTTTAAATTCTTGTAGTATTTTTATTTTATTTTAATTTTAATAAAACCATGGGAACCCCCCTAATCTACACTAGTCAACATTTGAAGTGGATCAAAAACATTCATCAAAGTTGTCCCAAGACAAGAACGGGTAATTGGTATTGGTTTTAGGACAAATTTTAGGAAAGGTTTTGATCCACTTCAAATGTTGACTAGTATACATCAAGACATCTGTCTCTGGCAGAAGGTTAACCTACATGCTCATAAGGTGGAGTCTGTGAGCGTTCATGGGTGGGGAGTAATCAATGTGACATCACATTGATAGGAGATCCCCAACAGCCTGTTTTTTTGTAACTGTTGCGGTTTAAGGAGATTACACAAAGAAAAATAGATGGATTCGTATAATTACAGCATGTTTCTGCACACACTCTGACGTCTCATTTTCTGATGGAAAAAAATTTAAAGTGCGTTTTTTAGGTTAGGGGGGCTTTAACAAAAGTTTATGACACACGATTTGTCCAACAAATGAACGCAACTTTTATTTTTTCTAGTGAACGCATTTGCACTTCAAAATTCATAAAATTTGTATTAATCTGTGAAGATGAACTTGTTGGACAAAACGTGTTAGTGTCATAAACCTTTGCTAAACAATGTTTTTGCGATAATCCAAAAGTCTGTGGAAAAAATTCATGTTTTTTTTGCGAGGGAACCAGAGTCTCTATAACTTTAAGTTTAGCCTACAAAAATGGCGGCTCGTGACTTCTTTTCTGAGAAGGCATAAAATGCAAAACTTGTCAAAATATCATAATCTGTGTAGCTCATCATGTCAAAATCCGTGTCCGCTACAGACGCTTCGTAAGGGTTTATGATAAAAGAGACGCTCACGTTTGCTAGATACTCCCTTAATGTCATGCGTAATGATTATAGTGTTAAGTGAGTTTCTTGCGAGGCATATATTAGCAGGCACATATTCTGACATGACACGCGATGCACATAGTTTCCCATGATGCACCGAACACTCCTTGGAAGACAAAAATACATCATCCCCGTGGCCCTCTATTAGATGCTTTATTTTTAAGATTATATAGCAATCATGTTGCTTTATGTTAACTGTATTAATAGTCCGATATATTGGCTGGGTTAATGAATTAGTCAATATTTGCCTATTTTAAGGTTATCGACAGCTCCCAGTTAATGCGCCCAGTTGGCGTAAAGCTGAATGACTATTCTGTACCAAAATCTTCCAATAACCTTGTCAATAGATAGGGTATTTTGTGATCAAATTTTTTGAAGTAAATGTTTACTTCAGTTGTGTGTACATCTTATTTGCTATCAATACACTGAATTACTTACAGTATACGGCCTCTCACTTTCAGCTCATTAACATCAGTGTCATTAAACAACCTATTCTGGTTAACCATTAGATTGTATATGATCATTTGCATTTTAATGCTTCAGTGCACAAAGCAATAGCTGTACAGTAAAGTGGCTGAGAAAGCAGTGGCGAATATTGACCTGCATGTGACATTTGAACATATGGAGATGCATTTCCCAAGTGTCCATTGATAAAACTCTAAACCTAGTTTTAAATGCACGCACACACCTGACAGAGATTGGGCAGGTCTCATCTACTGTATGCATATTAGTACACTGCTATACCGTTCAACCATTATGAACATTCTGCATGACAGTGAAAAATATGGATAAAGCAGAGAAATGCTTTTAAATCATCCATTGAATCTACAGTGCACTGCTTGAAAAGCATAACAAGGCATTATCATAACCACAAGTCTTTGGCCTATAAATGGGACGATGTGGACAAATGGACATGGATTTTCAATATATACCAAAAACCCATTTCCTGTAACACAACCTTAAGTTACTTCCTCCATCTCACACACACATGAATATACCACCTGATGTGCAACCACACTGAGGGATTCAGTTTCAAGCGTTTAACCGTCTCCATGCAAAGATATGAATCACAGTCTATCACGATCTTGCCATATCAACTAGATTTTATTAAATCTATCTGATCTCTGCAGTTTTTCCTCTGTAAAACAGTCTGTATCGGCAGTTATAATCCCATCGGAAGGAACACAAGCGGACGTTATTAGCTCTTAAAACACAAGCGTGCATTCAAATGAAAATTACCAAGGACACGATTAACAAGCAGGCGACCGTGTTTCCTGCGTGGAGCATCGCATGCATTAAACATTCATAAGAGCTGTGGGTTTTATGAGCTATAAATGTGGTTATGTGTCTGCTACTGTATGGTGCAGCACTTAAAGGCTGTGCAGATATGTGCAGGTTCTCAATCCTGTACATGTTGGTGCAACACATGATTCTGGAGACAGATGCCCTAGCGATGCCCGTGATACTGTAGGTCTGAACTCATTCGACTTTTGCAATGAGCATGCATACATTTTTATGTTTTAATGGCTCGTTTATCTTTTGTCTAAATTGTCTTGATTCAGCTGACAGATTTAGACTCCCTTGAACCTCCCTGAGGTCAAAGTGCATGGATAGATCACAAGTTACTCGGCTTCACTATGATGTATTACAAACACAAATTAATTTGTCTGACACTTTTATCCACAGTCACTTATCATAAACTTATGAAGTGCACAATGATTCATAGATCAATAAGCCTTTCAGCTGTTAGCCCACGATATGCTCCACTACCTGCACATACAAGTTGCGCTAACAAATGTACATGTTAAAGAGCATCTACATTTATTAATGACTTTATTAAGTCATTTCATTGATGCTTTTATCCAAAGTGACTTGAGCGAGTATACTATTACACATTCAGTCTGTCTGTAGTAATCTTACTTTAAGTATCTTACTCGAGGGCACAATGATCGTGGTGCTAAACTCACAACATTTTAGTTACCAAACCAAATATTACACCATACTGTAAGTATCTGCATTTTCAAACACACTACAAAGTTTGTTGAACAGATGCAGTGCATACTACGAGTTTTGTATACTAAGGCTGAATAAGCATCCATGCATGCTGGACCTGGGTGAACAGGGTGCAAAGATTTAATAATAAAGTACGATAAAGTTCAAGTAAATAGATCCCCTTTGTCGGGTTTGAACCTACAACCTTTTAGTTACCATCCCACTAGGCTGAACCACCTTAAATTAAGCTAAACACTAAAAAGCTGTCTATTGGTAAAATTATGCTGAATAGCCATCTATGCATACTTTTTTTGAAAAATAGGGGTCTTTAATGAAGTTCAAGGGATTAATTGCTATAGGTCATGGGGTTCAAACCTATAGTCTTTCAGATACCATCCTACTAAGCTGAACCACTTTAAGCTAAACCATAGCTTCTATACTAAGGGAGATGTTCATTGATAGATGCTGAACTATCAGTGCATGCATACAGTACCTAGATGAATATGGTGGCTACCAATAAAGCTCAAGGGTTTAATAGCTATACGTCATGGATACTCCTTGTGCGGTTCAAACCTACAATCTTTCAGTTACCATCCCATTAAGTGTAAAGCACAAATGTACATCAAGTGGCTTAATCATTTATACTAAGAAGACGTGATGCTTGCTGAATCAGTGCATGCATACCTGATTGAATACTGTCTGTGGTTACTAATGATGAAGCTCAGGGGCTTAATGGCTATCATGGATCACCCTTGTGGGGTTCAAACTTATAATCTTTCAGTTACCATCCCATTAAGTTTAGCTTAGGTAGCTGAACACTTCTACATTACGGAGCTGTCCACCGCTCAGTGGTGCTGAAAACTCACCCGCGCGTATTTGGATGAATAGGGGTCCTCGAAAAGCGCCCAGATCCTCGGTCTCCAAACGCGCCACCAGCCCGCCTTCCTGCCGTCCTCCTGCAGACAAAGTCGTTTTAGATCCTCGTCCCCCGCCACCGCCGGGTCGTCCTCCGGTACCTCCGGCTCGGGGTTCTCGAAGCTGTCCAGCGCCTCCTCCGCGTCCCGATGCTGCCGGTAGTTCATCCAGCAGCACGCCTCCACGTCCGTCTCGTCGATGCCCCAGAAGGCGAGCTCCTCCTCGAACAGCGGCCCGCAGACGTCGTTGGGACAGTGCAACTTGCCCGTCCTGTAGTAGTTGAGGATGAAGGAGAAGACTGACGGGTGTCGGTCGAAGAAGAACTCGTCGGACTTCGGGTCGTAGTCGAAGTTGCTGAACGCGTCCGGCTCAGTGAGCCACGAGAGCCGCGTACCGGGCAGCGTCTTTAGCGTGCTCCGGTACGTCTCGTGCCTCACGCCGCCGCAGTTGATGACGATCTTCTCGCTTTCCGACGGGCAAGTCATGTCGGCGCTGTAACATGCTTTGTTGGACGACTTGTTCCCACCCTTGCGCCCTTTGAATGAGGAGACACACACCGAACTGAGCATAAGGGAGGGAGAAGAGCGGCGAGGGGAGTAGAGAGGAGCAGGCTGGGAGGGGAGGGGGTTGGGGGGAAAAAGGGGAGATGTTTAGTAAAGGTAAAGATGGAGGGCATATATAACATTTAACAAATCTAGCTTAACCATACTTGCAGATGTAAAAAAATCCAAAAATACTGCAGTGCACACTATGACCTTGTATGTTTTTGGACACGCTTTCTGTAAAGCACTAAAACATTCAACATTCAACATTTAAAAGCTATCCATTAAAAAGTAAACATTTAAAACATCAATGAAAATAATGGCATCATAAACACAAGATGATAACCCATCTCAAACAAGATTTTAAGATCACATAAGCAGTGTTTTATTTTCTGAATTAAGTTTTGAAAAATCATTTATTGTATGAAATTGAAGGATATGTTTAACAGGGCTGCATGTTAAAGCAACATCATATTGACTGTAGATGTTGTCTCTCAATCTGACAGCCTTATTGCAGTCAAATATCACAAAGCAATGCCAGTGAGTGCACGGATGCAATTGCGGGTAAGCGACTCTTGCAACTGATTAAGATTCTATCTGTCTCTCTATCTCTTTAAATGAAGCAGCTAATAAGTCAAGAGCTTCACTGCAGCTTCATTGCATGGGAGAAAGAAAGAGAGAGAGATGCTCATTATGCACACACAGCAGTACTGTAGCCCAAGCGTCACTGGGTGGGAGGGGTTGGGGAGCGTGAGAGAATGTGAGAGAGAGAATGTGTGTGTGTAATTTTGCTGCAGTAAAATCCTGACTTTCTGCATTTCCTTTTAACTTCTTTTTATTTTTTTTTACAGCAAATCCCGTCCATCGGTGTACTGATAGTCCCTGTTTCAAATGAATCTGATTTTGCATGCTTTTAAAGTAATAAGTCCACTTTCCTCTCCTTCATTTGTCTACAATATATTCCCCCCACCGCTTCTCTTCTTCTCCCCCTTCACCCCCCCCCCCGCGCGCGCCAGGGCCGCAGAAAGGACTCACACTACACAGGGAAGCACTCCGGACTCCTTACTTTAACTCTCTTCTTACACATGTGCGTTTTCACTTTCTTCTTTTATTTAATCACCTGCTCACTTTATTTATTTTTTGTCTTTTTTGTCATCTGTTCTTTCAGCACTTTCTCTTTTTATCCATTTTGATGTTTTAACACTTTCAGGGTTTTTTGCACGTGAAAACTCTTTGATTGAATTCTTTACAGTCACTTTACTGTCTTTCTCATGCGTGAACTCTAAGAGAACTGCGTTGACAAACAAGAAAAACAGCAAAAAAGAAGACAAAATCATAGGTAAGACTTTGTTTACTCACATTTCTGTATGAGTATGCGCAGACAAAGCACTAACTATTTTTAGGTTAGTTTTGCTTTTTTAAGTAGTTCTTATGCATGTTATGATTAAGTACATTTAATGTGTCCTAGTTATTGTTAAATAAAAGTAATAATAGTTGGAAACTAAAAGTATTGTGTGCCATTCCTTTCACAAGCTATAAAGTTATACTTTTTAAGAGAAATGTTAAAAGTTTGTATTTTAATGTGTTCTCCTGACACATAAAACGATAATTGGTGTACTGTATGATTTAATGTTTTTATGAGCTGAAAGCTTTTACAGGTTTTATAAAAAGCATTTATAGTATTACACTATATAAATACAGGGCATTGATAGTCTGATATATTTTATAGTATGAGCAACTGGACAAGTGAATAAATATGACTTACTTATAGGATCATTTGAAACTTTAGGACACCCAAAGGAGGGATTAACACAGAAACCATTAAAAAGTAAGATAAGTGAATATACAGATAAAGATAAAAGAGAGAAATACTGTAATGGATGCTGAGGGCAAATAAATCAAAGCAATAAATATAAAAATATAGAAAAAGCAAATAAATAAAGTGACAGAAGTTTGCTGATTTCAGCACCCTGGACAGCAACACTGCAGCATACTGGAGAGAGAGAGAGAGAGAGGGTTGCCAAATCTTAAACCAAAAAGTAAATATGCGTGAAATTAGTTAAAGATAGAAAAATTACAAGTATATAATATCTAGCACAAATAAAAAATGTCAATATTCAATGCTTGTGTGAAAAAAAATTAGGGCTAATTTACAAAAGTTTAAACTATGTTTTGGTCATTTTAGGAAATGTTAAATGGGCCTCAGGAAACAATTAAATGCTGTGGATATTGATCAGATGAGGACAATGATAAATATTAAACAAGTGCTCTATAGAAGTGAAGAACGAGAACAAAAAGGGTTAATATCTTTTCACTGAACCGTGTGTGTTTGTAAAGCACCAGAGCTCAGCAGAAGCGGTGACGTTTCATTCGAGTTATTTATTTATTTGTATTTTTCAAGAGGGGGGGCTCTCAAATAAGGGTAAGAAATAAAAACAGAAAAAAGATAAAAGCACGAGAAATAATAATATGTAGAAATCATGCAAGTGAGAAAGAGTAGAAAAGATGAGGTGTGATTAACCAGCACGTGCACTCTCATGTGTGTGCATGCGGCACATAAAACCTGAGCAAAATAAGAGAAACATAGCAAGAGGCAGAAATGCTGTTAGAAACGAATGGGAAATGGAAAGTGGAGGGGAGAGTGAGAGCGAGAGACAGAGAGAGTGAGTGTGTGAGAGAGAGAGAGAGGAGGAGAGGGGTGAGCTGAGGAGGACTGCAGTGACGCTAATATACATTAGCAGTAACACTGCAGTAAGAGGGGGAGGGAGAACTGAAGAGATCAGTAGAGACCAACACTGACAGAAACAGGGGGAGGGGGGGAGAGAGAGAGAGAGAGAGAGAGAGAGAGAGAGAGAGAGAGAGAGAGAGAGAGAGGCAGAATAAAAGGAGGATAATGCAAGAGATGTGATGACGATGTGAAACAAGTAAAAAAGAGGAGAGCACAAGAAGACTGTCAAATAAAGTAAAACTCGATCAGAGGCTGTTAAGTGTTTGTAGTTTAGCCTAAAACCTTAAAGGAGCAGTATGTAAAAAAGGCTATAAGTGTATATTTGAGCTCACAAGCAGTCTGGTATTAAAATCAATGGTATGTTTTTTGGGGTGAGAATACAGATATCTGTCCAACCAATGGCAGAATGGAGGAGCAATCTTTCTTCAATGCTTTTGAAAACAACTGTGACCTAAATCCAGCCAGATCTCATGAGAATTCGTACATATTTTCCAAGTTGGCTAATTCGTATTAATTCATACGAAGTTAATCGTGCAAAATCGTACGATTCTCATGAAAAAACAACAACGAAACTGAACCCCTAAACCCGCACCTAACCCCAACGTCACAGGGGTCAAGGCAAATTATACCAAAACTTACAAATGTGGTCGTATTAATTAATACAAATTAGCCACCTCGAAAATATATACGAATTCTCGTGACATAGCGTTGGAAAATCTCTGTATTTGCTGTTTTTTACATAAAATCATCCTACATAATGTAAAGATCATTCTGTGAAAATATAACCTTGATCTCTTTAATATTGACTCAAAGATTAAAATCAATAACTGAAAATCAAACTTTGGTGCTCCAAAATAGTTTCAGACTAAGCAAAGGATTTATCTTCATCTAATCCATATTTACAAGTTGAAAACTCTGTCTGTCAGGGCAGCAGCAGCACATTATCTCAGGGTTGCCAAAGTTGTCAAAAAGAGGTGAGAAAACTGCAATCTGACACAGAAATTATAAAGAAATATGCAGCCAAATTTAATGGCACACACTTATCTTCAATAAGAAAAATGACTTTGTAGTTGCAAAATCGTACGATTCTCATGAAAAAACAACAACAATAAAATCGAACCCCTAACCCCGCATCTAACCCCAACGTCACAGGGGTCAAGGCAAATCATAACAAAACATACAAATGATGGTCATATGAATTAATACAAATTAGCCACCTCGTAAAATATGTATGAATTCTCGTGACATAGCTTTGAAAGTCCCTCTATTTACTGTTTTTTACATAAAATCATCCTACATTATGTAAAGATCATTCTGTGAAAAATAACCTTGATATCTTCAATATTGACTGAGTAAGGTCATGCGATTAAAATCAATGTAAAATCAATAACTGAAAATCAAACTTTGATGCTCCAAAATAGTTTCAGAAGAAAAAACCAACAACGAAATCGAACCCCTAACCCCGGCCCGCACCTAACCCCGACGTCACAGGGGTCAAGACAAATCATACCAAAACTTACAAATGTGGTCGTATGAATTAATACGAATTAGCCACCTCGTAAAATATGTACGAATTCTCGTGACATAGCGTTGGAAAATCCCTCTACTTAACATTTTCAACATAAAATCATCTTACATAATGTAAAGATCATTCTGTGAAAATATAATCTTGATATCTTTAATACTGACTCAAAGATTTAAATCAATGTAAAATCAATAAATGAAAATCAAACTTTGATGCTCCAAAATTGTTTCAGACTAAGCAAAGGATTTATTTTCATCTAACTCGTATTTACAAGTTAGAAACTCTGTCTGTCAGGGCAGCAGCAGCACATTATCTCAGGGTTGCCAAAGTTGTCAAAAACAGGTGAGAAAACTGCAATCAGACACAGAAATTATAAAGGGATATGCAGCCAAATGTAATGGCACACACTTCATCTTCGTATAGAAAAAATTACACTATGTGTTTTGGGAAAAAATTGTGAATATCAAATCACAAAAAAGGCTGGGAAAAAAAGCAATCTGAAGGACAAAACGCAGAGGTCATAAAATCACACAAGATAATGTAGAGGAGAGATGGCAAAAGGGAAAAAGCAGTAGGACGATTAAAGACCTTCCCTGCAGCAGTATGTACTGTATTCCACCACTGCGGTTTACCAAAAGAGACCCTCTTTAGAGGGCTTCAGTGTCTCTAAACGCTGGCAGACCCTCACATGTCTCTGTCTGGTCCAGTGGAGCCCCCCATAGATCATAAATGGAAGCGCAGCAATGCAGGCTGCTGCAGTCGCCTCCCCTTTGCAGTGACACCATATTCAATGTCCTCTATCAACTCATGCAATACACCACACATTCATTTCCATCCTTATTTGAAAAATCTCCAACAGTCCACCAAGACATTTATCAAAAACACACCCGGTCCCACATCATCACCAACTTGTCTCTCTCTCTCCTTCAAAAGGTCAAAACAACAGAGTCACTGATGCAGAAGAAAATATAGCATGAATGGGCTGAGAGAAAGAGAAAGAGAGATAAAAGGACAATCTTTCTCCTGCCTGCTAGCAGTATTATCTCTTGCACACATAGGAGTATTTCCTGATCCAAAAATATCCAAAGCAATAAAACAAAAGAAAACTCATTCATATCGTCACATTGGTGCTCCATGCATGCAGCATTGCTGGTGTATCTGTATGTTTCTGCATTTGGGAAAGGCAGTGTTGTATATGTGTGTTTGTTTATCATAAATTCACTGATGTGTGTGTGACCGCAGTGATGAGGACTCCATAACATTTGCTTTAGCAGCTGTGATGAAAAATGTTTTCTTTCTTAAGGGAAAACTATCATTCTGAGCTACCGTGTTTACAAACAGCCTTCTATACTTCACACAAAAGACATCTGCACCTACTACACGTCATTTACTTGCAGCACATCTCCTTTAGGCAAAACATTAAGGGGAGGTTTCCCAGACAGGGTTTAGATTAATTCAGGCCTTATTTATATTAGGACATTTAAACATACCTTACATAAAACATTACTGGTGTGCATTTAGAGACAAAACAATAGCACTGATATGTTAAGATATGTCATGTGTTTTTTAATCAAGGCAGCTCAAACTTGCATTTTAGTCTGGGACTTAGATAAGTCTTGTCTGTGAAACCACACCTTAATGTAGTAAATAGAGTACTTGAAATACAGTACTTTCGTATTTTATTGTATTGATCAGTCGATCCCTAATATCTCAAAAACACTGAAAAAAATTATTCATTCATTCAATGCATTTTTTGCTATTTTAAAAAATTAAGTTAAACAATTTCAACTTGTTTTTATACTTTATGTCAAGTTTTTACAAGTCAAAACGTAAAATAATATGTGAAATTTACTTTCAAAACCAAGTTGTTTTAACTTCACACTGAAAAAAATGATTCATTCAATTTACTCAATTTTTTTAAGGTAAGTGGTTGCAATCAATTTATTTAAGCTTCATTTAAACAAAAAAATGAGAAAGGCAAAACAAAACAAAACAAAACAAAAATTTATTTAAATGTAGCTTAAATAAATTGATTGCAACCACTTACCTTAAAAAAATTGAGTAAATTGAATGAATTATTTTTTTCAAGTGTGAAGTTAAAATAACTTGGTTTTGAAAGTAAATTTCACATATTATTTTACGTTTTGACCTTTAAAAACTTGACATAAGGTATAAAAACAAGTTGAAATTGTTTAACTTAATTTTTTTAAAAAATAGCATAAAATGCATTTTGTTTACAGTGAATATTGGGATTTTTCTTAGAATTATAAAATGTCTTTACGATATAGATTCACATTGAACTACTAGGAATTAAAATCAACAAAATTTAGTCCTGAAAAGCAAGCATTATAGCTAAGACAAACTTTATGAATGTATCAATAGTTACACTCTTAATTTGTGGTCCTGTTAAACTAGCTGCTTCTTATGCATCCTTACAAGAACGATCTTTAGTAGTACTAACCCTAGTATATAAAGACTAAAATCTAACTACACGCTGGTTATCATGTACTGTAAACCAGTGGCGGCTCGTGACTACTATGTGCATCACATGTTTTGTCAAAATAAGTGCCTGCTGCACATGTGTCAAAACTGTTTATGATAAAAGAGACGCTCACATTCACAAAGTACACTTCAACTCTGATTACGCATGAGATTATGCGAGTATCTGGCAAACGCGAGCGTCTCGTTTATCATAAACCCTTTAGACGGGTCTGCAGCACGCACTTGTTTTGACAAGACACGTGAATCACATAGGATCATTCGACGCGCAGAACACATATTTTGAAAAAGGAACCACACACATGACGGGCTAAATACATGTTGTGACGAACTTCGCATTGAGCGCCCTTGAAAAAAAAGTCACCGGACGCCACTGCTATGAACACATAGGGGCGGTTTCCCCAGACAGGGTTTAGATTAATCCAGGCCTTAGTTATATCAAATTATTGCTTATGATTTATTGAGTACTGAAATTTGAGATTTTCATTGAACAGAGAAAAAAGTAATCCACTAGTGTTTTAGTGACTCATCACGAGGGTTCAATTTCATACTTTAAGCGGCGGCCAAAAGGCAACGTAAAAATACACAAATTAAACCCTGCACAAGCAACGACTGAAAATGTAAGAGATTACAGGAAAGATGAAGGTCAAAGTTGCTGAATAAGTTAAGTGCATCATTTTACAGTGAATGAAAGCCCTTTGTCTCCCAAGAGCCCAGCTCTTTCTCTAGTTTAACTGTAATTACAGTAAAGACTGTCTGTGAGAGAGAAAGAGAGAGAGAGAGAGAGAGAGAGAGAGAGAGAGAGAGAGAGAGAGAGAGAGAGAGAGAGAGAGAGAGAGAGAGAGAGAGAGAGAGAGATTTCTATTAACACTACAGAAATGGGTGACATCCCAGTCTGTCTATCCGAGCTTTATATTAATTAGTTGTGTTACAGGTCACATCCTGAGAGTGATTACTGACACGAGAAAATCATTCAACTAATGTTTAAGGTGGATTAAAAACTTCATTAATGTTCCTGTTGCTCAGTTGGAAGAGCAATGCAATATCATCACAAAGGTCATAGGTTCAAATCCCAGAGATCACTTAGACTAATAGGAGAAATGTATACTTTGAATGCACTGTATAAGTCGTTTTGGATAAAAGTATCTGCTAAATGCATGAATATACTGTAAATCTTTACTGTTCTGAGCAGCAGAGAAACCAGAGACGTTTAATGCTCTGTGGTATATATTAAATGACCCAATCACCCTAAAACACTGTATGAACAATTATACGTTTTACAGAGGCTTGTGAGAATATGAAGCATGTCTGATACAGAAGCTGTCACTGGGGCAGTACCCATTTATGTACGCATGCATGCACACTGAAAAAATCATGACAAACTCAGCCATTGGCTAAAATTAACCCAGAAAATGGTTTTATTTCACCCATGGGTTAAAACAACTTTGTTTTTTAAAATGAAAAAATCCAACATGGGTTAAATTACAACCCAATGAGGGTTTGTCCCGTTTTTGATCCAACGCTGGGTTGAAAATAAGCATTTAATACCCCAGTGTACACATTTGGTACCAATATGTACCTCTGAGGTACTAATATGAACACTATGGCCCAGTTTCACAGACAATGTCAGAAAAAAGGTACAAAAGTGTAACTTTTTAGGGTTGCTGTGGTGGTACCCTCAAAAGTTCATTTGTTTATGTTTTGTTTACAGTTTTGTCTATATATGCCTCAGGTAAATTAAGATATTTAAGTCACTTTTAAGTGTGCATCTTACAGGGTTCCCACACCTTAGTTAACTTCAAATTCAAGGACCTTTTAAGGACTTTCCAGGTCCAATACCTTCAAATTCAAGGACTAAATGTGGGGACAAGATACATAGTTACAGTTCCCTTTCGAGGGAACTCGTGCTGCGTCACTGTGTTGACACTTTGGGGACGCCTCTAGGGGTAAGTGCGTTTAAATTTGTATATCAAATTCAACCAATGGTGAGGCTTAACGACAAAGACAGGGTGACGCGGGAACCAGGAAGTATATCGCTATCTGAAATATTGCCAAAGACGGTGTTACAGGGACGCATGAAGTATGGCAAGGGAGACGCAGCGTCTCGTTCCCTTCTCGGGGAACAACAATTACATACGTAACCCGAGACGTTTTCATGTGTCAAATACAACTATGCAAAAAAGCATTTTGGTATGAATCAACATTCGCATACAGAAGATATAAGCATTTAAAGTGAACAGTTTAGCACGTGTGCTTAAAAAGTCTAGAATTTTTATGATATTATCCTACACTACACAGGGAATAATATGGATTTTTTTTCAAGAATTTTTTTGCATGAAATAGATTCAAGCACTTTCAATGACCTGTAACTATGTATGTATATTTTTAAAAACTTCCCAGGGCCTTGAATTTTTTCCCCTAGATTCACAAACTTTCAAGGATTTCAAGGACCCGTGGGAACCCTGATCTTAAGGTCAAAGCAATGACACTGACATATGTTAAACCAATTATTTTTAGTTAAAACAAATCAAACGTTCATTTTAGTCTGGCCTTAAGTCCTGTCTGTGAAACCAGGCATATAGGTCCAAAAGTTTTACATTTTAAAAGGATGTTGCTCCAGTGACAGCCAGTGATCATTTTTCCTAACAGTGCATGGACATTCGGAAACATAAGAGGAAGTCAGACAAAAATATAAATATATTATTACAAGAAGTCTAATTTGTGCATTCAATAGTATTATGTGATGATTTTATTTACAATAAGGGCAAATGGTTTGTATGTGAAAATATATAAGTCATGTGTCGTATTTCCAGGTACAGACTTTAAGGTTAACAACTAGGTTCAACACTCGCTGGTGACTATTCAATTATTTACTATATGTATAAATATAACCTACTGACATCCTCCATTTCTGACTTCTGTGCTTAAAATTTATGAGTTTCACACTAACATCTTTCTGATTTCTAGTCTCCTATCTCTCTCTTTCTCTCTCTCTCTCTCTGTCTGTCTCTCTCTCGATTACTCATCCCTGCAGAAAAGAGATACTAGTCTAGTAATATATTGGGGCAGCTTCGACTGGGACCAATAGGTGAAAATTGGGAAAACTGTGTAAAATCTTATTTTATTTTTTATTGATAATAAATCTAGCTGCATGTCAAGAGATATTTTTATATTCTTGTACGTGGACATGTATGTAGTGTTTTCTGTGCATCATTTGACACACCTGCTGCTTGTCTGCCATGATATTGCAATGTGTGCCTGTTACAGTCACCTCTGTATCTGTTACCACAAATACATTGGCATTGACACAAAACAATACAATACTTGTTGAATGTTGTGAAAGTAAGGCAATGCTTGCCTTATCTTAAATCATACAGATTATCATAAATCATTTCAAACCTTAGAGCACAAACATGATCAAATGAAAATGAAAACAGAACAAACAGATATAAAGATACTTTATTTCACCAAATATATAACAAGTATATATGACACTGTACGCATGCAACATCAGACCGACACAATGAAGAGTTCACAAACATAAACTGCACATAGAGTACTGCACTATACACAGAGATGCATAACTACACTAAGTAGTATACTCACTTGGCCTAGGTTGAGTTCAGATCATATGTTAATCCATATGAAAAACGCGACGAAAACACGACATGTGTGGTCCAATTTTCCACGGATGTGTGCAAAGGGTTAATAAGACGCGGTGCGTTGGTGCTAATACAGTAAATGACACTGTAGTAAATACGACAATTAACAGTAATGAAAATAACACAGAGAACCACACACACACACCCTGTCTACATGCGCGCGTCACACGTTTCTTGCGCGTAAAATAAATTCACCAGCCGGATTTCATCTCTTTCTCATCCACTGCGCGTGTGAACAGAGCTCTGTCTCGTGCACTGATGAAGACGACGACGAAGATGAGGATATTTCCCCGTTTTGAATCCCCCTCCTTATGTTTTAATGCACGCGCATCATGCATCAGACAGACAGCACACACACATCCACACAGACTGGGGGGCGCGCGCGCACACACTCGCGTGTCCCTGGCGGAGCTGCACCTCGCGCAGTCATTTATTTATTTAGTTCATCTCTTTTCTCTCTTTCAGGTGCCACGCGTGGGTGGTGGGAGGAATCACGCGCGAGGCCAGTGGGTGACTATGACGTGGATTATCAAAGGCGCATTTCATTCAAAAACATGCATGGGAATTCAATGCGACTCATGGATGCGTTGCAATAAGCAGGGCACAATTCCATTGTGATTTTGGGAAATTTTGTTCAAGTGGTGTCTAACTCAGAGACTACTAGTGCTTCTATGTCATTTCTGCAAGACAGCATTTATATGTGAGCTGGCACTGCGATTGTTAAAATAAAGTTAATTAAATGATCAAGAATCGAGTCAGTCACTGGAGTACCTGGATTCTGCGCGGGATGGATTTGCTTCCACAAAGTTATTTTCTCCTGCCCGCAAACGTATAAGTAGACTAGTAATTTTTTGTTATTTGTTTTACTTGCTTTCCTAATAAAATGTAAAATAAACAAATGTTTTGTTTTATCTGAGTTTAATTTAATGGAATGATGAACATTGACATGAACAATGACCTTTTTAGAACGTAGAAATAAAGTCAGAACTAATAGATATAATGCCATAAAAAGAAATTAACCTAGATTTCTCATGGTCAAACAAAAATAGAGCTACTGCTTAAAAATGTGTGTTGGCTTTTTATTTGCCTTTAATGTCCCAAGACTAAACAGAAACTATCATTAATCCTCAAAAATATATAAATAAATTGGAGTATTTATCTAGTTAAATAAATAAAATAAAATTAATTTGGCCATGCAGGAATACGGTATGTTTTTAAACTGAGAGGGCTTCAGATTAATGTTCCTGGCTGTACACTGTATAATAATGCAGCATTTTTGTCAAATTAACATTTTTATGTTACTTTAACTTAAAAAATTAAGTTTTTAACAATTTTAACTTGTTTTTAAGTTATATCAACTTATCACAGGTCACAACTTATAATAGTAGATTCAATTGACTTGCAAAACCAAGTTGTTTTAACAGTGTATGTCGGTTGTAACACAGTCTCACACCCATGTATGTGGCTGCATTTGTCGCATGTGCACTGTAAAAAATACTTTGCTGCCTTAAAATTTTTTGTTGAATCAACTCAGATGTACAAGTCATTTCAACTTGCTATTATTTCTCTTGACTAGAGATGAGTTGTTATAACTACAGGTGAGTTGTTATAACTTATAAAATTAAGTTGACTTTTCTCAATTATATTTTATAAGTTATGACAACTCATCTTTGTTGACATGACTTGTAAATCTTAGTTGATTTAACAAAAAGTTGACTGCCTTAAAATGTTTTGTTAAATCAACTCAGATTTACAAGTCATGTCAACAGAGATGAGTTGTCACAACTTATAAAATATAGTTGAGAAAGGTCAACTTAATTTTATAAGTTAACACAACTCACCTGTAGTTATAACAACTCATCCCTAGTCCCTAAAAATGGTTCTTCTATGGTTACGATCCAAAGCAACAGTTTTGGTGCTATATAGCAACGTTTGTTTTTTAGAGTGGAAATGACTTGTAAATCCGAGTTGATTCAACAAAAAAATTGAAGGCAGCAAAGTATTTTTTACAGTGTTTGTGGTTCACAAACCAATAAAAATGCTAATCAGCCAATCAAAATAAGGCACACTAATTAAACACCTGAAAAATCAGGTCTCATGGGGGCTAAAGGAATGTGCCAAAAAATGCAACTTGGTTTTGCAACTCAATTCAAACTATTATTTTAAGTTTTGACCTGCATGTGATAAGTTGAAATAACTTATAAAAAGTTAGACTTGTTTATCTTAGTTTTTTTTTAAGATAGGGATTTGACAAAAATGCAGCATTTTTGTAATAGTGCATCAATTTCACATACTACTATCAACATTTCCAAAGATCAGATTTTCCTTTGCTTGGTTTTATAGGTTTTTTTCTTCCTTTCTTTCTTATCAAACTAATACTTGTACATTGTAAAAAGTGAAAGTTGTAATAACTTAAAAAAATACTTAAATTGTTAACACCTAAATATGTAATTTATGTGGATAAAGCACTAAAGTGTAAATTTTACCAGTTGAAGTAATTTAAAAAAAAAAAATTTTCACCTTAAATTTTTCACTTAAAAATAAAATTGGTAAAACGTAAATATTTTAAGTTTTACCAATTGAAGTAATTTTAAAAAAAAAGTTTTTTCACCTTAAATTTTTCACTTTAAAATAAAATTGGTAAAATGTAAATATTTAAAATTTTACCAATTGAAGTAATTTAAAAAAAAAAAAATCACCTTAAAATTTTCACTTTAAAATAGAGTTGGTAAAACGTAAATATTTTTAAAGCCACGTGTGTATAGTTAGATTCTGACACTTTCTTTGTTTTTTTTTTGTTTTTTTAGATAAAATAGTAAATAGCACATAAATAACCTTTTTAGTACTTTTTAAAACTGTTTCATTTTGTGGTATAGTCCTGCATATAAGTTTATTCTCTTACCGTCAGCCACCACATTGTCGCACTTGGTTGCGTCGGGTTCTGCGGTAGTCTTGCGGTAGTGCAGGTCTCTAGATTCAGGGACCAAGAATGACAGAGACAACGAACTGCAGTTCAATAGTTATAGTCAGTTTTTTCCTGACAGATGTTAATTTATATGTAAAAGAGGAATTCAAACTCTCTTCAAAAGGATTGAATCAGCAAAAAGATGGACAACAAATCCAAACTGGTTATTGCTGGTCCCCCCGAAGGACACATGCCACCAGAGAAGTGAAACCAAATATCCAAGAGAAAGATATCTGTATCCCCGCCCCTAGGATGCCAGTGGTTGACTGCAAAATGCCAGCCGGTGGGGACAAGGAACAAGTCAAGTCACAAGGACCAGAATGGAAAAGTAGCCTACTGAAGAGACAATTGACAATAAATGAATACAGTCAATATCGTACAATATAGCTTGATTGTATTGAGTGAAATCACATTGATAACCTTATTCATTTATTGTTGATTGTCTCCTTTTCCAGTCGGGTCATTGTGTCCTTGTTTCTAGTCACCTTATGGGACCGGTTGTCCCCACCAGCAAACACTTCCCAATCTGCACCAACATCCCAAAACGGGGACACAAACAACCCTCTTAAGACACCTAGTTTCACCTCCCCGGCGACACCCGTCATCCGGAGAGACCAGTTGGATTTGTTGTCCATTTTTTTGCTGATCCATTCAGTTTGAATTCCTCTTTTACTTATACAAATTATTCTCTCTTAGAATAAAGACTTTGACTAATGATTAAACTGCACTTTACAGGTAGTTTAAGCTACTGGCCGCTAGAGGGCACTAATCTCTTACAAGTAACTTTACATCGTAATAAGCACTGTAAAAAAATAAAATACTTAGCATTTTTGTCAAATCAACACATGTTTAAATTACTTTAACTTAAAAAAATTAAACAAGTTCCACTTTATTGTGATATGATGGATTTTGTCAATACTAACATTTCTTATTTATATTGGTAGATGGAGCTAAAAATCCATTAACTGGCTAAATTTAGTTACTGAAGTTTTAATAAATATTTAAGACCTGTATCATATGGTATTGACCCATATGGAGTTATGCCTAAATAAAAAAAATAGTAAAAAAATAAGAATCGTGCCTGTTTTGTCCCAGTTCATAAAAATTATGATACATTTAACACTTAGCCGGTTTTGCTGTGTGCATAAACTCACCTTTGTAGATACCAAAATGATAAAACCATCATCTGTCACCTGCCCATCAAGATCAGCATCTTACAAACTGAAACAACACTGATGACTGAAGGTGACATCATCTCCAGATTCAGCTCACACAACTGACTGCCAAACCTAAGAAAACACTGAGAAAGTGCAACATGAGACATTTAAAAACTATTCAATGTTACAAAAACAGAGACATTTATTCATGGGCACTTCAGTGACTTACAAATGAGAGGATTCAAAATGATTATTTTACATATTGTTAAAACATGACGAATTCTTTTGTACACCTTTTTTTGTTTCAGCCATAAAAATAAGCACATGCACTTTATAAAGCCTGACAGATATATGAACTACCTTTACATTGAACTTAATTCTGAATAAGTACAATTCTCTTAAATTCTCACAAATAAATTACATTAAAAATGAATGATCTGACAGGTATATCATAGTTTAGATAAATCACATGTAAAGACTTGGATGAAAGGAAAACTGAATGAAAGAGGAACCACATGAGAAAATTTGGGTCATTTTATAACACATCTTATATGATATATTTTGACAAATGTACACAATGTTAAAATTCCAACTCTTCAAAATTAATAGTGAATATTTACTTGAACATTAAGTTTACGGGTTGTTGTATTAAAGGGCAATAACTTAATAGTTTAAGTATGATTTAGTTTGCATTGTAGATGTGATGTATAAACTGAGAGCAAAACAACTTGACTTGTTGGCTTGGGTCTAAATAAATAATTTGATGCCCAGTACCTGTAAATAGTACATTTGGCCAGAAAATACAACATCCACGAATACAGTTAAAGCAAATAAACAGACAGTGCACATGTTTAACAGTACGACATACTCACATGCAGCAAATATCCTTTACTAGTTAACTCAAGAGTCACATCTAGTGGCTAACTGTTCAAAGTGATCAATAGTACCATTCATCTGTATTTATACCATTAACATTGCCAAACCTTAATCAGTGGGCACAACTGGAGCTACATGTGCAAAACACTAACTACAGTCTGCACTACCAAAAGTCACCTGAGCACAACTCTTAACACACGACTCAAAACAGCTCAGTGCAGCCAAACACTATACACAACCCTCACTGAGATAACACACACTGTCACTCACAACACACTGAGAGGAAAAAAAAACACCAATACACAAAATACTAACTTTTTATCTTTACAGATTCAACAATTTCAGTGACTTCATACAAAGTAATGTTTTTTCAAAGAATAATTTATTTATTGATTTATCACATGATTTATTAATTTTTTAGAACATCATAATTTTTTAAGGTAAATAAAAATAAGCAGTTTGCTTCAATTGTCTGTAGTAATTTACGTAATTGTAGTAATGAGAAAAAAGGTAGAAACTAAAAGTACATACTGTAATTCAAACAAATAATTGAGGGGCTAATCCTGCCTCTCTATAGCATCAGGCCACTACCTGCCACCCTCCTCCCTCCACGAACCCGTCTTCCTTGTTCCATTTCCAAAATTGGAAACTGAGCTCTACCTATATCTATTTTATATATATATATATATATATATATATATATATATATATATATATATATATATATATATATATATATATATATATATATATATATATATATATATATACATTTATTACGTAATATTTATATATAATTATATTTATATGTTTATATGAAATTGCAATCAGCAATGTTTGAAAGGCACAAGGCTGAAATCAATTGTGTTTTGAATGTGTGGTTCACAGTTTTGACAGCAGTGTGTTAGCATTTGAACAAAGTGCTGTAAATCCACAGTGTTGTGCAGGTTGTGTTTAAAGTCATGGGATAAGTGTGTAGAGTTTTGAAAACTGTGTTTAACCAATGAAAAACCAACTAGAGTTTGGTCCACATGAAGTGCTGCTGTGCAGAGTTTTGCACATGTGACTCCAGTTGTGCCCACTGTCGTTTAGCAATCGGAAAAAAAAAACCTGTAACAAATACCAATATGTAAAATGGAGAGAAAGTGGTGTTGCCTTTGAGATGAGAGAGGGGTTATATCAAACAGCCAATCAGAGCTTGCTCTCAACACGAGTGTTCAATCATGTGAGTTGCATCACATTTGACCTACAAATCTCTATGATGTGTGTGTGTGTGTGTGTGTGTGTGTGTGTGTGTGTGTGTGTGTGTGTGTGTGTGTGTGTGTATACCAAAGAGGTATCGTCTCAAGTCCACATCTGTATTTTCCGGCATGATAGATGGAGCATCATGTCACAATAAGGCAAGTGTGATAATGAAGTGGCTCAAAGATTATTACTTTGAAATTTTGACCCGCGGTCAATCAGTAAAAGACTGCAGGTGGACGAGCAAAAGCCCACAAATTGGGTTCAACTACTAACAAGGCAAAAATCAGGATTTGGGCCAGAAGTTAATATCCAGCATGCCAGAGTAAATTACAGAGGTTATGAAAAACAAGGGTCAACACTGTTAACATTGACTCTTTGCATAAATTTAATTATTAAGCCATTAAAACCCTTTAAAACCTATGATGCTTATCACTGTTTTCCAGTATACCAAAACAAACAATATTTTTGGCAATTAATGACTGTACAAATATTCAAGGCACATTAAGAGAAATCCTAAATAAAAACGAGCACTTTAGAATTTTACATAAAAGTATAACATTTATTGGTACAGCAAATACAAACAGACTGTTTTAACAGGATTAAAACTCTATTTTGTCAGGATCACCCAGGTGAAAAAGCAGTACACTTCCATAGTGTACTTAAAGTGCTTTATTTTTGTAATTTTGTACTTAATATACTAAAAATTAATCTTTAGTAACTCTTAAGATGTTCTTAAGATTATCTAATTGTACTTCACTGTGCTATTTTAAGACATAAATATGAACTAAAATGCACTTTTAACATCTCTGTATTAAAAATGTATTTAGTTAACACTTGTATTAAACTTGAACTCAACTTTCATACAAGATGGGTTCAAGTTTACTACAAGTGTTACCTAAATACATTTTTTAAATGAATTTTTAGCACATTTTAGTTCATATTTATGGTGTCTCAAAATAGCACAGTGAAGTACACTTAGATGATCTTAAGAACATCTTAAGAAGTTTTTTTTTTTTTTTTTTTTTTTTTTTTCTCTTCAACAAAGCATTCGCATAATTTGTCTAGTAAAAGTACTTAACTCGAAATAGTTATCTGTACGGAACAAAGCACTCGCGGTCATAACACAGATCAACCAAATAAATAAATAAAAATCTTATCTTAACCTATAGTCGGATTGCGATTTTGGAACTTTCGTGTTCTTGTGAATAGTATGCCATACAAACCCGTTTGCCACTGAACCTGCATTAACGACGACAGTGGGGCTTTTGGCCTTAGTCAAACGGGTTGGCACGTATGGTTGGGTTGTGATTTTGGCGCTTTCTTTCTATTGCGAATAGTATGCCATACAGACCCGTTTGCCACTGAACCTGCATTAACGACGACAGTGGGGCTTTTGGCCTTAGTCAAACGGGTTGGCACGTATGGTTGGGTTGTGATTTTGGCGCTTTCTTTCTATTGCGAATAGTATGCCATACAGACCCGTTTGCCACTGAACCTGCATTAACGACGACAGTGGGGCTTCCGGCCTTAGTCAAACGGGTTGGCACGTATGGTCGGGTTGTGATTTTGGCGCTTTCTTTCTATTGCGAATAGTATGCCATACAGACCCGTTTGCCACTGAACCTGCATTAACGACGACAGTGGGGCTTCCGGCCTTAGTCAAACGGGTTGGCACGTATGGTCGGGTTGCGATTTTGGCGCTTTCTTTGTATTGCGAATAGTATGCCATACAGACCCGTTTGCCACTGAACCTGCATTAACGACGACAGTGGGGCTTTTGGCCTTAGTCAAACGGGTTGGCACGTATGGTCGGGTTGTGATTTTGGCGCTTTCTTTCTATTGCGAATAGTATGCCATACAGACCCGTTTGCCACTGAACCTGCATTAACGACGACAGTGGGGCCTCCAGCCTTAGTCAAACGAGTTGACACGTATGGTCAGGTTGCGATGTTGGCGTTTTTTCGTGATCTTGTAAATAGTATGCAATATAGACCCGTTTGCCACTGAACCTGCATTAACGACGACAGTGGGGTTACAGGCCTTAGTCAAACGGGTCGACAGGTTTCATTTTCTCTTAAAAATCGGAAGGTGACCCTTAGTTACCATATATACCGTCGCAGTGGGCCCCCAATTTGCAAAATCCTCAACTGTGGATAATATAATTATGCCGCAATAGTTAGTCTGTCTGAAACTAAGCTGATTCAACCACATCACTGTGTGACACTTGCATTACATGTGAACGGCCCCTACGCTAATATGATTTTGTTTTTCTCTCCCTGTCTCGTCCCTGGGTCCCATTGACCCTGAGGACAATGGGACAAACAGACCCAGTTCCGGTGGATGTGGAAGTCGGCACACCTCTGATCTACTGGTCGTCCTTCAATGTGATGCCCAGCTGATGCCTGACCAACGACCACCGGCAGGACCCGCTTAATATCCGCTTAATCTCTGCTTAATCTCTGCTTAATCTCCCCTTAAGCTCCTTATCCGTTAATATGTGTGTATATACATGTATATCTCCCAAGGGTTTTTCCCTCCTAGGACTTTTATTTTTATTTCCTCGGCTAAACAACCCGGGGTTTTTGTTTTTTTTCTCCTAGGGGGTTTTTTACCCCGGGGAGGTAGCCTGCTTGGGCTTAACTTAGCTTCTTCTTCTCGACGTTACATTAGTAATATGCTCCCTCATAATGTCGCGTCATAGCCGCAGCAAATTTGACTGCTTATGCTATTGTGTATTATGTTATGCTATCTGTCGTTTTTCTGTGCTTTTACTGCTTCTATTAATGTAAAGCTGCTTTGAAACAATTGAGTATTGTGAAAAGCGCTATATAAATAAAATTGAATTGAATTGAATTGAATTAAAGATACATTTTTAGTATATTAAGTACAAAATTAATGTGAGAAAATAAAGCACTTTAAATACACTATGGAAGTGTACTACTTTTCCACCTGGGCCGGGTTTCCCAAAAGCATCGTAAGGCTAAGTAGATCGTAAAGACGATCGTACGAATCATCTTAGAATTACGGGCTGTTTCCCAAAAGCTTCGTAACTTAAGTAGCACTTGAAAATCATTGTAGATCTACGAGTGCTCTGGAGTAATCGTTCATTCATAAGTGCATCGTAAGACAACAGAGTTACAAGGTCACCTGCAGGACAACCAGCAAATTGCACTCCTGCAATGACGATAATGTAATGTTTTAAATGTATTTTTATTTATTGGGTTCTTCTTTGTTTATTTTATATTAAATATATAATATAATATATTTAAAATTCAAATGAGAAATCAAATTTAAATGACTAAACATAAATTAATAAAGAAGGAAAACGTATTTTGGTAAAAGTTGGTACTAGCAAATTGATAAATGGTTCCTGATTGATGCATCTAAAAAAAAAAATTGAATTTTTTTCTGAAATTGCATCTAATTAAAGAAACCAAATAAATATTTACGGTACAATGCAATAATCCATAATAATAAATAAACATAGATAATAAACAACAAATAATAATAACAATCTAAACTATAATAGAAACGCAGAAGGCATTTCGCAGTGGGACGAGTCCTAACTAAATACGAAAAAGAATATTTAATAAATTATTAAAACATTTAAAAAGTCTTTGAACAATAATGAAAATATATTATTAAAGGAACAGTATGTAAAATTGTGGCCAAAACTAGAACTGCAATCACAAAACGTGTGGCTAAAACTGGTACTGCAATCACACAACTGGTGGCCAATACACAAAATGACAAAATAAACATCAGTTGAGGGCTGCAACTCCACTTTTTAAATGACAATATCCTGGCCAGACCACTGTTGTCAGTGATATAAGTATTTGAAATGAAAATGATTTCTTAATGTCTAGTGACATATTAGGGCCATTTTATGATTAATTGATATACATTTATTACATACTGTTCCTTTAAAACATTAGTGCACATCGGCTGTAGATCATTAGCCTAAACAAGCTTCTGCTACAAATTCGAGTCATTCTATTGGTGACATTTCAGCACTTGACAAACGGATAGCGACTCGCAAGTAGCACTTAAAACCCAGTTGCGAATGATCGTTTTACGTGCATGTTTGGGAAACGCACGTAAATGAACAACGAATGTTTGTTAAGTAGCTCGTAGAAAGCGCTCTTAAGGGCTAAGTTCAATCGTTATCGGGAAACCCAGCCCTGTGCATTTCTTATAGTTAACTCAAGGGTGTCATGACGAAGTGTTCAAAGTGACTTATGGTTACACTTTAATAATACTACATACAGAACTTTAAACATTTTCATACATATTTATAAGCTGTGACATAATCTCACTGCCTCTAGTAGTAAATAGCCTAGTTATCACACAGTCTGAGCAAAACAGGTTGAGTCTGTGAATAGGGCCAAACCTTAAGAGCAAAGTAAAATAACAAAGATTGAAGTTCATGCTGTGACCCATATTACACAAATTGAGAACTGGTTTAGAGGTTCTTAAGGCCAGCATCATTACAAAAAGTTATGTAACAGACACATTACTGTAAAGAGCCTGTGGGCAGGAAATTTAGTGTCATTATTGTGAATTTCATATTTGCACCTCATATGATTGTGGATTTCTTATGTCTTTCTCTTTTAGCTGCAGGTGGTGCTGCTGCTGCTGCTGCTGCAGGTGGTGGTGCTGATGATGCTAACTGACTTTCTATATGTGGTTCCTGTGATGGCACATCAGATGAAGAGATGTCCTGCTGTGTGGAACTGCTCTCACTTCCCACTGCAATAATGACAAACAAGCTAAGAAATTGGACATGCAAAATATTTAATTTTGAACTAACTAAATTCCAAACTGCTGCTGGAATGATAAGGTGTCCCTTATTTCAAAAGAAACCAGAAAGCATTTGATGGTAACAATGTTGAATTCTCTGGTTAAGCTGCTTCTACTGTTTGTAAAATGGCTCATTTTAATTCACATCAACTGCAACTAGACCTCTGCAAACATGCCTAAGATTCACTAAAGTTTTGATTATCAAGAGGCTGAAGACCAGATCCACTGCTGATGTGGCAGACACCTTCAATGTGTGTCAGAGTCAAGTACAGAGGATAAACAAAAAAGATTTGAAGAGACTGGAGAGGTTTTTGACAAGCCAGGTCAGGCAGACCCGCAAACAACTGCTCAAGAGGACCGTTTGTTGGCTCGGAAATCCAAGGCCAGCCAATTTTCCACTGCAGCAGAGCTCCATGAGACCTAGTCACCTGAAGTTCCTCTGTCAACCAGAACAGTTTATCGGATTCTGTCTCGAAATGGCCTCCATGGTTGAATCAGTGCCCAGAAGCCAGCACTAAACAAAAGACAATTGAAAAACCGAGAGGCCCACTGCCTGCTAAATGGATGTCACGGTCCTGTCAGACATCCGTGCTAGATTAGGTCTGAGTGCATCTGACAGGACCGTGGCAGTATCATGTTCTGTGTGGGGACATGTGGGATCACATTCTGTGTGTGGCTGCCACATGTTCCTGGTGTCTTGTTGCTGTCGTGATCTTGCCAGACCTTAGTGTAGATCAGGTCTATGTTCTGTGGGCAAGGTCAGGGCAGCAGTGTGTGTACGTGGGAACACGTGTGTTCACATCATATCTGTGTGACACGTGTTCCCAGTGTTTTGTGGCTGTCATGGTCTTGCCTGACCTTGGTTATTATCCAGAGGGCAGGACCAGGGCAGCAGTGTTTTATGTGGGAATACGTGTGTATTCACATCATATCTGTGTAACACGTATTCCCAGTGTCTTGTCACTTTTACCCTACTCCCTTATGTAATCATGTCTTAAGTGATTAATTATGTTCACCTGTTCCCCATTGATGTGGTGTCTTTATAATGCCCTTGTGTTCTCTGTGTGGTGTGCGTGCGTTGTTTGATGTCTGTTAAATCCAAGTGTTCTGGTTCCCGTTTATCTGTTACAGTTATTTGTGTTTCATCACATTGTTTTGTTCCTTTCCGTTTTACCCCCTCGTGGGTGTTTCAGTTTTGATAAATAAATCTTTGTTATATTTTCTTACATCTTGCGTTTGGGTTCATCTTCTATTATTTTCCACAATCCGGTTTTACACGTACCGTGACAATGGATGGATGCTGGAAAATCAGAAGGTTGATTTTTAGATGAATCTTTTGTTGAATTACATCACAGTCGCCGCAAATATTGCAGGAGACCTACTGGAGCCCGCATGGATCAAAGATTCACCCAGAAAACAGTGGAGTTTGGTGGCAGAAAAATCATGGTTACATCAAGAATGGGGGTATGTGAGAGATCTGCAGGGTGGAAGGCAACATCAGTAAAATACCAAGAAATCTTAGCTACCTCTTATATTCCCAACCATAAAAGAGGACAAATTCTGCAGCAGGATGGTGCTCCATCGCATACTTCCATCTCCACATCAAAGTTCCTCAAGGCGAAGAAGATCAAGATGCTCCAGGATTGGCCAGCCCACATGAACATCATTGAACATATGTGGGGTAGGATGAAAGAGGAAGCATGGAAGATGAAACCAAAGAATATTGATGAACTCTGGGAGGCATGGGCTTTCTTTGCTATTCCTGATGACTTCATCAATACATTGTATGAATCCTTGCCAAACCGCATGGATGCAGTCCTTCAAGCTCATGATGGAAGTCATACAAGATATTAAATTCGGATCTCACAGCACCACTACTTAATTTGCTGACATATTTTTGTATTTGCAGTAAATTTGTTCAATTTTTGTATAGGCAACAAAACTTTTGTCATGCCAAAATTTGACATTTTTGTCTTGATTAAATGATAAATATTTTTTTATAATAATAAAAAATAATTTGTGAGGGTTTTAGCTTTTCATCAATTGATTAATTAAAAGTCAGGTTAATAGCAGGTGTTTCTATAAAGCGACAAGACTTTTGTCAGGGAGTGTATTTCCCCTAAACCTAATTCTCACACAAACCTTTCTGGGTGTTAGATTTTCACAAAAACGTATATAGCATTTACTGTAATGATGTGGAGTGATTTCTTACTGACAGGGGGAAGTCCTTCTTTGCTATTTGAACATCTTGGTGGTGCAGAACCTACATCTGAAATGAGGCAGACAAAATTAATTAGAGGAAGTCAGAGGAAAAACTTAAACTTTGGCAGGTAGTTTTAGACTATTTGATTTTTTGTAGCTAACTAACAATGAAAATCAAAACAAATATACAGCCTGCACATTTAGTATATTCAACTTGTAAACTTTTTGTTCAGAATTAATTTTCAACTATTTATTTAACATCAAACTTTAATAATGAGTGATTACATGGCGAGAAAGGATAATGACTATAGACCATGTAAAACAGTAAATCTTCCTGGATGTAAAAACAAAGGAACTCTGAGAGAGTAGAACCTACAAGCATGTACAGCTTATTAAACAAACAAACCAAACGTATATGTTCTTTATTCTAACTATTTGTCTGTCGACCAACTAACTCACCCACACTTCCTATAGCACTTGCCATAGATGTAGGCACTTTTACTCACTTTATGTGACAAGTGACTTGGAAGTACATACAACAATAGCATTTTACAACAGTTACACAAAGAAAAGGTTATGGTGTTTTTCTAAAAATAGAGAACTTCTAGATTTGACGTAAAAATCATGTTTTTAAATGAAAAAAATAATAAATAAATAAGTCAAATTGCCTATTACAGTTTTCTTCTCTTGAGATTCAGTCATTTTTTATTTTATTTCTGGACATCTGAGACACAGATGAAGAAACCTGCAAGTCTGCATGCACAATGAAACAGACGACGTGACTGCATTCAAAGAGGGCGAGGGCGGCATTCATTTCAATTTTAGAAGTCTCTTCAAGATATAACTTAGGCTTTTGAACAAAAATATATTAAGACCGATATTAGCTATAAATACACTCGAAATGTGTATAACCATCTTTCGCCCTTTCCTAAAGAAATTAAATCGGTTACCTTATTCTGCTGACAGAAGTATATTGAATGTTGGAAAATCCCGAATGTAACCTGAAACTGACATAATGCTTTTGCTTTCATTTACGTTAGGCTGGTACCACAGTAGGCTACTTGCAGGTGTAGGTAGCTTGACATTTGAGCTGAATAGGGGCAAATCCTATCCTTCTACTGTAGACTGTACACGTGCTAAATCATAATGAATTACAAATTGTCAGTAAATATAAAAAACATAGTCAACCTGAAAAGACACCATGAAACAACATGCTTCTTTGAATAAATTGAAATGACAGATACAATTTAAATGTAAATCAATAATGTAAACACATATATTTTACTGTAATATTTTAATTATATTAATTTACACTGTAAAACTGTTATTTTACGTAAAAAATACTGTGAGCTGTTGCTAGAAAACTTGGCAGTGCCATTAGGGGGCGAACTCGGACAGTTGTATAGATATCATATGGTTGTGTTAGCTGCGCTGTTGTAGTTGCTTGGCAACCGCAGTAAAACTTCAGACCGTGTTTACACCGCGAGAGAAAAACAGGTGAGTTTAACGGGGTTTAACTAGTGTATGCGCTACATTAATTAACTGATGCAACAGAAATTTTGTGTGTTTGTTTGAACTTACATCACGGACTAAATATTGCGATGAAGTTAAGCAGTTTAGCGAGATGCCAGCTAACCATCCACAAGTTCTCTGGATTGGGAAATGGTTATATAAGCGGAAGAAAGCATGATATCAG
Source organism: Misgurnus anguillicaudatus (assembly GCF_027580225.2). Taxonomy (NCBI): domain Eukaryota; kingdom Metazoa; phylum Chordata; class Actinopteri; order Cypriniformes; family Cobitidae; genus Misgurnus; species Misgurnus anguillicaudatus. The sequence goes on along the minus strand of NC_073361.2, from coordinate 30,151,495 downwards.
ACAATAAGGCCTAACTTACTTACTTACTTATTACAATAATAATCATATTATTTCTGAAGAATGAGCGCGGGGCGGAGTGTTGAAGGTGCTGGATGTGTTACCTGGTGGGGATTCGGACCTGCACGAGACCTGCTGAGCTCAGGTAAATTATTTTAGACTAAACATTAAACCATCACATATCAGACTGAATAAAATAAACCATCACGTATCTGACTAAACACAATAACCATGCATATCAGTCATGTTACGGAAAAGCTTAATCTGTAATGTTGACATTTACACATAATTACATCAAATAAATAGACACTTTATTTAACATTTGTGTTTATTCGCATGCTTAAAATACTTACAGATATACACACAATGAAGTCACATGATGAGCTGAATATTTTGCTGGTTGGCAGTGGAGACCCCAGACACATCCTAAAGACCATCAGTGGAATGAGAGAGACTGACAGCTTACATGTTAGTAATTATTTATAAACAGTTTAAATGCCCACATCACAACAAACAATATTATGTCTACTAACATTTTTGGAAGTACATAATAATTAAATGTAAAACTATGTAAGTACATAATCACCTTATCACACATTACTCTATGTTGTGCATGTGAATGTGTTAATGTTGCAGGTTTGGGTGATAGAGAACAGCATGGAAGTTGTTGCCAGACAATTACTACTGATCTACCTGTCACTTCTGAACCCTGAGACCATGAGTTTACACAGTGTGTACTCTACTGTTTTTAATATATCTATACACAGTATCATGACAGATCCTCCCTTTAGTCAGCATTGTTTCCTGTTATAAATCTAGACAACACTGAGTATATTCATGTTTGCATACTCAGATAATATTAAGTGGTGCTCTTGTGTTGGGATTAATTAGGTATTTTTTATGTTTTCAGAGAAGACAGAAGTGTTTCTGGAGATCTTTGGGAACTCTGAGATTCGCAGCGAGACGGAAGAGACTTTAAAACACACTGCAGCTGAACTCTCTCTCTTCATCACAAACACACTCTCATCCGACTCAAACACACATCCATGCCTTGATACAAGCCTTCTGAAGGTCCATAAATATGCATTTATTTTACATTCAATATTTCTATTCAAACTGTAGTTTAGAGATATTTAAACCTGTTGCTTTATGTTAGTTTAAGGAGAGAGATGATTTGCTTCAGATCTTTAAGTTGTGGGAACGACCCCCTTCTGTGCCGGCGAGCGTACGTAAGGTTTGGGACGCCCGTGTTCGGCAGCACCTGGGAACTCGGTATGACTCACGACAGGGCTGTTTCGATTGGGATCTCACTATGAAACTGCACCAGAGAGGGGTATGTAAAAATGCTGTGACATTATTGTACACTTGACAGGTTATGATATCAGGACTGATAGTTATCCTATGATTTTTTCTTTCAGTGTGGGGTCATTAACAAACATCAGTACGTAAAATGGAGAGAAAGTGGTGTAGCCTTTGAGATGAGAGAGGGGTTATATCAAACAGCCAATCAGAGCTTGCTCTCAACACGAGTGTTCAATCATGTGAGTTGCATCACATTTGACCTACAGATATCTATAATAGTTTGTTATGTATGGCTCATGATACGCTGTGTGTGTGTGTGTGTGTGTGTGTGTGTGTGTGTGTGTGTGTGTGTACCAGAGAGGAAACAGGGTTGCAGTTAGAGGATATTGGGGTGATATCGTCTCCAGCCCATATCTGACATTCGGCATAGAGACTGATAAAGACCTGCTAAAGAAACACAACAATCAGCATGTAAAGGTAAAAAAGTTCAGATAAAAAAATTCCATCAAACTTTATACACATAAACCTCAAAGATATTACAATGTACGTCATTATAATATTGATTGAGGTAACATAAGTTAAAGTGTAAAAAGATAAAAAAGGATATAAGTAAAAAGGTAACATGTTGTTCCTTCTTTAAATCTGACACCTGTTCAAGCCCACAACTATAACATGTATTTACAGCTAGTAATTCACATTGTATATAGATCAACGTTCATGTTATGTTTTACCTTTCTCTGATAATTTTTGCTTTAAAGACTGCTCAGGATATTTCTGAAGTCAACGTCCTGGCGCTGTTTGAATGTCTTGCCAGTAGAGGGCGATCTCCTCTAAGTAAAGATGTTTCTAGCACCTCTAGTAGCTGTAATCCATCAATGGATGACCCAATAACATCAGAGGAGAAAGACACAAATGAAGTGTTCTCTCAAACTCACACAGAACTGGCACAACAGATATCACAGCCACACGGTAACATCGTGTTAAATAAATACATATAAACAGTGAAATCCTGTAACCATATAAATATTTGCTGTACATTTACTTCCATTTCTGTGTGTTTTCACAGATTTGATGAATTTAAACGGGGTGAAAGTATCATTTCTGTCTCCAGACTCTCTCACCAAACTTCCTCTTAAAAATAGATACAGAAACCTGTTTAACACCATCTTCTGTTCAGCCAGGTGACACATCAAAGAGAAAACAGAAACCACTACACTAAACTAGATTCAGTAATGATAACAGTCTCTCTCTCTCTCTCTCTCTCTCTCTCTCTCTCTCTCTCTCTCAGTATGGTTCATCAGATTGATTCATCTCTGAGACAGATTGCAGCACCTGATGCTGTTCTGGTTGTAGAGTTGGCAAAGTAAGTCTGTCAACAATCACACAAATAATGCCTTTGGATTTACACAGGTCTAGATATCTTTTTCAAGTATTATACATCTTATCTTCCTGTTTTCTTTAGCTATCTGTTGGACCTCTCAAAAGAGCAGGTGTCAGGTTTTGCTGAGAGAGTGAAAGAGATCGCTGGAGAATCCGGTTTCATACTGAAACAAAACCAGAGCAATGATGTCTATTCAACATTCACATTGAAACAGGACTGAACTGAAGTATGTGTTGAACTTTATTCTTCTTGTTTAATTTTTTGGTGTTTAATGCACTTGGTATTTGATAATAGAGATTGAACTTTATATTTATATGCTCCACTTAATGATTCCTCTCATCTTTTCCTTGGATCCTTCCCTTGCATCAGGGGTGAAGCTAAAGCACAAGGAAAGAAAGCGAGGAAAGAAACCAAGGATGTGCAAATAAAAATTATGAAGCAATCTTTGCACCATGTCACTCAATGTACCCACTATATGCTTTGAAACAGACGGTACACCACAGTGTTGAATAACAAGATTGAGCACTGCTATAACTATGAATAGGGGACAATTAAATGTTCAATATAGCCGCTCTGGTGAGAGAAGTCTGCCTTGTGAATGAATTAAACAATCATTAATCAATAAAAACTGATGATTCTCTGGGTGAAGGAGCTCTGTACATTTAAATATAACCTAATGTTTAAATATGACTATTAATCTAATAAAAGTTGCCTTTTGTTTTGACTGTCTGCCATTGAAGGTCTTCTTCCAACTAGCTAAGATTCTTAGACCTAGGATTTTATTTAGGATCTTTTAACACAACACAAATCTGATTTTATAAGAGTCTGTATGATGCAAGCAATACTCATTCAAATGAAAGCTGATTTTATTGTGCCAAGTAAAAAAGGTGACTCTGTGTTTTCAATAAAGTGCCAAGACCACTTTTTAAAAGTCTTGGTCTCGTCTTGGAATCGACCGCATTTTTACTCGGTCTCGGACAAAGAGGACTCTGAATTTTAAGACCGGTCAGACCACAACTGATGGCAAATCACAAATTAATTTTATATCATTATTTTTATGCAGTTTATTCAGGTTTGGCATATAATGTTGGCATTGTTTAAGCATTGTTTAAGTTTCTCCCAATGAGATGTTTTCTAATTTTATTACCAAAAACACTTGCATTGTGTTAAGTGGATGGCACGCCATGGAAAGACAGTTCAGATTAAATGGTTAAGTTGATTTCAGCTCTTTAGTGTTTGTTCACTTTTATTTGCTTATAGACAAAGATAAATTCCCACATATCTGCAATGCCTTTCATTATTTTATCAACTTCTCTAATGGCATACACACACACACGCACACGCACACACGCACACACGCACACACACACACACGCACACACGCACACACGCACACACGCACACACGCACGCACACACGCGCGCACACACACACACACACACACACACACACACACACACACACACACACACACAGCCTAATATTCCACATTCCAACATACTGTAGCTATTAGCCAACAGCCAAAAGATTTTAAACAGCCTTCCATAAGCTCAGTTACGTGACATGTTCTTTTTATATGTGCAATATTATAACCATGTGCAAGACCAATTTCATTTATACAGACAGTAAATATATTTCTTGTCTATCTGGACAATGAATACACTAACTGAATTATAACTACATGTATTGCAGATGTAATTTGTTGTTGTTAACACTGTTAATGCGTGCATGGTCATTAACTTGTGTGTTGACAATTGTATAATTGTTTATACTTATTGTACAAGTATACAGCATAGTGCTGTATGTCTAAATGTGCACTATGAACACATTGGCATAACATATTCAAGCATATTTAGCCAAAAAAGCACTTTATTCTTTATCTTTTTATCAGTGAACTTGGACAGATATTTAAGGTACATTTGATCTTTATAACTTTACCCTAAAGTATTACATTGCAGCTACAGCAACTATAAACAGACTGTGCTTAACATGAAGAGCAATTTAAGATAACAGGTCATATGAAAAATTATGAAATAATAGTTAAGAGTGCTACACCAGCTACACACCTTAACTAATTACAAATTTGAGGACCAAAAAGTACAAGATATGTTAAACAATAAATCAAACAAAGATGTAGTTATGTCATTGAATTGCTATAAATGGTGACATAATATTACTGTCTCTTAATATAAAGTAGTGAAGAGACTTAAATTACCAAAAGAACAAACTGATTTAATATTTACAAATAATCAGATTATGAAATCTTGCATCTTTACAAAGCATATTTAACAGCGACATACATTTACAATTGCTGTGAGCAAACAGTTCAATTCACTTGCACTGTAAACCTGAAGAAGCTTGCTTATATGAGTTTCATTAATGTGTTTAATTTATGTGTAATTAAAAAAATAAAATCACTGTAAAAAATGTCAGATGCCTTTAATTCAAAGGGCTGGTTTCCTGGACAGGTCTTATCCTAGTCCAAGACAAAAAAGCTTGCTAGAGCTGTATTAACCATAAAAGCTTGCGCATACACACATCAGTGTTATTGTTTTGTTTAAAGATGAACACTGGTATTGTTTTTTGTAAGTCATCTTTGCAAAAACTACTTAAATGTCCTAGTCCTAATTAGCTTAGTTTAAGTTCTATAATTGACTGATTGTGATATCTCTCAGTGGTAGTAGATACAAGTTGCTCTGGGCCATTCTCTTTTATCTTCTTTCTGAGGTTTTTACATGTTGTCTTGTGATTCTGTCACAGCTGCTTTTGGGTCATCTAGTATTAATTCATTTTTCAGCAGATCATCTAATGGAGTAGCATACCCCAAATCAAGACTTCGTATGCTAGAATTTCTGCTCCCCCCTTTCACTGCAATATTGACAAAGAAATAATGAAATGTGAAAAATTTTAAATTAAAGAAGAATAAACATTCTTGCATGAATTTGAGGCATTTACTTTAAAATGCTAATGCTTGATAGATTGAAGTAAGATGCACAACATGCATGTCTATTTGTCTTATTACAATATCTACATTACACTATTTACAAAGTGTAGTATTTGAATCATATTTATCTAATTTATGTCACTTAAACTTACTGTAGGCCTTTTACTTTTATTTGACAGTTACAAAATGTTATGAAAATCATGTCATTTGGAATGCCAGTTTATTGTTTTACATGCAGTACAATACAATACAATGAACATTTGAACCCTTAAAGAATTACACAAACTGGTTTGTTTCACAGATTTGTATATCTTTTGAAGTTCTCCTGTTTTATAATCTTGATATGTTCCCCTTAACACAATCTGTTAATATTATAAGATGTGAAGTAAAACATGAAAGTAAAATAAGAAAGTGGACTCTTACTGCTTGGATGAACATTTTCCATACTACTTCTGTATCTATATCCCAGTGCAGAATCTAAAACATAAAACAGTTAGTAAACAACATTATATGAAGCTTTCAAAGGCAATTTTTGCTTCCTGAATTTAATATGCAGCAAAAATCCAGTTTAACAGCAGTGTAATATTCTCTGTTTATGTTTCAAATTATTTTTCTGTTTTTGCGCTGATGATGGTTTCTATTCCTCCTCTCTAACCTTTACACAAATGTTATAATTTTATTAAGATTTATAGCCTACTGCATTCACTGTATGAGCATTTACAGTACCATTGTCTCTTACTGAATGGGGGCATTTCTTCCTGTCACAGTTCTACACTCACCTAAAGGATTATTAGGAACACCATACTAATACTGTGTTTGACCCCCTTTCGCATTCAGAACTGCATTAATTTTACATGGCATTGATTCAACAAGGTGCTAAAAGCATAATTTAGAAATGTTTGCCCATATTGAAAGGATATCATCTTGCAGTTGGTGGAGATTTGTGGGATGCACATCCAGGGCACAAAGCTCCCGTTCCACCACATCCCAAAGATACTCTATTGGGTTGAGATCTGGTGACGGTGGGTGCTATTTTAGTACAGTGAACTCATTGTCATGTTCAAGAAACTAATTTGAAATGATTCGAGCTTTGTGACATGGTGCATTATCCTGCTGGAAGTAGCCATCAGAGGATGGCTACATGGTGGTAATAAAGGGATGGACATAGTCAGAAACATTGCTCAGGTAGGCCGTGGCATTTAAACTATGCCCAAATGGCATTAAGGGGCCTAAAGTGTGCCAAGAAAACATCCCCCACACCATTACACCACCACCAGCCTGCACAGTGGTTAAAAGGCATGATGGCCATTTTGTTTACGCCAAATTCTGATTACCATCTGAAGGTCTCAACAGAAACCGAGACTCATCAGACCAGGCAACATTTTTCTAGTCTTCAACTGTCCAAATTCTAGCCTCTTTTTCCTATTTGTAGTGGAGATGAGTGGTACCCGGTGGGGTCTTCTGCTGTTGTAACCCATCCGCCTCAAGGTTGTGCGTGTTGTGGCTTCACAAATGCTTTGCTGCATACCTCGGATGTAACGAGTGGTTATTTCAGTCAAAGTTGCTCTTCTATCAGCTTGATTCAGTTTGCCCATTCTCCTCTGACCTCTAGCATCAACAAGGCATTTGCGCACACAGGACTGCCGCATACTGGATGTTTTCCCTTTTCACACCATTCTTTGTAAACCCTAGAAATGGTTGTGCATGAAAATCCCAGTAACTGAGCAGATTGTGAAATACCCAGACCGGCTCGTCTGGCACCAACAACCATGCCACGCTCAAAATTGCTTAAATCACCTTTCTTTCCCATTCTGACATTCAGTTTGGATTTCAGGAGATTGTCTTGACCAGGACCACACCCCTAAATGCATTGAAGCATCTGCCAAGTGATTGGTTGTTTAGATAATTGCATTAATGAGAAATTAAACAGGTGTTCCTAATAATCCTTTAGGTGAGTACAGTATGTTTTATCCAGTTTATCCAGATTTTAAGTTTGTATTTTCTTACTATGTTCCTTAAAGGTGCAATTTGTAAGATATTTGCAGTAAAATCTCCAAAAACCACTAGGCCAGTGTTATATATTTTGTCCAGCTGATTACTATCAATATCTGTAATGTTTTCAACTACTTGTAAATTGTGAGAAAATTTCCATTCAAAACATTGTTACGGGGCAGCGCAGTCTCCTGTCAATGACGTTAATATCCATGTGACCCTTTGTCACCGCCTTTACTGACGTAACCCACATGACAACACTGGTCGAGTTCGAAAAAATAAAATGGCGGCCAAGGAAGCGACTGGAGCACAAATTTAGTGTAAATAAACGTATATTTTCACTTTTTAAACATTTTAATAGCATATATCTTGAGAAATTAGTATAGTAGTTTTCAAATATGTGATTAGTTATCACAAAGGCGCTCTCGGTTTATATTTCAAACACGCTGCCTTTGAAGTGCGTTGGAAAGCCTTTCTCTGAGCTTCCTTCAGGCCTCCGAGTCCGAAGTCATGTCCTCATGAGGCAGCGAGGCAACAAGTCCTCACAGCCTTGAGTTTTCTGACGCTGGCAGTGTCGTGGACAAATGATGAACTTTGATCTTTCTTATGGTCTTATGGATAACTCTTTACCGTCTGCCGCTGGTTGTGTAAGCTCCTGTTTGCGTACGGTCCAACCAAACGACACAAGAAGAGTTTGGAACAAAACGAGAGAGGATAAATTTTTTGTTGCATTCTGGATGGAGAGAGCTTCACGACAACATTTAACTAGATCGAGATTCTGATCCTGCTTGTGTTTTACGCGATGGCTGAGTTGTTTTGATTCGTAACCCTTCAAAAAACGCATGCTATTATATTGATCACAACATTAGTGTGTCGATTGTAATCAGCGCGTCTTCCTGCGGACGATATGCACATCAAAGGTATTGTACAGCAATATAAATGGTCATTTTAAGACACTTCACAATAAGATTTGTACTACATTAGGTGAAAAATCATTGTAGATTGTAAATTGAAAACTTAATTCGGTGCTGTGTTAACCATCAAATTTGGACTAATACTGTAATATCTATGACTGAAAATTTTGTTTTGAACATCACATATAAACTTACATAATGAAATATACGATGTCATCAAACGCAACATTTATAAGACTTGATTACCTTATCCATCAACGTGATTTCTTGTTCTCGTCTGATATGGCTAAAGTTAAAGACTACAAATCCCATAATTCCACGCTGCTTCAGAGCGTCAGTAAACAACATCGTTGTTGTCGGTTGATCTGGCGCCATCCAGCGGCGCAAATAATACAAACTGCATTTTTAACTTTCTTGTTTTCTTGGTTTATTAGTTCATTCAGTTAACATGTGTCTGATTATTAAATCTGCACTCTTTGTGTGGTCGCATTTGCGTGTGTTACTCTTCCCTGTGTGTTTGTAACATTGTGTTTCCTACTTACTTTTAAACCACCAAACTGACGCTTCCTTATCATTTTCACTCCAAGAACTGCGTGGTGAGTGCCCTACAATTGAAATGAGGCAAAGTTATTTAAAGCAAAGACAAAAAATATAATAGCAATTGTTACTAAGAAGTAACACATCAGTTTTGTACTGATATGTTACTTCTAACCTACATACTTATAGCACTTAAAGCACATTATAAGGAGAAAAAAATAAACTTGCATTTTAAAAGAATTAAATTTGCAACTTGCAAGTATAATCAAACTGGCAACACTATTTTAGAATAGAATAGAAGATAATAAATCTTTATTGTTCACCAAGGTGGACATTTTTCTTTGTCATACAAGTGCATGCGAGTGGTTTCTGGAAAAAGAAATAATAAACAATAAGCAAACTTCAGACACTGCGGAGAAGAAAGTGCAGGACTTTAAATACATCATGTGTCTTTCCAGAACCTTTCTGGAACACACAGATTCCGGCAAATCATTGGCAGTGTGAATGAACAAAAAAATCAAACAATCCCAGAAAAAGCCCAGATGTATTTTACGGAATGTCTGTGTGAAAAGGGCTTTACAGAACTTTTACTGGCACTGCACCAGTATACGTTCGCACCTTCATTCCTACACACATTCCAGAACCTTACATTCAGCAAATGAGCGGCGCATTATGTTACCTTCACAAAGGTGCACTAATTCATGTTCCCGCTTATTTACTTTCACTTCTCCATGCTGGTGGAATGACCTTCCCTTGCAACATTCAAAATATAATTAAAAACCCATCTCTTCCAAAAAAACCAAAATACTTTACATAAATATAGACTATTGGCCACATTTCTTTCTCTTCTCCCTTTTCGGTAAAAAAGTCTACTAAACTAGGCCCCAAATCGGGCTATTAATTCCCAAACATAGAGTAAAGATTAAAGATAAGTATTGCATAATGTTATCACTTGCTCACCCTCCTCCTGAGTTTTCTGAAGAGGAGGGTGGCGGGTAAGGGAGTAGTATGAAGCCCAGACAGGCATCAGGGAGATGGCTTTTGCAGTCTCGTCTCCGTCTCCCTTTACTCCCTTACTCAACTATTTTTTTGTTTTTGTTTTTTGATGACGCTCTGTGGGTATAGATTTGTAATGTTAAGCCCACTGATCGGGACGGGACACTAAGGGATTCAGTTCGTCGAACTTATTGTAGTTCTCCCTAAACCAAACTGTGAAGAGTCTTTCACATGGGGAGACGTTGTATCTTCAAGACCTAAACTAACTCTTTTTAAGTGTGCTTGCAAAAAACTTGACGTACACGATCCTTGGACCAAGCCTCACAAAAGTTACTAGAAGGATTTTTGATTTTCGGAAGCATTTGCCCATCACAGCCAAGATACCTGTGGCATAGTCGCCAAACAGGAAGTAGTTCATATCTCAGGATCTCTTTAACATATCTAAACCAAATTTTTATATGAACTCGGGACTCCAATGTGAAAATGCCCAAGATAAAAAAACATTGCAGTAACATGTCTATATTATGTTATTTTCAGTTTAAAATATCCAATTGAACCCTATGTAAAAATAAAAATTTTAATACAATTTTACCACTAGAGGGCAGCCCAAGCGTGTTTAATTGCCTTCACACATGACTAGACAGAAACTAACCTGACCTGACTGCGTGAATACGGTATTGAAAAACTATACTGAGTATTATTTGATACTAAATCCGATGGAATATTAATATTTCTCATATACGTTTGTGCACAAAACTGCAAATGGATGTTACCCAGGCAACTGTGCCGCCTAGGGTTGCCAACTGTTCCGTATGATACGGAATCGTCCCGTATTTGACACATAAAATTCTTGTTCCGTATTGAACTGATACGGAACGCACTTTGTTCCGTATTTTTTGAAAATCATTTCAGTGCAAATACATGACAGACACATAGCTTCTAATATGCCATCTGTATAAGAAAACCCTGACGGTGCAGTAATTTCTCCCCCTGATTGTCGATTATCAGCGTAGCGTTTTTAACATCTTGCAGCATCATCGGGGAATGCCCTTTTAATTGGTTGTTACAGTCATTGTGATGTCACATAACATAGCAACGATGACGTCAAGTGACAACAGCTGGAAATGTAAAAATGACTGCATCCGAGCAGCCGGCGAAAAAGAAACGAGCACAAAAATACAGAATTGAATGGGAAAATGACTACCCGTGGAAAACAAGACAACAAATGTTATATATCCAGCTACAAAAAAAACATCTGACAAGTCGGACAGAATACGCTAGATGTCGAACGTCAAGTGACCAAACCGGAAAGCGGCGATCGCTTCCGGTTGCCTGTATGTGCTTGTAGCTTGTTATTACCATAGATATGTATAAAGGCTAGATGGCTCGTCCGCGCTGCTGGCCAATGGAGTGCAACGTCCGCATTTTGGCGGCCATCTTAGGACAGGGCGCTCGCTCACTCGTAGCATTGAGTTTTAATGATGCAGGTACTTTTAAATGACCATAACTTGCTTAATTTTTTACCGATTTTCAAACGGTTTGGTTTGTTATAAACGTCAAAGATGTACCTATGACACTGCATACCTATACTAAAAATAAAAAATAAATTCATGAAACATGTTAAAGCATCCAGAATTATAGCCACGTTAATAACGTTTGTAAAAACCCAAACCGTTTGAAAATCGGTAGAAAATTGAGCAAGTTATGGTCATTTAAAAGTACCTGCACCATTAAACTCAATGCTACGAGCGAGCGAGCGCCCTGTCGTAAGATGGCCGCCAGGTGATGCCGTTAGGGACTCCGCCTTGAGCCATCTAGCCTTTATACATATCTATGGTTTTTACAAATTGTGCTCCATACTCCAATCCGGTAGGTGGCGGAAAATGCACCTTTAGTTGGTTTGCCAACCGCCATTAAACACCAGAAGAAGAAGAAGCTTGTTATTACACACACACACACACACAAACTGATACTGATACACACGCTAGTACGCACACTAATGGTGAAATAAAGATTGGTAAGTGTCGTGATACGGAGGAGTGAAATTGTAAGGTGTTTTTAATTACCTGCTGGCTGCTTACCTTTAGCTACGTTTTCTTGAGGTAAAGGAATGGGAATATTTTGGTTTGCTATGTCATGAAAAACTTTAGTCTTGCACAAGCAAAATACAAGAAATTGTTAATTTAGCAATCTAATCACAACTCTTTATTCTTTGCCAACAATATAGGCCTAATAATCTTTAAAATAAAACATCTCTAAAATAAAATATATCTAAAATAAAATATCTCTAAAAGAGGCATATTCAACAGTATCAATCCCCATAGAATGTTGTTGTCACTGAAAACTAAATGTCATCATAGGGTCCCTGTTAATGCAATACTGTTGTATCCTTCAATTCATTGAGCAGATGAGATGGATATTAGAAAATATTTTAGGAGAGAGAAAGAGAAGCAGCTGCAGGAGATTGGCAGGCCAGTTGATTCTGAGGGAGCCGGACCCGGTGTGATTGAGGTCAGTAATGGTCTATAGGTCTAAGGATTGTTTTTCTTTTCTTTTCTTGAATTTCTTATAACAATAAGCATTTGTTGGCAGGTCTAGGCACTATGCATAGCATACACTACATTTTTTTTCATTATATTTAATATGAGGAGGAGGATATGTCTGTCATGTTTTACTTGTTAACATCTTGGTTTCTTGACTGGTTGTTGACATAATTGTAGCTCAGATGTGAGTGCAAAAATTTTGCAAACACAAGTTACAAATACTCTGTGGGCTGAGCCCCCCCTGTCTTCCAATCCTAGTGACGTCAGTAGTTATAGAAGGCGCTTGCTGTCAAAATTTGATTGATTTATGACCCCTTTAACAGGGGGGCGGGACTATCAATCAAAAGCTGTACAATCTGTCTAGGTTTGAGAATGGTATATCAAGGGCTTTAGACAGCGAGTATCCTGTGCGTGTTTTACGATGTGTCAATCAGCTCGTTGTTTTTCCTGTGTGTGTGTGTGTGTGTGTGTGTGTGTGTGTGTGTGTGTGTGTGTGTGTGTGTGTGTGTGTGTGTGTCTGTGTGTGTGTGTGTGCGTGTGTTTTGTCAAGCGAATGTTGTCATGTTTATTGCTGTCAAAAATAAGTTTATTGTTTTAGACTGCGTAGTTTCACAAGCGGTCCTGTGCTGTCAGCGATCTTTCTCTCTCTCTCTCTCTCTCTCTCTCTCTCTCTCGCCCCCACTGCGCTTCTCGCACCCAGCCCTGCATTCTTTCACTGCGGGGTGTCCATTGTAAACGAGTAAAGCTTTCTAAAACTCAATGTTGGTAAATAAAGAGTAATTTACCCTGACGGTGACAAAAAGTAAAGGTTTATTTTAGATTTAGGCAATTCTTGATCCATGTATGTCTGTGATTAAAACATGTGAATGCGTGCACCGACGGCGACAGAGAACTTACACTGAGGCGCTCTTATATCTGTCGTTAAGAAACTTTTAAACGATTAAAGACGTTTTCATCTGCGGCTGTCCGGAGATGTGTGTGTTTTACGAAGTGTCAATCAGCTCGTTGTTTTTCCTGTGTGTGTGTGTGTGTGTGTGTGTGTTTTTTGTCAGGCGAATGTTGTCATGTTTATTGCTGTCAAAAATAAGTTTATTGTTTTAGACTGTCCAGGTTCTGTGTTGTCAGCAGTCTCTGTGTGCGTGTATCTCCCGTCAGCGTTTCTCGCACCCAGCCCTACATTCCTTCACTGCGGGGTGTCCATTGTAAACGAGTAAAGCTTTCTAAAACTCAATGTTGGTAAATAAAGAGTAATTCACCCCCACGTTGACAAAAAGTAAAGGTTTATTTTAGATTTAGGGATTTCTTTAATCAAGTCTGTGATTAAAACGTCTGAATGCGTGCACAAGAGAACTTACGCTGATGCGCTCTTATATCTGTCGTTAAGAAACTTTTAAACGTTTTAAGACATTTAAGCCCCTCTTGTGGTTTGAATTCATTATGTCACCTAACATCCGAGTGTGTACATGTGTATTTACGATAAATGTAACACGATACGCATTGTCAAAATAAAAGGTTTCCTGAACATGGTATTCCAGTGCGTGTTTTTTGTCTCGCGAGTGCTCGTCATATTTATTGATGTGAAAAAAGTTTGATGTCTAAGACGTTCAGTTTCTGGACGGTTGGTTTTTACCAGCGGTCTCTCATTCTCACCACCCGTTATCACCCACCCAGTAGACCCTAGTGTGTCTGAACAGTGGTGGGGTTCAGCGGCCCGTATTGTTCCTAAAACTCCGTGCTGGTAAAATAAGTGTAATACAGCCATTGACAAAAAGTAAAAGGTTTATTTTAGATTTAAGATGGTCCACCAGCGCCTTTATGGCAAACACTTCAGGTTCTAAAAGTTTGTAACACCAAGAATTTGTTTAATGAAATATACAGTACATGTATAAGCAATATGCCCCCGAGTCCATAATCTCCGGACGGGTCGCCAATACTCTTTTCTTTAGACTAAAGGGTATTTATTTTAACATAAATAAAAGTTTATTTGCATCACGAACGCCGAGAAACTGTTCATGCACCGCAATCTATTGTTCACGCGCATTAAAGGTCGATCACCGGTGATGACCAGAGAACGAACCGGGTGTGTGTTCATATAAACTTAATAAATGTAATTCTGTCCGCTCTGGCAAAATAAAAGTTTATTTTAGATTTAGCCATTTCTTTAACCAAGTCTCTTATTAAAACAAGTTACTTTTGCTTAGGGCAATAGGCACATGCACACACATATCTGTGGTATTAAAAATAAGGTTTTTAAAGTTTAAGAAATTTAAACATTTGGAAAAAATCAAACATTTTTGGTGTCAGAGTAAACTTATATCTAATGTCATATGAGCCGTACCGTGTCGCGTTCGTGTCTGTGTGCGTGTCCGTGTCAGTTTATGTATGTGTGTGTTATGCGATCGTAGAGTAGGGCGGGGGATGTGAGAGACTGTGAGGGTGTGTGTATGTGTGTGTGTGTGTGTGTGTGTGTGTGTGTGTGTGTGTGTGTGTGTGTGTGTGTGTGTGTGTGTGTGTGTGTGTGTGTGTGGTTATCACGTGGTGGGGGTCCCAAATGATCAATGGCAGGATTTTTATGTGACGGACAGGCCCTAGGTCAGCCTGTGGGGTTAGATACAACTTAGGTTAACATCTATCAACGCATAATAAGCAAACATGAAATTATATTATACCTATGCATTGTTACTGATGTTCCTAGTTTTGTGTATTTTTCTTAAACAAACTTTTGCTTTTCAAACTTAGTCAGTCTTCAGACTTTTGTCTCTTCATACATTTGTTCAAAGTTTTTCTTCGCTAGTGTCAACCCGTGTCTGAGATTTTGTAAACTCATGTACATACATGTGTATTTTTCTTAAACTTTTGCTTTTCAAACTTAGACAGTCTTCAGACTTTTGTCTCTTCATACATTTGTTCAAAGTTTTTCTTCGCTAGTGTCAAATCCTGTTTGAGATTTTTTTTGTAAACTCATGTACATACTTGTGTATTTTTCTTAAACAAACTTTTGCTTTTCAAACTTAGTCAGTCTTCAGACTTTTGTCTCTTCACACATTTGTTCAAAGTTTTTCTTCGCTAGGGCCAAATCCTGTTTGAGATTTTTTTGTAAACTCATGTACACACTTGTGTATTTTTCTTAAACTTTGGCTTTTCAAACTTAGTCAGTCTTCAGACTTTTGTCTCTTCATACATTTGTTCAAAGTTTTTCTTCGCTAGTGTCAAATCCTGTTTGAGATTTTTTGTAAACTCATGTACACACTTGTGTATTTTTCTTAAACAAACTTTTGCTTTTCAAACTTAGTCAGTCTTCAGACTTTTGTCTCTTCATACATTTGTTCATAGTTTTTCTTCGCTAGTGTCAACTCGTGTCTGAGATTTTGTAATCTCATTTTTCTTAAACAAACTTTTACTTTTCAAACTTAGACAGTCTTCATACTTTTGCCTTTTGCATACATTTGTTCATAGTTTTTTCTTCGCTAGTGTCAGATTCGCTAGATTTTTTTTTGTAAACTCATCAGATGCACATACTTGTGTATTTTTCTTAAACTTTTGCTTTTCAAACTTGGGCAGTCTTCAGACTTGTTCTTAGTTCTATCTGCTCAGACAATATTTTGCATTCATCAATCGTCTTGTTTTCTTTGTAAGCGACATCATATATCTGTGATTGTTTTTGTGAATAAAGATTGTTTCATTTCTATAGTTTATGCAACATTTTGGCAAACTCTTTAAATTAGTGCTAGATGATTAAAACAACAACGCAAAGTATGTTTTAGATTTACTTACTAAATCTTTCACGACGAAACAGCGATGATAGCATTATGTCTGAATCTGTAAACTTGTAACACCACCAATTTCTGACACACCCACCAAACAAGAGAAAACGCTTCTAAAACCTGTTGCACTTCGTTGCACACCGTTTCAAGGAAACATGTCGTTCAACCCGGAAACCGTAGCAAAACGTTGCGCACCGGTGTGAGATTGAATGTGCCCCCGGTAGATGAACATAGATACTCAACATGACTGCATATCAAAATTCCGATTGGAGGGAATGTTGATTGACATTGGCTTAGCCCAGTCAAAATCCAACCCAGGTGGATAACTTGACAGTTTCGAAAATGAACGTGGCGAATGGGTGACGTTGTATCGTTCAGTAGTGCTGTCGTAGTGGTACGGGTCACGACCCTGGGTTTGGCTCGCATGTGATTTCCAGATTAATACACAAATTTAAATAGGAAAAGTTTATAATTTGCATGTGTTTCAAAGGCTTGCAAATGCTAACACTCAAGTGATTTAAAACAATTTAACCGCAAAAAGGCGCTAAAGTGAGCAGCTTTCTGTATGCACATGTGGTTTAATGTGTCCGGTCCAGTTCCAGTCAGGCACGTGCCCAAGTGCAAATCTTTTGTGCCCTGGTGTAAATCTCAAGTTTAAATTTTAGCGGTTAACTAGTGCAATCCTTTACAATGACAATCGTGGCAAAAACGGATCTATATGCAATGTATTTACCCAATGCTTATAAAAGCGACAAAGCAGTCGCATTGCCGCGTGCACGCACGTATCCATGTCCGCGAGCGTCTTTGCGTTCATTCGCGCACAACCGCATTCAAAAGACGCCACACGCGAGTGAGTTAGCTTATGAAAACATGACGAGACTAAAGGAGGTTTCTAAATAACAATGCTAATTTTGACTCGATTGGCTTCTGTAGATGTACATCAGAAATGTTTTGTGCAAAGCAGGGAAAGGGAAGCAGAAAGGAGAGATGATGAGTTTAAGGGAGGTAAGACAAACTACATCCTGTCAGGTCTCAAACATTAGAGGAAAAATCTCAGGAAAACCTCTTGTGAAATCTATAGGATTGCATTGTTGCTGAGAAAATCAACAGATGTATGTGTTATACTGTTCTGTATTTTCACATATGAAATAAAAATTTAGTTTACTAATATTTAACTCTAGGACACTAACTTACATAACAGTTAGCAGTAACTATGACTGAGATTATTTAGTATAGCAGTCATAAAATGACTGGTTTCTTAAAAATTTCTTTTAAAAATATACAATGAGAGCAATGATACATGACTTAATGTAGAAAATATTTATCTGCTGTTATTATTTCCAAACATGTTATGCCATTTATGCATCCAAACATGTTAATAATGTTATGAGGATTACACTATATGTATCTTTCCCAGTAACTGTTGCACTGTAGAATAGTGGGTTAAGCAAAGGACATTGTATTTGAAGTTTTGCACTTCTTGCACACAGGGAATTTTCTGCTTGGGGCCCCCATAGACCCAAGAATCGCCTCAGTGTAGCCTATATGATCTTAAACTTCTGTGATGAAATTCATGTCTGCATTGATGTTCAGTTCAGACTTGCAAATTAAAGATCATTTTTTTCACTTTGGTTTGGGTGTCTAATATTAGGCTATATGATGGTCTTGTAATAATAATTAAGTAAAAGCCTATTTTCATTTTTAGACAATGGTAGTGCATTTGTATGAGCATAGCAAATATTTGTAAATCAAAATACACCTGATGACAGTTAGAATTTGAAGTATTGAGTATATTTACTGTATAATATACAGTATTATATACAGTAATATATTCTGTATATGACCATATTCTGGTGATCCTGGGGTCGTGATGATGGGGCCCTTGAATATTGTTGCCCAGGGTATAGCAAAGTGTTAATCTGGCCCTGTCTATTCTGTATTTGTATTTTTTTCTGTACTGTTTGTGTATGTTGCCCTTCATAAGTATTGGGAAAATGCAGGCAAAATTTCTCTGTTTGCTGTGGAGTCAAGAAATGTCTAAACATTAAAAGGTGAACATGATACAGTACAGAATCTGTCACATAAACTTTTTACCTGTTTTAAAGGAACACGCCCACATTTTGGGAATTTAGCTTATTCACCGTATCCCCCAGAGTTAGATAAGTCCATACATACCTCTCTCATCTCCGTGCGTGCTGTAACTCTGTCTGACGCAGCCCCCGCTAGCTTAGCTTAGCACAAAGACTGGAAATGCATGGCTCCAGCTAGTATACTGCTCCCAATAAGTGACAAAATAACGCGATCATTTTCCTATTTATGTGTTGTGATTTGTATAGTCAAACCGTGTACAAATAACAAGGTGATGTGAGACACAGCGATCTTTTGGCAGTGTGCATGCTGAGAGCTGTGTTCTCTGGGGACGAAGCACTGCCGCATGGGCGGAGTGATCTGCTTGCAGCACACGAGAAGCCCCTGGTGAGGAGCAGAGAGTTCGGTCAGAATTGTGCAAATCACTCCGCCCATGCGGCAGTGCTTCGTCTTCAGAGAATATAGTTCTCAGTATGTATACTGTTAAAAGATCGCTGTGTCTCATATCACCTTGTTATTTGTACACGGTTTGACTATACAAATCACAACACATAAATAGGAAAATGATCGCGTTATTTTGTCACTTATTGGGAGCAGTATACTAGCTGGAGCCATGCATTTCCAGTCTTTGTGCTAAGCTAAGCTAGCGGGGGCTGCGTCAGACAGAGTTACAGCACGCACGGAGATGAGAGAGGTATGTATGGACTTATCTAACTCTGGGGGATACGGTGAATAAGCTAAATTCCCAAAATGTGGGCGTGTTCCTTTAAAGGCGGAGTGCACAATGTTTGAAAGCCAATGTTGATATTTGATAAATCACCTAAACAAACACGCCCCTACCCCAATATAATCTGGACCTTCTTTTAAAAGACCCGCCCCACACATACGCAACCCGGCAAAGATGTCGTTTAGTAGACACACTCCTTACTGCTGATTGGTTACAAGTGTGTTTTGGTAGTCGGCCCGTCTCCTTTTCCAAAGCGTTTTTCAAACATCGTGCACTCCGCCTTTAACATAGACAATATTCCAACTCAATTGAACAACACATTTGTATTTTAATACTCCTATCTAATGTGGGCATATTGAGACCATTGACTAAGAAGTGTTGAAGTGATGAACTGTGTCCTGATGCATTAATTGTTCACACATGAAAAGCATTAAATGTGTAGGATCAGTTTTATTCACTTATGTGCATTTGGGTACAACACACATACAGCATTAAATGCTGTTGTTCTTTGTTGGTAAAGCATGTATGTGTTGAAACATAAACAAATGTTAATAAAATGTGACATTCTGTACTTCTGACATACTGATATTCATCCTATCAATATCTGGTCTCCACAGCAAACAAAAAAATATTGTCTTTACTCTTCTGATACTTATGGAGGACACTGTATATACTGTGTGTGTGTGTGTGTGTGTGTGTGTGTGTGTGTGTGTGTGTGTGTGTGTGTGTGTGTGTGTGTGTGTGTGTGTGTGTGTGTGTGTGTATTTTTTTTCAAGAGTAATAAGTAACTCACTACTTGAGAATATTTTCATTGCATACTTTTTTACTTTCATGCAAGTACATTTTAAAATCTTTTACTAGTAATTATTCAGATGCCAGAGCAACCAGGTCAGAGCAACTGCCCCTCAAAATTCCTGTGCATGTCCCTGATGCTTAGCTACTGTTGAACGGGAACACGATCGATTGCATTATGCTGTTAATCACTGAGTAAAATATTTTCTTTTATCTTAAATTTTAGAGAAACAGTTGTTACAAGTCTGTATAAATTTCTGTGTGTGTGTGTCACATGAACACTCTAAAAACTAACGGTGCTATATAGCACCAAAACTGGTTCTTTGCTCGTAATCATAGAAGAACTGTTTTTAGTGCCATATAGCACCGGTGAAGCACCAGTGAAGCACCTGTGTAGAACCATATAGTTCTATGTAGGACCATGTGTGGTGCTATATGGCCCCTATTTGGTTCTACACCGGTGCAACACAGGTGCTTCACCGGTGCAACACAGGTGCTTCACCGGTGCAACACAGGTGCTTCACCGGTGCTATATGGCACTAAAAACGGTTCTTCTATGATTACGAGCAAAGAACCACTTTTGGTGCTATATAGCACCGTTTGTTTTTAGAGTGAATACTTTCACCTATTAAAACCAAACTTTGTACATGAACTTGGGACTCCAATGCGAGGATGCACAAGATAAAAAAACATTCTAAAATTTTACATTTCACAAATCATGTTAGTGACCGCAACAGAGCAAGCACACTTTTGCGGTTCCTCCGGAAGTGCATTTTCTATTTTTTTGTTCTCTCAAACAGGTAGAAATAGTAAAAACTTGTATCTTGTTTATAAGCACCTTTTGTACTATTGCCTCCCTATGACACATCGCTTTTATTATTTCCTAGTCTTTGTTAAGTTGCTTTACACTGTCAGAAAAAGGTACAAAACTGTACCTTTTCTGTCACTGGGGCTGTACCCTTTCAAAAAGTACAGCTTTGCACCGAGGGATTTCATTTTAGTACCTCAGATGTACATTCTGGGACCAAAGAGAGCTTATTAGTACCTCAAAAATACATATTAGTATCTCAAGGGTACATATTGGTACTAAATGTTTACATATCTGTACCTAATGATCCATACAATTACCTTCTTAAAGGGTGCTGCCCCAGCAGCTAGGGTACATATTTTGACTTTATTCTAACAATGTAGGTCCTAAAGGTACGGTAATCTACCCAAAATTGTATTATGTTTTGTATCCCTGTTAAGGTAGTAAACGGAAACTTAGGGTGCAGTGACAGAAAAGGTACAGTTTTGTACATATATTTTTTGACAGTGTAGACAAAAGCGTCTGAATGCCTAAATGTAGATGTAAACACTTACATTCTTGTAAACTTTCCACTGGATTGTATGTTGGCATAAGCATTTTCCCACACATATTTTCTTCTAAAATGAACCAAATATCAGGATAATCACATCATCACTTCATAAGTCAAAACGTAATTAAAAAAAATTATTACAAGCAGGGTAGCCCCAGTAAAATTGTAGCCCCAATAAATAACAGATAAATAAATAAATATTAAGAAATATAATAATTAAAATATGATTATGAAAATACTTATGTTAAAGCAGATTCTTTTTTACTTTAGTTTACTATAACATAAATAATGAAACTAACATTACCATAAATATGAAATAAATCAATAACAAGAAATAGTTTTGTACTAATTACCTGCTGATTGTTTAAAAATAATCTTGTTTAATAATCGATTGTTTAAATAATTTCAGAAACTGTAAAAAAACCCTGTAAATTCTACAATGTAAACAAAATCCGTAGAAATGACATTATTACTGGCAGCTGATTTAAATTGATGTTATATTTACTGGCAACAGTTTGTTTAAAGTTAAATTAACTATAAAATTACAGCCTCATTCAAAGCATTCTTGGAACCAGAAATCCTCATCTAGCTTTTCCTGTTTTTCCTTCAGATTTTGTTTCGCAGAATGCTTTGCATGAGGCTGTTAGAGTTTTATTCTGTAAAGATAAATACTTGTTAATGTGTATTGTTCATTTAACTTAATTTAAAATGTTGCAAGGAAATAACAAATTTAATTTTAAATTTTAAATCTACAATAAGTTACTGTCATCCAGCTGCAGTAATACTGTATCTAAAACTGTTTCTAAAAATTTTTTTTTACAATGGAACACACTGTAAATTCTGTTCAGCTATTTAAACATAGTACATGAACATCAAGGGTGAACAGTTCTAAACTTGTTACTTTTATATTTCCCTGTTTGATACCTGCCTTTTTACATCTTATAATATTCAAGGCCATTTTTGCATCTCATTGTATTTTAGACTTACTAGTTCTCCACCTTCCGATCTTTCTCTTCGGTTTATCTAAAATGAACCAAAAAATAGGATTATCACATTATCACTACATAAGTCAAAACATTATCTGTATCTTGTGCTTTTATTTTTGAAGTCAAGTTATGTTCTTTTGTTGACATGTTCCCTCTGTATATATAGCCCTGTCTGTTCTCATTTGGCTTGTCAGTTGTTGTTTGTTGGTATGCATGCATGTGTTTCCTGTTGCATTGTTGTTGTTTTTCCATGGTTCTGTTTATTTGTTTTGATTCAACTCAGATTTATGTATATATTTACACAAAACTTGCCTTACTGTATTTCCTTATTCATTAAATAACACAACACACTGTCAACTTCTAATCATGAGGGTTAAACAATATGAACCTACAGAGAGTGATTACATAAAATTAAAAAATGTGCATATCACATCAAATATACATCTTAAATAAAAAATACATTACGATATTGTAACAGTATTTGAATATTTTCTAAATTTATCTATAAATGTTTTTATTTCTAAACGACAAAAATAGGCTGTAGAAAAAAATGCAATAACTGAGATATAGTTTATGTCTTACCTCTGACACGTAAGTGAACTTCTGCTGTGATCAAATTTCCATCGTAAAATACTTTGCATGTGTAGCTTCCTGAGTCTGATGGCTGAAAATTTCTTAAAGTCAGAGAAAGATTTCCTCTCTCAAGTTCCTCGGTGGACAAACTCACTCGATCCACATAAGCAGGGTTTGCTGTTTCCTGGCCATACTTGCAATCATAAACAAGTTCTCTGCTTTTAAGCCATTTGATTTTCATTGACACAGCATTAGTTTCAGGTTCAAGATTAAAAGGTAGGGTTACATCTTCTCCGAGGTCAGCAAATATTGTGTAAGGGGCCACAAGTCTAAAGTTTTCAGCTGGAGAGAGAATTGTTTTTATTAAAAAAGCATAAAAAAGATTATCAGTTAAACTAGTTTGAAACTTAATATTAAAGGTGCGACTTAAAAATCCTTTAAAGCTTTATCATAAAGCTTATCATATCAAAAAGTATGACAATATTTTGCATTAATGCATTTTTTTGCAGATGTTTCATCAAAATAAATTTACATGGCATTCAAAGATTTATTTTATAAGAAGGCTGTGTTTACAAAGAATTTAAGCTGTGTCCTTCCAGTTGAAGCAAGAAGAACCATTTTATACGTTTAAATTAACTTTTCAAAAATGTCACCTCTTTCAGCACAAACAGATCATGCTAAAAGTAAAACTGAATATTGTGCTCTGCAGCTGTAGGGTCAAATAAAAATACGATCATAATTTTGCTGCCTTCAATTTTTAAGTTCAATCAACTTTAGCAAGTTTTTATCTTGACTACAGACGAGTTACAACAACTATATTTTATAAGTTATAGCAACTTATCTCTAGTCAAGATAAAAAAACAGTAAGTTAAATAATTTGTAAATCCAAGTTGATTAAACTTAGCAAAGGCAGCGATTTTTTTTCAATAGTGTAATCATGTTGATTTCAATTTAAATGTGGGTGGATGATGGTAAAATAAAATAAACATCAGGAATTTCCAAATTCATTTTAGGCTTGCTTCTGACTAATTAAAAAAGTTACTACCTAATGTATCGTTTTATCTTTTGTGAATTGTCTTTAAAACATGTTCAGTCTCTGGCCATTCAAGAATGTTATACTTTAACATTAAGTCTGTATACTTACATGTACAGCTTAAATGGAGAAAAATATATTCTTCTTTTGCTTGCCATTCAGAGATGACCTCACATGTATAGGCACCCCTCTGTGATAATTGGATGTCTCTGAGTTTTAGAGACACATCTCCATTCTGTAAATCCAGCAATGAGAGGCTAACTTTATCCTCATAGCCTTCACTCACTGTCATCTGTCCATCTTTATAATGACAGATAAGATCACCTCTGTACTTCCACTTGATCTCCATTGAAGCAGCACTCATGGCTGGCTGAAGTTGACATGACAGAACAACATCATCTCCAGGATCAGCAAATTCAATATCACATTGGCAAACAAGAGAGAACTCTGAAAAAGAAACAACATATTTCAGTCAGATGTGTCATTTTTGTGACAGTATTTAATATACACTGTGCCTGGAAGTTACAGGTAACGTCTTTAACTTGCCTTGCATATTTCCTGCTATATCTTCAGGCTCAGACATTTTAATATTTCTGGACACCAAAGACACAGATAAAAAAATTTACTGTAATCCTGAAAAATAAACAAGAACATTACAAGTAACTGCATGAATGACATCACAATTCATTATGTCTACTACAAAACTTAATTTAGTCCTGAGTGGTTAATCATCTAAAACATATCAAATAGTACATGCACTAAAATAACTTGATAGGGCTAATGTAAGATGTAAAGAGTTTGTTTACTTTATTTTGCAACTAATTTAATTATTATTTAAAACAAAACTATTTAATTAAATGTAAAAATATTGCCCCCTACTGGCAGAAAAACAAGGAAGCATGTAAACCGGTTAGACAAGAAACAGTGGTATCTAAGTCAGCAAAATAAACAAAATACTAGTTACAACTTCTGTCTAAAAAAACATGAGTTGCGTTATTATCTCATATTCCGCGATAGAAAAATTCAGTCTATAATATTAGACTATTACATACTACTGACACTGAAATAAGTAGGCTATGGCTGACATAAGAGCCTACTCCCCGCCACATTAGTTATACTTGACGTTGCCCATATAGATTTTTTTTTTTTGTAAAAGTGTAGTATATGTAGTTTTCTGTTGTATTGGTTACTATAAACAAAACCATGGTTTTACAACAGTAACCATGTTTTTTACTGTAGTTAAGCCATTTTCGTAAGACAAGTTATACGACTAAAAAAGCACATCCTATATATTTCTAAATTTTTATTAGGTGTCGCCTGTTATTTACTGTGGTTAAATATACAGTAGACTAATTTCACAATACCGAGTTATTTTGTTTCATAGGTCTGTCTATTAACGAGATACCAACTACGCAGCGAACAACATATGCTATCGGCGACTGATTGGCTATGTGGCTAAATAAACTTTGTAGAATTTAACTGTAAATCTTAATATCTATTTTCCTGCAGAAATAAACCCAGTTACCTTAATTATTTTGACAGAAATAGTTCTCTCCCAGACGTTTTGATTTGAAACCCACAATATTTACCTGTACAGGTAAGCTAACACGGAACTGACATTATTTTTCTGATATGCTTTCACTTTCACTTGTAAATCAGTTTTTTTTTTCTTGTGTATTCAACCGCCGATGTAACTTACAGCGCTAAGAAACACATCCGGGTTTCTTCCGTTTTTGTTTATATCTCATGCTAAATAGTTTAAAAAAGAAAACAAAATGTAACATAAAGGGCAACCTGAAACACCCCAAAAGGATAATGTTGTTTACTAAGGCAAGTTATCTCTTAACTCTCTTATGTCTCCAGAGCTTTTGGAGTTATTGCAAAAAAGGCACAAACATATTTCAGGTTTAAATGGGACATTTCACAATACTTTTTTAATGTCAAATAAAACTTTGGTGTCCCCAGAGTGCGTATATGAAGTCCTAGCTCAAAATACAATAATAATGGCAGTGTCATGGTTTGATAGTGCAGATTAAGGGGCGGTATTATCCCCTTCTGACATAACGAGGGGAGGCAAATTTCAATTACCTTTTTTTTACATGCTTGCAGAGAATGGTTTACCAAAAGTACACTCTAAAAACAAACGGTACTGGAGTTTTCACAATTTCTAGGTTGATAGAAGCACTGAGGACCCAATTATAGCACTTAAACATGGAAAACGTCAGATTTTCATGATATGTCCTGCAAATTGGGCATTTGGTTTGGATAAGTGTTCAGGTGTTGGATAACTTTTTGCATTAATAATATTAATTATTATTATATATTCAAATTTTTAGTGTAGAACTCATGTTCACACAGCAGCAGAATGTGGTTATGTTGTTCAGTATTCTTGTTTTAATAAACATAGCTACTTCTAAAACAAAAATGTGAAAATATTAAAAAGTCTGCTTCTGAAGACTTCCTATTGGCCTGTAGGCTAGTTGAATAAATAATGTTTTCAAGATATTTTTGTCAAATGCCCAGTTATTTGCAACCTGTAGTAAAATGTATGCTCTGTGTGCAACCAAAATCTCATCAACGATGAGATACAGAGCATCAGTACAGTTTAGCCTCTGTTGGAGCCATTGACGTATTAGTGTTTTATAATGTATTTAAGTTTGCATTAATCTACAGGTGGCGAGGAAAGGATGGTCATTTTTTCCACCAATTGATTTTGATGACAAAACACAAAATTATATAAAGAAAATAACTTTTTTCAGTTGTGATGATATTAAGAGTTTGGAGTATCATATTTTTGTTGTTGTTAACGAAGGTTGAAGTATTTTAAGTATTTTTATTTGCCTTTATTTAAGTTTGGTTTGGGACACCCGTGTTCGGCAGCACCTGGGAACTCGGTATGACTCATGACAGGGCTGTTTCGACTGGGATCTCACCATAAAACTGCACTAGAGAGGGGTATGTAAAAATATGTCATTATTGTACACCTGAAAGTTTAAGATATCAGGACTGTTAGATTTTCTCCTTTAGTGTGAGGTCATTAACAAACATCAGTATGTAAAATGGAGAGAAAGTGGTGTTGCCTTTGAGATGAGAGAGGGGTTATATCAAACAGCCAATCAGAGCTTGCTCTCAACACGAGTGTTCAATCATGTGAGTTGCATCAAATTTGACATACAGATATCTATTATAGTTTGTTATGTATGGCTCATGATACGCTATGTGTGTGTGTGTGTGTGTGTGTACCAGAGAGGAAACAGGGTTGGAGTAAGAGGATATTGGGGTGATATCGTCTCCAGTCCATATCTGTCCTTCGGCATAGAGACGGAAGACAAAGACCTGCTAAAGAAACACAACAATCAGCATGTAAAGGTGAAAAAGTTCAGATAAAAACTCCATATACAATTCAAATTTCATACACATAAACCTTAAAGATATTACAATGAACGTCATTATTATATTGAGTGAGGTAACACATGTTAAAGTGTAAAAAAATGCAAAGGAGAGGTAACATATTGTTCCTTCTTTAAATATGACACCTGTTCAAGCCCACACCTATAACATGTTTTTACAGCTAGTAAATACATGTTATACATGTCATGTTTTACCTTTTTCTGATTATCTTTCATGTTCAGACTGCTCAGGATATTTCTGAAGTCAACGTCCTGGCATTGTTTGAATGTCTTGCCAGTAGAGAGCGATCTCCTCTAAGTAAAGATGCTCCTAGCACCTCAGGTACCTATAATCCATCAACGGATGACCCAATAACATCAGAGGAAAAAGACACAAATGAAGCCGCCTTTCAAACTCACACAGAACTGGAACCACAGATATCACAGCCACACGGTAACATCATGTTAAATAAATACATAAACAGTGAAATCTTGTAACCATATAAATCTCTTGCTGTTTTGCTATCATTTACTTCTGCTTCTGTGTGTTTTCACAGATTTGATGAATTTAAACGGGGTGAAAGTCTCTTTTCTGTCTCCAGACTCTCTCACCAAACTTCCTCTTAAAAACAGATACAGAAACCTGTTTAACACCATCTTCTGTTCAGCCAGGTAACTCATCAAAGAGAAAATAGAAACCACTACACTGAACTAGATTCAGTAATGATAACAGTCTCTCTCTCTCTCTCAGTATGGTTCCTCAGATTGATTCATCTCTGAGACAGATTGCAGCACCCGATGCTGTACTGGTTGTAGAGATGGCAAAGTAAGTCTCTCATCACACACACACACAAATAATCCTTACTCTGAAGAGTATCTTTTTCAAGTATTATACATCTGATCTTCCCGTTTTCTTTAGCTATCTGTTGGACCTCTCAAAAGAGCAGGTGTCAGGTTTTGCTGAGAGAGTGAAAGAGATCGCTGAAGAATCCGGTTTCACACTGAAACAAAACCAGAGCGATGATGTCTATTCAACATTTACATTGAAACAGGACTGAACGTGCAAATTGGTGTCAGTAAAAAAATCACCTACATTGAATATAAATAAAAACAATCCAGTATTTCAGTTTTTCTATATAAAGATTTGTTCATTGAACTGTACTATTTTTAACTTTTGACATTTTTTATCTAAATGTATATTAAAGCAATATCACACAAGAAATAAAAAATAATAATAATCTGTTAATGATTATATATTATGTACTTTCAATTTTGTGCCAGTTACTTTTTTCCATCATCAAACAGAAAATTGTAAGGAATTGAACTAAAATACTATAATAATAGAAGAGGAGAAAAGGAAATGAATAAAACGGAACGGTTGTCACATTAATTCAATCACACAAACAACCAGACAGCCCTTCTATCAGGATTCCCACTCCCAAGTCAAATGTCAAATTCCCTGATATTTCCCAAACATTCATGGACTAAAAAGCTAAATTTTCAGGGCCTATGTCTGGTATGCCGTGAGTTTATAAAAATGTAGCTTAAAAGTGTAAAATGAATAAACAGAGCCAATAAACAGCTTTTGTATTGTACAGTGTTCCCACACCTTGGCTAACTTCAAATTCAAGGACCTTTTTAAGTACTTTCCAGGTCTAATACCCTCAAATTCAAGGACTTAATGTGGGGACACATTTCAAGTGAGAGCAAGGTTACATTGTGTTACTTTTAAAGATACATTGGTACAGTTCCCTTTCAAGGGAACTTGCGCTGCGTCACTGCAGTGACACTTTGGGGACACCTCCAGGGGTAAATGCGTCTGAATGCGTAATTCAAATTCAACCAATGATGAGACTTAACGACAAAGACAGGGTGACGCGGGAGCCAGGAAGTATATCGCTATCTGAAATATTGCCAAAGACACAGCGTCTCATTCCCCTCTCAGGGAACAACAGTTACATAACCCGAGACGTTTTTATGTCAAACACAACTTTTTTGACATTTAAAGCAAACAGATTAGCAGGTGTGCTTAAAAAGTCTTGAATTTTTATGATATTATCCTACACTACACAGAGAATAATATGGATTTTTTCCCAGAAAACTTCTTGCATGAAATAGGTTCAAGCACTTTCAATGACCTGTATCCATGTATGTATATTTTCAAAAACTTCCCAGGGCCTTAAATCCCCCCCCCTCCAGATTCACAAACTTTCAAGGATTTCAAGGACCCGTGGGAACCCTGATTGTAGTCAGTAGTGGAGGATTGGACTCGGAAATGGTTTTCCTTATGTCACAAGTTAACAAGCAGATTTTGATTAATGGAAACTTAAATTTAAAGCAACAAACAAAATCCTTGATATTCCATGATTTGGACATGAAATATATAAAATTCAATGTCTGAAAAAAAACCTTGGCCCGTGGAAATAATAACACCACAAACACACGTGTGCTTAAACCATTTTAATTAAAAAAGTGAGCTTGTCTTTACAACTTTCCATTCAGATATAACATGTAAAGGAATGAAAGATTATCAGAGAGAAAGAGTAAAGCTTTGCAATACACAGATGATCTGAAACTGAATCGGAGGAAAAGACAAGCAGACAGCGAATACAGTACTGGCCCAGAACAGAAGAGATCTCTGGATGAACATTCATAAGACAGATGAGGTAAAATATTCGCCTTTCCAGACTAACATCAGCACAAACTTTTGCATTGCTATTGTTTTCAGTTTCAAGTTAATAGAATAATAACAATAGTTATAAACGACAACAATAAAAAAACATATGTGAGGTTTAAACTCAAGTAAGATATACAGCATAGGGTGTAAAAGCATTATGTCATAGTAAGATAAGACTTGGATAATACATAGTAATATTCTCACAATGACCATATCTAGGAGTTGTGAAATCAAAAAATCGAAAGGCAACTTCATAATAAGGAGTAAGTGCCAAATAAACAATGCTGAATGTCTACAGTTACAGCTGCCAAAAGAACGCAGAATGAAACTAAAACTGAAAGGTCAGGAAGCCCTTACCAAGATTTCATTCATCTACGTCTTAATAAAGCAACACTAAGATGATGTGTGTCAGTGGTAAAGCAGCGGGCGTACAATAATACCGAATGATTTATTTAATGCAGATTGTGTTTTGCAGTTTTTTGAGGTTATTGATGTATGTGAACCAGCCGTGTGGTTTTACTGTAAAATCTCAAATCAGTCATCACATATCCTTCACAAAATATTAACGTTTTAAGTGCTGTATAAACGGACGGAAGAGGTTTTAACATTTTTGTTAAATGCCTCTTATCTTAAACTGATTCATTCAACTTTTAGTTTGTTGCATTTTTTGTACCACAGTAAACATGAATTATACCTCACATTATAGTTAAAATAAAAATCTGAGATGTTAACAAAAATGTGTTAATGCGTTTCCTCCTTGGGTGTTACTTCCTTTTAATGCCATTAAACTTTTGCTGTAACATAAACAACTCAAACTTACTAAACACAGTGAATAAGTATAAAGTTATTGGGTTATTTTTGACTTTATGTCAAAGGTAAATAGCACATTTAAATAATAACGATAAAAAAAACACTATAAAACGAATGTCTTAGTGAGATCAACATGCCACAAAAATCAATCATATTCACACTGCAGTCACGTGTATTATTTTGAGTCATAAGTCACTGTAACCGTAATGAAGCTCTGCTCCAGATTTCAAGTATAATTTCAATCGAGCTTAACATGACCCGTGATGTGATTATAACTGTGTAACAGCAGATTAAAGTGCCTTCATCAGAACATACAGAGGTGATACGGCAGTGTGATCCTGTTTATACTTGCGAGTAAGATCTTCATCCATTAAACACTCATTATTTTTGTGGTAATATATGCATATACTAAACCACTTTAAAGCTTCATATAAGAATTAGGGGCAAACTGAATCTAAGTTATCCAGGCAACTGGCCCTCATACGGTTAGAAACATCTTCCTCCACTATTCAACTATAATCTCACTTCTTCTCATTTTTAATGACGAAGCAACTTCCACCATTGATACATTCTTATGTTGTTCATGGCTTCATGGCATCGATGCATTTTTACACAAGCATGGAATGTAGGGATGCAAAATTGTATGATTTATACATGCATTCAACACACACACACACGCAAACACACACGCATACACACACACTTATGTGACCTTCTGTTTTCTTGTTGTATATGATTTCCACCCCTACAGGTCTTTTTTGCTCTGAAAGTGGTTCTGCTCGGGTTTGGATGGGTCGGACTTTTCTGGTGACAGCAACTTCAGGAGGTCTTTCAGGGCTTGAACGATCTGGGATCCGAACTTATGCGAGTCCTTAAATAGAGAAGATGTGAATGCAAAAGATTAGAACTAAACTAGTATATTTTCATGTAAAAATATGTCATTTGTGGCACAGTACAGCAATGAATCATTCAAGCTTCTGTTTTATTTCAAAATGGCAACAAAACTTTGATAATAGATAGCCTCACCGACAAATCTTATTGGACACAAATTTTCACTCCACATAACTATTTAAAAAACGAGTTCAACCAATAAATAACTAAAATTTCAAGGACCTTCGTGTCATTATTTGTGGTCGAACTATATGTTTTTTTTTAATAGCCGATGCGGATATTAATAAAGCAGTATTGGCCGATATGAGGCAGATATAACACAAATGTAATTTGTTATGCATAGGGCTGCAACTAACGATTATTTTAATAATCGATTAATCGTGCAATTATTTTTTGATTAATCGACTAATCGGATAAAAACAATAATTTAAAATCATTTTCTCCCCTTATTAAAGCTATATAAGTGACTAAATTAGGGTATTTACATGTAGAAGTGTACTTTGTGCAAAAGCCACACACTTATATATATGCATATGATACGCCAGTCCCTCCCACTCACCCACATGGCGAATCGTTTCGTTTTATTATTGTTTTCTCATTTGTTTTCTGTTTTTTTTCCCCATTGTCGCTTGGGTTTAGGGTTAGAACAACTTTTTGTTATATAAAAATTACATCCTAACCCAAACCCCATCTCTAACCCCAACTCCAAGCGAACATGGGTTAAATATAGACAAAAGCATAGAGAAACCTGTATATTAAATAACCTGCTTAAACAAATATGAAATCTAACCCTATATATATATATTTTGGATTTTGACATATAGGGCCTTGAATAAAATTGTGCAGCTTTTAAATAGTAAAACATCTTTAAAAGTCACAGTATAAATAAAAAACGAATTGGGACCTGGCAACACTGCTTTGTTTTTAAACAAGCTGGTTGCGTGGTGAGAAAGCAGCGCCTGACAAATGTGCAGCTCGCGCTGTATGAAGCGGACGTGTGTCCGCACTGTCCATTGGTTTTGCCAGAGCATGTGACGAATCGATAATGAGATTCTTTGACAAAAAAAAATCTGTTATCGATTTTTATAGGTTTTATCGATTAGTTGCATTTTAAAGTACTTAAAACATAATTAAAAAAGACATAATTAATATGGATTTGACATCTCATGGTACTGTTCGAATAAGACGACTTTGGTTTTACATCTAAGTGTCTTTTCATTACAAACAACAAATAAGTAACAGAAAAGTTGACGATGCCGATTATAAGATAAATTATCCAAATATCTGTCGATATATTGGCCACTGCAATATATCGATCTATCACCAGACATAATGACAGGGAAAAAATTCTGATTGACTTAAAAAAAAAAATTTGAGTTGCATGGCTAGGACTTGTAAGAGAAGACGTAATATACTAACAGTTTGAGGGCAGGAGAACTTGCTGGAAATATGCAAGTTGATCATGTTTTCTCCAATGATGATGTAAGACACGCCATAGCCATCATCTGCCACCTGTCAAGAGCACACCAAATCGAATGTTGAAAGAGAAGCATGTGCATTATAAGTAAATGTGACTGGTGAGTAAATTCTAAATTAGGGCTGTCAAAAGATTAATTGCAATAAATTGCATACAAAATAAAAGTTTGTTTTTGCATAATATATGTGTGTGCACTGTGTGTAATTATTTTGTATATATAAATACTTACATGCATGTATTTAGAAAACATTTACATATATTTTTTTATATTTTATATAGATTATATAAAAATATATACATAAATAAACATTTATAAACACATAATAATTACACGCAACACACACACACAAATATATTATGCAAACACAACATTTTATTTTTGTATGTGATTAATCCCGATTAATCTTTTAACATTCCTATTTTAAATTTATAAAGTAGCACAAATTCTGCTCACTGGACCAAATCCTCCACCACAGGTGGTGTATTCAGGGTGATTAACGAAATCGAACAGCTCCACCTGCTGGAGAGGAGTCTGACTGGTGGAGAGACGCCAGGTTTCAGAGAGAACCTTAGGAATAAACATATAAACGTTACCAACACATATTACATCAGAACATTTTAGAGCTAGACAACTAGAAAGGTATTTGGAGATAACTCAGACAGCAGACGACTCCGAGCCAGATCCGCCTCGACTTCAGTGCAGATCCGGCCCGGAGTCGCCTGCTGTCTGGAAAAGGATCAAATAATTTGAACCTCTTAATTAACTAAAGATAATATCACACACCTCCTTGAGGAAGGGCGACTCCTCTCCCAGGTATTTGGAGACGATGTAGAGGCAGAACAGGTGTCGGTCTATCCCCGCACCCGTCATAGCCAGCCTGTAGAGATTCTGATGCTTGTCAGCCGCTGTACGGAACAGACGTCTACACACGTCCTTACTCTACACGAGATGGAGAGATTTTAGTTTAGTTTATATTATATAGGTTACATGTGCATGCATGAACGTGTCGTTTAAAACTTTAAAGATAGCAGGCATGCGTTACCTCTCCGTTCTCAAATGCTTTCACAAAAGCACAGCTCTCAATGGTGCAGGAACGAACAGTTTCGGTACGGCCCTCGCGAAACAAACGCGTCATAGATGCTTCGTAAGTCTGAGAGAATGTGCCTCGATTCTGGATTAAGGGATGAAAGGAAACATTCATCAATGTAGCTACATACAGATATAGATGCGTTCAAATAATTTTCCTTCTTGTGAGGTTTATTTATATTTATTATTGCAAACAAAGTAGTAAAATGTATGAAATCATGTTTGTTTTAGTGTTACCCTGTAATATGCCAGCTGTAGGGCGATCTGAATAAAGGCATCAGGACTGATTTTGCACTTCTTGATGGCGCCCTTGCCAAATTCTTGTATGGGGTACACATGAAAGTCGATATCGTCGGCCAGAGCCTGCGCCACGGTGAGAGACTTCTCCACGCGCTCCTGACACTAAATCACAATGAAAAAAATCAATTATTCAGTGGCTTAATTAAGTGTCACTATATACTGTACAGAGAGAAGGTAAACATTGGGACATGTTCAGGGTTCCCACACCACTGAAGTTAACTTCAAATTCAAGGACCTTTCAAGGACTTTCCAGGTCCAAAACCCTCAAATTCAAGGAGTAAATGTGTGGACACATTTCAAGTGAGAGCAAGGTTACATTGTGTTACCTTTTAAGTTACATTGTTACAGTTCCCTTTCGAGGGAACTCGCGCTGCGTCACTGCGGTGACACTTTGGGGACGCCTCCAGGGGTCTGAATGTGTATATCAAATCCAACCAATGGTGAGGCTTAACGACAAAGACGGGGTGACACAGGAGCCAGGAAGTACATCGCTATCTGAAATATTGCCAAAGACGGCGTTACAGGGACGCAGGAAGTATTGCAAGGGAGACGCAGCGTCTCGTTCCCTTGTCAGGGAACAACAGTTACATACGTAACCCGAGACGTTTTCATATGTCAAACACAACTATGCAAAAAGGCATTTTGGTATGAATCAACATTCGCATACAGAAGATATAAGCATTTAAAGCACGTGTGCTTAAAAAGTCTAGAACTTTTATGATATTATCCTACACTACACAGGGAACAATATGGATTTTTCCCCCAGTAAAATAGATTCAAGCACTTTTAATGATCTATGTATGTACATTTTCAAAAACTTCCTTAAATGTTTTCCCCCAGATTCACAACTTTCAATGATTTCAAGGACCTGTGGGAACCCTGCATGTTGCTGTGTTTGCACCTGCGCAGGTATATCCCAGGTGAGTCGCTGAGGCCGCAGCAGGGACGGGTCCACTTCACCTTTACAATGACCTTCTTCATTATAACCAAGGTGGAAACTATCTGTAGTCATCACATACTGAGAGAGAGAGAGAGAGAGCGAGAGATGATGAACATCTGCTTTGATCATAAGATGTTGTGAGTGATGTTTTAAAAACGGTTACAGACATTTTACAAGTTGCTTTGGGGCTGCTAAGGAATTTAAAATTGTTATGTGGTTGCTAATATGTTACGAATGGTATTTATGATTCCAGGCGCAGGTAAACAGAGCCCAACCCAAGTATTTATGACCTGCTCAGCGAAAATAAAGTGACACCCATTAATCTTAATATTTATGGTTATGGGTGTGTTGTATGTGCAGCAGTAATACCTCCCACAGGTGAGCCATCACAGGTGCATCAGCCCAAGAGTGTTCGGCATTCAGGCCGTTCTTTCCGTTCTTATAAATCACCACAGTGAAGGACTTATCGAACCACCTGAGACACGGAGAGCAATATATAGCAATACAGGTGAATGTTTTGATTAAGACGACATGCCTCACTTGTTATGTAACTAACGGACAGCTTTGAACTCACCTGTCGTAGCACTTGCCGTGTAACAGGGACTTGGCATACCGATCCAGATTACCAGCTGGGTCGTCTCCCATCATGCCTTGCTCATCGTCATCGAGGGTAACGAAGAACGCCGCTTTCTCGATACAGTCCAGGGATCTCTTATTCACCCCCGAGCTGAAAAATTCCTTCCTGGCTTGAGCCCAAGGGATTCTGGGAAATATAATCAAAAACACTTAAGCACTGGGTAGTAACCTATGCCAGTGGGATTTAATTGCGCTTCTATTCATTGTAATTGCATATTGTCTGCTTTGCAGCCCATTTTAGACCACAGACAGACTGTGTGCTATTTTTATTGACTAACCACAGTTTTGTTTAGTTTTATTATGAAGATTATAAGGGTGTGTATGAATTCAAATGTAAAACAAATCACATTTTCTGGTGTGATGTACTTGCTACCAAGCGTCTGAACACGAATTGAATACGTTAACAAGTTGAATGTGTGTCAAAGGTTCGATGTCATCATGACCCTGACAACCTTTAGCAGATTCAGTGAATAGTTTATCACACAACATGGAAACATGTAAACATGACCTTGTTTACCAGCAGACTGATAAAAAGTGTGTAGTGTGCATGAAGCAGAACTCTAAATGTTCAAGGGCAGCCGTCTGTTTAACGTTAAAAACATTTTAAATGTGCGGACCTGCTTTAAGCTTAGTCAAAGATATAAAACATATGAAAAGCTCAGATGCAAAACCCTCCAAGTGATATACATATATCCTCCATAGAATCAGCTATGCCTGGTTCTCTCTCAAGCAGGGTTTCCACACCTTGGCTAACTTCAAATTCAAGGACCTTTCAATAACTTTCCAGGTGCAATATCCTCAAATTCAAGGACTAAATGTGGGGACACATTTCAAGTGAGAGCAAGGTTACATCGTGTTACCTTTTAAGATACATTGTTACAGTTCCCTTTTGAGGGAACTTGCGCTGCGTCACTGCAGTGACACTTTGGAGACGCCACCAGGGGTAAGTGTGTCGGAATGTGTATATCAAATTCAACCAATGGTGAGGCTTAACGACAAAAACAGGGTAACGCGGGAGCCAACAAGTATATCGCTATCTGAAATATCGCCAAAGACGGCGTTACAGGGACACAGGAAGGTTGGCAAGGAAGACGCAGCGTCTCGTTCCCTTCTCAGGGAACAACAGTTACATACGTAACCCGAGACGTTTTCATGTGACAAACACAACTATGCAAAAAAGCATTTTGGTATGAATCAACATTTACATACAGAAGATAAAAGCATGTGCTTAAAAAGTCTAGAATTTTATGATATTATCCTCCACTACATTTTGGATTGGATTTTTTTTCCAGAAAACTTCTTGCATAAAATAGACTCAAGCACTTTTAGTGACCTGTATCTATGTAAGTATATTTTCAAAAACTTCCCAGGGCCTTGAATTGTTTCTCCGAGATTCACAACTTTTCAAGGATTTCAAGGACTAGTGGGAACCCTTCTCAAGGTTTTTTCTCCATAAGACCCCCACATAAATTAGATAAATTAGTTTTTTTCTCCTAGGAGTTTTTTCAACCCCTAGGGATTCAGCTAACATTGCCTGAACTCTTTTCTATAAGTTACATTATTACTCCGCTCGCTAGTACAGTTAAACTTTAGCTGATGCTACTCTGGTTGTCCCCTGATTTTTCAGTGTTTTTTTCTTGCTTTTATTAATGTAAAGCTGCTTAAAAGAATGTGAACAATTGTGCAAAGTGCTATATAAATACAATTGAATTTAAATATAATGCCAGAAGCCTTCGTTTAAAGGTGCAGGGTGTACTTTTTAAAAGGATCTTCTGACAGAAATGCAAAATAATATACAAAACTATATTATCACGGGTGAATAAAGATCTTTCATAATAACCCGTTATGTGTTTATTACTTTAGAACGAGACCTTTTTATCTGCATACATTGAGGGTCCCCTTATACATGGCTTTCTACAGAAGCCCTTAAAGGACAATTTTTTACTAAGTTGTCTCCGACAATGACATGTTTGTATGTTACAGTAGCTTCTCTATGCGTTTCAAAAGTTAGGGGTGAGCAGTTGACTAAGCCGTTGGTTGCAATTCACAACCTCACCACTAGATGTAGCTAAACTTTACACACTGCACCTTTAATATCATTATCTACACTGCAAAAAATGACTTTCTTACTTAGTATTTTTGTCTTGTTTTCAGTAGAAATACCTAAAAATTCTTAAATCAAGATGTATTTTCTTGATGAGCAAAATGACCTAAGAAAACAATACTAGTTTCCAGACAAAAAATATACAACTTAAGTGAATTTGTGCTTAAAACAAGCAAAAATAACTGCCAATGGAGTGAGAAAATTTTACTTGAATTAAGTTTTTAAGAAAAAGGAAATCTTATTTCACAATGTTTTTTCTCACCCCATTGGCAGATAATTTTGCTTGTTTTAAGAACAATTTCACTTAAATTGTATATTATTTGTCTTAAAACTAGACTTATTTACTTAGGTCATTTTGCTCATCAAGAAAAAGCATCTTAATTTAAGAATTTTTAGATATTTCTACTGAAAACAAGACAATAATACTAAGTGAGAAAGTCATTTTTTGCAGTGTAATTTTTGATGGCAGGTGGCATTTAGCGGCTTTTGCATCCGAGCTCATCATATAAACCCAGTTTCACAGACTAAGCCAGGATTAGGCCTTAGGTACATTTAAGTACCTTTCATAAACCTAAAAAATATTAGAAAGAATATTACTGGTGTGCATCTTAAGACAAATGTACTGGTATTGATATATTACAAGTTATGTCAGTTCAAGTTGTTTTCAGTTAAGACAGCTCATACATTCATTTTAGTGTGAGACTAGACTTAAAGGACTAGACCTGTCTGCCAAACTGGGCCATACAGATTCCCAGACAGTCTAATATTAGTCTTACAAAATGGCTTTCTGAAACAGATTTAAATAAAAATCCAGTTTTTCCTAGTTTAGATCTCCATAGTCTAGGTCAGTGCTCTCCAACATGGCACCAAGTTGCAAACATGCAGTCTGTGAATTGCACGCCCAGGCAAAATCTATTAATATCCAGATTTTTCATATTTTTTATATTACCTTGGCTTCTTTTATGTATGTTAACTTTTAAAACAATAAAACTAAAGATTTAGACCAACTCTCATTTTAATTCATGCCCAGGAAACCAACTTTAGGTGCGGTTTCCCACACACGGCTTATTTTAGTCCCAGACTAAAATGCATGTTTGAGCCGCTTTCATTTGAAAACACCTTGTCCTGACTAATTTTAACATATAACGGTGATGTTGTTTTGTCTCAAGATGCACACCTGTAGTGTGTTTGTAAGGTATGTTTGTAAAAACCTGATATAAATAAGGTTAACCTAAACCCTGTCCAGGAAACCGCCCCATAAAGATTTAAAGTACGCAAGTACATTTTTAAATTTTGCATACACAATCAGTGTTTCCCATACATTGATTAATTTGTGGTGGCCCACCACAGAATCAACACTGGCCCCCACAAATAGAATTTTCATGATTCCCATTTACAGTTTTATTTCACTATTTAAAACAGCTTAATTCGGCTTAAAATATAATTTGATATATAATACCGATCAAATACAGATAAAGATCAAAGAGTAAAAGTGAAACATATTTCAGGTGCCAACACTAGATCAAACGCAAACACGATATGATGACGTCACATATATCCTAATTAGCGGGTGACGTCATCACCACCACAGTCTCCTCAAAATCCTGTGGGAAACACTGCATAATTATGCTTGCACATGATGCTAGAGGATCAAAAGTGGTTAGTTCACTATGCATTTGCTAATAAGTTTAGTGTTTACTGCATTAGTATGCCGTTTCTATGGTGTTTTAAGTTAGGGTTGCACAATATCTTGTTTCCCCATCTTTCAGCAACAGATAAGTCAAAGATGCAGTCAAATTTACATGGTGGTAACAACAACACATGTTCAAGGAGTTTAAATAACGCAATGGTTGTTTGACAAGAGGTATGAAATACATCACACAACTATTTTCCTAAAGGTGCAATCCAAGAGCTATACAAGAAATACAGGAAATGTAGGGCAGAAGTAAATTCCTCTTAAACAAAGCTTTTCAAGTAATCTAGCAAAGGCAATTACTTGTATTTTGCATATATAAACCACAGGAAACAAAATATCGCCATATATGTCAGGAAAAGCAGGCCTTTTTTAGGTGGTTGCTGGTGGTTTCTAGCTTGGCTGTTACCCTTATCGTTGACGTTCTGTCACTGCACCCTGGCTAGACTCCAGAAAAGCTATGTGTGTATTTAAACGTACATTGACTGTGCATGTTTACTTCTCTATGTGTCATTAAAGCTGTTGATGTACGTCAGTACCTGTCTCCCGCTGTCAGAGCCGCGAGTTTGGCCTCTCCCGGCGCAGGGGGTGACGGGTCATCCATGATAAGCTGAACCTGATGTTCGATCTCTCTGGGCGACAGCATACGGCCGGCGTGATACAACCACAGCCGAAAATACCGACCTTTGTGGAATACTGCAACATACTCGCTGTCCTGCCAGTGGACCAGTGAATCTAAATGTGCACACAGAGGACAAAACATTTCAAATCTTTTATTATGCACAAATTCATTCTCAATTTCTCCAACCAGATCAAAAGTTGCATTCGAGGAAAGAAAGTGGGTGAGTAAATAATGGCTGTACTTTTCCATTAAGACGAGAAGAGAAACAGAACCTGCTGTGTGGGGTGTTTGTGTATCTGGGTCAGGCTCTGTGTATGTTATAAACCAGGACGGTCCCAGTAGGGGTGTGAGTGTGACTGATGTTTTTAAACTTGCGAATCTAGCAAACATCACACACACTAATTTAAGCACTGACAAATATAAAAATCACTTTAAATATAACAATATAATTGTTGTCCCAGCAAACAAAAGTGAATGAAAAAATATAGATGTGGATAAGGATGAGAAGAATTGTAAAAATAATATAGAAAGTGAAGGCTGTGTATTTTGTTTTGGTTTTTATCCTGCGTTTTCCACATGAGCTTACCGAACAAACAATTTAGATGAAATAATGATTTGAGTTCATTTTGTTTTATACTGTGGGAAGAAAAAGCAGGGCGTAATAAGAGATATGGGACATACTGAAACTGACCAATCAGAATGAATAATCCAGGGACGTGTTATAAATATTTAGTAGATATTGAGAAGATGTAACGCCGTTGTAACACAATATGTAACAAGACTAAACAATGAAGTATCACATGAAAGACAAAAACTTTTAGAAAAATTAGCAAAGATATCTTGACCAACAGCTGAAAGACTAAATTCATCGCACCACACATCGTGTTTGTGTGTTACCTGTCTCTTCTCCTGGAATTCGTGTGGTGTTGAAAATTCTCTCACATTGAGCCGCACACAAAGGAACATTTAAACCTGGTACACGACTCTGATGGAGAGAGAGAGAGAGAAAGAGAGAGAGAGATTATTTGTTATTCTTTACAGGCATTTTCCACCCTCAGAATTAAATGTCTACATGTAAACAAAGGCAGTAATGACCTCTTGTATGATTGATTACCATTCTTCACATTATATTTACGTGGGTGGTCATATTTTAACACAACAGGGTTCTAGTGCACATTTTATTAATTGATTTAATGCATTATTTAAAACTGGGTTAAAGGTCATTGCATTCTGCGCCCTCTTCTGGACACTTCTAAAGTGCATTTTAAGAACTATTTCTCACTTTCATTTCATTACTGTGAATATTATGATTCACGGGCGCGGGTGATCCAAAGCATTTACTGGTGTAGATGCCATTTTTTAGTACAGGGTTCCACACCTTCAAGGAATTTCTGGGTCCAATACCCTCAAATTCAAGGACTAAATGTGGGGGCACATTTCAAGTTAGAGCAAGGTTACATCGTGTTACCCTTTAAGATACAATGTTACAGTTCCCTTATGAGGGAACTCGCGCTGCGTCACTGCGGTGACACTTTGGGGACACCTCCAGGAGTAAGTGCGTCTGCATGCGTATATTAAATTCAACCAATGGTGAGGCTTAACGACAAAGACAGGGTGACACGTGGGCTAGGAAGTATATAGCTATCTGAAATATAGCCAAAGATGGCGTTACAGGGACGCAGGAAGTATGGCAAGGGAGACGCAGCGTCTCGTTCCCTTTTCAGGGAACAACAATTACATACGTAACCCGAGACATGTGTCAAACACAACTATGCAAAAAAGCATTTTGGTATGAATCAACATTCGCATACAAAAGATATCAGCATTTAAAGCGAACAGTTTAGCACGCGTGTAGAATTTTTATGATATTAACACACTATACAGGGAATAATATGGATTTTTTTTCAGAAAACTTCTTGCATAAAATAGATTCAAGCACTTTCAATTACCTGTTTATATGTATGTATAGTTTTTTCAAAAACTTCCCAGGGCCTTGAATTTTTTCCCCCAGATTCACAAACTTTTAAGAATTTTAAGGACCCGTGGGAACCCTGTAGTATTCTGGTGCCTTTTAATTAAACGATTGCTTTTATAGCCTAAAAGCTTTGCTTAACTGATTGTTTCGTGGGTGCTAGGTATTGAAAACGCGAAATGGAGTTTAATTTATATGGACTCTAAATGAGGCAAGTAGAATGGATTTGAGGATGCAGGCATGTAAGTAAAGGCTGTAGCTAAAACGTGGAATGGAGTTTAATTTATTAGAGCATTTCTCCAATATCATTGGTCTTAAAAAGTGGGTGGGTCTTGTCCCACCCACATATAATGGTTCTGACGTTTCCTAAAACCAATCTGAGTGAACTACAGGTACATACATGATGTGACTGTTAGAATACACTGAACTTTACAAATAATTAATTTGCTGTGATATGACCCCTTGAAAACACATACACAAACTCAGTAAACACACACGTGCCTGTACTCAGCTGAATAAATAATAGATTTACGTCACATCTTTGGACAAATTCGTCCCTAACATACATGAATCTATCACACAGTCTGCATTACTCATCTGTAGCTTAACCAAATCCAATGCACAGCAAAAACAAGCCATGCGATCAATCTCTGCAATTGCTCGGGGTGACAGATGCAGATTTAACTCCCCCCCATCCCTACCGACACCATCTGTCAGTGCTGTAATGTGGACTCACAGGTTTGATTTCCTCCCTGTTGAGCTTCCTGCGGTACAAGAGGCAAGCGTGCAGCGTGTTTCCTGCCCGTGCGGCTTGAATCGGTGTTGGTGTCACGTAAAGGAAGTCCTGAGAATAACAGATGCACATTTATGAGATACTAAAACTCTGGTTCTGTAATAAAACAGCACTTCACTGATGATGTCCAAAAAGTCTACGCTTATCTGCTTGCTTACATACAGTATGCAGTATGTAGGTTTATAACAAAACAGCTCATTGGGTTTGATGCAGATGTATTTAATAGTAAGTAAGTAAATGTAATACCATTCCATAGTAGTTGCTGTTGACCATAATTGGGCCACGCCCCCTCAGGTAGATATACTCCTCCCACCAATCGCTGACCTTAAAGATACAGACACAAGAAAAATTAGCTCTCCTTAAAGAAACACAATATTAAGAAACTCTAAATTAAATGGATATAACAGGGTGCGATTTGCTGGGAGGGATTATTCCCACCTTTGGTCTTTATATCTCTGATTCTGATTAATTATTTTTTCGGATTTTTTTTTATCCCCTGTTGTTCATTTACGCCTTTAGTTGGATTTTTTCACAAATCGCACCCTGGATATATTAAATGTATTAGATGCACTCACATAATTGGAGGCCCACATCGCTTTGAGTTTGAGGTACCATTGGAGACGCTTTCCCAGACTGCTCTCAAAGTCTTTGGCTAGATTGGTCATCCTCTCAAATTCTGAATCGTCCATCAGCGGACGCACGGATTCCAGGTACTAAAGAGGGAAAAATACTTTAACTAATCTCTTCTAATGCTGCGTTCATACCAGCCGCGGTAGAGGCGTCAAGCGCGAGTGATTTCAATGTTAAGTCAATGTCAATACGGATGACGCGCGTCTGAAGGTCTCTACTGCACCGCGCTTAAGGCCTCATTCGTGCGTCTAGTTCGCATGAATGGCGCAAATTGAGAGTTGCGATGGGAAATGTGTGAGTTGAAAAATTTGAACTGAAAAATTTGGCAGAAAACACGGCATGTTAACCAATCAGGAGCTTACTCTAGTAATGACATGATTACAGGAAGGAGGCGGAGTCGCAGAAGCCCCTCCCATGACGCAAATTTCCACGTGAATGTCTTGATGACTAGAATTTCATGTGCGCCTTTAACGCGCCAATGAAGCGAGTAAACTCAAAATGTTCAAGCAGCAAACTAGACACAAATTTCACGCCTCATGCGCGGCTGGTGTGATCACACAGTAAAGCAAACGTGAGTGGTCCGCTGAAAACTCACCAACATAAGGGGTTTCTTTTAATAACCGACCTCCATTAGGAGGGTTCACAGTGATAA
Organism: Misgurnus anguillicaudatus; assembly: GCF_027580225.2. Taxonomy (NCBI): domain Eukaryota; kingdom Metazoa; phylum Chordata; class Actinopteri; order Cypriniformes; family Cobitidae; genus Misgurnus; species Misgurnus anguillicaudatus. The sequence continues at coordinate 30,106,895 of NC_073361.2, read as the reverse complement.
AGCTAGCGGTAATAATGACGACAGTGGGCTCACCCGCTTGACCGTGTCCTTCACCGGGGGTACAGGCAGGTTGGGCAGAGACCCCTGATAGCTGTACAACAGAGGTTGCCTACCAGAAAAAATCCGAACCATGCCCTGAAACAAACAAACGTGTTTGATTGCCGTTACTGGTTGGGTGGCTGAAGGTCAGGTGTGTCTGATTCAGGTCAGGTCAGGTGTGTCTGATAATTCCACTGTACTACTAACCGCCCAGATTTTGGTGGTGTTGGACACGTTCCCGTGTTGCTCAAACATCCAGCCGTGGTAGGATAGTAACTGCTTCAGGCAAAGTCTCATGGTGAAGATGAGAGATAACCAGAGGAGGGTACTGAACAACACCGCGGACACCACCGTCCGACATTGAATGCTTAGAGAATCACTAGAAAGAAAGACAAGAGTTACATGTAGTCATTTGGCAGATGCTTTTATCTGAAGTCAAATAAACAAACGTCAAAATATTTGACTATAATATTATAGCAGTAAAGGGTGTAATTTCTAGTTTAACCAAACACTCTCATAGGTTGGTTAAATAAATATTAATACTAATATATTATTTTTCATTAATAAACCTTTTACTGTATGTATCACATATGACTTTCACGCTTGTTTTTGCTTTTACCCACATCAAGGTGTGTAGTGTACACACCCCTTTCAGTTTCAAGAATGCATGGGTGTGAATCTTTTGTAAAGCGAGTCACACAATGACATAATCTCTCAGTGTGTGTCACACCAAACTATGTTGGCACTGCCGATCATTGCCGATCATTCCAATTTGTTAGATTTATTAAAATTGTAATTTGCATGCAATCAAATAATATTTGTATAAGGTACAGAACAATAAATCATCTTCTTGTACCTGACTGGCAGATGTTCCTGGATTTTAGCGATGAGACCCATGGAGGGGTCGGAGCGTGTGTACATGGTCGCCAGGATAGCAATGACAACAAACAGCCAGGAGGACGGGCTAGCAGGATACACACCAGTGATCACATTGTTCTGTAAGAGAGAAAGAATTACAAACGAACACAAAAATTAGGAAAAAGAGCCATGAGTAGAGTTGTAAAAGTTCGAAAATGTTCAAGACTAGATACTTTCAATGAGAATTAATGGGAATATATGGGAATTAATGGGAATAAACTGGGAATTTGAAAAATTTTCCGAGTTGCCTAAAACATCCCCCTATAAGATAATATTCCCTTCAATTTTCCATGCCTTGATTTCCACAGAAGCAAGTCATATTAAAAGTCATAATAGATTTTTGATCAAATAAATCCAGGATTCTTCAAAATTTGTATTATCTTGCATGCATGTCTGCTTATGACCAAACAAAATGTTTATTTATCATTGTATATGATATAGTTTATATAAATTTCCCTACATTTCCAAAAAATTCCAATAATTTTCTATTAAAGGTGCAGTGTGTAATTTTTAGAAAGATCTCTTGACAGAAATGCAAAATAATATACAAAACTATATCATTAGGGGTGTATAAAGACCTTTTTATAATTAACTGTTATGTTTTTATTACCTTAGAATGAGACTTTTTATCTACATACACCGAGGGTCCCTTACGTGGAAGTCGCCATTTTGTGCCGCCCTGTTTGTACAAAAGCCCTTAACGGACAAACTTTTTTCCTAAGTTGTGTCCGACTATGACATGTTTTTTTTCCCAGTGGCGGCCACCATAGCTTCTCTATGCGTCTCAAAAATGAGGGGTGAGCAGTAGACTGAGCCGTTGGTTGCAATGCGCAACCTCACCACTAGATGCCACTAAAATGTACACACTGCACCTTTAAGTTTTCAATTAAAAAAATTTCCAATAGAAAGTTTCTGGACATTTACTGAAAACTTTCCACCCCTTTGCAACCCCATCACACACACAAAATTATGTTTTTAGCCATTTGCAGTACTCTTTACCTTCAGCCGAACGACTCGTTTCTTCCATGAGCGAAGACCTGACAGATAAACCTGTCTCAGGGCCTGATGGGATAGCTGAAGATCGATTCCCTCTGGAGTTATGGTGAACTGAAACGCCACAGCCTGATGGGCTTCAGCCATTTCTAGATGGAGAAAGACGAGCTTATACAACAGCAGAATCAAATAACATTACAGCAAAGTGGCATTATGCAGTCTGTGAATCGCCCATCTCACCTCAGTCTCAATATGTAAAGTATGTTTCTGAATGATCATCACCATCTAGTATAAATCTATATATGAGACATATTGCATTATCCTTCATGAACAAAACACTGATCGCTGACACAAACTTTTCTGTTGAGGTTTTCATTTAATGAGGAACTACAGTCAAATTTTCCACATCATGAGCAGCCTGATACTTTCTGGCACGTCCCAATGAACTCTCATTCTTTCTGCTGTTATATTGTCATAGCATGTGTTCAGATAGACCAGACACAATATATTTATATATATCTTCTACATCCAGACAAGACGTATCTATGGCAACAGTGTCGTTATAGCAACCAAGTGCAAATGGTTCCCTCATCTCTACCTATATAATATTCTGCTTACAAAAACACTGCCACAGTATTTGTAAATGCTCGATGTGTGTGGTTACATTAAGTAGCTTATGGTAAAGGAATGTTTACATTGTCAAAGAATTAAAAACAGCATGCCTACACATTTAGACATTTAGACACAAAATGTATTTATTCATATGAACCAAAACAACAGAAATGCATTTATAAATATATTCCCTACCAACTTTAGCTGGTTTTAGCTGATTTAAGGCGGTCCTCCCCCATCTTTGTTTTTAAGCTGGTCAAGCTGGACTTAGCAGGTCAGGCTAGAAGACCAGCTGACCCACCAGCTTGACCAGCTTAAAAACAAAAACACAATCTAAATCACATCTAGACCAGCTTGCTAAACCAGGAAAAAAAAAGCTGGGAGACTTTTTTCAATAGGGTAAGCACAAGCACAAATGTAAAGTAGCTCATTCATTTAGGTACTCTACTTATTAGTGTGACTTTTCTCTGTGAAAATAAAAAACGTGTCCTAATTCACCTTATTTCACTTATTCAAATTCAATTACACTGAAGGAAAAATATGAAAACGAGGAACGGTCCTTAAGACGCACTTTCAAAAGTGCCCATAAGAGGGCGCAGCACGAAATGACCTTTCACCTAATTTTAAATAACGCATTAAATCAATTGATAAAATGCACACTAGAACCCTGTCGTGTACTCATTTGATACATAAATGATAAAAAGATTAAAATAATAACATTAAAATGAAATATAACAAATCGTAAGGAGCATGTTTTAGACATCAGTGCACGTGCTTGTCAACGTAAATGACAGGGAAAATATTGCATAACAGTGATGTTAATCGTTAACTAATCGATGTTAGTAAATCAGATCAAATACCTGGCGGGTAAAACACACACACGGAGCAAATAAATAAATAAATAACACGCAGCCACCAACTATACATTTAAAAGCTTTGCAACAAATTATCATAAATATCTATTTAGTGGTTAATGCATCAATATTAAATTCGTGTGAATCAACTCTAATGCCAGCGAATAGCAATAGATGTGTATCACCATCTTCTTTTACTATAACCAAGGCCAATAACGCGTGATGGCTCTAGCACATCAGCTACAAAATACAGAACTACCATCATTAGTAAAAAAAACACACGTTTACATCCACACACTTCAGTATTCCCGCGAACAGCATGGATCAGATGTGCATACAGTAACCGCAAGAAAGCATCGCATCCTACCTGCTGTTTACTGGTGATACGGGTGCACTGGATGCACTGATGACGGGAACAAAGTGACGGAGCTTCTTTTCCTCCCTTCTGCTTTCCAGCAGCACAAACATAAAATGGGGCTAACAGATCAATTTCGCGCGCATGTACTAATCTCGATATAATATCCTGATGGCGCGCGGGAATGTAACTGATAAATACGTGACTGATACAAAGTATCTTTGGTTCTAGTGCGAAAGAATGTAATAGATACAGCGCGAGGGCGGGAATTAACAAGCGGTTCGGAAGTGCCTCCCGATTGGCCTGGAGGTAGTGACGTTTACCGGCCTGACCAATGGGCGCTGAGTGCGATGTAGAACATGACAGGCGGGTTGGCAAATAATCATGTAGAATGCGACGCGAGGAACTAGAAACGCTGTTGTGATTGGGCGTCACCGCCGTCAATCAAATAGTATGCATAGGCGGCACTTAAATCGCTTACAATTTGATCTTGGGCGTGGGATGCAGAGTATATTGTTTAATAATAATGCTTAAGCAAACATTGCGATGAATGTTGAATGAGCAGATAGACAAACAATTTGTGTAAATCACCCGCCCCCCACCACCTAAAATATCAGTGAGCACTTGAGTTCGTTGACATAAACAATCGCTTGGTTGTGTTTAGGGTTTATCCAGTTTAGGATTGTTTATAATTTCATGTCGTATAGAAATATATGAGCTGAACAAATATCCCGCGCTCTTGATCCGCTCACTCGATCCTTTCTACACTTTTAAAAGCTACTTATCTTTAAATTTACACACTATATATTTATTAGTCCGTCGTTATATTTATTAAGGTCGAAATATTCATAAGGTAAACTACTGTACAAACGTTGACCATGGTTAATTATAATTTGTTTACTGATTAGCAAGCCAGAACAGAATACATTATTTACACTAACTCTCTTGCGCCATCTAGCGACAAAAAGCACCACATTGTTATGCAGCATTCCATGAGGAACATTTTAAACTTCCCCTCAGGCGATATAAAACAAACCACTTTTTTTAGGGCAAATTCAGTTTTTAAATATAACTAATAAACTTTACTAAAAAACAGTGTAAAATCAGATAATGCGAGCAGTGTCAAAATTATATATACTTTGCATTTAAGCAGCTATAACAAAAATATCAACGTAATATTTTTTTCTTCTATGACAGAATTCACGATATGAAAATACACAATGAACACAGTAGCCTACACACAACTATATAAATTGCCTAAATGGTTTAGGTATTTTTTTATCATAAACTATAAACCATAAAAAGATTTTAAACGTATAATCAAAGTTGGCCACACGAGGTCGCTGTTTTCCCCGGTACTGACAATGAAACTGTGATGAGATCCAGCAGGAAGCGCAGCATCCCGCATCACACAGAGAAGGATGCAGGCAACCATGTCTAAAAACACACAGGCATATATCCATACGGCTGACGAGCTGGAAAAAGCGATGTAGCTTTGAAGATGCCATCTTTCCTCGTCTCTCGTTTTCTCCTCTTTCTCTTTTTGTCCAATATTAAAGGTATAGCTGGTAAATCCATCCCTGACAGCGGAGCTCTCGGTGAGTAGAGAATAAAGGACGCAGAGCGCGTAAGATGTGGGAGTGGTGAGCAATTTTATCTTTAAGCAATCGAGCGGATACTGAAGCAAAAACAGACATCAAAATAATAATAAAAAAAATGTTAATGTGGTATGCATCTGCACGTGTTTGTTAAAAGCAAAATTTTGCATTTGGATTCGGATGAATTTTGATCGACCACAAACATGCACGCACTATACATGGCTTTACGGGCTGCGAACAATAAGTGCATAATATTGGCAATCCGGATTAATTCCCTATTTGAAATTTCCACAGTATTCCCAGTATCAAAAACGTAAATAGATGCAATCTGAACAGCTTTGTGTGTGGTTGTCAATTATGCAAATCTGAGATTTACAGAGGCCTTCTGGCAGCCCATTACGCCAAACAAATGCGTTTATTTATTACTTCGGGTGTCTGTGTGATTGCAAGCTATTGTTTGAGAATGAGCTGGGAAAAACCTCATACACTGACAAAATAAAAATAACTTGTCAGTACTGTAAAGACCATGCTGCTACTGTGTGTGTTCAAAGATTTCACAATGCATTGGAAGTCTATCAAGTACCAAAATAACAGAGTGGCTTTAAAATGCATAATTTATTATGATGTTAGTAGGTTAATGCTTCATATTCCAAAATTTTAAGGTGTAGCTTGGAAGCACTAAACTCTCAGTCTTTTTTATTTCTCATGAACTCATTTTTGTCATACTTTCAGAGGTGCAGGTGAGAGTTCAGGTGTTTGATGGTGGTGATCTTTCGCCTCTGTCCAACGCTGTTATTGCCGTTCACGGTAACCAGAGTGTGTTGGCACAAAGCAAAGCAGGCAGTGATGGAGTGCAGGTTGTCAGCTTCCTGTACCGCACAGGAACATGGGTAATCATTACCGCATCTCAAAAGGATTACCTCACCAGCTCAGTGCCATGGCACGCCAGCCGTTTACCCTGTGAGTAAACACATTAAATAGTGCATTATACAGTACATACATTTTTATGAGCAATGATGTAATCATTAATCATGCATCTTTTTTAAAGGCGGGGTGCATGATTTTTGAAAAACACTTGGAGTTGGGCCGAGTACCAAAACACACTTGTAGGCAATCAGCAGTAAGGGGCATGTGTACTAACCGACATCGTTGCCTGGGTTGTGTATGTGTGGGGTGGGTCTATCAAAAGAAGGTTCTGATTCTATTGGGGTAGGGGTGTGTTTGTTTAGGTGATTTCAAATGTCAACATTGGCTTTCAGAGATCATGCACCCCGCCTTTAAGTTTTAGGAAGTGTGTGCATTAATGAATGATAAAACTGTTATTTGTGATTGTGCAAAGATGTGTCAGACACCAGGAGGGTTTCGAATTTAACACAAATTTACACATTTGCTTTAATTAATAAAAACCTCCAGGGGTACAAAACCTAATTTGATATATACCTTATTTACAAAGTCTGCATCTTCCAAACAATGGCACTGATATATTTTAAGATATGTCAGTGCAAATTGGTTTCAGTCAAACATGCTTTTTAGTCTGGGACTAAGGCCTGTCTGCAAAAACCGGGCCTAAGACTCTTAAGAGTTAAACCCTGTTCGTTTAACTATTTAAACTGGAAAAACATAATTTTATTATGATCCTTATGTAGACACTGTATCGGTTATTTACTGAATGCCAAACTGATGATGATGTACGATATCATACAGCTTTTTATCATTTAGTGTGACATTACACACATTACCATCCAACTCATTTTGGTACTTTTGGTAAACAAATCTTTTTTTCCTCTCTCTATCAGTGTATGCCTCTGTAAGTCTTTACCTGATGGCTCAGAAACCTGGCACACTGATCCTTTATGATGATGTCATCCAGGTGTTTCATGGCTCCCCAAGTAAGAACTAATGAATAATGTGATACAGAATGAAGCTTTGTGGCAGAATATACATCCATGTGTCTTCCTCTTCCCCTTAAAGCTTTCAGCTTATGTCAACATGACACTTTAATTCCTGTGCCAGTCGCCATAGCAACAGCGAAAGTATTCTATTACAGAATTTCCTGGCATCTAAAACTGCTAATTGCTTAATTCCCCAATGACGATCGGCCTTTTATTGTGGAGTAAAGACAGACATTAAATTGTAGGGTTAGCAGTGATGTGCCTTGGAGAATTGTACATTTGGAAAAGTTCAAATAAAAAAGTGCATTTCTAGATAATTGACCATGTTGCAATGTCAAACGTGCACATTTGGAATAACCGTCTCTGAAATATTAATCTAAGAATGGCACATTTATTTTACTCTGGCTTCTTACCTTCAGGTGGGCGGAGTCAGCCACGGTTGCAGGTTCCAAGGCGGAGTCTACAGTTTAACTCCTCCTACACAGAACTTACAGGGGTTTTAACAACAGCCAGAGAGCAGCATGATATTAGCTCGTTCCCTTATCCGCTCGCCCTGGAGCCAAACACCACAGGTCAGAAAAAGACCCAAAAATATGTGACCCAGTCCGTGAAAACCCAGCTAAAGTAATTTTACAGTAATTTACTGTTTTCTACATAAGCTCATACTATATAATGTAAAGATCATGCTGTGAAAATATAGCCTTGATATCTTTAATATTGACTGAGTAAGATCAAAGATTGAAATCTTTTTCTAAATATACAAAAATGGCCCAACAAATATATGTGCTATTGAAATATGTTTACAAAAATGTATTTTTCATCAATATATTTTTTGGCATTTTTTGTTGTGCCATATATTTAAAAAATATATATATACATTTTAAAGCATTTATATTTACCTTGGATTGGAAAAAAAACGTTGTATGTTACAAACCTATAAACATAACAGGTTTGAAAATGTTTAAATTAAATCTATTTTCAACTGCAAAAATAGACTTATTATTTTATATTTTATACATTTTAATCTTTTAATACATTTTATAAAAACTTTTAAAGTTTGGCCAGAAAAAATATATTTTTGCCGTATGGGTTGTAAAATTTGAAATGTATTTGTTGCCCTTGAAATACATTTTGAAATATATTCTCATATATGAAGGTTAAAACTAAATATATTTAATTAAGCTTTACTTTCTACAAAATGTATTTAGCTTATATTTAAAACATATTTTTGGCCAGAGAATTTTTTTTTTGTAAATATATTTATGATGTTGTAACTGTTCAGGAGGGGAAAACAGCTGGACAGACCTGACACCCGTAGCTGCCGTCAGCGCACAGCTGTTTGACCGCGAGAGTCGAGCGGTCGAGGTCAGCGAACCCGTTCACATCTCTGTTCCTCTGCCCACCGATTCCCACATACGTTCTGCCACCAGTGTTCCTGTTTGGATGTACGACACCAAGACAGGTAAACATGCTTCCAATTTAAAAGTCTGTTTATATATTTATTAATGTTGTAAATCAGTACAGCATCTGAATTTTTTCATAATTTCAGGATTATGGGTAAGAAATGGAACCGGATTTATCACCCGAGAGGGATCGCACCTGTCGCTGGACTTCACCGCATCGCAGCTCGGATACTGGATGGCTGCCTTTCGCTCTTCAGCAGGTAACAAACGTTAAGATGACTGGAACAACACACAGCCGTACCTTTAAAGATTAAAATTTAAAGGTGTACATTTTGAGTTAACTATAAAGAAGCCATTCATAGACTATTTTCCTGTAAACAGAGCTAAAATTACACCCTTTATTTTTAATCTATGTTGTGTAGTTGTAAAATCAGGCCTAATCGGGTGTGCACAGCAAACGGGTGATTCTCGCGAAATTAGACTTATGAGGTGTCATGAATATCAAAATAAGAAGCATACAGTTACAAACATCTCTTCGTGTACTATTTTTGCACATGATTTCAAATGACATCATACAAATCAATTTTGTTGTTTTTTCACATTTAAGGGGAAAATTTTCATTACCGCAACGTGTCCATGACTGGATTTGGGTTCTTTGACATGGAAAATTAAATTAAAAAATCTAAAAAATAAAAAGCTTCAGTGCATGTTATACTATAAACATTTACAGTAAAGAAACATGTGGTATTTGGTGATCATTGGTAAATGTAGAGACAATAATAAGGAATATAAATGTGTCAAAGAAAAATGTTCTCATCCTCCGCAACAATTTTTCAATCATTATTTAAGCGCTCGAGGAACTATCATTTTCAAAAAAAAAATTGTTGGAAGGGACATAATTGACTGTGACACTCAAGATGGCTACCAGGTGAACAGTTAATTTTTCTCTGTAGATAAAAGTTACAATTTTGTTTGTTATAGTATCTAGACAACTTTTTAGTCCTCATTACAGAAACATGAGTTTGTAAATGCATATATTTAATGTAATATCATGCTGTGGTAATGATCATTTTTATAATTATAATCTAAAAAATGTAAATAATTTCATAGGAAATATTTTTTAAATCCTCTAAAAATAATGGTTATAGTAAGTTCAGACCTTAATCTTAAATGTGCAAAAAAGAGCTTCAAGGGCTTTTTAAAAATTCTGATGCTGGACACCTAATGCTGGGTACACACCAGAAGATTTTTTACATCTTATAAGATTTTAAAAATGTGATGGACCACAAACTTGAGGATAAAAAATCCTAGATTTATCCGTTTTGCTCCTATAGTGTGTGGTGTGCCATTATGTGTTAAAGACAGCACACCACACACAAACAGATTTTTAATCAGAGTCTCCACTGTGAACACAGGAAATCCCACAAAATCTCGCAAGACTTCAAAACAAGCATGGCGGACGATATGCAGGAAGACATTTCAATGATAGTGCTTGGAATAATTTTTACAAGACACGTTGTATTCGTGCTGTTGCCACAAATCAACAAGCTGATCCTCCATCTCTACTGTCCACATCAACTTCACTTTGGCCGTTTCTCAATCCGAAGGCTGTAGCCTGCTGAGGTCGCATATGCAGGCTGCATACGTCATGAAACCTGGTTTATTCAAGTTAACTGAGCATTACATTCACAAGTCATAAGTTGAATATTTACGATTCGCGATCGGCGCGGCTCCGACGTTCTTCCGAGCAGGTTCGGACACTCTTAACACACCTCACATGAAGGGACAATCTGATAAGATTATCTGTGAAACCTTCGTGATACTCGGGACATAGCTAGGATTGTCGGAAGAGGGGAAATCGGCCCAAAATCAGCCCGATTATCTTTTGGTGTGTACCCGGCTTAAATCTGGATTACATACAAGCTGTGTCCCAATTCAGGGGCTGCGACCTTATAAGCATGGGACCTTAAAGATGAGTACTCGGTCTTTCAAAGTGGCAGCCTCAGAAGTTCGCGAAGAGAACTGAAATGAGACGGTCTAACCTTCGGACAACCCATAATTGGCAGCAGGACATAGCGGAAACGTTTCTGACTTATTAAAATAAATATGAAATCAGAAAAATATTAATTTAGTTTAGAAAATATGACACGTTGATGTAGATTAAACTATTCAATAGTATATTAAATTAATCAACCTTAGAAATATATGCATCATAAAAATAATAATATTAACACAAAACATAACTTATAATACTAAAACAGTGACAAAGTTTTTTTGATAAATACACACTTTTATTTAATAAAGGTTTTAATTGTTTATTTTAGAATATCCAGCCGTTATATGCAGCTGTTGCAGGCGCGCAATGAATCTTGGGATATCCTTGGCTGTTAAGGATCCATTCGTTCTATCCTTAACATCGCGGAGAAATGAGGACGCATTTTGAGGCTTCATTCTAAGCATCCTTTAAATTGGGACGTCCTTACCAGCCTCAAGTCGCGCTGCTGTGACGCAATCGGTCTTAAAATACGTCCTTAGAAGGTCGCAGCCTTTGAATTGGGACACAGCCACAAAGTCAATGCAAAAACGTGAATAGATACGAACTCACAGGGGGCGATGCTAATCACCCGAATTGGGTGATGCAATTGCTGAAAAATAAAACGTGTTATTCGCCTCAAACGCGTCTTTGCACAAGCTGAAAATATTCAACTAGAGTGAAAAATTTGCATGACACAAAGTTAAATCCCGCGAGTAATCTAGAGCGAGGGACTTCATGTTTCATCTGGTGTGTACGCAGCATAAGTGTACTTAAAATGTATTTTAGTGCACTTTATTCACCTGGCGGGGTTTGTATTTACATCAGGCTCAAGTTTGTATCATCCAGGCCTCAGGGACATCACAGCATACCACACTTTCTTCCTGCTGTCCATCCTTGGATCTCTGGCTCTGCTTGTGTTAGTTCTGCTCTGTGTTCTTCTTTACTATTGCAGGTATGTTCTGTGTTTTTTTATATGTGCATATACTGCACAAACTATTGATAAGTAAACATAGTATTAGTTTTGAACTGAGTGGGTTTTGCTTAATCTCTTTCTCTCTCATCCAGACGGCGATGCTTAAAACCACGACGTCAACAGAAACAAGTCCAAGCTCCATCTGCTTTGAACGGCTCCAAGCGGGACCAAGGCACCTCCACGTCCCACTTGAACCTCATCTGCGGTGGCCATGCTGAATCAGCCGCCTCTATTGGAAATCTAGACGCCAACAAATCGGAAGCGTCGCCCTCTCACGCCTTCAAGAGCGCTCGGGATGAGTTCACCAGACACATTCCCGCCCATAAACTCAGGCATTCGAAGAACAAACAGTCTAAGGGTGCTCAGCGAAATGTGGAGAGCTTTCCCATGAAGGTCCACCGATCCACTGAGACGAGCAGCCAGGACACCAACCTCCTACACGACGACTACGGACGTAACTACAACCCTGACGACAAAGACCACGATTACCGCCGAAGGCATGTCGTCAACGATAACCGTGGCTATACGTCTGACCCGCCGTCTCCACCAATCGCAGACAAGCCGCCAGAATATTCGCAGGTTTTGCAAGGGCCGGATCACCTCGCTCGTCCAACATCCCTAAACACGCAACCGGGCCAGATTATATTCTGCAGTTCGCTAGATCAGATGAAGGAGAATATGTATCGTTCCATGGTACCTACTCTCGTCATCCCCGCCCACTACATGAGGCTGTCGTCCGAGTTCAGCGGCGCCGACCAAGGTAAGGACGGACAGAACCAGAACGAAAGAGATGGACTGAATTCACAAGGTACCAACGGTGGTGCTCAGAATCAAGGTCACCAAAGCCAAACGCCCGGCCACGGGGACGGCCAACAGTGTACCTCTCCAGATGGCTCAGATGAAAGCGTTTGGAATCCCGGTGGTACACCAGGACCTGTTCACATCCCCGTTCTGTTTAATGACTCCACCATCTCGCAGATGAACGGGGAGCTGCAAGCACTAACCGAGAAGAAGCTTTTGGAGCTGGGGGTGAAGCAGCACCCTCGCGCCTGGTTCATATCTCTCGACGGTCGCGCCAACGCTCACGTGCGCCACTCGTACATCGACGTAGGAACTGAGCTCGCCCAAAGCGGTAACCACAGCGCCCAGAGCACGCTGAGCGCCCCTGCCAACAGCAGCAAAGACCGCAGCGTGGACAAGGGTCACAAAGACACCCAACACGACCGCAAACCAGCATCCGGTCGCAAGAGCAAAGAGGAACACCACGGAGGGGGACGCAAAGGTCACGGAGGAAGCGGCTCCGGTGGGAAACACTACTCCAAACCTCTTTACCACGACTCACTTGATTTAAGCGGAGGTGCCAGCCGCATGGGCGCCAGCTCACCGCTGGAAAATCCCCTGACACCTCTTCTAGACGACGGTCCGGAGGAGCCCAGAGGGTCATCGATACCTCGAAGGGGTCGCAGTCGCGGTAACAGCTCACGTAGCAGCAACAGCGAGACGCAGCGCGACTCTGTCACCAGCCCAGAAGATGACAACGACCCCGATGATAAAGATGAGAACAAAAAGAGTCCGTGGCAACGCATCGAAGAGCGCCCGCTAATGGTGTTTCATCCCAAGAAGTGACAAAGGAAATAATAAATCCCAGCAGATGCCTTGACCAGTTATAGACAAACTAGAGATGTGTTCAAATTGATTTTAAAAGTTTTACTCAAACTTTATTATATTTCAAAATGTAACTTAAAACTGTCACTATGTCAGCAGGTGTTTACTAATCAATTTGAATGCATCTCAGGGGTCGAAACACAAATTGGGGGCATCACACTTTTACAAAGTGTGTTCATTAAAAAGGAGGATTACATTTAATCAACAGCCGAACAGCGAGTGTGTTAAAATAAAGCACAACACGACATCTAAAAAATGGTGTTTTACATATAACCACCGCTTTACATTCAATGGCTTTGAAACTTTTTAAATGGATGGAGATATACATATATATCTTCAATGTATTTATTTCGAATGGATGAGGATCTTTCTGTTCTCTAGATCTTTAGAGACCTGCTTTTTCCTTATTTCCTAATAATGCAGTATAATCTTCCCACTTTCTCTCTTTTGACTTTGATATTTATTATTTTTATGTCAATTCTTTTTATACTAATACTATATGTTATGTGCATTGTAAATCTGAAATGTTTAGTTCAGATTTCAAACATTCCAGATGATTTACCGTAGCCCTTAATTGTTTCAATTAGATTAACACAATTTCATGTTGATGTTAGATGTGATTTTATAGCCTATATCAGTTTTCGTAAGCCATTAGATAATTATGACCTTGCCATGTAAAAACCGAGCTAAAGTCGTTTTTTATTTACTGTTTTGTACATAAAATCATCCTACATTATGTAAGGAACATGCTGTGAAAATATAATCTTGATATCTTTAATATTGACTTGAAATCAAACTTTGATGCTCCAAATCATTTGTTTATGAGACTTTAGCCTGGATTTTACTAATTGGGTCATAACTATGCATTTTTTTATTATTGCATTTTTATTAATTTTATGTGCACCACATGCACTATTTTTGACAGTTTTTGATTCTACTCTTTGATGATGAAACAGGGCTAAATTTAGCACATGTTGTGCCAAAGTGCAAAGTTGTATACAAAATCTGATTCCAAATTAACATCACAATTTATTTAATTGAACCCTGTATAGTGACTATATCAAACATGAATGTACAATTCAAAGTCTCCCAGACAGTTTCAGTTCAATACAACTAGTTTTATTGCTTAGAATTTACAACTACATTGACTATGGAGTGTTTTTCTATTTAGAGGGTGAAAATCATTTTGTGTATATGTATGATAGCATTTATGTGCATGAGATACAGTAACTAGAATAGGATGAGAGATTTTTTTAATGCCCACAAACTGAAGTAGACACTATTCACGCATGACGATGGATGCATCTCATTTTGATGCTTAATGGAGAGAAATTTGCCAAAATGATACCATTTTACAGGCCGGCATTTGGCGAATGCACATCGTCACAATTCTTCCAGCTCGGATTGGATTCACACAGGCTGTAGCTTGCAAAGACTGTGAAAATGGGAGCGTTTTTTAATAAGCCATTCATAAATTAAATGCTAGTTATTAATGCATTGTTTACTATAATCAAAACACGTCAAGCACATTTTATGAATTATTAAAGACAGATTTACAGGGTACCAAATGCTGCATGAGGGCTGATCCTATTAAAAACACCATCAAACCCAAAAAATTACTGAAATGTCTTCTCATGCTCACCAGGTGCCAATCACATGAGATGCAATGACTGTCACAACATTGCAACATGTTATGCTGGATGTGTATCACTTGTTTTGTAAGAATTTTTGAAAGCAACTATATGAGCCAGCCAACATCTACAATAACTAACTGGCACTGAGATTAACAGATTATCCAAATACTACAAATCTAGACTAAGCTGTAGCTGTAGAGGATTTCAGTTGTATGTTATATAGTACTGGGTGCAAAACACTTATAAACCTCAAGATAATTCTTGAGCAGTCTTAAAAATGTATAAAACATAATTTCACTCTTTTTAAAGCGAAGCTCACAGTCAGTCACGAGACAAAGACATGAAATCAAAGCCATTCTCTTTCTCTGTTTAAAGTTTGCTCAAACCTGTGGATAACTTCCATAGGAAATCTCTATATGCCTTTGTCAATGTACGTTTATCACGTGACGTGGTGCTCTATGAACACATTTTCCTCTGTACCGTGTAAATATTTCTCGCTTTAGCTCAATATGAATATGAAAGACACTATTATAGATGTCGCTTCCATTGTGCACAATAGCTTTCGTAATGAACTTTTGCAATTTTATAATTTGTTCATGAAAAGTCACATGTGAAACGGGTGGAAAACAGATTGTGTCACTTCTGAAGTGTCAGAAAGTCATGTGCTGTTAAATAAAAGGAAATTGCATTTCTTGTTTTTTTTTTCTTCTTTTCTTTTGCTTCTGTTTTCATATAAAACACAAATGAGCGTTTAGCAATCATGGATTTTTCAAACTTGAAATATCCCAAACAGATTCATGTAAACATGCTTGTTTTGTTTTGTATGACTGTTATGTTCAGAAATGAGAACTGTCTACAGTACAGTGTGTTTCAGTTAATCTTTAAGGTCATTTTTGTTTAACAAACTCATACCTGCCACAATAACAGAGCAGGTCAAGGTCAGATTTATGTGAAAACTGCATCAATGTGTTGTTTGATAGAAAAACATTTTCCATATTCTTTCTTCCAAATGAAAATAAACTTGTTTACAGAGTAACATTTCATTATTATCATGTCTGTCATTTTTTGCAATGCACTATGTTTTTGTAATGCATTATTGGTTTCCCAGACAGGGCTTAAGTCAAGTATGATGTAAATGCATGTTTGAGCGGTCTTAACTGAAAGCAGCTTGCACTGACAAATTTTGTCTCATGATGCACACCAGTAATGTTTTTTTGGTAAAGTATGTTTGAAAAAACTACATTAATGATCACATGTAACTAAGGCCTAGTCCTGGCTTAATCTTAACCCTGTCTTGGAAATTTATCTATATTAGAATTTATTTTGTAAGGAATAATTGACGACGGGCCATTGAATTATAAGAAAATAATGCACACCAAGGTGGTAATGCGGCACGACGCGAAGCGGAGTGCCGTTACACCGCGGGTGTGCATTATTTTCAAATAATTCAAAGGACCGGAGTCAATTATTCCTTTTATACCACGGTTACCACAAACATTGCTCTGGTGCCTATTTTTTAGACATTTGAAAGGTTAGGTGTGCGGTTTACAGAAAAATAATCAACACCCATAGAACATTTCTCAGCCAATCAGAATGCAGCATTCAACAGACCCGTGGTATAATTTAATATAATAATAATTATATTATTGAAAATGTACCACATTTACTTAAGATTGTTTGATTTAATAGCTAATAATTATTTTCAGAAAATAATTCTTGTATGAAAGTTTTTGTCTTGTTGGCAAAAAGTTTTTTTTTTGTTTGTTTTAGGCATAAATAACAGAAATGTTATTTACATGTTTTACTTCTACATATACATTTTTGTTGTAAAATGTAACAGAAATCTGCAACATATGTTGCTATAAAAGTAACCACCATCAGATATACTTCTAAACCTGCTAATCAAGGTCCGAGTGTTTAAATGACAACAACAGGTGTATTATAGCTAGACTAAAACCAGAAGATCTAGTTCTTCAATTTAATGCCTGCATACCATCACTTGAGTGTCCTAGTTGAGTATCTGGATAACAAACAAAAAGCTGTAATTTAAAAACTCTTACATTAAATTCATTAATTTATTTATTTAATTACTCAAGTCTAAACTATACTGAAGTGGGATATGAACACTGTAAATTACATATAAAAATCAACTATATATCAACAGTCCATGGTTGCACAGTACATGAGATCTTATGATGTCTGTGCCCATACAGCAAACAAAATAAAAAAATACATTTTAATCTGGCCAAAAATATGTCTAAAATACATTTTGTAGAAAGTAAAGCTTAATTAAATACATTTTTTAAAATGTAAAAATAGATTTCGTTGTAACCTTTATTTTTCAAAATGTATTTCAGGGGCAACAAATACATTTCTAATTTTTTATAAACAATTCAGTTTTTCCTGGGGTAAATATAAAAGTTTCAATTTAATGTATAAAGTATAAGTATAAAATGTATATATTTTTGCAGTTGAAAATACATTTAATTTGATCCTTTTCAAACCTGTTATGTTCACAATTTAGTAACATACAGTTTTTCTTTCAATGCAATGCGAATATAAATGCTTTAAAATATATGTATTTTTAAAATATATTTTAAAATATACATAAATTGCCAAAAATATATATTGGTAAAAAAATACATTTTGTAAACATACTTCAAAATATATTTCAGCACATATATTTTTTGTAAATTTTGAATGTTTAAAATTCTATTTGAAAAAATAAATTTTTATATATATATATTTTTGCTGTATGGGTGTACATGCACATGCTTTTAATTTTCATGTAAAACAGAATAACATTGATTCATTGGCTAACATAAATAAAGTTTAGAGTTTAATATTATTTACAGACTTAAGGTGCATTAGCAGTCGAAAATAAAAACACCAAACAATAATTTAATATAAATAAAAAACACGTTTAAAAATAAGTTATACATTTCTACATTGGAGAACAGCTTAAACCAGTTTAAATTAGCCAAAACAAATAGGAAAGAACGCAAAAATTTAACTTTTGCATTTTCTAGATTCCACCACTAAATCTGTAAAAGAGAGACAAACCCATAGATATGTATAAAGGCCTTTATACATATCTATGGACAAACCTGCGACCTGCAACTTCTGGAAAATGCGGAAGTGACGTATACATCCTCTCCAAGCCGTGTGGCGGCGCTCGTGCGTGGCGCTGATGTTGCTGACTGTACTGCGACGAAGAAGAGAACTATTCCATTGAAGCACACAGGTCAATGTTATGTACACAAACATTTAGAGATTATTTTTTTGTCTCACGAAAGCACTGCATACTCTTTAGATATCATTGACTATTGAGTGTCATTGAAGTTATGTTGTGACGTTTCTTCAAGGTTCGTCTGTATTTTTGCGCTTGTTTATGCTGAACAGCTTTGACAATCACTGTTTACAGTACATGAAGTAGGTCATTGGTGTTAGGTAAGTGCATTTTAGCACATTAATATTTTTAAAGGTGTGTTTAATTTCAATACAGTTCTAATATGGCGAAAAGAATGAAGGGATTAACATAAGCAGCGGATAAACTCAACTACATAAACTAGACGAGAGAAAATGATGGTTAATGTACAGCTATAAATAAGACAGCTATCATAATATTGTTGTTTAACGTCTAAATGTTGTTTAATCTTCACAGTTGTGGTTTTATATTTTTTTCTGTTTTTATATCATGTTTTATATCATCTTGCTTGTCCAAATTCTCACTGCACTTTCAGTTGTTGCCGATAGAGGCCGCCAGTGATTAATATTCAATGACAGTACTGCATGACAGACACAGTACAATAACAGATTTTTGTCTATTTCAGCATGTTTCTGGTGGGGTTAACTGGCGGTATCGCTTCAGGGAAGAGCACAGTGTCGTCTCAGCTGAGAGAACTGGGATGTCCGGTGATTGATGCGGATGTGGTTGCTCGCAAAGGTCTGATGCATTGCACATTTGCATGCATATGTAATATAACTGCCCTTTACATTCCTGTACAGTCACATTGCGCTCATGCATATGTTATCAATAAAAGGTTTAAATACACCTGCTCAATCTTTGCGACTAACTCTCATATGAAAATGTATTATTTGACCTTTATTTAACAAGTTAAGTGATGCTTAATGTCTCTGTCCGTCAGTGGTGGAGATTGAGAGCCCAGCGTACAGGCTCATCCTGCAGCATTTTGGACGGGAGGTTTTGTTAGAGAATGGAGAGATTGACAGACAGAAACTGGGGCAGATCATCTTCTCCAACCCCGAGAAACGAAGACTTCTTAATTCCATAACGCATCCACTGATACATAAAGAAATGTTCAAACAGATTCTGCTGTACTTCATTAAAGGCTACAGACACACACATGGGTATAGTGAAACATTTATGTGCCAATAATACATAAATAAATGTCATCTAATTGTTTCTATTGGTTTATCAGGCTACAGATATGTGATTTTGGATGTGCCTCTGCTTTTTGAAACACGACGTCTCACTCGTTTTTTGACCCACACTGTTGTTGTTTACTGGTAAGATATTCATTTTCTCTCTTTCAAGTATGTATAATGTTTTGCAGGGCATGTTAGTGAGTTATGTTTGATTGCTTTAATTGTCATGTTTAACCTCTGTTTTATAAAACAAACTGTTCAAGCAAAAATCTGATTAGATGAGTCACATTCAAAGCTGCAGTAAAAAAAGCAATACACGGCTCGAGGCCATATGTGACCGTGATTTTATCAGAGTTCTGGGAGTTTTAGGCACCAGGCCAAACAGCCCCTTGTGGTTTATTGCATCGAAGTCTACATGAAATTCATTTATATATTATAATGCAATGTATTTCTAAATGATATAAGATATTTAAGCCAAAAAATGATTTGATTTTGGGTCCCATGTCTGTGCATGATATTAAGGGGTGGGCTTGGTGACATCATCTGAAAAAGAAAGTTGTTTTAAAGAAACAGACAGTTTAAGCGCCTGCCAAAATGCATAAATGTAAATCAAAGTTTCACTCCAAACCTCTGTATAGTGTTAGTGATTTACAGCCTCAGTCACTATTCATTGTATGGATAAAAGCACCATTGAAATTCTTTGAGAAATAACAAATACATGTTTGGAAAGACCCAAGCAAATGTTGTTTTAATGTGTAAACAATAAGAGGGTGTCAAACCTGATCTTATTCTGCGTTTCTGTAAATCCACAGTGATCCAGCAACACAGCTGTCCAGACTCATGCAGCGAGACGGCCTGAGCCACGAAGAAGCCGAACAGAGAATCGCTGCCCAGATGCCCCTCAATGAGAAGCGTGGACTGGCCAGCCACGTCATCGAAAACTCAAGCTCTCGTGAAGACACTCACAGACAAGTTCTCCGCTTGCACACCAAGCTGGAGGACTCCATGGAGTTTTTGGTCGTAAGGGCCGTCGCTTTAGCAGCTGTCGCCGGGCTCGGCGGTCTTTTCTTATATACAGTCAAACTGCTCGTCTCTTAGCAAACGTACAGAACTACTTTCACACCGAGACATCCACGGCCGAGACATTTTATATTTTAACATTTTAAGATTTTGTTTCAGTTTAAAATTTTTGACTTGATAACCTTTCACTCACAGAGCTGTATTTATAAACACTTAAGGCTAACCCAACCGTTTCACAAAGCACAGAAATTACTGTGAATTATATCTCTGTAATGTGAGATGCGCTAACAATGCACTTACAGTATGTTAGCTTAAATACTGTATAAACATAGGACCGTAATGATGTGAAGTTTTCTTAACCTCTACACGTGTGTTTGTTATTATGAATTCGAACACACACACACACACAAAAAGTACTGAATGTGTCTGCTGCTGTTTATCAGATATATACTGGATGACTTATATAAGAATTAAACTGTCACATCATGGCCTGTTTTTTCTCTATGTTATGCTGAATGATATGCGGTAAATATAAGGCAAGGGACATGAGATAAGGCCATCTTGCACATGCTTGACATTGAAGTTGGTCAACATAACTCATATCCAGAGACTCATTTAATTTGGGCGAGCAGTAAGAAAACCAGAGATTGATTTCTCTATATTTGTATCAGTGGAGAAAGTGTAGTGGTCAACTTTCATGTGCATCTTGTGCAAAAATGTTTAAAAGGAAAAAGTAGTCCCATGAACTAACATATGCATGTGAAAAAAAACAACAAAGTAAAGGGCGCTTATTATGCAAAATCCACTTTTAATCCAAGGTGTTTGGACATGAGTGTGTGTTGGCAGTGTGAACACAACAACGGAAAAAAATCCACCTCCTTTTTTAATCCACATTAAATCAAAGCAGTCTCATTAGACATGGGCTGCGTCCGAAATCTCAAAGTGCCTTCGACATTTTAAGGCTGCCAAAGTCATTGCCACATTAGGCAGCGAGGCAACATATCAGCAGCCTTGGGTTTTGGACGCAGCCATGCTGTTTTGATTCTCTTGTTAATGTGATGTCACACTGATAAAGCAACAGAGTGAGATACTATTGTCTCGGTCTATATTCACAGGAATCAGATCTCTATTTTAACAAAAGCGCTCATTGTCTCTTTTGGTAAGGGAGTGAGGAGCTGTAGCTAATTCGCATTTAAAGGTGCAGTGTGTAACTTTTAAAAAAATCTCTTGACAGAAATGCAATATAATATACGTAACTATATTATCAGGGGTGTCTAAAGACCTCAAATAATGAACAATTATGTTTTAATTACTTTAACATAATACGTTTTTATGTACATACACTGCGGGTCCCCTTACGTGAAAGCCACCATTTTGTGTCACCATGTTTCTACAGAAGCCCTTAACGAACAAACTTTGTTTAAAAAGTTGCCTCTGATGTAGACATGTTTGTCCTGTGGCATCTACCGTAGCTTCTCTATGCATTTCAAAAGCGAGGGGTCCGCTGTGGATAAGCCGTTTGTTGCAGTTTGCAACCTCACCACTAGATGCCGCTAAAATTTACACACTGCACCTTTAAAGGTACAGACACAAAACAGCAAATTTGTGCACCCATCCAAATAGAGGCATTTTAGACATGCTATTATAAATGATCTGTGGGGTACTTTGAGCTAAAACTTCACAGACACATTTTGGGACTTGTATTACAACTTGTATAAATGGTCATAATAGGTGCCCTTTAATACACATAAATTATATTTAATGCAAAAGTATGATTTGTCTATGCAAGTCCTAAAATCTTTTCAGTACTTTTTAGTCACAAAGGCAACATTAACATGGGTGTAGGGGTGTGTAAACACTAATATTGTATTATTCATATTATTATTATTTTAGTAGATCGACACACAGACAGATGTGACAGTGAGTTCTTGCTTTATCTTTCTCACTCACTCCACACATCTTAAGGCTTGGCCTGTGGTTATGGTCTCTGTCTTTAATAAGCTTTTCTTATGCTAATACAGAGTGACGCGGGCCAGCGGCTCTGAGGAGTACAGTATAAGACCTCTGGATCTCTTTGAATTTGATTTTGTGTGTGTTTTTTATGGGTGTCACCCATGTATGTGACCCTGGACCACTAAACCAGTCACATAGATATATTTGTAGCAATATCCAACAATACATTGTATGGGTCAAAACATTTTATGGCAAAAGTCATTAGGATTTTAAGTAAAGATTATGTTTCATGAAGATATTTTGTACATTACATATCATAAATATATAAAAATGTATTTATCATTAATAATGTGTTGCTAAGGACTTTATTCGGACAACTTTAAAAGGCGATTTTCTTAATATTTCGATTTTTTGCAGCCTCAGATTCCAGATTTTCAAATAGTATCTCGGCCAAATATTGTCATAACAAACCATACATTAATAGAAAGCTTTTATATAATGTACAAATCTCAATTTCAAAAAAAATTACCCTTATGATTGCTTTTGTGGTCCAGGGTCACATATTTTCGATCAGGGTGTATTTTAATCCACGCTGGTCTAAAACAAACACAATAAAAATGGTCCTTATTGTTACTGTAATCTGTCTGGATGTAGTAATTGACCTGTTGTAATTTATTAAAACACTAATAGTACAATATTTCCTTTTTATTTAAATTATCATTAAAAATGACTAAAAATGCAAATAAATACATTGATAATTTGAAGATGAAGTGTCTTTTTTACCTTTCTCCTATCTAATCTTATTCATACTATCTATGTATTATACTAAATGTTGTGAATTATTTAAACCAATATTAGACAGGAGATAGTTCAACCTGTTGAAACACTATTATTTTCCAGTAATATAATTTTAATATTTTTATTATAAAAAATTACCCAGATAAGTTTCTAACAGATTTGCTCATGCTCATCATAACACTGCATGTTATCGACAGGTTTTTGAATGATTTGTATGGAATTGATGGCAATAGTTTAGCATTTAATTCCATAACTGGACGTGTGTCCTGTAGATATCTCTCTCTCTCTCTCTCTCTCTCTCTCTCTCTCTCTCTCTCTCTCTCTCGCCTGCAGACCTCATCCACATCATAACACACTGTCACTGGTCGAGTCACCCAGCCCTATCACACTAACTCAGCTGGAAAACACCCTGCAAATGAGAAGTGACAGCTGCTTTGTGTGCGCTTGTAAGCGAGGTCGGATTTCGTGTGTGTGGGAGCACTTTTTGGATGGCGTCTATATAGAGTGAAGTTGACTTCAAGAATGAGATGGAAATAAACAAAAGTGCATGAAATGAGTACATAAACATTTCCATGATGATTGAAAACAATCATTTTACTTATTAACAAACAAAAAACAATGAGCTGAATAATGCTAAACAGATCAGTTATATACTAAAGTGGGTAAAATAAGTATTGAACACATCGGCAGGTTTTTTTTTAGTAAATGTATTTCTAAAGGTGCTGACATTTCACCAGATGTGTATGCAATTCATTCAAAGATGTTCAATAAATAAATATTAATTAGTGTCTCAGTACCAAGGTGTCACGCAAGAAACATCTCACGATGGGTAAACCCAAACACACAGCCGGGAAACTCTCAATTGGTTTTAGAGAAAAAAATAAAGCTGCTAGAATGCCCAGCCAATCACCTGACTTGAATCCAATTGAAAATCTATTGAAAGAACTAAAGGTCAGAGTTCATAGAAAAGGCCACCAGAACCTTCAAGAAAACCACACCTGAGCATGCAACCCCATATGGCAAAAAAATCTTTGGCCAAAAATATGTTTTACATATATGCTAAATACAATTAAAAAGTTGAAGATATATTTAGTTTTACCCTTCATATATTAACATACTGTATATTTCAAAATGTATTTCTGGGGCAACAAATACATTTCCAATTTTACAACCTATACGGCAAAAAATATATTTTTCCTGACCAAAATTTTCAAGTTGGTATATAAAATAATAAGTATTAGTTGAAAATATATTTAGTTTAAATGTTATGTTTACAGGTTTGCAACATACAAGGTTTTTCTTTCAATTCAACGTGAATATAAATGCTTAAAAATATATTTATTTTTAAATTTTTATATAAAAAATTACCATTTGGCCATTTTTGTATATTCTGAAATATATTTAAAATTATATTTAAAAATATATCTCCATACAAGAGAAATCTTGAAGCTTTCATTACCAACAAAGTTTTTTTTTTTTTACAAAGTATTACATTTCAGTAAGCATGTTTAATACGTTTCCTTGTGTCATTGTACATGATTACTCATAACTTCATTTATAGACATCTATGGTAAGGTGACCAGACGTCCCCGTTTTCCGGGGACAGTCCCGTTTTTTGGTGTTCTGTCCCCGACTGAAGCTGTCCCCGGAAATGTCCCCGTTTTACAGCATGTCCAAAACAACCAGCAAATACACGGAAAAACCCGCTCAACATAGCGTTTGTAGTACCAGTCCAGACCGGAGCAATCATGTAATGATTATTTTCACCAGCAGAGGGGGCCGCGAGCTACTTATTACTTGTGCCCGCCACTGATTTAGCGATAAAGAATTTACAACGAGACATGAGAAAGCATCATCATCAATCAAGTTATCATAAGATATGAAAACAGTTAAAGTTATGGGGGCTTAAGGTACTAACTACTCATGTTAAATGACAAAATGACCTAGGGATATAAGTCTAATTTTTAGACCAAAATATCAAATTTGTGCTTAAAACAAGCAAAAAAACTACCACTACTTAAATATTTTTTGCATGTTTTAAGCACAAATTCATTTAATTTTTTTTTGTCTTAAAGCTAGATTTTTCTTAGGGGATTTTGCTTATCAAGAAAATGCATCTTGTTTAAAGATTTTTTAGATATTTGTACTGAAAATACAAATGTACAAATATTTGTACTGACAAAAATACTATTAAGTAAGAAGAAAGTAATTTTTTGCAGTGAACCCACAACAATAAAAAAGAAAACATTTTGTTCCCATTTTTTAATTCATGGATAACAAAAAACTAGATTTTAATGATATTTTCACCATTTAACTAGGAAATGTCCCCGGTCTTCATTTTAAAAATCTGGTCACCTTAATCTATGGTTTGATTTTTTGCACGTGTGGATTGCATGGGTTGAGAAATATGGTTGAGTTCTTTTTAAATATACCTTGCAAGAAATTTTCTGTTTAAAAGACGTCTTATAGTCGTCCAAACATAGAGCCCAGACATCAAGGCTAAAACAAGGCCAAATTTGGGCTGTTGGTGAAAATTTAATAGGCGTCTAACCATAGCCCAAAAATAAATGAAAGCAAACACATTGTAAACACTGTTGACTTTGCTTACATGATGAAGTATCTTACATCTCGCAAGTTATTTAGGCAAAAAAAGAAAAAGTCACACCCATAAGAATAAAAAGATAAAGTTACTTTGCTTTGTTTTCAGTACGGGTGCACCGATATATCGGCTGACGATGCTTCTCAATGAATTACAGGGAAAAGCCGCTACATCCAAAAGCCAGAGGGCGCTCTCGCGCAGTAACGCAATATGCGATGCAGCCAAAGAAACATACACACAACGCTCCAGGAAATGGTTTCAGGATATATTTATATTGCTGTTCTTCTAACCTTTTCATGTATTTTAATGATAATTAAGAATATGTATAATGATTATGTTTCACGAGTGTTGCCCTTTCAAATGCATGTTATAAAAGACTCAAACTAACAGTGATTTCAGATCGATAAGGACTTACTGATTAAAAGCCATAGTAAATGAAATAGCTGTGAATAAGATCGGCTGTGCGATTCACAATAGTTATCGGCCACGTATTTGTGTATATCGGCATTTATCGGTGCACCCCTAGTTTTCGGCTTTGTTCGTCACCTGTTGCTCTGTAACTTCCTGTTGTAACAAACAAGCTGATTTTATGTCCACGCATTTATCATTTATGTTTGATCTGAACACTCTCTGAACACTCGTGGTTTTTTTTTGTGATCTGCAAAGATGCTCTTAAAACATTGGGCAAGACAAAACGTTTGGCAGACTAGATTTATATCACCTGTGCACAGGTGTTCACGTAGACTTAAAGGCACAGCAGCAAAAAATTGGCCTGTTTAATTCAGTCAGATAAATGATGGAAAGGGTTATTAAATAGGCATGGGCCGGTATAATATTCCGGCGGTATGATAACCTTTAGCAAAAATACCACGGTTTTACGGTGTTGCGGTATTGCCATTGCAACACTAAAATGTGTTATTTTTATATGCCAGGTAAAAATAAAGCCTAAAATATATATATTTTTGTAATGTATATTAAATGTAAACATCAAATCAATCACATGACTTAATAATTTAATGAATTTTGTATGAACACAGCTCATACCTTGGAGACGGTATCACAGAACATTTTAGTGGTTTTGAAACCTTGACTGTTTAAAACCTCGGTATACCTTGAAATCGGTTATCGGCCCATGCCTATTATTAAATACTCAATTTAAAGCATTTAAATGGAAAAATGTACAGTAAAATGATTAAACATTTGTATTAAGTCCACGTTGTATTGAAATGGCAGTTTTGTTAGTGTTTATGAGAATGACAAAGCTTTAAAATAGGGTGTTGATAACATATTCAGACAACGTCAAGATCCTGACACTGTACGCTGTTTGTTAAAGCAGGTATCCTGCTGAAATCTCAAATCTGTCTGGTTGAGATAAGAAAAGTTAACCCATCAAAGCCATCCAGAAATGCCATCACAATCTCATTACACACAGAAATTACCTTCATCTGCTTATCTAAAAAACAACACGTTTTTTGATTTACACTCATTCGTACTAACTAATCCATGAAAATGAAATATTTTGTTGTCTGAAATACACAAGCTGCAAATGTATTATCTGAAAACTTGTCACGGTCTCTTGAAGCTACACACGACATATTTTTAATATATTTCATTGAAGTTATCACCACAGGAAGCTTGTTTTGGCAAATCTGTCCAGATAGCTTTGTGTATGAAGCACAGACAGTTACCTTTTCTCACCTGTCAGTCATCGGCTGTTTGTTTTTGTTCCTCCGTGTCTTGATGTATGGGACGGCGTGTCTGAAATGACATTGTGATTGTGATGAGTCTAATTGGAGGGTACACATTAACACCCCCAGAGGAGAGGAGAGAAGCAGAGACTTATGGGTAAACTGACCTCTCCTTGGTGTTTGGTTATTGGCTATTTAGCAGACGCTTCTTGTAATCCACAGTAATTTAGTACAGGGCGAGTCCTGGGGTTAAACGCCTTCCTTGGGTCAACTTTCCGGGTCGTTGATTTGTCCTTTTAGGAGTTGAACTATTAGTTGCCATTTCTCACAGCCTATTTTAGCAAAAACAAATCTTTACTTTTGAAAACGTGTACTTACAATTTGATATGAATGAGTATTAGGGTGAATTTTGACTATGAACTGTACATAAACTGAGCACCTGCTGTTAATGCTACAAAGATTCAAGCTTCATCTCATCTGCTTTGTGTGTGTTTGGTTTTTCCCACAGAGAGTCTTTGAGGTTGTTGAAAGCGATTAGACTTTGACATTATGAGTTAAAGATATCGTTTAACAGAGAGAGTTTCCCATTAATGAAAGAACAGATACGGTGAATATTTTCCATGAGAGTCTCAGAAATGTAATTAAAAACGCCTGGAGGGGCCAATGAACTTTTGATATCATCGCAAATGTCTGAGATTCTTCATTTGTCCTCAGTTACTGACAATGAACCGTGTCGTCTCAGCAGTGGACCATGTCATTTAAACTTCACATCTAAACTTCATGTTGTTTACAGAACTACACCACTCATCACCACATCTCTCTCTCTCTTTCTCTCGCTCTCCCCTTATGCAACAAAAATATATTTCTCAATATATTACATGACAATATATTTCATGTGTCTCCATATATTGTGAAATTTACATAGTAATATATATCATGATATATTATATAAGAATATATTATATATATGTAAGTGATATATTACAATATATTATACAATACTGCAATTATTGCCGTTTTCATATATTGAGTAAATAAATCTCATTATACTATTTAATATATCCCATAATATATTGGAAATATATGTAGTAATATGTTGATACATATATTGTAAATGTATGTAATATATTGATACACATATTCTAAATGTATGTAATATATTGATACATATATTCTAAATTTATGTTATATATTGCAGTATATATTGGTAATATATGGAGTAATATGTTGATACATATATTCTAAATGTATGTAATATATTGCAGTATATATTGGCATTATATTGAGTAATATGTTGATGCATATATTCTTAATGTATGTAATATATTGATACATATATTCTTAATGTATGTCATATATTGATACATATATTCTAAATGTATATAATATATTACAGAATATATTGGCAATATATGGAGTAATATGTTGATAAATATATTCTAAATGTATGTAATTTATTGATACATATATTCTAAATGTATGTAATATATTGCAGTATATATTGGCAATATATGGAGTAATATGTTGATAAATATATTCTAAATGTATGTAATATATTGATACATATATTCTTAATGTATGTCATATATTGATACATATATTCTAAATGTATATAATATATTACAGAATATATTGGCAATAT
Source organism: Misgurnus anguillicaudatus (assembly GCF_027580225.2). Lineage (NCBI taxonomy): Eukaryota > Metazoa > Chordata > Actinopteri > Cypriniformes > Cobitidae > Misgurnus > Misgurnus anguillicaudatus. Next base: position 30,077,835 of record NC_073361.2, on the reverse strand, counting down.
ATGGAGTAATATGTTGATAAATATATTCTAAATGTATGTAATTTATTGATACATATATTCTAAATGTATGTGATATATTGCAGAATATATTGGCAATATATGGAGTAATATGTTGATAAATATATTCTAAATGTATGTAATATATTGATACATATATTCTAAATGCATGTAATATATTGCAGTATATATTGCCAATATATGGAGTAATATGTTGATACATATATTCTTAATGTATGTAATATATTGATACATATATTCTTAATGTATGTCATATATTGATACATATATTCTAAATGTATGTAATATATTACAGAATATATTGGCAATATATGGAGTAATATGTTGATAAATATATTCTAAATGTATGTAATATATTGATACATATATTCTAAATGTATGTAATATATTGCAGTATATATTGGCAATATATGGAGTAATATGTTGATACATATATTCTAAATGTATGTAATATATTGCGGTATATATTGGCAATATATGGAGTTATATGTTGATAAATATATTCAAAATGTATGCAATATATTGCAGTATATTGTAAAATACATGAGTAATATGTTGATATATATATTCTATATGTAATTTATTGGAGTATATTGATAGATATAAATAATTGTCGCTTTTAATATATTGCACGTGAATATAATATATGTGTTTATATATATCTCAAAATATATGCAATATTATAATCATAAATATCCGCCATATTGTATTCCGATTGATATGCAAAAATGTATTAACAATATATGTACAGATATAGTGGCACATGCATGTTTACTATATGTTAGAATGTATTTTAAATAACATGTAAAATTATATAGAAATATATACATAAAAATATGTACACACATTTATACCACATATTAACACAGACTAATGGATAATCTATCAAAAGCCACCTTTATTTTCTTTTAATCAGGCACACATACTAAAACCAATAGAGCTAAACAGACCTATTACAACCACAAGAGGTTTTGCACATGGTCAGACAATGTGATTTGCTTTACATTACATAAATGTCTTGCATTACATTTACATAAATTACATGTTAAAAGAGTTACATTAAACAAAAAATATACAAAATATAAATTAAAGCAATTTAAATTACCAATATTTATTTCAAACTTCAGCAGTGCCGTTATACAGTTAAAAATACAATATAAACAAAATGCACAAACAAAAATAGATAAATAAATAATAAACAAACTTTCAAGGAGCTTTGGCAACATGGAAAAGCAAAGAAATAAATTTAGGGATGCACCGAAATTTCGGTCGCCGAAAATTTCGGCCGAAAATGGCATTATCGGTTTCGGGCCGAAATAAAAAATCCAGCCGAAAATGTAAACCGAAAATGAATGTCAACCGCGCCTCTCCCATCTGTGCGCTAGCGCTTGGGTTTCACTCACGGTGATCAGTCTTCTCCCACCCCTCCCCTTCGTGCTCAATAGTGCTGCAACGACGCGTCGACGTCATCGATTACGTCGACTACGCAACGCGTCACGCTGTTTACATTAATCTCGCGTAATGGCGGCTTCTGCTCCTGGCAGTGTTATCCATACATTTATTTGTTTGTGCGCCACAAAATCAACAATTGTCGCAACATTTAAATTTTTATTTTCATTTAAAACGGCTTCATTTATTGTTGTGAGCGCTCGGTGGTGCCTCTCTTGTGCACGCTCTCTCTCTCTGTGCGTGAAGCCCCTAGACAGCGCCTCTCATACATGACACTTAGTGAAAGAATTAAAAGTTGGATGTGTTTTCCATGCAGATTCCTCTGTGTACTTGCATTTTCACGTAAACGTCAGATGTTACTGACAGAGAAGACGACTGATTCGAGTTTATCATTAAAAGGTTAGCAGCAGTGTTTGCCCACACACACTGGTTCTCTATGTGGTTTTGCGCGAGCGAGCTCTCTCCTATGCCCCCGCATGCCTTCTGTAGTAACTCTGTGTAATGACAATTTTTTAATTTGCGCCGAATTGTCTGCGATGTCTCGTTTATAAATCAAGATTTTAGTAACTTAGTAGTTAAAGTAACAGCTGGTTGGATTAAACACAAGGTTATTGGGTCATGTTTGGTCACTATTTTAATAGTCTTTGGTTTCCTGGACAGAGATTATCTTAAGCCAGAACTAGACCTTAGTTTAATTAGGAAATGTAATTAGTTTAAACAAACATGCCTTACTAAAAACATTACTTGTGTGCATTTTGAGGACAAACTAAAGGCACTGATGTATTTAAAGATATGTCAGTGCAAGATGTTTTCAGTTTGGACAGCTCTTATATTTATTTTAGTCTAGGACTAGTCTAATCCCTGTCTGGGAAAACGCCACTATATATCTGACAACAGAACAGATAATATGTGAAAATAGCATTCAGTTGTGTTAAAATGCTAATTTCAGACCTTAATAATGTACAACTTTGTTCTTTTTTATAAATGTTGGCAATTTCTTTATTGTTTATTCGATTTTTCCCACCTTTTTGCAGATCCGAAAAAATAATCTGATCTGTGCCTCAAAAACTGTAATGTGGTCCGAACTGTGAGTTTTTTTTATTCGTCACACACCCCTAGTAAAGTTAGTACACAGTGATAGCCATAAATGCAATTGTACTAATAATTGGCATAATAATTTATTTCGGTGTTTCGGTTTCGGTTTTTCGGGCTTGGTTTCCTTTTTTCGGTTTTCGGTTTCGGCCAAGAATTTTCATTTCGGTGCATCCCTAAATAAATTGCCAAAAGAACAGGCCTTTATCCTGATTAGGAGTCCATCTTGGCTCTTCACTGATTTAAATGACTTATATACCCATGCTTTTACACTTCACCTGGTGTCTTAGCTCACATATTCTACTGTTGATGGATTTTCTAAAATCAGCTTTGGCCGTGGAAACTGGTTTAAAACAGCATCTGTGGAACAAAACAACAATGATTACTCTCACCCTTCTCACTCATTCCCCTCTGGTTCACAAAAATCTTTCCTGGAAGAGATGCAATCAAAACTGGAAAGCACCACCTCTGAAAACTACTATGTACCTTGTAAAGCTTGAAGTTTTTCCTGGGTTGAGAGCATGCCAACGATCAGTCTCCTTCTTGAGTTTTACTGGTGATTAGCAAACAACTTTTAGGTGCAGTACCGCCACCTACTGATTAGGAGTATGAGTTAGGACTATAGGTCAGGACCTATCAGCCTCCTTGTTGCTAGTGTCTCTTACGTGTCCTGTCCTCTCCTCGTGCCTGAATCTCAGCTTCCTACTCAAGCATTATGCTCCATCACCTTTGGCACGCATTCTGGTTGAAGCAGTCGGTGCTGAGTAGAGTACTGACAAACGTAGAAAATGAAAGGAAGGTCTCTGCGGTTTCAATAAAACTGTTATTTGTGTAATGCAGATTTTTGTCTTCAATATTTTCTTTAGGCTATATTCCATGCACATGCATGCATATGGTGCAGTTGTTTATTTGGAAAGTATAAATTGTTAAATCATACATACATACATACATACATACATACATAGCACATGCATATATTCATGGGCATTGCTAGATATAAAGCTCTACTGGGCCACAGCCCCCCCATTTTTTGCTGACTTTTTTGAAAGCCTGCTGTGTGCAAGAAGTGTGCAACACTTCTATACAATGTCCTTTGCTTAACCCACTATTCTGCAGTTCAACAGTTACTGCAAAATTTACATCTTCATTATACCTAACATTTTTACACAATTCTTGAAACTATGCCTCATATTCTCAAAACAGTAAAGACAATTCCATAAAGTCTCACACAATACTCCAAACATCATATTTTCAGGTCAAAATGAATCTCTACACTCAAAACCATTCACTCTTACTGAAATACCAAACTTTTCCCTCAGACAACACACACAAGCTTTCAAAAACACACACACTACTACATAGTATTACACACTGGTGCAATCAATTCAAAACAATATATCCAAAACTGGTAAGCTTGTGGTTGTCCCCCTCAAAAACCTTTTCACATGACCAAAAAGACACAATCAATGTATGCATTTGCTAATAAAATGTTTTATTCATGAATGTGCTATACACAGCACAACTGTAATGTTTTTTATTATTTTGCCTCAACATCCCGTCTTACAGTTTTTTCCAATTGCTAACACACAATTTTGCAAACTAGTCTGGTTTTATCAAAAAACTTAACACAATTTACAAAACCACACACCCAAATAGCAAAATACCACATATATCCTGCAAAATGAAGCACTCCAACCTAAACTACATATAACATTATCAAAATCAAACTTTGACACAAATTGGAACACACTTCATTCATATTACCAGATTTTTGTCTAACCAACTACACACAGTTGGGCATAATGAAAAGTGCACTTTTCTTTAGTATGCTTTGCCATAATACTAAAATATGTATTAGATTGTTCACATGCACAGAAATATTTGCAGATACACACACACGCTGTTGAATTTTTTTATTTTTCACCAAACAAGTCACAACGCCTCGTCCACATCACATGCAAGATATTCCCTTGCCAGACATCGATGGAAGAAGCACCTTGAGCGCCTTATTCATCCCTAAATTGCACCAACATCAATCTCATCACATGCCTCTTCCATAGTCTGCAAAAGAGGCATGCGCACAAAGGGCTGGTGGTCATATAACTTCCATGTAACTCTTCTATGGGGTTCAAAAATGGCGAGTATGGTGGGAGGTATTGCACGATAAATGTTTGGTAGACAGCAAACCAGTTTTGGACTGGGGCTGCACTATGAAAGCTCACATTGTGCCATACTGCAACATACCGGTTTCTTTGGTCTACATCATTCATACACTCTGATGGTATGAGAATGTTGTGGAGTCTTTCTAGAAATTTGAGAATATGGGCTGTGTTGTATGGTCCAAGGTTGGCATGACGTTGGAGGAAACCATGCATATTGTAGATGGCAGCACACAATGTGATGTTTCCACCACGTTGGCCAGGAACATCTATAATGGCTCTGTGGCCAATGACGTTCCGGTGGTCTTTTCTAGTGCTTACATCCTGATTGAAGTGTTAACAATTAACCATTCAGGTGTTTGGGCAGGTGGCACATATATTGGCCATTTAGCTCGTGTAGTGTCATTTTGAATGGTAGTGTTTTGAAAAGGCAAACATGTGACTTTATGTCAGATTGTTGTGTCTTATGCAGAGAACCGTGTTCAGTGCATTTAAAAAGTGCCATTGTAAATTGCAAAATGTGTGTAAAGCAGAAAATGTGTTTAGACTTTTGGAGACTTGAGAAGAGGTGTTGCTCTCTGTGTGTCAGTTTAAATAGTTGTGCTGTTCATGTCATTTTAGTGTGTTAGCAATTGGAAAAAACTGTAGTTCTGGGTCAGGCCAGAGAATCTCATCCACATCACAGACTATATATTGGTCCTAGCCAAACATCAAGGGTAAAATCCTCTTACCTGATCCACCCCTTGCATTCATCTACTGATATGTTGATCTGTATGGAAGGCAATTTGATGCATTTCTTTATTCCAGTAGCATAGTCCAACAGTGTATGCACACTAAAGTTACTGTACAGAACAGTCTTACTGTAAGTACATCTATCTGTTTTCTTCCCTGAAGGCTCTGAAGATGGAGGCAACTGTGAAGCGACTCAAATTAGGCTTTACTCGTTTCTCCGCTTCCCTCATAGTCATGGACCAGGACATGGTCAACTAAAGTGGCTTGAATTTCATCTGAGACTGCTTGTCACCTTGCCCTTCATCTCCCTCCTCCTCTTTCACCACGTCCTCCTCCTCTTCCTCCTCTTTCACCATGTCCTATTCCTCTCCCTCCTCCTCCTCAACCTATTTCTTTATCATGTCCCCTCCTTCCTCCTTTACCATGTCCTCGTCCTCCTCCTTCACCACGTCCTCCTTCTTTCCATCCTCTTCTGCCTCCTCCTCTCCCTCTTCCTCTCCCTCCTCCTCATCGACCTATTTCTTCATCATGTCCTCTTCCTCCTCCTTCACCACGTCCTCCTTCTTTACCTCCTCTTGTGCCTCCTCCTCCTCGACCTATTTCTTCATCATGTCCTCTCCCTCCTCCTTCACCACGTCCTTTCCATCCTCCTCTTTCTCCTCCTCAACCTATTCCTTCATTTCTCTGTGGATCTATTGTTCCAAAGCTCAGTGAACAGATTCAGGCCCTTTATCTATCTATTGAAGGATCTGATTGATGTGTGTTCAATTTTGACTTTTAGTGTTTTCACCTTGGTAATTGTTTGCTAATTGAGCCTAAGCTGTGCTGACTTGAGTGAACAGTATTGAATGCTAGTGCTTTCCATATGATCAGATGGTGTAAGCACTGAGAAATGTAAGGATTTGTGTGTAGAGTTTTGAAGTAAAAGTTGTTAACCCAGACTCATGTGTTAACCCAGGTTATTTAATATTCCATAGTGTATTTAAAGTGCTTTATTTTCACACACAAATGTTGTACTTAATATACAAAAAATTCATCCTTAGTACTTCTTAAGATGTTCTTAAGATCATCTAAGTGTACTTCACTGTGCTATTTTGAGACACTAATGAACTAAATATGAACTAAAATGTGCTAAAAATGTATTTAAAAAATGTATTTAGGTACCACTTGTAATAAACTTGAACCCATCTTTGTATAAAAGTTGTGTTCAAGTTTAAAACAAGTGTTAACTAAATACATTTTTTAATACAGAGATAGTGTGTTAAAAGTGCATTTTAGTTCATATTCATGATGCCTCAAAATAGCACAGTGAATAATCTTAAGAACATCCTACAGCTGTCTCAGCAACAATGCAATTCTACAGACAAGTCTGTAGAATTGCATTGTTGCTGAGACAGATGTAAGATGTTCTTAAGATTATTAGTTATTAGATTTTCGTTAGATAATAATATTCAAAGATTTTAACATTAATTAACATTAATTCTGCATATTAAAAAACTGCATTTTTAAACTAAAACACAGCAAAAAAGTGACACCTGAAAATGTGTTCTACAACTAATCAAGACAAGAGGTTTTCCTGAGATTTTTCCTCTAATGTTTCAGACCTGACCGGGTGAGGATGTAGTTTGTCTTACCTCCTTTCTCTTGTCTGCTTCGCTTTCCCTGCTTTGCACAAAACATGTTCATCTAAAGAAGCCAATAATGATCGAGTCAAAATAAGATTAACATTATTATTTAGAAACTTTCTTTAGTCTGGTCATGTTTTCATAAGCTAAGTCACTCGCGTGGCGTCACCTTTTGAATGCGGTTGTGCGCAGATGGTCATGGATACATTTGTGCACGAGTCAATGCGACTGCTTCGTCGCTTTTGCAAGCGTAAATTGGGTAATTACATTGCATATACATCCGTTTTTGCCGCGATTATCTTTGTATAGGAATACACTAGTTAACTGCTCAAATTTAAACTTGAGATTTACAACGGGACACAAAAGATTTACACTGGGGCATGTGCCCCAGACAGTAAAAGGGATCCAGCGACGCCCCTGCATATATTGCAGTATATTAAATCATATAAAGACAAACTATTACATGGAAAAACATAGTGCCCTTTTTGGTCTTGGTTACAATATATTTTGTACATGTATGTTCTATTCATATACTGCAATATAATGGAAAATATACATATCAAATCCTATATATGGGAATATACTGCCTAATATATTACATGATATTTTTTATGCATATATTACAATATATTGGGAAATATAAATATTAAATCCGATATATGGGAATATATTGCCTAATATATTACATGATATTTTCCAATATACTGCAGTATATTTTTGTTGCATAAGGGTCTTTCTCTCGTTTTTCTCCAGATATTTTATACTCATTATACCTGACTGAGAATCTCTTTCTTCTTTAGATTTTAGTTTCCCTTTTCTGTTTTTTTCTGTCTCATTATAAATCTTTATGGGGAGCTTGAGCTCAACTACTGTAGTAGCATGGTGTTTATAACGTATACTTAAAAGATTTATAGCTGGAATGCACCATACATTAAGTCACGTTGCTTTAAAGTGTCTTATAAATGTGTTAATTGGTAAATGTGTGTATGTGTGTGTGTAACACACTAACACACCTAAATGTGGGATTGTTTTAGACTGGGTAAAAACAATCCATCATACACTTTAAAAGTGAAAGTTGGATCTATTAAAAAAATACTTAAAAAATACTTAATACTAAAACCCTGTTTAAACAACTTAATTTTTTCACAAGAAAAATTACGTAAAAAAAATTATTTACACTAAAAATGCTGGGTTATTTTCAACCCAGTGTTGGACAAACTTAGCCTTTGGTTTAAATTAACCCAGAAAATGTCTATATTATAAATTTTGCCCAAACAACCCAGCATTTTGGGTTGAAACAATGCAGCATATGTTAAATTACAACCCAGTTGCTGAGTTAAAAAGCATTTTTTATATAAAATTGCCAAATCACATTTAAAGCATGCAAGCTTTTGAAGCATTAGGTATGTTCTATATTTTGTCTTTTGTTGACTGTATATTTTTTATTGAGTATAAAATCAATAGAAACACTTAAAATGTAGAAAAATTGTGTCATTTTAATTTTTGCATTCTAATTTGTTCAGTATTTATTTATCCCTGTAGCCAAACAGTCATTGGCTATGTTTAACCAGGGACAAAGTTTCCACGTTAAGTAAGACCAAATATTCCAAACTAACAATTACACCCCCCACACACACAATATTTTCATTACATTTACACGTTTAGCAGATACTTTTTTTTCCAAAGCGACTTACAGTGGATTACATGATGAGTGTATGTGTGTTCGCTGGGTTCACACCTATTTTTTTACAGTCTATGGTTCAAACCCATGACCTTTTGCTTATGCAATGCTTTGCCGTATGGAGTTCTGTGGGCCTCTTCTATGAACTCTGACCTCAAAACCAGTCATAAGGATTAATTTTGTAATTTAGATAAATAAGCTTTTCATTGATGTAGGGGAGAGCGGGGTAAGTTGTCACACGGGTAAGTTGTCACACTGTTAATAACTCCAACACTAGAGGCTCTATCTCAAAAATCAAATAGCCACTTTATGTGACTTCTTCTTCTATAGTGAACTTCCTGTTCACATGTGGTCAAGATCACTGTAATCTGAGGTTAGCACAATTTTCTTATTTTGCTGCTTAAAAAGTAAAAAAAAATCACTTTACATTTTATGCAATACAACTTTGTTAGGTGTGAATGTTTAAAATGATTATTTTGCACAAAATAGAGGAGACCGTAAAGTGTCTTTTGATACTTTAGCTAAAGTGATATGATGAGCTAAACTTGAGATTTAGACAACATTAGCACACAAGTAAGTATGGGGCAAGTTGTCTCAATGACTTTGGGGCAAGTCGTCACATCTGACAACTTGCCCCTGTACAAACAAACACATCGAACATGCTCAGAAAACATGATATAGAAAAGAATAAGCCTCAATCTAGCAAAAAGCTGTTTCAAAAGAAAGGGAAGCAGAAATCTGGACCTATGAAAAACAAGGCAGCTAAAAGAAGAAAAATCATGCAAGAGTCATCATCAGATGATGAAGAGTGCTTCTGCCTCGTCTGTGTAGAGCCATTTTCAAAGAGTCGTCCAAAGGAGACCTGGGTAAAATGTGTAAAATGCAACAATTGGGCCCATGATGCTTGCACCTCAGGCCAGGCAATTTATGTGTGTCAGAATTGTGATTCTGGAGATGAGTCCTATTAGTCATACAGGGCATCTGTTTTGTTCAGAGGTTCAACATGTTAAGTTAAGCAAGTTATCTGCAGCGTTCCATTCAGTTATCTGGTTTTATGTGAAAGCCATAGAACATTTGAACCAAAGTTCAAAGTAAAGTGGTCTTGCCACTTAATTGAAATGTGCATTATTTGGATTGAAATAATTGTTTTTCCAGATTCTCCAGGCACGGATGTTTATATTTCCAGTTTGGTTTGAGTTTAAAAATTAAAATCAATATTCACAATTAAGTAGTTGTGTTCTTATTTTTAGATAATCTAGTGTGACAACTTACCCGCCCTAGTGTGACAACTTACCCTCCGATGGGGCAAATTGTCACAAGTGCACAGTCACTATTCAACAGTCTACAACTCTGTAATGAGATAAGATATAAAGATGTTATGAATACAACATATGTGCCCAAGACTTCCTTCTTTCATTTGGTATGAGATTTATACCATTTTGATGTATGGTGCTCAGTAAATGTTAGACAGTGTGAAAAGTGTGACAACATACCCCGCTCTCCCCTATGGTTTGTAAGGATAGGAAAATATCTGGTCAATATACTATTTTAAAATCTGGAATCTGAGGGTGTAAAAAAACTAAATATTGAGAAAATCGCCTTTTAAATTATCCAAATTAAGTCCCTGGCACTGCATCCACCCCCAAAAATACAAGTTTTAAAATATTAAAGGGGCCATGGCACAATACTTTTTTAAGATGTCAAATAAATCTTTGGTGTCCCCAGAGCACAAATGTAAAGTTTTAGCTCAAAATACCATATAAATAATTATAGCATGTTAAAATTGCCACTTTGTAGGTGTGTGCAAAAATGTGCCGTTTTGGGTGTGTCCTTTAAAATGCAAATGAGCTGATGAAATTCAAACACTGATCACAATGATGGTGGTTTGTTGCAATTAAAACTCAATTGTGCTTTTCTCTGCACTAAATGGCAGTGCTGTGGTTGGATAGTGCAGATTAAGGGGCGGTATTGTTATAATAAGAGCTCCTTATGACATCATAAGGAGAGCCAAATTTCAACAACCTATTTTTTCATGTGCTTGTAGAGAATGGTTTACCAAAACTAAGTTACTGGGTTGATCTTTTTCACATTTTCTAGGTTGATAGAAGCACTGGGGACCCAATCATAGCACTTAAACATGGAAAAAGTCAGATTTTCATGCCATGGCCCCTTTAACGGTAGGAAATATCTTCATGGAACATGATCTTTACTTAAAGGTATAGTTCACCTAAAAATGATAATTCTGTCATCATTTTCTCATCCTGTTGTTGTAAACCTGTATGAAGATAACTAATAGAAACTTCTAGTATCACTTTCAATCAACTGAGGGACCAAAGTGTTGCAAAAATCCCATTTATTTACAAAAGCAACAATTTATTAGTTGTTATGAGTAGAACAGATGACATTTAAATACATCATGTCATGAAGTTTGTGTATTATATATAGTTCATAGTTTTAAATAGTTACCAACAAAATTACAGTGTGACTGAAGATGTGTCTATTCTTGTATAGTGGTAACTCTTATCCCAGCTTAGAGAGAAACTACGAAATCCACACAGCCTTTAATATTTCATACCGTATATGAAAATGTTTAAGTATAAAGCTTATAGTTTCAGCTTTATTTGTGATAATACTCCACACAGCCATACACCGATCACATACAATGGCTTACAGACTCAGGGACATCTGTGAATACACTCAAAATGTTAGGGTACAATTTACTTCACATTATATTGATGAGACACTGAGAAACATTATTGTAGATTCACAGACAGAACACAGAGACAAACACCATAATGAAACAAACACTTCACTGGACTTTCATTCAATGATGAATCTTCATTATAGTCTTTAACCCTTCACTCACACTTCGCCTGCAATATGTTTAATCCAGCCATCAAAAGGACAGTTTTAATACAGATGCAGACTATAGTCAATGAATCATTTTACCCCTGAATCAAAATCTTTCATTATCATAATCAATACACACAGCACTTTGAAATGCTTGATTCTGATTGGCCAGTGGCGACAATCCAAGGTTTGTTATTCCCTGATAACAACTGCCAAAAAACTAATAACACAGCCTCATCCAGGCACTGCCAGTCATTCGACAGGTGCAGTTTAATTCCTTTAAATAAATTAAATATAAATATGCATGATTAATAACATTATTATATTTACAAATGATTCAACCAAATGCATCTTCATCTTGCTTGAACTTTGAATTTGTTTCAATGCATCTTGAACCCTCACTGAACATTGCATTTCTTATAAATAAGCTAACAATATATATCAGATCATATATTTAGTCGTGTATCAAGTCATCGACAGAGAACAGGCTAAATGTAAGGACAACAGACTCCTGTCCATTCATCTCCTGACCTCTCTAGTCACTGTACAGAATGAAGCCGGCAAATGTGCTGTACTTGTTGCTGTTTCCTCCGTGTGCCTTTCCACCGTCCAGCTTGATGAAGATCTCATCCCCGGGGTCCAGGTGCAGAATGACTGTGTTTGAGGCATAATCATAACTCTGATCCTGATCCTGTGCGATAGCGCTGGCTCTCACCTGTACACAGAGAGAGAGAGAGAGAGAGAGAGAGAGAGAGAGAGAGAGAGAGAGAGAGAGAGAGAGAGAGAGAGAGATTACAGAATATAAGATTACAGAAAGCAATCACTTCATGTAAAATAAACAAGTTTGCTTCTAGATGTGTAAAATGCATCTTCATATTACACTAACACAGATTTTGATATTTTTCTTGCACTTCTCTAACTGTGAGCAAACTGCAGATAAAAACGAAGATTCGTTTCAAATAGCCGCTGGTTTATACGTCCTACTCTTAATGCAAACCTTTTAAAAATATGATTGATAAAAATGCAATCAGAAGCAACTGATAAGCTTGAGGCAAACCTACGATGGCATTCATTTTAACAGATTCATATCTAAATTGAGGAGTGTGATTTTACCATAAGGCTTTCACTATAAGATTTACACTAGGGATGTCAATGCACAATTATCCTGCCTGAAAGAACTCACAGTATCGATATGATTGTGATATCTATGTCCAGACTGGACTATTGCAACCCGCTACTGGCCGGACTCTACTGTACTGTAACCATTGTGGCTCTTAAAGTAGTTTGCGAAAGTACGCTTTGCAAAGCTTGCCCTGTGTCTCAATTCGCCTACTATGCCCTTAAAGGTCCAGTGTGTAATTTTAAAAAGGATCTCTTGACAGAAATGCAAAATAATAAACAAAACAATATTATCAGGGGTGTATAAAGGCCTTTTTTCAATGAACCGTTATGTTTTTATTACCTTAGAATGGGACGTTTTTATCTACATACACCGAGGGTCCCTTTACGTGGAAGTCGCCATTTTGTGCCACCATGTTTCTACAGAAGCCCTTAACGGACAAACTTTTTTAACAAAGTTGTCTCCTACAATGACATGTTTTTAGGTTGACAGCTACTGTAGCTTCTCTATGCGTTTCAAAAGTGAGGGGTGAGCAGTGGACTGAGCCGTTGGTTGCAATTCGCAACCTCACCACTAGATGCCGCTGAAATGTACACACTGCACCTTTAAATATGTACTGTTTTTGTTATGGGAAAGTATGGGAATTTGAGTGCATTAACAGATATGTTTAGCACTGATAGTATTAGAATTGGGACGCATGGATTGTTTATTTGACGTGTAAGTATACATGCGCATTGCGACAAAACGCAATACATCTCAAGGGCTACATACTTTCTCCTGTACGCACATGCACGACCTACATGTAAAAATTAAATGCGGTTGGTTCAGTGACAAAACGGTTTGGCAAGATGAGAAATAAAAAAATCTTTTTAAAATAAAGTAATTTTAAAAGCATGTATCAGGTTTATTTCATTGCACAGTGTATTTATGTTGATTTTTTGCATAATTTTTATGAAAGTTAAGACTGAATGGATCTGAAAATGTCAAGTGTAACCGCCAATTGCACCAAATAATGAGAAATATTAAATATTTTATCCCCCTTGATGGCATGTAAGCATAATCATCAAAAAAAAAAAATTAAATGTAATTTTATTTGTTATTTCTAAATGAAACTTTTAGTGTGTTTTTGTAATATTTATGCTGAAAACAGCTCTGTTTTCTAAATAATCTTTGACAAATTATGTAAAAATGTATGTAAAAATCATATTACACTAAACTAGATGATTATATATTTTTTATTTTTTTATGAATATATTAATATTTTAATTTAAAAAAATACTAGTTACACCAATTGACTTAGGCCGGTTACACCACATTGACATTTTTGCAGTAATCTCCCAAATATTCTTTCAAAATGAAATAAAACCAGAAATTTAAGACTTGGTCCTCAAAAAAGTATTTTATTTTAAAAAATGTAACCCTTTTACATGTAATTGAACCATACGGACACATAATATTACATGTCACGTCATTGACGTCATACTATTTATATTATCATTTTAGTATTCATGTTAATATTCATGTTTTGTTTCTTTTTTCTGCGTTTATTGGTGATTTTGACACCAGTATATATTTATATCTCGGTATATGTCAATATGAATATTGTGACACACTTAATTCATACTGTACATAAAAATAGATAAATTCAAACTAGATTCAGGATGTATAAACTAAATGTAATTTTAAACTTATCACAGAAATTAAATATTATATAGCAGCCTAGCAGAAGATGCTTTAGATTTAAGTGTGTGATAGAAAGCGAGTCGTTCAGAGTCGAGGGCATCAGTCTGAAAGGGCTGTCGCTGCGGGCTGACACTATCTCTGCTCATATGAGTAACAGCTGACTCAAACACACAGCACACACATCTGCTCATATACATCATGTATGTTGTCATATGCATGATGGTCCGAGCTTAAGTTTAATAATTAGAGCCTATAGCCTTGCTAAAGAGCTAAATTACATATTCAAATTAGCCATGTGTGCATGTGTGTGTGCGTACATCACCTCCAAGACTCAATGTCACACAGAAATGTGTGTTTAATGTTGTCTAGGATTATTAAAGTAGCAGAAGAACTATAATAACTTCATGCTTCTTATTGGAAAACTTTGGGTGATTTTATGGCGATTGCAAATGTGTGTAGATCTTAATGTCTTACTGAATTTGTGCATGTGTGTGTTTGCAGCCGTGGGTGTTTAAGAAGGACCCTGATTCACAATGACACAACAAGGGATGGCAGAAGATGAGTATGTACACATAAACACACACACAAAAACACACAAACATAAAGACACACACAGTCACACAGCAAGGCAAGCTCTTGGTTCACTACATCTTTCTTTGCTCACCATAGATAGACATGACAGAAAATGTTTTCAGACATTAAATTGACATTTGATGTAACCTCCATGCACTCACTGTTACTGTTCAGTAATACAGTAGAAAAGGATATTTAGTTTTGTTATAAAGCAACTGCTGGAATAAATACATTTCTGTGCTGTGTTATGTAATTATATGCATATTTGATATTTTTCTATTAAAACAGAGACACACAGTATTGTGCAAAAGTCTTAGGCAACCATTAGATTTGTATTTTTTTTGGCAATGGTATTAAGACCATATTATTTCTTAGTCTTTTTATTATAATAAAACCCAAAAAATACAGATTTGTATGTAGTATTAAAAACCAGCTTTTATAAATGTCAAGTATTTAGTGTGAGCTCCTCTTACACTTTAGCAATAGAAAGAAAATGTATTACATAAAACATTCCAAAAGTTTATTTTTTTAAATTAATCAAAACATATTAAATTTTACAATGTAGTGTTGTTCATTAGTAGCCTTATTTTTCTGAGATTTAAATACACAGAATTTATAATAAATAATTTTTTATAAAATGTCAAAAAACCGGGGGCCCCCTTGGCACCATCTTACTGCCCCCAGTTTGAGAACTTGAAATGAAATCCTAATTTCTAATCGTAATTCTAAAAAAGTTTAAGATATGTTTAGTGCCAAACTGTAAAATAAACTGCTGGTTGAACTTAAAAAAAGTAAATTACCTGGTTGTCATAAAATTTTGAGTTAATTCAACTTAAAAATATTAGTTGACACAATTTAGTTTTTTTTTGAGTGAACAATTTTTTTTTAAATTAAATAAATTAAGGCTTTTTACATTTTGTGTATTTTTGTTTATTAGTTTAAATTTTTACAATGTTAAAAAGACACCTGTACCTCTGTGTGTGTGTGTGTGTGTGTGTGTGTGTGTGTGTGTGTGTGTGTGTGTGTGTGTGTGTGTGTGTGTGTGTGTGCGCGCGTGCGTGCGTGCATTTACTTTTATTTTTGTAAAATGATTGATAATTGATTACCTCATTGTTACCACATGTTTAAATAAAGTGTAGCAAACTTTAATGCTATTCAGATGCTATTAAATATTAAAACCACAGTACAGGTGTGTTATACAGCAGTAAATCTCATCTTACCTGTCCGTTTTTCAGCAGGTCTGCCCACATGCTGGTGCCATCCCCTCCTCTCATGAGGACATTATACGTGAAGAAGTATGTCCCAGGAACCTTGCAGACAAATTTCCCAGTCGCCCCGTCGTAGGTATTCCCAATGTTTGTCACAACATCATCAAACCTCAGCACCTCATACCCCTCCTGCGGATTTCGCAGACCCGCGTAGAACGCCACCCGTGGACCCATGGTATGCACGGCCGTCCCCATTCCTGTCGCCGTTCTTCCACCCAGAGCAAAGGTATCGGGTCGCCCTGTGAGGTTTTTATTTCCTGGCGGCCCCATGGGTCCTGGGAGACCTGGCTCTCCGGGTGGTCCCGGGGGTCCTGGAGGTCCCGGAGGCCCTGGTTTTCCTTGGCGGCCGGGCTTGCCCTGCGGTCCATGGGCATAGGTGGGCAGTGGAGGTCCCATACTGTGATCAGTCAGCGCTTCAGCATCCACCTGCGTGTTGGCGACAGCCGTGCCGATGGCCGCCGTAGTGCCAGATTTTTCCAAGAAAGGGTCGCACACCATACGGCAGCCGCCCAGCATCTCGTATTGACCTCCGTTGTCGTTGGTGCCCGCCAAATGGACCAGGACAGGTATGAGGACTACCAAGACCAAGACCAGCATGACGGCCACGCCAGCCCCCAGCAGGGTCTTCCGTCCCAGGCTGAATTGGGGAAGAGGCTGGGCCGCCAGCGCGGAGCTCTCTCCACACGCCGGAATATTGACCTCTGGAAGTGAGAGGGAACGGACTCCCTCGACCTCGGGTGCTCCTGGAGATGATAAAGAAAATAAATGAGTGTTTTTCTTTCTTACTTGCAAAAGAGAGGGAAAAATTTGCATGCAGTGGATCTGCAGGTGAGTGAGCACAAGTGCATGGGCGTTGAGGAAGGATGAAGAAAAGAGAGAAAGAATGCCCGTCTATTCGGTTTCTTTATATGACTCAAATAAAAGATAAGTGGGAGGAGGGAGAGAGCAGGGGAGAGAGAGTAAGAGAGAGAGAGAGAGAGCAGGGCTATTTAGGAAAACCCAATGCCAAGTAAATATCAAAGTCTTTTAAGTAAGTTTTATTGTGCAGTCTTTCGAAATATGATTTGATTTTCCACTTGTTGAACTGAAAGACTCAATGACGGGGTTTTGGAGATGGTGGTCAAGTAAAGAAAGAGAGAAAATAGATAGCAATGAAGCAGGAGTCTGTTTCTCTTTCTGCATGACGGTCAAGTAAATATGACAGGATGCAGTCTAAGCGTCACTTAATCGAATGGGACGCCTGCTGAGTGCAAGCAAAATGATTTTTCTGCTCTAGGATTCAAATCCGCTCCAACACATCTTCTTGGCATCGTTATGTAATTATGTCATTGTTTATTTATACACTTTTAAAAAAACACACGCTTGGGTGTTGGACAAACCCAACCACTGGTTTACATTAACCTGTCCATATTCAGGTTTGGGTTCAAACAACCCAGTGTTACTATTATCTTTTGCAGTTATGTGATTAAGGTTAAGGAAAATAACCTAGTTGTATGGCATAAGTAAGAGGGCCTGACTATTGCTGTGAGTCACTTAAACAGAGAGAATGCTGATCGGTGACTGCGGGCGGCGAAGGCCGGATGGAGCTCTGAGCGTCGTGATTCAAACCCTGACCCCCGCGCCCTTGACGGCGGGCGCAGTAATGCGACAAGAAGATAGACTTTGCCAGTCCTCTCTCCATCATACACTTTCTCAGAATCTCCTCTCGTCCTTTTGTCACCGCCGGCCGAGTACAACAAACCCCCTGAGCCAATGAGATTAAGCCCCCAGAGAGCCGCACGAGTCCTGCTCATCCTTGAGCGAGGGGAAATCTCTGAATCTCATTCGATTTTACTTGAAAGCGAACATAATGTAGTGTTAAAACCTCAGGCAGAGCTAAAGAGAGAGAATCATGATATAAGCTAGACTGATTTAAAACCACGTGCGCACTGTTTGTTTTTTCTTTTGTCTGGAAGGACGCAGAAAAAAAGTGTAGCTTATGAGTGTTAAAAACACTGTCTGGTTGTTTTAACATCACCACAACAGTTAATAAACAACACATTCACACAATAACATTCAAACGTATTACAAGAGCTTTGGGGAACACAAACAAGATACAAGGCACTATTGCTTAAAGCAAATGTAGTGCCATCCTCAGCCTGTTTCTATACTATACATTTATTTATTTATTATTAGTTATATAAAAATACATACTGAATTATAAATACATATTATATTCATATAAACAAAACCCTACAAGTGCATCTGACATGTTTTTAGTAAATAAACACTTTTTATCAGACTTCTGCCAATAAACCGCTATTTCTGAATGACCTGAGATCGGGAATCGTGATTAAGCAGATTTTAATAAAAAGTATTTGAATAACATAAAATATGTGCCAAGAGAATTTGGTTAATGGGTCAATGACGTTAATTATTTTATGGATAAATGAAATAAAATTTCAAATTACTTGCATACATTCTCTTTTTTGAGGACCAAGTATAACATTTCTGGTTTTATTTCATTTTGAAAGAATATTTGGGAGATAATTGCAAAAGTGTCAATGTAAGCGGTCTGCACTGAAAAAAAATATTCATTCAATTTACTCAAATTTTTTAAGGTAAATGGTCGCAATCGATTTATGTAAGCTGCATTTAAACAAAAAAATTAGAAATACAAAACAAAACAAAAAACTTTTGTTTAAGTGTGGCTTGAATAAATTGATTGCGACCACTTAACTTAAGGAAACTGAGTAAATTGAATGAATCATTTTTTCAGTGTGTGTCAATTGGTGTAAATAGTATTTTTTTAAATGAAAATATAAATAGGCTGTATTCATAAAAAATGTGGAATAAAATATAATCATCACGTTTAGTGTAATATGATTTTTTTACATACATTTTCACACAATTTGTCAAAGATTATTTAAAAAACAGAGCTGTTTTCAGCATATGTCCGGACAAATATTACAAAAACGCATTAAAATGTACATTTAGAAATAACTAATAAAATAATGTTTTAAAATTATTATACTTTTTTATGATTACGCTTACATGCCATCAAGGTGGATAAAATATTTAATATTTCTCATTCTTTGGCACAACTGGCGGTTACACCATTTGACATTTGCAGGTCTATTCAGTCAAAAATCTTAAAAAAAAAAAAAGTTTTAAAAGCATGCATCAGGTATATTTTAAAAAAAATTACATTTGCACCATTTTTATTGAAGTTGAGACTAAAGTTAGTTTTGGTAAACCATTCTCTACAAGCATGTGAAAAAATAGGTCATCGAAATTTGTCTCGTGGCTATACCGTAGGACCTAATTTGCAAAAAACATTGTATTTGGAACGGTCTTAAAAAAGGATCATCTGAATGTTTGTTACATTTATTGATGAGCTGATCTCTGTACTAAATGGCAGTGCCGTGGTTGGATATATGCAGATTAAGGGGCGGTATTATCCCCTTCTGACATCATAAAGGGAGACAAATTTCGATGACCTATTTTTTAACATGCTTGCAGAGAATGGTTTACCAAAACTAACTTCAGTCTCAACTTTCATAAAAATGGTGCAAATGTAAATTTTTTATTGCATAAAATCAACATAAATACACTTTGTTCATTGAAATATACATGATGCATGCTTTTAAAACTAGTTTTTTTTAAAAGATTTTTGAATTTCTCATCTTGCCAAACCGTTTTTGTCAGTGATCCTAATATTATTATCTATTTTTTGTCAGAAGCAGCGTTTAAATCAATAGTTACTGTACAAAAACTGAATAGAGAAAATTTTGTCTTTAGTGCTTTTCGATGTTACCTACAACTAGAAGGCATTAGAAACCATAGGTTATCTGTGGAGCTCTTTACTGTTTTTTTTTTTTGGTATAGTTTAAAAAAAGGAAGATCATCTGAATGTTTGTTACATTTATTGTCAATGCCTTGCATCAGAAATTTTATACAGTTAAATGAGGACTTGTATATGTGCTGTAGGAGTGATCGCTGTATCAGAGGATCTGTGGAGGCCGGAAATCTCAGCAGAAGATGAGAGAAATCAAGATGGTTTTGGTTTCTATCAGGATGTAGTGTGAACACAGACACACAGTAACAGGCCAAGCTTCCTTTTCTGATGTCAAATGGGTACCTGCCCACAGATCTGTGCATTTTTGTATATGCATGTGTGTGTGTGTGTGTTTGTATGTATGCATGTGTGTGTGTGTGTGTGTGCGTGCGCGCGTGCTTCCACCCACCATTCAGAATGATGTGTCAGTCTTAGTTTGTGTTGCAGGTTGTTTGTCAATGCACGCACATATTACTCAATGTGACCCCGCCTGTGAAATCCCAGCTAAAGTCATGTTTTAGTCATTTGCCGTTTTTTACATAAAATCATCCAAAATAATGTAAAGAACAATAGAACCTTGATATCTGACTGAGTAAGATCATGTCAAAGATGGAAATAAAGAGTGAAATCAAACTTCTGGGTTTTCCAGACAGGGTGACATATTATGTTCACATATACTGCGTTCAATGTCCGGTGGCATACAGTAGGTTACATAAATATTTATGCTTGAATGTTAAGAGCATTGTTCATTGGCTGTTTATAATTTAATATAAATCATGTCTTACATCTTCCTACATTATGTTAATTTATCAAACAGGCTTCCAAATATTTTCCTCATATTCTTATTTTAATGCTTTTTCTCAAATATATCCTTCCATTAATGAAAAACTGTGCTAATGTTGAGATTTTTTAACTTCACTCCCTACATTTTATGCTTAATGCTGCCACCTCGTGGACTAGAAGTGTTACTAATAAATACATGAAAACTCAACAGCACTATCACAAAAAGTCAATTCAAAAGTACAGTATTTCTTAATTAGATAACATGTTTGTCTGTAAGTTCATCTTGTTTTTGCTTTATTAACACTTACAGTTTGTTTCAGATTTTCCTCAGATTTTTAAACCATTCGGAAGCAGCGCGCCCGTTTCTCGAGATGGATTATGGGATTGACATTCACACGCCAGAGTTGCAGTGCGCATGCGCTAATAATTTGCGCTGCCGTTTTACCTGTAAACAAATCAAATATATCTTGATTAGTCTATTACACTGCAAAAAAAATGATTTTCAAGAAAAAAAACTTAGTATTTTTGTCTTGTTTTCAGTAAAAATATCTAAAAATTAAGATGCCTTTTCTTGATGAGAAAATGACCCAAGAAAATAAGTCTAGTTTTTGGACAAAAAATGTCAAATTTAAGTGATTTTGTGCATAAAACAAGCAAAAAAATCTGGGTAAGCAAAATTTTCTTGATTTTTTCTTGAATTTAGTGTTTAAGAAAAATGTTCAAGATTTTTTTGCTTACCCCATTTGGCAGATTTATTTTTAATTAAAATGAATATATTTTGTTTAATGCTGACATTAAAGGGGACATTTCACAATACTTTTTTAAAATGTAAATTAAATATTTAAGAGTACGTATGTGAAGTTCTAAATCAAAATACCCTATTGATATTTTTTATAACATGTTAAAATTGCCACTTTGTGGCTCTTTTAAAATTGCAAATGAGATGATCTTTGCACTAAATGGCAGTGCCGTAGTTGGATAGTGCAGATTAAGGGGCGGTATTATCCCCTTCTGACATCACAAGGGCAGACAAACTTTGATGCCCTATTTTTTCACATGCTTGCAGAGAATGGTTTATAAGTTACTGGGTTGTTATTTTTCTAGGTTGATAGAAGCACTGGAAACCCAATTGTAGCACTTAAACATGGAAAATGTCAGATTTTCATGATTATGTCCCCTTTAAAGTGATTATCATCACTCATTTGTGCAGTCAACACCAAACAGAAAACATGCTAGCCTTGTTTTAAACTTAGTGGCACACAATCTTACATGTTCATTTTGGGTTCCGGGCTTGGGAACGCACAGCACTGCACAAGTTTTTAAATCTCCCATATGCAACACACCTGATGAACAACTCTCATCAGATAGGGGAAAAATACATTTATTTGGCCAAAAATACGTCTTATATATGCTAAATACATTTTATAGAAAGTGAAGCTTAATTAAATATATTTCTGAATTTGAGAATATATTTAGTTTTAACCTTCTGTATTAACATATATTTCAAAATGTATTTCAGGGACAACAAATAATATATTTCCTGGACAAAATATATAAGTTTGTATAAAATGCATAAAGTATCAAATGTACAGATATGTATACAATTCTAAGTAAGTATTTGCTGTTTTGCTGAAAATATATTTAATTTTAATATTTTTAAACCGGTTATGTTTGCAGGTTTTTTAACATACAATGGTTTTCTTCCAATGCAAAGTGAATGTACAGTAAATGCTTTAAAATATATTTCAAATACAAAAAACAGCCAAAAAATATTGGTGAAAAAAAATTGCAAACAAATGTTTAAAATATATTTCAGCACATGTATTTTTGGCCATTTTTGTGTAAGACGCCACCCACTGGCCCAACGACGGTATCCAATGGCGTGGGAGAAGGATTCTCGTGTTCTTGTTTTCCTTTAGCGCTTCTAGAAGAATAACTCCATTTATTCGATTTCAAATGTATTTCTTTGACCTCTGTGTTTAAATTATAATCTGACTCCAATTTAATATAGTAAGAATTTAGTTCATTATTCCAATTATCTGTTAATCATAATTTAGATGTTTGATTATTTATTAATTCCCATAGTCTTAGTTATTCGTTCATTAGGGACCCAGTATCGCACAGAGTATACGTCGGCCGTTGCGTATATCTCACGGACACAAAATTGTCAGTTCTGATCTTAGTCAGAGGTTGTCGGGTAAACTAATAGTTTATGGCTTGCTCCGATCATAAAATAGTTACTTTAGTCACGATCATGCAACTTGCTAAGTTAGGTGATAGACATAAATCTGAGAGTCCTGGTGAATGTGCCCCATGCTCCATTCAACATCAAAACACCAGTGTGATCATATCCTGACATACTTATTTTGCGGTAATACCAGACTCCTTCTAATCTACTGGAAATAATAATTTCTGAAAGAATTAAAATAAATCAATACAATTTTGAAGAATTTAAAATGAATCAATATTAACAATTTATTATACCAGGCAGGTTCCAGCTTAAAGAATATCATATAATACAGAATATGATTCAATTCCAATTAAAATGATCATCAGTTGCAACAGTTACAAAGTCATACCTGGCAATAGACACTCTGGCTACAGAGTACTATCTATCATGAAAATAATACCCAAATGGTGTAGGAAGACTCTTGTTTAAGATTTCTTCCATGATGTTTTAATACACACACAAAGTGTGGGAGCTCCTGGTTACAGGATGCATCCATAAGGTTTGAATACACACAGAGTGTGGGAGCTTCTGGGTACAGAATGGCTCCCAGAACATTTTGCCAGGCCACCTTTTATACACAGCTTGAGAAAACTAACAAAATCTAGTTTGACCTGTACCAAGTGATACTAAAGAACACCTGGTCAAAATCCAGTTTGCCCTGTGCCAAGTGATACTAAAGAGCACCTGGTCAAACTAGCTAGGAGTATCTTGGCAACTGGTCAAACTAGCCAGAAATATCAAGGCAAAACCCCACCTCTACAAGAAATGCATCCTCTATCCAAAGTTCTAAAACCTTAATCCATCTGATCTTAGACTTATAGAAATGAGACCTTTTTACTCATCGCACCATGACCATTAAAATAATACTAAACATTAATATAACATTACAATCTTAGAACCACAAAATATGTATACATTACATCATATATTTCAGCAGAAACTCAGTGATATGAGCCTAAAGGCTAACAGTGCAAAAGCCTTTGTGATAAAGAGATTAGGATCACCAAGAGTTTCATGTCTGTAACCAGTTCCACCTAAGAGTCAAATTTGGGTTAGCAACACCACCTGAGGTTTAATTGTTTTATAGTGTCTCTTCATAAATAAAATAAAAGTTGATTATTTAACATCCAGTATTACATTTGTGTATTTTGAAATATATTTAAAATTATATTTTATAAATATATATTTTTGTCATATATGCAGTCTTGATGATCAGCTCTGAGTGTCAAATACTTCACTGAATACAGCAGCCAATCTGTATTTTCTTCAGAGTTCAGTGTCTTGACATTTTAGCTCATTTTGCTGGAGGAATTTGACATTGAAACATACCACCAGACTTTGCCAGAAACATGATTTAAACCATTTTTTATTCCCTTTTTCTTTCATACAGACACACACACACACACACACACACACACACACACACACACACAAAGCGGTACAGGGTGTACATTTCCATGAGTTACGCAATGCAATCTGGACTTGGGACCACACAGAATTTTCTTTATAGCAGCAGCGAGAGGAGCTTCATGCTAAAGAAACAAGGTAAATCATCTGTTTTCTGTGTACGATTCACCACATCCTGTTCCATCTTAACTTCTATCTGAACATTTTGGAATGGATAGAACATTCTATCTGTAGTTAAGACAGAACATTTTGGAACGAATGGAACATTCTATCTATAGTTAAGATGGTGTGGCAGTGACCTCCATTTCTCTAGGAATGTATGCTTATGTGCCTTTACTCTTATTGCCAGGGTCTTTCATCATGTGTTTTAAATAAGGTTGACATTAGAAACTAATGAACATGACATTAAGTTGTACAACATTCAGTCAGTCTTACTAAAAAAAAAAGATTTGTGAAAGATTTCCTGTACAGGATTTCACTTAAGCATGAAGCAGTCAATGTGCTGAATTGTGCAGAAATAAATAGAAAACACTTTTTGTTTCTTTAAGAAGGAATTATTTCATTATTATAAATCATTATACATTTATTCAATCTAATAAGCATTGGCATTTTATCCGGTTCACCAGGAAGCCATGAATCTTCAAGGATCTTCTCATTGTCTCCTTGCCATACTCATCATCACCCTCGCTTCATCTGCTTTAGCTGGTAAGATCCTTGTTTTTCCCGTGGATGGCAGCCACTGGATAAATATGAAACTGCTGATCGAGGATCTGCATCACGGGGGTCATGAGGTGACCGTGGTGAGGACAACCAGCAGCTGGTACGTCGACAAGGACTCGCCCCACTACAGATCCATAACCGTGACACTACCGGAAGCCATCAACATTGAGGACCAAGATTTCTTTGTCTCGTTCCTGAACAAAATGCTCAAGATACAGAAAGCGAAAGGAACCCCGTTCGCCCTAATGCAGTTCTACTGGGAGATGTTGACGGGACTCTCCAATCTACACAAACAGGCAAGTCAGCTGGTGGTGGAGATGTTTGAGAACCCGGTACTTATGCAACAGCTTTACGAAGCACGTTACGATGTAGCTCTTATTGATCCGGGCCTACCTGCGGGTGTGCTGGTGGCTCATAAACTCGGACTACCCACGGTGTTCAACGTGAGATGGATCACCAGCGGAGAAGCGCACTTTTTTGTGGCACCCTCACCACCTTCATACGTACCAGCGGCCGGCAGCTCACTCCCCAACCACATGTCCTTCATCGAGAGGGTCCAAAACATGCTCTATTATGGACTGAACAAATTCATAGATGGATTTATCGTAAGCCCGGTTTATGAAGAATTAGCAGCACGTTACTTTGACCCCGAAACCAGTTTTCAGGCCCTGCTGCACAGGACAGACATCTGGCTCATCCGATCGGATTTTGTCTTTGAGTTCCCGCGCCCGACCATGCCCAACATCGTGCACATCGGAGGCTTCCAATGCAAACCATCCAAGCCTCTTCCGGCAGACCTAGAGGAGTTTGTGGAAGGGTCAGGAGAACACGGAGTGATTGTGATGTCACTGGGGACGCTTGTAAAAGGTCTACCTACTGAAATAACTTCTGAGATCGCTGCTGGGTTTGCTCGGCTTCCTCAGCGAGTGATTTGGAGATACCTGGGAGAGCGTCCTGATAATTTGGGGAACAATACTTTGCTGGTCAAGTGGTTGCCTCAGAACGACCTGCTGGGTCACCCAAAAACACGGGCATTTGTTGCTCACGGCGGAACCAACGGGGTTTATGAATCTATATTTCACGGCGTTCCTGTTGTGGGCCTTCCACTTCTGTTCGATCAGTTTGAGAATTTATTGCGTCTTGAGGTACGAGGGGCAGCTAAAGTTCTCGATGTCACCAAACTAGACAGCCAGAGTTTTTATACGGCGGTGCAGGACGTGTTGCATCGTCCGTCGTACAAGGACAACATGAAGCGACTGTCTAGGATACACCTCGACAAGCCTATGCATCCTCGAGACAGCGCCGTTTATTGGATAGAGTTTGTGATGCGACACAAAGGGGCGGCACATTTACGGACAGAGTCTTATAAGATGCCGTGGTACTCGTACTACTCCGTTGACGTAGTGGGGTTTTTGCTGCTCGTGGTGATGGCAGTAGGGGGCGCTGTAATCTTCACAATACACTTTCTGTGCCTCAGACTGTGTAGGACACAAAAATCAAAACTTGAGTAATGTGTGTAATGGATCAGTGACTAATAAACCTGGCTATGTTTGTATTCATGTTTTTGTCTTTGTGTGAGAGTGTCATATTTTCTGTACAATTATGATGAAAAGACTGGAAAAGCATAGCGACAACAGTCCAAATGAATGCTGATACACAAAATCGATCCAAATATTCCTCAAAATGATAAAAAAAGAGATCTGCACACAAAAATTGCTCAAAAGAGTTTATTGTCCAGAGACCACAAAAAGTGCTTAACGTTTTCGGCAATGATGAAGGTTAGATTCCGAAATGTTTTGCACACTTTGCATGGCCTCTGGAAAGTAATTTTTTGAGCTTTTGGCAAGGGTGCAAAGGGGGCGCTGATGAGCACACTTCGGAGCGTAAAAATTACAGATGGGACACCCTACGGACTCTTGAGAACGTGCAATTTAAGGCCACAAGAGCAAAAGTCCACATGAAGTGCGCCATTTGGGACAGGGTCAATAGAGTGTTTGCATTTGTATCACAAAATTGCTGTGCACTTTTAAAGCTCCACTAATCCCAGATAGCAAAATTGCTGTGCCCAGATCTGGCTCACATCTGACACTTTCATCTGGCCCACCTTTGGCATGGAATGATGGCACTTGAGCGGTCCACTTCTTTTTTTCCAGATCTTTACCACAAGCAAGCCATAGAAATGTCACGTCAGCCAAGCATGAAGCAAATAATGCAGATCTGGCCCAAATCTTGGTAATAGTTTATTTACATTTTTTAAAGCCCAGATTTGGCCCACACCTGGCATGGATTGATGGCACTTGTGTGGTCCACTCCTGTTTAACACATCTCAACCACGAGCAAGCCAGAGTGATGCCACAATCAGAGTATGAATCTTAACCATGGTGACAATTAAATGAAAAACTTCATTCTGCAATGCATGCTGGGTATTTACAAATTACAAATCTCATCCAGGACTCCCAGCATGCACTGCGACATGGATAAATAATTAACTTTTTACAATTTTCTTTGTCACCATGGAGATTCATACTCTGATTCTTGATGTTTGTACATCCCAAATATTCAGAGGTTAATTTTTGTCCAAAGTTTCTAAAACTGCTTAATAACAAACTGCTGTGAAAGTGCTGGACTTCATAGATATTATTGACAGAAAATAAACTTTTGGTGAGTAAACCAATTTATTAGATGATGATTTTCACAATTATATACCAACCCCCACAGAATTGCACTATTAACTTTACATTACCATAACAAATATGTTTTATACACACAAAGTAATGTAACCAGGAAAAAAGTAAATAAGTCAAGGGTCCAACTAAAACGAACACTGATCACAATAATGGTGACTTAATATCAAACAAAACATCAACATCTAAACCTAATAAGTGAATTGTGTTTTCTACAGCAATATTTTTATGAAACATTCAGAAATAATGTTTTATAACATTTGAAAATGGTAGAATGTAACATTCCTCTAACATTCCTCAGAACATTTTTGGGAACATGGGGAACTTTCAAGGAATGTTCTTAGAACTTTTCTCTGTTAGCTGGGTATGTGGACCACTTCAGTCTCATGCTGCGTTTACACCAGCCGCGGTAGAGGGGGCAAGTGTGGGTGATTTACATGTTAAGTCAATGTAAAGACGCGATTAGGCATCCTGCGGCGCGGTACACGTGGTAAGTGCGGTGCGAATGATTAACCAATCAGGACCTCGCTGTAGTAGTGATGTGATTACAGGAAGCGAGCGGAGTGGCGGAGTCTCAGCGGAGTCGCAGAAGCCCCTCACATGACGCGAATCTCCATGTGAATGTCTCGGATGACTAGAATTTCATGCGCAAATTAAGTTAGTGAACTCAAATGTTTAAGCGTCCAACTAGGCGCGAATAACGCATTTTCTATCGCGTTTGGTGTAAACGCAGCATCACACTCACATGAGCGGGTGCTTACTGTGCAATATCTTTGCCAAAACTGGCCCTGATGCGTCTTTATACATATGGGGCACATTTGCAACATCATATATGGCCCACTTCAGACTCACACCCACATGAGCCTGTGCTTACTATGCCATATCTTTGCCAAAACCGGCCCAGACACGTTTGTAAAGAACTGGGCCACATTTGCTGCAACATGTGAGGGCCACATTTGGTTTATTCCAAGATTAGGCCGTGTCTGTTGTGCAGCATTTTTGCCAAAGGTGGCCCATATTTGTTGTTTGATATTTGGGCCATATTCACTATTTGTCGGATGGGCCACTTTTGGTACATATTCAGATGACATGTTGCCGTGAGCACCGCATCTTTGCCTAAAAAGGCCCACGTGTGATTTGATATATTTGGGCCATTTTTGCTATTTTACATGTGAGCCACTTTAGGTTCACATCCCTTTTATTTGGGCAATAAGAAGGCCAGCAGTGCCGCATCTTTGCCTGAAGTGGCCCACATGCGCTTGCTATCTGGTATAGGTGTCAAGAGTTTGTGTGTCATGCTGTGTCTTATACAGCAAGTAAAGGAGCTCAATATTGAAAGTGAAGAGTTTTTCATTTTTGTGCAATTAGTTTCAGAATTTAGGGGTGAAGTTTTTCCAAAATTTTTCCAATTATTAATTAAAACATGTATGGTGACACTTCAACCACCCACAATATACAGAACACACTTGTCAAATTGCACAGAATAGAAAGATTGTTATCTACTGTAAAAGACTTCATCTGTCATGAGTCAAAACAATATTTTTGCCCAAACCTCATATAATGAAGCCAATAATGTTCGGAATGCTAAAATAAATAAATGACTTTTATTATTTAAAGTGTCACAGAGGAACAGTGAGTGAACCTTTTGGAGAAAGTTTAAGTTTTATGTTATAGCATTTTAAGATGAGAAATGATTCCAACACCCCCGACACCACCCACACACACTAATCTTAATCCTGCAATCTTATTGGTTAATGAAAATGTTGATAAAGGACCAACAATGGTGTTGATCCAGGACCACATCCGACTTGGTGAAGTCATGTTTACCCCCCAGACACACACAGGTTCAGTACATGGAGTACATTTCCTTGAGTTACAGAATAATTCTTCAATCTGGATTTGGGATCACACTGAATTTTCTTAATAGCAGCAGCTAGAAGACCTTTATGCACCAAGATAAAGAAACAAGGTAAATCACCTGTTCTCTGTGTAAGATGATTCATCACATCTTGTTTGTTGGTTTCCGTTTCAAAAAATTATTTTCAAGAAAAACTTTTCTTAGTATTTTTGTCTTGTTTGCAGTAAAAATATCTAAAAATTCTTAAATTAAGCTTTTTCTTGATGGCAAAACCACCCAAGAAAATAAGTCTAGTTTTTAGACCAAAAATATCAAATTTAAATGATTTTGTGCACAAAACAAGCAAAAAACAAAATTATCTGCCAATAGGGTAAGCAAAAAAATCTTGACCTTTTTTCAAAAACACTAAATTCAAGAAAAAATCAAGAAAAATTTGCTTATACCCCATTG
This sequence comes from Misgurnus anguillicaudatus, assembly GCF_027580225.2. Lineage (NCBI taxonomy): Eukaryota > Metazoa > Chordata > Actinopteri > Cypriniformes > Cobitidae > Misgurnus > Misgurnus anguillicaudatus. The sequence continues at coordinate 30,047,636 of NC_073361.2, read as the reverse complement.
GCATCTTTTTTGCATGTTTTATGTCTTAAAACTTATTTTCTTGGGTGGTTTTGCTCGTCAAGAAAAAACATCTTAATTTAAGAATTTTTAGATATTTTTACTGAAAACAAAAAATACTTTAAAAAGTTTTCTTGAAAATAATTTTTTGCAGTGTAATATCTGATTGTGTGGCAGGGACCTCCACTTCTCTAGGAATGAGCTATACTATGACTTTACTTATTGCCCAAGTCTTTCTCTTTTATATTTTAACATTTTATAGAATGCATAGCAAAATGTACCCAGAAGTAAATAGTACATACCCATACTAAATTTTGTGTAGTCAAAGTTGCATTGGAGCTTTTTCTTGTATTTAACCAAATAGTAGATCAGTGGCCATACTGTTGACTGTGAGCTGTGATCGTGTGTGTTTTTAAACAAGGTTGACATTAGAAACTAATGAATATGACATAAAAAGAAAACTCACCTTTGTAAAAGGTTTCCTGGACAGGATTTCTTAAAACACGTCTGTTTACTGTTCAATTGTGCAGAACACTTATTTGTATTCAGTGCACAAGTAGTGACATTTTTCAATCTGATAAGCATTCACTTGGCTTTTATCTGTGCACCAGGTAACCATGAATCTTCAAGGATCTTCTCATTGTCTCCTTGCCATACTCATCATCACCCTCGCTTCATCTGCTCTAGCTGGTAAGATCCTTGTTTTTCCCGTGGACGGCAGCCACTGGGTAAATATGAAACTGCTGATCGAGGATCTGCATCACGGGGGTCATGAGGTGACCGTGGTGAGGACAACCAGCAGCTGGTATGTCGAAAAGGACTCGCCTCACTACAGATCCATAACCGTGACCCTACCGGAAGCCATCAACATTGAGGACCAAGATTTCTTTGTCTCGTTCCTGAACAAAATGCTCAAGATACAGAAAGAAAAAGGATCTCCGTTCGCCCTAATAAAGTTCTTCTGGGAAATGTTGACGGCGCTCTCCAAACTACACAAACAGGCAAGTCAGCTGGTGGTGGAGATGTTTGAGAACCCGGTACTTATGCAACAGCTTTACGAAGCACGTTACGATGTAGCTCTTATTGATCCGGGCCTACCTGCAGGTGTGCTGGTGGCTCATAAACTCGGATTACCCACGGTGTTCAACGTGAGATGGATCACCAGCGGAGAAGCGCACTTTTTTGTGGCACCCTCGCCACCTTCATACGTCCCAGCGGCTGGCAGCTCGCTCCCCAACCACATGTCCTTCATCGAGAGGGTCCAGAACATGCTCTATTATGGACTGAACAAATTCATAGATGGATTCATCATAAGTCCAGTTTATGACAAATTAGCAGCCCGTTACTTTGACCCCGAAACCAATTTTCATTCCCTGCTGCACAGGACAGACATCTGGCTCATCCGATCAGATTTTGTCTTTGAGTTTCCACGCCCGACCACCAACGATCACCAGCGGAGAAGCGCACTTTTTTGTGGCACCCTCGCCACCTTCATACGTCCCAGCGGCTGGCAGCTCGCTCCCCAACCACATGTCCTTCATCGAGAGGGTCCAAAACATGCTCTATTATGGACTGAACAAATTCATAGATGGATTCATCGTAAGCCCGGTTTATGACGAATTGGCAGCACGGTACTTTGACCCCGAAACCAATTTTCATTCCCTGCTGCACAGGACAGACATCTGGCTCATCCGATCAGATTTTGTCTTTGAGTTTCCACGCCCGACCATGCCCAACATCGTGCACATCGGAGGCTTCCAATGCAAACCACCTAAGCCTCTACCGGAAGACCTGGAGGAGTTTGTGGAAGGGTCGGGAGAACACGGAGTGATTGTGATGTCACTGGGGAAGCTTGTAAAAGGTCTACCTACTGAAATATCTTCTGAGATCGCTGCCGGGTTTGCTCGGCTTCCTCAGCGAGTGATTTGGAAACACCTGGGAGAGCGTCCTGATAATTTGGGGAACAATACTTTGCTGGTCAAGTGGCTGCCTCAGAACGACCTGCTGGGTCACCCAAAAACACGGGCATTCGTGGCTCACGGCGGAACCAACGGGGTTTATGAATCTATATTTCACGGCGTTCCCGTTGTGGGCCTTCCACTTCTGTTCGATCAGTTTGAGAATTTATTGCGTCTTGAGGTACGAGGGGCAGCTAAAGTTCTCGATGTCACCAAACTAGACAGCCAGAGTTTTTATACGGCGGTGCAGGACGTGTTGCATCGTCCGTCGTACAAGGACAACATGAAGCGACTGTCTAGGATACACCTCGACAAGCCTATGCATCCTCGAGACAGCGCCGTTTATTGGATAGAGTTTGTGATGCGACACAAAGGGGCGGCACATTTACGGACAGAGTCTTATAAGATGCCGTGGTACTCGTACTACTCCATTGACGTAGTGGGGTTTTTGTTGCTCGTGGTGATTGCAGTAGGGGGCGCTGTAATCTTCACAATACACTTTCTGTGTCTCAGACTGTTTAGAACGGAAAAATCTAAACTTGAGAAATGTATGGATCAGTGGCGGCTGGTCAATAGGGGGTGCTGGGGCGCCGCCCCCTTAAAGTTGGCCAGAGAGAAAAGCTACTTACATGTTACCAAAAAGTTAAATAAAAAGTGCAAATGAATACAAAATAAAATCATTTAACTGTACTATTTCACTGTTATTCATGTTTTAATTTTTTTCAAAATGTAAAAATCTAAATCAAGTTTGTTGTGTGTGTCATGTTTGTGTGTCTGGGGCGCACCCCATATGAGGGTGTTTAAAAAACAATAAATAAATGCTTTATTAAACTTCACTAGCCTCCATTCAAACAATAAAAACTAGTAAAATCGAATAAGAGCAATGCAATAAAAAGCACACAAATACAAAAGTACAGTCATTAAAATAAATAAAATAAAACAATAAATGGCACAGGGAGACAGAGTGTTCCACTGGGGCCGACCACAGAGAAGACCCAGACGGTCCCCCCTGGTTTTAAGTCTGGTCTTAGGAACTACAAGCTGGAGCTGGCCATCAAACCTCAATGAACATGCCAGTGTGTAGATTTGAATGAGGTCCGTGATGTACTGTGGGGCCAGTCCATTCAGAGCTTTAAAAACGAACAATAAAATCTTAAAATCAAACTAAATCGAACAGGAAGCCATTGCAACGAGGCGAGGATGGGGGGGTGTTTGCGCTTTTTGGTTCCTGTTAAAAGCCGTGCCGCAGAGTTCTGGACTAACTATAAGCGCAAAATTGCATTTTGGGATATTCCAATGTAAAGTGCATTACAGTAGTCCAGACGTAATGAAATAAAAGCATGCATGACTTGCTCAAAATGTTTAAAAGATAAAAAAGGTTTGTTTTAGACAGAAGACGAAGATGAAAAAACTTGATTTAATGACAGTGTTAATTTGTTTATCCAGTTTAAAATCACTGTCTATAGTGACGCCAAGGCTGGTGGCTATGGGATGCAAATGGTTTTTGAGGGGGCCCAAGTCGACCAAGTCGACCATTTCTGTCTTACCATCATTTAGATTTTAAAAATTCTGAGACAACCAAGCCTTGACGTTACTTAAACACTCGATTAGGGGTGTAAGGGTGGCGTGATCATTTTTAGTTACTGGCAGGTATATTTGGCAATCGTCTGCATAAAAATGATAAGAGATACCGTGCCTTTTAAAAAATCACACTGGCCCAAGGACTGATCCCTGGGGGACCCCACAGTTCAAAGGGGCGGTAGATGAGTTAGAGTCACCCAGTCTGACAGCAAAACATCTCCAGACAGGTACGACCTGAACCACTCGAGCGCTGTCCCCCTGACACCCACACAATTTTCCAGATGAGATAAAAGTATTGTGTGGTCAACTGTGTCAAAAGCAGCAGTCAGGTCTCAAAGCACTAAAATAGCTAAATCACCATCAGTCATTCAAAAACCTTTAAGAGTACGGTCTCAGTGCTATGGAAGGCTCCGTAACCTGATTGGAAAGGGTCAAAAATGCAATTTGCACCAAAAAAGGCTGTAACTGTGCAAATACACTTTTCTCTAAAATCTTCGACATTAATGGAAGTTTGGAAATTGACCGATAATTTGATAAAATTGTAGGGTCAAGACCAGTTTTTTTAATCAAAGGTTCAATAACAGCCTTTTTACAAAAAGAGAGGACAGACTGTTATTGATGATTTCCCTGCCATAAGGGCCAATAGTCACCCAAACCTCTTTAAAAAAGTGAGGAGGAACTGTGTCAGCGGGAGAAGAGGAAAGTTTTAATGTATTGACAATTTCTGTAAGAAATGACAACGATACGGGCTTAAACTGATTAAAAAGATCAGGGCACTGTGTCATTATAGGAAGAGTTAGGACTGGGGTTTAAAACAAAACCAATAGTTTTAAACCAACTCAGGGCTTATTTATATTGTTTGAGATATATTTTGTTTTTTCAGCTTTAACAATATTCTGATAGGTTCTCCAACTATCTTTAAGGTTTTGGTATGACACATGAAGTCCGTCTTTTTTCCACCTGCGCTCTGCTGCGCGTGTTAATGATGACAGAATTTTCATTTTTGGGTGAACTATCCCTTTAAAGCTCCACCAGGTGTCAGCAGTTTGTGTGTCATGCTGTGTCTTATACAGCCAGTAAAGGAGCTCAATATTAAAAGTAAAGAGTTTTTTTGTTTTTGTGCCATTAGTGTCAGAATTCAGGGGTGAAGTTTTTTCAATATTTATACAATGATTAATTAAAACATGTATAGTGACACTTCAACCACTCACAATATACAGTACTTATCATATTGCACAGAAAGATTGTTATCTAAAATACTTCCTAAACACTTCATCTGTCATCAATCAAACTGATACTTCCCTCAAACCTCATATAATAAAGCCGAAATGTCTGGAATGCTTAAACGGATAAATGACTTTTATTATTTAAAGTGCCACAGAGGAACAGTGAGTGAACCTTTTGGAGATATCAACATGTTTTATGTTATATGCATTTTTATTGGCAACTATGCAGCGCTTTACATTACAAAGCATACATACACGTGACATGTTGTGTATGACTTTGTGGTTTGTACATCTAAGACAGAGGTGATAGCAAATCACACTTCTTTTTTTCCATTTGACCACATTCTTAAAAATAAAGGTGCTTGACGATGTCTTAGAAGAAGCAGTTTTGGCGGAATGGTTCCATAAAAACCCTTTTAACATCTGATGAACCTTTCTGTACAGAACCTTTGAATGAAAGTTTTTGTGGAACTAAAAATGGCTCTTCAGAAGAATATTTTGGGGAATTTCCCCCAATGTTTGATATTTTAAAAATATATAAATACGTATATCCCTGAATATTTTGGTCCCCCCTCAATGTTTAGGATGTGGGTATGGCCTTAATCTAAAGCACCTAAATTTGTAAGATTTTAAAGATTTTTTTGACTAAACATGCTGCTTTAAAGAAACTACTTTGTGTACAAGACTACATAAATTATATCTCAAGAAATTAAATATTATAATAAATAACTATGAACAATATAAAGTCAAGCAGGATACAGTTTGTGTTTCAAAATGATAAAAAAAATCCAGATAATTTCCTCACCACCATGTCATCCAAAATGTTGATATCTTTCTTTGTTCAGTCGAGAAGAAATTAAGTTTTTTGAGTAAAACATTCCAGGACTCCTCCCATTCCAATGGACTCCAATGGACCCCAACACTTAACAGTTTTAATGCAGTTTAAAATTGCAGTTTCAAAGGACTCTAAAAGATCCCAAACGAGGCATAAGGGTCTTATCTAGAGAAACGATTGTCATTAAACACATATAGAAAAATAGGAAAAATAGGAAATGTACTAAACATCTTCAGGGAACATAATATTTACTTAATATCCGATTTTTGGCTTTAAACAAAATCAATAATTTTGACCCATACACTGTCTTGGCTTGTGAAAAGTTGACATAGCTTATAAAATGTCTGGTTAACAGTTGTAACTTCATTTTTAAGTTAAAGTTACATAAAAATATACGTTGATTTGACAAAAATGCTGCATATTTTATATAGTGTACAATGCATTTTTGGCTATTGCTACAAATATACCTTGCGAGTCGCGACCTATGGTTTTGTGGTCCAGGGTCACATATTTAATTTCTATTCTACATCATAATCTTGTAAATTATTGACATCTATTATACATTTCATATTGATTTTAAATACAATTCCCATAAATGATTGCATAAACAATTAAGTTGATTTAATTATGTAATTATAAATGAATAAAGTGTTTAATTTTTTGTAAAAAAAAAAAAAACATGCCTTTAAAAAGATAAATAAGTTGCCTCTGCTAGGTTGCAAAATTCCCCAAATAAAAAAAATGTTGACATTAAAATTAGAATATTAAGATAACAGATTATAACCATCAATCAACTGTGCTATTATTTTGAACCTTTCCTGTCTTTCTTCTATTATTTCTGTCTTAGTCATTAGCGTGTGGGAAATCCCAGCCCACGCTGTCTATGTAACAATACTTACATTATTGTCAACCACATAAACCTTAAACACCCAGTTTCTCTTTGACCTTTCATCAATGGCACGCTAAATAAACGTTCAGTCTCTTAAACTGCTCTTCAAGACCACAATGTACACCATGAAGGGAATGAGAACGATGGGTAACAGGGTCGCAGTGAGCACCACTCCTGCCGGGGCGTCGGGTAACTCCTCATCGCTGCACGAATGGAAGTATTGCTTATGTATCATTACAAACAACTGCTCCACGACATGATTTGGGTAATAACACCTACAAATCCTGGACGAGGTCTCCAAACAGTCAGTTAACTCATGGTAACTTCTGGAAAGGAGAAAAAGTCAAAGTTATTGATGTGACAAAAGAAAACACACAGAATGCCAAAAACTCTTACTTAAAGCAGGACTTACTTTAATAATCCAACAACATCCTCTAAGAGTATACCTTTGCTTGAATTGATTTACTAAAACAACAACTAGCCAATAGGAAATAAAGTTTTTTTCAATTTCCATTTCTTTGAATTAAGTTTCTTATAGCCTGTTGCCAAGTAGTCATTCTCAAAAATCTTTGAAAATGATTATACAGATTAACAACAACCACAAACAGGTAGCGGAAATTTACAAAGAATGATTTGTGCCCGCTGATATCACTCTTATTATCACTTTTATTTGCATGCATTGTTTAAATGCTGATACAAAGGAAATATGCATGTCAGATAAACTGCATGAGGCAAATGTATGCAAAGCCACAAGATCATGCAATATGTGTGTACATATGGAAACATAGACGGAAATTGATTAAGGTTTGGGGGATTCTAGACCCACCGCACCTGATCGGATGAAGTGATTCTTATCGCTTTCATACAGATGATGCTGAGTTATTAATAAAATTGTCATAACACGAGTATGCCAGTGATTATAAAATACGCAGCCAACAATAATGTAAATTATATTTTGGAGGCTTAAATAGCTTCAAAAACATTACATAAATATATGGTTTTGAAGAACATTAGGCTTTTCTCTGTACAAGTAGATACAATTTTGCCTGTATCATTTTTGTCCCCTTCAAAAAAATTGCTTCCATTAAATTTACGCCCATGTATTGAAAACAATACTTTTAGATTCCTGAGCGAGTGATTCACTTGGTTTTAGGAGGAGTCAAATATTCAGTTCCTTTGCTGTCTCAATGTTTTCTGATTTATATAAACCTTCAACCTTTGCCACTAACCGTCTTATAGATGTATTATAAATGTGACACAGTTAGAAATATACAGGCCTCTATAGTAATATGAGTATTGATATGAGAGGACTACACAATGTTTTTCACTTCTACTCAGCAGTTTCATATGTTCCCACTGAAATTTACATGTTATTTATATCTATCTATTTGAAAATTTGCCACGAATGTAACAATTCAAATGCATGCACATTTTTATAATAGCTCACAGTTTGAGACGCATATTTGAATTGCAACTGCAAGTGTACATATAGACCTTTTGCGAGTCGACGTCACAGTTACGTCACGCACGCATGTGGTGGCAGAAAAACAGTGGAAATGAATGAAACACGAGTGAAATGAACAATATAACTCACTAGAAAACGTCTTCTTGTGCTGTTGAGTGTCAGAATAGGAATGCCAAAATAGATGACCATTTTTATAGCATACCGTTGTCGAAGACACCATTTGAAGATAAACGTAGGTGTTTATGGTTGCAATAAAAGCCCTCAACCGGACAGCCTGGAGTGATGAAATAATCTGAAAATCTTTTAATAATTTCAATAGAAAATAATTAGAGAAGATATCCGGTGTTCTGTCGAAGTTTGTTCCCTCTATGTGTCTCTTATAGCGTCGTTTATAATTTATTTAAAAAGATTAAAGATTTAAATGAGTCCATAATATCAATAAAATTACCATTATGTCTTCTTCCTGTTTGTTCTAAATTATGGTGTTTACTAATAAATATATAAACATAGCACACACGATGTAAAGTGTTAATAATATATAAACAGGCCTATACAAATTCATTATATGTAAACATAATCGTTTTAGAACAAACACGTAAGCTATAAATATAAGGAAGAAATTGAAAACGAAATGATAAAATATTTAAAAAATGATATTATACAGAATACATGATAGTATTGCTCTTAAAAGTACTTCAGCGATTCATATTGTGAAAATAATTGATTTACCAATAAAAAACAATACATATACATTACATACATGCACACATATCAGTAGGCAAGCCATTTAAACTTTTATTTATTTAAAAAATAAACGTGGCTTGGTGAAAACGTTATAAGAAACATTACACTTATATGGGAAACAGACTTCTACAGAACACTGGGTGGATCCATAAAAATCACAGTTTAACGCTAAAACACTTTCTGCCACCAGTTGGGCTCCGCCCACAAAAAACGTCATCTTTGTTTGCAAACATGCAAAACGTCTATACAGTACAGAGTAGTGCCATTGCAATCAATCTTATTTTCACAGAAAGCTTAAAAAAATGTCTGAAACAGCACAGCAAGCACACGTCTATTAAGTTTAACTAATGGTTGTATGTGAATAAAACTTGTTTTTGTAAATCTGCAATTAAAGTGAAAATAATTAAACACATAAATGTAAAATAAAACAGCATGCACAAGTGTTATTCTCCAGGGGAAATGTCTCTCAGTGTTTAATGGGTTTTCTCACTGCCAGGAGGTCAAGTATACCTCCGATTATTCCCTCACATCCTTCCTTTGTTTCCTCTGCCCATTTCCCGTCTTTGTGCATCAAGTATGAATCTAGTATCGCATCTCTTAGCATACCAAACTTTTTGCACAGACATTGCTAACTACTACTGTAGCCTTTAGTTGCTTTTATTGTGTGGCGTAATACGTAATTCATCAAATCCCAACTTTAAAAAATATGCATATTATTAAAAATATGCAACATTAAAATGTCTAAATCTAGCTTTGGGAACTAACATGTTCTGCTAGAAACATCTGATCGCTCAAGGTGCACCAGCAGGGTTCGACGGAAATGATACTTCTTTAGAAGTTTCTTATTCTAAGTAAAGCCGCACATGAAGAGATGCTCTGGCTTACCTCACGATCATCTTGACATTGCACCAGTTCTCTTCTCCGAGTAAAATCATGCTCTCATTGAATTTAGCCCAGCTTTAAAACTGACCATACTGCCTCAAGGCTTCTTCAAAACAGTGTTTATAGAGGTGGTAACGTTCTTGATTTTGAAAGTTCTCTGAGAAGCACAGAAAAAAGTTTAATAATTGACATACAAGTATAATGATTGAATGACTTTACAGCTCTCTTCTTACCTTGATCTTCATATGTGCTGTTACCATCTGAAAGAATATCAATGCAAAAAATTTTTTTTTACTTTAGAGTCATCTTTAATAAAAATAAAGACAACATACAGTATAGGAAGATTAGCATGCCATTAAAAATTGTTTGTACAGGAAGATAAATTCTGTTTAATTATTAACATTGGTAAAACACTTGGGATTTTGCTTAGGTTGCTCTTTCAAAAGTTTCCAGTTGTTTTATGTAAATGACAACTTTGTCTCAGTTGTTTTTTCTAAATTTCCATAAGAGAAACTGAAATTTTTGACATACAGTTAACCCTAATAAATCCCTTGGGGCCAAGCCACCTTTCTTTAGTTTAAAAACATGGTTCCCTTCATCTCAGTGGAAATAAGATTTTGTGACTTTTCCAGATTATCTGTCAAGATTCATATAAAAAACTGGGCTTGATTCAGTCCTTCTAAAGAGGTGTAAAAAATGCATCCAGAATAAGTCTGAAAATTTAACACAGAAAGGTAGGCCTGGTACTAGAGCACAAATGCAATATAGAAAAGACGTGCTTAATCACAAACACACACACACACACACACACACACACAAAATACAATAAAACTTACACACATAAAGACACACAAAAAGACAAAGTCACAAACACGCAGGCGCACGCACACACACATGGACACACACAGACACACACACTTGCATTTAGTCAAATTTCAAAATGCATCAAAAACTACAAAAAAATATACTATTTGAAATAATATGTCATTTCTAATATTTATATTAACATACATTCACAAAATGTATCTCTAAAGTAGTGATGTAAGCAGTTGGCCACATCCAGTAAAATGAATGGGTCTCTATGGGCATCTGCTGGTCAAAATGATTTTTTTTTCTAAACTGTAGTTCTTTTATGTTTTTTTTTCTAAACACCAAATGGTTGAATTCAACATATAACATCTAGATCAATATCTAAAAACAATTTAAATCAAATTTAGATCATAATTTATGTGAATTGTTCATAAACATCTGATATTTTACAGGCAAGCTAATGGTGTAGTTGAGGAATTGTGTGGTAAACCAGTACAAAAGTACTTCATATCTCCCAAAACACAGCATTAATGTATAGATGGGAAGTAAACAAAAAAATGCTATATTATTTGTATCGTTAAAAATGTATATATTTTGTAATCTTTTAATTACTCTTTTAATTTCTGAGGTCATTTTTACCCCAAGTCATTAGCCCATATGCTTTTCTTATACAGCTTTATAATAGTATTGGATAGTGCCCCATTTTTTAAGCTCAAATACAGCACATCCATCAAAACTTATTTCCTACAGTTAATAAATGTCTTCTGAGGTTAAGTGATGAGTGTTTCCTTACATAAACCCATTGCTAGATCTCAGAAAACATTTGATAACTGTATGAATAAGTTTTTGATGGATGGATGCACTTTTTGGAGCTTTAAAAATGCACTATTCAATGCCATTATAAAGCTGAAAAGAGCCAGGATACTATTTATTATAACTCTCACTCTGTTTGGGTAAAAGAGAAAATCATATACACCTAGGATGGCTTAAGTTTAAGTAAAATATTGATAATATGAATATTTTCATTTTCTGGTAAACTATTTCTTTAAATTTAAAAACGATTAAATTAATGTGAAAAGCATCGACCAGATATGATCTGGGGTGAAATGAATCGGTGATTTGGGACAAATGAAAAAGTTCATATTAATATATCTGCAAACTTTTGTATCTTGACAAATCTAACCACAATTTGAGACAATGTTCTGAAAGTCTGTTCTGACACATACAGTATGAGATCACAGAGACCCGTCTTTACGTAATTTCACTGAACAAATTTCACTTCCTACCTTCAAATGCTGTTTTGTTTTCATGTGTTGTGTTCTGACCTGTAGAGAAGATCAACAAAATCAATCATATATTCATTCATTCTGATATTTGTTGGTAGTTCAATGCAACAATAGCGAATCTGATTCGATTTAATATTTAAGCATAGCCTGTATGCTTTTTTCCAAAGCGACTTACAAAGTAACACTCTAAAAAAATATCTGTTAATACGGACATTTCCATTAACCCTTAAAACACAACTCATAGAAATACAAATTAGAAATAAAACAGCTGTAAAACAATACCTTTAAAAAATACCTTAATATAAATACAGTACATTATGCCCTATATTAACAGATTATTTTTGAGTGTATAATAGTTTATGGAGAGGTTTGTAAGATGATTTCTTGTCTACTATATAATAATTATCATCATAAAGTAAAACTCTATAAACAAGGAAAGATGTTGTAAATGTTTCTATACACACAGCCTATCTATGAATGATACCACCACATATTATATATATCCTACCACATATTAAAGATGCATCCAGCAAAAGCAAAAATAATCCAGAAAGACCAAAAAGCATTACTGATACAAACTGAGAAAAATAAATAGAGAGGTCTTAAGTGAATAATGAAGGTGGTTGAAGAGTGGCTTAAGTTATTGGGTGAAAAACTACACAAGGAGATAAGCGTGGCTAAAGAAAATACCAAACCCATTCTTTCCTACTGGATAATGTTGGATGAGGGGCATTTAGGAGCTCCAGTTCCTGGTGTTTATGTTAAAGACAAAAGTATTGACATCCTGTCCTGATAAGTCTCTGTAAAGTAGTTTTCTCTGCGGACTGTGGAAATTATATCTAAAATCTATAATTATGGCTTTCAAATGCCTTTTCAACATGATGCTCAAAACACAGTAAGTACATTTAAATGTTAGACCTGTTTTCATTTACATTATTATGCAAAATACAGATTTAGGTATTTTATGGTTGATCCTCAGATCTGAAGACATGAACTGTCTGCATGAAAACTGTAGCGTGATGGGTGAACCTTGATCCGTACAGTAATCTTTAGTCTGTGAAAAACCTCTTAGCAATTTTGAAAGACAAATAAACATATCATTCAGACCACCTTTATTTTGTTTCTTTGTGAGTCACGAGTTTAGTCATTTATTTCAGTAGAAATTGGTTTTACCCACAATCTCAGTGTGTGCTGCCTCATAACTCGTGGTTAGTAGGTGTGATAGAGTTTTACTATCGTCTATGGAAAGACACTGAACATATTACAGAAACGCACATGTCCTGTATTGCTGTCTGTCCTATACGCTACCATGTGTTACTGACGTTGCTGAGGGCAGCATATAAGTTTAAATGCTGTGCTTTCTTGAAAAAAAAATATTCATTCAATTTACTAATTTTTTTAAGGCAAGTGGTTGCAATCAATTTAAAACAAAGAATTTTTTTTAAACCACTTACCTTAAAAAAATGAGTAAATTTAATTAATAATTTTTTTTTTCGTGTTCTTGGTAAAGAAAAAAAGTGAAAAATAGGTTGTTGTTTAATGTACTTGTGTACAGTTGCTTGGTCAAAGTCAATAATTTGTATTAAGCTCAATGCAAAAAGACAAATGTATTTTATGAGAAAAAAACATTTTCCAATTTTCCTGCATTTTTTTTTTTTTGATGGGCATGTTAACACACATAGGGTAAATTATACTTTATTATTTTGAGTACAAACACATTCCTAAATCTGTTGTTTGATCTTGCTTTATTAATTACATTGAATGTTTAAGTAAACAACTCAATTTTTTTAATTAAAGAATATTTGAAGAGTTTCGTTGCAAAACTCCGTTTTTAAATTTTTTGTCAAAACATGTTTATTATTATGTTATCATGTTATTATTTTGTTTTATGGTGCTACTTAGCTTAATTTTTTAAGTTATAAAAGTTTAAATCAAAACAAACCAACTGCAGTTGAATTGATATTAACTGCAATGCACAACAAAAAACGAGATTTCTGAAAAATTAAAAAATTATCTCGTTTAGCAACGAATCTCTTCATTTATAAAATTAAAATTAATTAAAACTTAAAAGGTTACATTTCATTTTATTTAATATTTATGTACACCATACTTAAAACAAGTGTTTAGCATATATTTTTTGTTGGTGTCACACATTATGTGATCCATTAAGACCAGCGTAAGTGTGAAGAGACTGCAGAGATTGTGAAGAGATTGAGCTCAGTGCTCTTACTTTCACGTGTATAACTTTTATCAGAAAGAGTTTATCGGAAAGAGTTAACTAATCACAGGCACTACACTTACAATGGTAACCACAAAACTCAAAAATATTGCAAACTTTTTCAAATCTCCAGCATAAATGAATGTTTAACACTATTGAGTCTTTTTCTTTACTGAAAACCACATCACTTAATATAAAAAATGCTCGTAGTGCAGACTCATGCTGGGAACTGCAAATCCTCCCCAACCAATGGTGCTGATTTAACTTTAAACTGACGTAAATTTGCATTTAGTGCCAGACTCCTTCTTAGCCATATAACTCATCACCACTAAACGTTTGCAATGATTTGCATTGTTTTAAAAGTGAAGCTGTTGTATTGTAATGACTCTGTTTGGAAATAAAAAGCTATAAGCTACGATCTTTGACTCATTTTATTTACTCGTAGTGGTGAAATTATTGAACACACATAAAATTTTTAAGTTGAATAAACGTTTTCAAAGGTTTGAGTACAGTTCACTCATTTTAAATGAGGATTGTACTGTTCAGGTTTACAGAGTAAAAATTTTTTATTTAATTTAAACAGTTTAAAGATATCTTTATAGAAAAGTCGTTTATGTCTAATATAGCATTTAGTGATGACGGATATCCAATGCAAGAAATGCAATATAATTGCATTAAGATCAAAATATAATTTTTTTTTAAATCTAATAGACATTTATTTTAAAGTAAAATCACGAAGAAAAAAAAAGTTTTTGGTCATAGCAGCAGAATCACAAAAAAATAATAAAAACATATTAATTCATGATTTAATTGCAAGGAACTACAACATTAAAAAACAAATATAATTCACAGTTTAATTGCATTCATCAGCAGACTCTCCCTTTTGATTTTGTTTACTGAAGCAGTTTTTTCTGCATCCGCTCCCATTCGTGCCATCAGGGGATGTTTAAACCATGCGGCTATATTTACAAGACGACATGATTTGGGTGAGGTTACTCGCTGTTTGCAGTAAATCATGAATTTGAGCACACAAGAGGCTCGTGTGCATAAAGCCGTGAGGTTGACACAGTTCGCCCATAACAAATTTAACAGGGATGTTTATTTATATAGACATATAGGCTAAAACAAAGCAAAATTTGGCTGTCAGTAAAAGTGTGATAGACCACTAAAACATAGCCTTAAAAAATATACACTCAAAAAAAACTTGTGAACGCCGTTTAACATGATTAAATTAAGTTTTCTTAAAATAATTTAACATGAATTAACGTTAATTTCATTTTAAGATTGATTGAATCATGTTGAACCAGTGTCCAAAATTGAATTATGTAGATTCAACAAGTATCTTAAAAAATATAATTTTAAGAAAAATATTTATGTGGAACCAGTTTTTTTCAGTGTATAAATAAATAAATAAATAAATAAAACCAAACACCTTGTTATTACAGTTGACTTATGATGGAATATCAGACATCTCGCAAGTTATTTTGGCCAACAAAAAACATAACCAAATTAATTATTAACAAACAATAATTTAGTTCTTTTTTCCAAAGGAAGTTTAAGTAAACTTAACAACCTCTTAGTAGAGTCAACAAACAACAATTGAGTTAATTATACACAAAAAATGTAATTAATGATGACAAAAATTTTAAATAATGCCATTTTATAAACTCCACCCACTTTAATAAGGATCACCTATTTAATAACTCAATAACACTGAATCAATCAATCAATCAATCAATCATAGTGCACCTGCTCAAAACTCATCATATAAACATTTTAACTACAGCTTACCAAATACATCACAAACATATTTAAAATAAAATGTTACATTTCAAACCATTCATTCATTCGTATGTATATTTGTTTGTTTGTTTGTTTGTTTGTTTGTGTTATAAAAAATATATCAGAACAAGTTCATTGACTTATATTTGACCACTTATTACTCATGTACCCATCTAATGGTGCTACACTTCTGCAAGAGGGTGCCAGAACAACAATTACCCATAATACACTTCAACATCATCAGCCAATAAAATGCCATACTATTTGCAAAAAAAAAATTAAGTAAAGCTGACAAGACACACTTTTTCATTGAATGGACTCAATTAAATTAAGTTAAACATATTTTTTAAGTAATCTCAACATGAAAGGATCCAGAAAAAAATGGAGAAAGTGAAAGTTTCTTTATTTGAGAGAAGTGGGTTACTCATACCAAGATTATCTTAGCTATCCTAGTTAACCTAGATGGTGCAATGATGGCTATTGCTTCCTGGTTATGAGTTAACTGTGTACTTTTAATTATCATACTGTG
This sequence comes from Misgurnus anguillicaudatus, assembly GCF_027580225.2. Taxonomy (NCBI): domain Eukaryota; kingdom Metazoa; phylum Chordata; class Actinopteri; order Cypriniformes; family Cobitidae; genus Misgurnus; species Misgurnus anguillicaudatus. Next base: position 30,031,434 of record NC_073361.2, on the reverse strand, counting down.
TGTCACACAAAACAAACATCCACAGCATCAACGACTCTTAAAACAAACTATTTAAACACATAATGCAAAAGATGGAGTGTGTGTGTGTGTGTGTGTACATGTGTACGTGTTTGTGTGCGTGTTTGTGCACGCGTGTGAGTGCAAGCATGTCCATTCATATGCATCCAACTGTCTGCCTGCCTAAAAATTTAAATTAAGAAGTACCAACAAAGCGAAACACAGTGCGATAGTGATGATCTCAAAACACAATCTTCCTATGGCATCTGCTGTCTGAGATAGAAAAGTGTGAAATTGTCACCCACCAAATGTGTTTTTTTGCACACTGGTGGGTAATTCTGCTTATCTGTTAATTTTGCTTAACTTGGCAACCTGTAAGTTGTCAGACATTTGACAAGCAATTCCACAGTGCTTTGAATTTGTATTATAAAGCTAGAAAGCTATCCAAGTGCTGGTTAAAACTAATAATTCTATGGGCGGTTTCCCAGACAGGGCTTAGTCCCAGATTAAAGTGCATGTTTGAGCTGCTAATTTAAAAAAAAAAATCTTACACTTTATATACATCAGCGCTCAAAATGCACATCAGTAATGCTTTTTTGTAGGTATGTTTGTAAAAACTACTTAAATGTTCTAAAATAACTAAGGCCTAGTCCTGGATTAATCTAAACCCTGTTGGGAAACGCAGTAACTATTTTGATCCAGCATCAGACAAAAGTAAAGCAATGAAAAAATCACCTACATAGTGAGTCCAGAAAATGCAGCATGAAGTTAAAACAACTTGGTTTTGCAAGTCAACTGAATGCACTATTTTAAGTCTTGACCTGTGAATAGTTGACATAACTTATAAAAACTACTTAAAGTTGTTTATCTTATTTTTTTTTAGCATAAAAATATGTTGATTTGACAAAGATTGCATGTTTTTACAGTGTGTACTGTTACTTTAATCTCTTACAATACAATCTGGGTAAAGATTTTCTTCTGAGCTTCGCACAGTGCATTGTGGGATTGTCTTAACCGCAAATGATAAATGTGAAACTGCCTTAGATTGCATCTTATGAGTGCACATCTATGATGTCTTAAAATGCTTTTCATGTACTCACTACAGTAGGTTTTGTCATTGAACACTACAAAAATGTTACAATTCAAAGTTTTCTCAATTCACCGCATTTTTGCGGTTGGCAAGCATTTTTGGTTAGATACTGGCTGCCTTTCAAGCGAAGCACAGAGCGATGAAGGTGAATCAGGTCAAATGTGCATGTGTGTGTGCTGAACTGTGTACTACAGCATGCATCAAGTAAACATTGTACCCATCAACGTCCTGCCAACCACAAACCACTCAAAACAAAACAGCAAAAGGGTGGGAAACAGAGAGTATGGGTAGATGGTGAGAGAGAGAGGATGTGCCATCTGAGAATCTTTCGAATTGCACACTTTAGTTTTCACTATTCAACTGATCTCAATAAACACATCTGAGACGCTAGCTTGTACGATAAAACACACATTAATTAGCTAAATCAGCACAAAAGCAAGATATTTCTTAAAGGTACGATTTTGCACAAACTGACACTGCAATATATGTTTTACCTGATATATGCGTTTGCCTTGCTTTTGCACATTCTTCGATGTGACTATAGCGGATGCACACATTGTGATATTGGTGCACAATATACACTTTTGTGCAACCCTAAGCTTGAAGGCCCATCGCTGGGGCGAGACCCACTGCATTACAGTCAAGCATTTTTTTTATTGTATCTGTAGAATGTCACATGAGATTTTTTTCATGCACAATGCTTTACAATGTTCTGCAAAGTGTGCAATTTCTTGTCACATACTAGCTCACAGATGATGTTTTTATCCCACACTCATACGCCCGAGTAGAGTCGACCTCAGATTCCTCTGATTAAAACCTACATTTAACCACAATACAACCCGTGCATGGTCTCTGCACCAAGGGAAACCAGTTTGACTTTCTGTTGAACTCATTAGACGGACCCAGGGATCAGAACCAGATAAACAAACATATTTTGTGATTTCAGTATACTTTGCAAAATAATTAATCTCCACTAATCATTTGCAGAACAAAAGTTTTTGTTTACATCATATATATATATATATATATATATATATATATATATATATATATATATATATATATATATATATATATATATATATATATATATATATATATATATATATATATATATATATATGTGTGTGTGTGTGTGTGTGTGTGTGTGTGTGTGTGTACTTTGTATAATAAAATGTATATACACACAAATCCATGTATAACTGTATAATAAAAAATCTATTTATATATGAATTATTTATAATTATATATAATATAAATTATATATAAATATAAAAATATATATACACGCATGTGCGTGTATTTATATCTAATTATTATACACGGTACACCACACATATATGATGCAAACAACAAAAACTTTTATTCTGCAAACGATTAATGATTAATTGTGATTATCGGTTGTGATTAATCACTTTGCAGCCTTAGATATCACACTTAAAATACCTGTCACTCACACTTTACATTACCAAACAAACAGGTAACAGTCTTCAGCTAAATGTTATTTAATCTAACAACAAATTGGGTCATTTAATTAAAAGCATTTTTAAAAATGTTTATCATACAGTATTATGTTTCTTTGCGCGCGTGTGTGTTTTTTTATTGTATGTAACACTTTATAAAGATTTCTATCAGAAAACTAGAGCAGCCTGATTTCTTAAAATACCAAAATAAACAGCAACACAACTTGCAACATCAAAAAGACACAATAGGCCTATATTAATATATATGATGATTTCACAAGTTTCTTGGGGTGTTGCAGTCAGGGGTGTTGCTCTTAAACACGCCTTCAAAGATGTTTATCACATTCTTTGTTCTCTATATGTTTTGGTGTGAAATGTGGGACCAAACCAAAGTCAATCAAGCACAAACGTCAATCTACAAATAGGGTGACAGGCAGATCAACCTATAAAAGTGGCACTGGCCCCCAAAGACCAGAGAGCTGCAAACACAACCCACTGAGAACTGAATTACACTGAAGACGCTGCAGAGCTTGAAGACTTGCAGAGGTGAGAAAAAAAACAGGCTTTGTCCTGCACACTTATTATCAACAGTAACAGGTGCAAACTTATGCACGGAAACAGACATGCATGGGTCAGGTGTTGGTTTAAATTGATTATTATTCCACATATGGTACTAGTGGTATTTTGTTTAAATATTTAAAAAAAAAAGTTTAAAAAAAGTTAAAAAATTAAAAATATTAACATTCTGATCAAGATTAATATAAGGATTATTACACAAACTCTGCATGAGCTTTATCTTCTGCTTTACATATGGATATTTACTTGCTTGACACAGCAAGATCAACTAAAGAAATCAATAAGAAATCTTAAGACAAATAAAATGTCAAAAACTGAAAATAATGCACCAAATATATGCATGTGAGAAAATTTTAGCTAAATATTAAATCTGTGTTTTAAGGGGCAAAAAATATTTCCTGTACCATGGTAATCATATGGTGCCAACAGTTGCTATTTAAAAAGTAATTAAATGAACATGTAATATTTCTCTTATTTTTTATAGTTAATCTGATGCAATGTTTTTTGCATTTATTTGCATTGGTGACTACCAACATTTTAATTGCAATAACAATAATTGTAACTTCCTAATTGTTATCGCCCTGTACTTACTAAAGTGCATTTTGTAGAAGTCTGGCAATTCTCACTTACCAAAATAATTGTATGTGTATCTGACAAGAACATTTTTTTGCATACTTTTATAAGCATTTATTGCCTTCTTGAGAAAAATTATAAGAATTTGTCGTATTACAGGACACAAACATTTACACTAGTAAAAGCAAAGTTAAATTACAACTGCATAAATTGTATAATAATATGTATTTTTAAACTATATTAATATTTAACCTAAAAGTTTGATGGTTATTAAGTCAGTCTAAACTCTAAAACGGATGTGAACAACACAGTCAGTGTTTAAACATCTCTGTTTTATTACTGAAATAACACATTTTGCATTAGGCTAGCCTACTCATAACACTTTTATTTATTTTATCACAAAATCAACACCAAATGACACATAATGTGTTAAAATGAAATGATGTGTTAAAGAGCACAAAAAAGGTGACACGTCTTTTTCTAGAGTGCATCACACGCATGCGTAAAAACCTAACGTATAGCATAAAAATAACAACAACATACTGAGAACTCTAAAACACTAATATTTTTGACCTTTTTCTAATATTAATTAATAAATACATCACATTTACTGCGTGCACATCCATTTTAAGTATTTATTAAACAGCTTACTTTAACTTCTGAAGCTGTATCTCCGTCTCCGCTTCAACTATCAGATCATCATCACCATCCTCGTCTTCACCTCAGGAAGATAATCCCCACATGAGGAGATCATCTCAGACCCCATCTCTCCTCATCCACAGACAGTTTTCTCCACAACTGAGCTTATAGCAGACACGCGTGTCTCATACTAGGGTTTTAATACTCTTTTGGCACGCAATGGTGACTGATAACGCGAGTGGGAAGTTAGAACTGTCTGGCTGTGACACGCGATCAGTCGCGGTATGAGTCGCATACGATTTCATCTTACACTTTATTGAAGATATTTCGTGCTTTTATTCGCCGCAAAACACACCTGAAACTAAAGGTGACATTTTCTGCTCACACATTTGTCAAGAGTGTTGTATGTGTTTCCATAGTTACTCGATTTTTAGACGTTAATTTCTGTCATCGTATCGTGACGCCTTTACTGTGAAACTGTCTGTTATGGACTTATATATACAGCTTTTACATCCCTTATATTTATTTTTTATTTAAAAATAATAATTTGTCTGTAAAACGACTCTTTTTAATAATCAAATAATCTGCTCAAACGTTATATTTTATAACCTTCTTCCTTACTGCTCATAACGGCCTGATATTCAGTGATTTATAACCATAACTAATTACAATTCAATTAACATGAAAAATCAGATGGATTAGTAATTTAAATTTTTTTATAATGTATAATTTACTTAATTTTAATGTTAAGAAATACGCATATCTAAAATAACAAAAGTATTTAAAACGTTCTGATGTCTCAGTCATGAGTGTAGAGATATGCAGTGCATGCAAAGATTATATTTATTTACACTTATTCATGTATTTTTTATTTGTTATGAGGCAATAATTTAACTGTTTTACACTTTACACCTATAAAGCTTTTTTCTAAAAACTTTAGATTGACCTGACACAGGTTTAGAAATCGGACAGCTCGCTATATTGCCCCCTAGTGATCAAAACCCGCAATAACAGATGTTTTAGTCACATTGGCCCAGTTGAAACAAAGCCCTTAAAGGGGCAGTTCACCCAAAAATTCAAACTCTGTCATTATTTACTCAATCTCATGTTGTTACAAATCTGTATGAATTTATATTTTCTGATGAACACAAAAGAAGATATTTTGATAAATGATGGTAAGCACACAGCTGATTGTAACCATTGGCTTCTATAGTAGGAACAAAAATATGATATTGTGATATGATAAAAAATATATTTTAATAAATGATGGTAAGCACACAGTTGACGGTACCCATTGAATTCCATATTATTAGTTCTTTTCCTACTATGAAAGTCAATGATTACGGGCTGTCAATCGGTTAACTGCGATTAATCAAATACAAAATAAAAGTTTGTTTGCATATTATACTGTATGTGTGTGATTATTATTCATATATAAATACACACATTCATGTATGTATTTAAGAAACAATTACATTTAAATATATGTATATTTAAACACACACACACACACACACACACACACACACACACACACACACACACACTTATATATACATAATAATTACACACAGCGCACACTCATATAAAAATGCACTTATTTTGTATGTGATTAATCACGATTAATCTTTTCCCAGCACTATATTTATTTATATTTTTATATAATTTATATTTTATATATATCTAAATAAAATTTTTCTTAAATGTATAAATGTATGTGTGTGTATTTATATATACATAATAATTACACAAATACAAACACATATAATATGCAAACACATATTTTTGTATGCGATTAATCGCGATTAATTGTTTGACAGCCCTATCAGCTGTGTGCTTACCAACATTTATCAAAATATTTACTTTTGTGTTCATCAGGGAAAAAAACTCATACAGGTTAAGAACAACATGAGGATGAGCAAATGATGACAGAATTTTCATTTTTGTGTGAACAATCCCTTTAAAGTCCAATTTATAGTTGTACGTAAGGTCTAAAGAAAAAACTGTAATTATGAGTGTATACTCATTTTAGCTCATTTAATTCATATTCTGTTTCTCTTCTATGTTTTACAGGTATGGCAAGCTACAATCTAACCACAGACAGTTCTGTAACTCCGTTTAATTACGATTATGACTCGACCGACAGCACAACTGAATCTGACATTGTTGAGCTATGTGAAGCCAGCGAAAAGCAAGAGTTGACAATCAGGGTTGTCCAGACAACAGTCTTCATCATCGTTTTTCTTATAGGCATAGTTGGAAACGGGCTGGTCATTGCCACCTTCGCGCTGTACCGCCGTCTTCGTTTGCGTTGCATGACCGACATTTTCCTTTTCTACCTCGCTCTGTCTGATATGTTGCTCCTGTTTACTTTGCCACTGCAGACAGGCGAAACTCTGATAGGCAGCTGGGAGTTTGGCGAGGGGCTCTGTAAGCTAAATCGTGGCATGTATGCCATTAACACTTACAGCGGCCTGCTGCTTTTGGCATGCATTAGTGTTGACCGCTATTTGGTGGTGGTTCGCACCAGGGCCGTGCGAAGGGTGAATTCTGGGGCGCTGTGCAACTGCACGCTGTCTGCGATTGGGGTTGCACTCGCCTCAATCGTGCTGAGCTTGCCAGACTTGCTCTTCTCATCTGTAAGCAAAGATATGGGTACGAATAACTCCTTGTGTGACATGATCGTGTGGGAAGATGAAGGGAGTAAATGGAAGCTATGGGCCCAAGTGGCAAAAATTGCAGGGTTTTGTATTCCCTGCGTGGCAATGGTAGTTTGTTACGGTGCAATAGGTCGTGTGTTGGTCCATGCCGGCGGGAAAGGCTGGCGTAGGCAGAGAACTCTTCGTCTGATGGTGTTGCTCGTGGTCCTGTTCCTGCTGTTTCAGTTACCGTACACCATTGTGCTTTTAGTCAAAATATTCAAGACATCACTGACCTGTGACGAATTTACCACATTCCAACTTGAGGAAAACATCACGCTCAGTCTAGCCTACGTGCGTTGCTGTCTGAATCCTCTGCTTTATGCTCTGGTTGGTGTAAGGTTCAGAAATGACATTGCAAGATTGTTCATGGATACGGGGTTCATGTGCCTGTCACATCTAACACCACCTTATGAAAATGGCAGCTCTGTTACGCCCTCCTCACCTGCTCCGTCCACTGTGACGCACCAGTCCTCAGTCTACCTGGCCGCTAAAACCACACCAGCGAAAGTGGCAAACAACGCCCAAACTTTCATTTTTCCTGATCCTGTATCTAAAATAAATTCAAGTTATTAGAGACATAACTGCATTTGATAGATTTAAAAGCATATGTTCTTAAATAGTGTGCAATGTACTGTATATATGCTTCTTGGTAATGTTTAAGTAGTTTTGTATTTTTTTATAGTAATACAAAAATTTTTTTTTTGATAATATACTATATTGCTGTACAGAATATACCTCACTATTGTTGTTTTTGTTTTGTGTTTTACAGCTTAACAAGACAGATTTTTTTCTTTCATTTCTTTTTTTTAAAGAAGCCTTTTTTTAATTTTCCTTTTTTATATAAATGCAAATAAAAGTCAGTCTGAACAAGTAGTCTTGTATACTTGAACAGGAACATCTTAAAGGAATAGTTTACCCAAAAATAAAAATGGGACTTATACAAGTTTTTACTGTTCCAAAACAATACATGTTGAGAAAAAAAAAGAATTAGTGTATGTTATTTTCTGGTCTTCTTCTTCGACTAGAAGAGATAGAAATGCGGTCAAAGAAATGGGTTTTTAATTTTGTCTTGAATATTGCCACTAATTAAATGTTGTTGGTATAAATTTCTTTGTTCTGATGAACACTAAGGAAGATATTTTAAGTAATGTTTGTAATCAAACCATTCATGATCCCCATTCACTTCCATAGTATTCATTTTTCTTTGAAGTGAATGGGGCTCATGATCAGTTTGGTTACATTCCTCAAAATTTCTTTCTTTGTGTTCATCAGAACAAAGAAATTTATAAAGGTTTGTAACAACATGGGAGTTAGAAATTGATAACAGAATATTTATTTTGGGTGAACTATACCTTTAACAGTCAAGAATATCTAACTTGAAAATGTAAGCACTCTTTTTGTTTCAGCATCCTTTCTTCACCTTCTGCTCAAAGCTGATTGGAGAAATGTTAACCAAAACATTTTACTGATATAACTCCACTTAATACAGTTTAATTATAATATTTATGGAAAGAAATAGACAAGTTTGTCCCACCTACCATCAATACGTTCTCCAAAGTGCATTAAGGTCCTCCTCAGACACATCCAGTAACTAGATGGCCAAATATAGTTTACCCTTTCAAAAATTAACCATGTTTTTTTAATATATACACCAATAAATGCTTTTCCACTGTTACTAAACTCACACAATCACAATGATTTACGAGTGATATTTATAAGAGGGAGTGCTAACTCTCTTCTGCCACTCACTGAAAGGCTTAAAGCAAGATTCACGAGGGCACAGTAGGTTATAAATCAAATGACAGACCATTTGGAGTCAAACCCATACTTCCACTCCGTGGTTCTGATTTGTTGAGCCGTGTTGAAGCAGTTGGTAAATTACATATACGCCCTCATCTGACATACGCACGGTTACGCGTCTGGACGGAACTTAACTTCCGGTCTCTGTTTGTTTAATGGTCTGGTTAGTGGCTAAACTGAACTCTGGAAGAAATAACAAATATTTTGGTTTACTAAAGATGAGAGGAGAAGGCAATATGGATCACCACTATGTGAAATAAGGTTTGGCAGCCGACATTATATACATATATGATATATAGTACATATACCTGTCAAGTATCCCGTTTTGGCCGGGAAAGTCCCGTATTTTACGCTTCTTTCCCGCCGTCCTCCCGTATTAGCTATTTCCCGTAAATCTCCCGAATTTTAACCACCCGGGCGGAGTAATAAAAAAAACATTCCCTATCTGAGCTCTGTCACTATAGCCTCACGCACAAAGCGGAGCTGGAAACGTGTTTACGCAATTTCGCACGCAAAGGTTGTGATCTATTAACAAATATCTAAAGATCGCTAAAGATCCACTGATTCCGCTAATCCACTTCGTGTTTTCCCGCCCGCTCCGCAGCTTCTCTTGTGTCCACAGTTGCTCACTCTCGCGAGACAAATAAGTGTAACCTTGAATTTGTTAAATCATTATTTTATTTTATTATTTTGATTTATGATTTATAAAAACAAAAAGGGAAAAGAACTTATGTTCAAACACTAAGAGTTATTTAGAAATGTTTTCTATGTAATATTTTTGGTGCATCTGCCCCTTTAAGGGAAGTGCGCATGTGTAAACAAAGAGAGAGAGCAGAAAGTTTGTAGAGTGTGTGCGTTAGGCAGCTGTTCGTGCTTCTCTGCCGATGCTTCCGAATAAACATGAAACGTGAATTATCGGTGTAACCCGTGTTTTATTTATGTTTATCCACGCCGAAGAGACTGGAGTATTACAACAGAAAATAAGGGTTACATAAGCCACTGCAGCTTCAAAAACAAGCCCAAAACAATCCCAATATTATAATTGTATTTATTTTCAGCATTATAATGTATTATTTATTACCAATATATGAGTCTGCAACATATTAGGCTAAACTGAAACCTTTCATTTATTAGAAAAGGATAAACTAATTATTTAGCAAATCTTCTTCTAACTATCCATATATCTCCGATCACCTATGAGGCTGTGATAGGATGGATTATGGAGAGATGGAAAAAAAGGGGAAAACAAGGATGAAAAAGACAAGAACATTGATAGGAGCTGTAACATATTTAGATTATGTTCCGTACTTGGTATAAGACTACTTGTTTTAGACATTACATATGCATTGATTCATACATCACAAAAACATTTTAAAATTACATATTTACCTTACAAAAGACGTCCATCCATTACACTGTCCATCATCTTTTAAGCTGTCCTCTTGTCTATCATAACAGGCTAACGTTATTTTTAAATTACAGTTTCGCGGAGTTCCCTCTCGCGAGTGCGCTGCCTGCACGGTGAACCACATTCCCACATTTCTCCAATGAGGGGGAGAAGGGGGCGGATTCGGTGGGATGTATTTACGAATTACGCCACAGCACTTATATTAGCCGTGAGCAGACATCAATGCATTGGATATTAAGAAAACGGCAACCATAAATGTAAAGAAAACAGCTTTTTAAATTAGCCCAACCGCAACCCGTGATTTTCTTAACGCGACTTGCCAAAATAAGAAGCCAAAGTCGCGTACTATAAGCGGACTTGGCAACTGTGCTTGTGTCCACTCTGCCTGGAGAGCGAAGACGACAGTTTCTGAAGTTTGCTGCATTAACAGGTAGATTTATTACATTATATCAGTTGTTAAACCTCAGAATTACTTATTTGGAAGTTTGTTTATGTATTTCTTCCGGTAATGATTTTCTGTCCGTGTTCTAAAAGGTCAAACAACTTAGCAAGCAAACAACAACAAAATATCCACATTCTTAGCGTTACAATGCTTGTCTAATGGATTCAATGTTCCCGATCTAAGTTAATATAAACATTAAATTTGCTGTTGTTGGCACACTTTGTAGACAAAAAAAATACAAAAAACACCAATGCCTTCACAAAATAAAGACAGAGAACGGAAAGGGAGGCTGCTAAAGGCAGTTCAACATTGCAAAAATGCAAACATTGATTAAAAGCTCAATCAAGCCAGCAGGTAAATCATATTGAATATTTATTGTCACACTTTAATTATGTTAGAATCTAATTCTATGCAGGTCTAGAGGTATGAGATTTTTTTTGTTGAATCTGTAGTAAAGAGACGAGGTCTGAGGTGAGCAGCAGAGAGTTCTGATATATAGGCTATCAGGGGCTATGAAAGACACTGACATCAAATGCCGTTCAAACATAGACCAAAGTAGACAAGCTTCAGATTATATAGTGTACAGAAAGGAAGCACTAGTCACCTGATAAACATTAGATAATGTCTAGAAGAATCATGTGAGCAGCTATTGAGCAAACATGTCTGGAGAACAATCACATGATTGGTCCCTTCGCAAGAACGTCTGGATACATAAATTATAATGCTTAGACAGACAGTTGTGTTGTGTAAACGAGGAAGGGGAGATTAGAACAGGGAAGTCTGGTCGTACTTCATGACCTGGACTGATCAGCCCATGTCTAGCTTTTGTGCATAGTCAAGGGAAATGTCACAACTCAATCTCAACTTAGTAAATGCAAGGTAAATGAACTGTATCATTGCTTCATTAATCATCCGAGTATAACAATAAAGAAATATACAAGGTTCTATGAAAATATATCAAATATATAAAGGTGGGGTGTGGGGGAACAACATTTAAATTCTGACAAATTCTTGTTATTATATTTCCCATTATAATTACTTGTAATCACTTGTCTAAGTTGATGCTAGTAATATAACACATCATATATTTATAATACTTTATTAAAACCATACTAGTACCACCCCCCTTAGTGCCCTTTTTGGTTTGGGCCACTGCCCCATCTAGCATTTTCATTTTCTAAAAGACTGTTCTCATTACAAAAAAAGTGAATGGTTTATAAATAATTTTGCCATTAAGGTATAATGCAAAAGAAGTTAAATAAAGGCTTTTCAACCTAAGGCCAGTGGATTTTGTACAGATGTAAATTTGTGTGTATAGTATGTACAGTATGAGTGTGAGCTTATGAAATGCCGTTTTCACAGAGCTGTGTGTTTCACTAGTTTTCTTGCTAATACATTAGTTTGTTTAGTTAATTTTAACACAATTATCTAACACACTAAGGTTTAAAAAAAATTATCCCGCCCTCACATCCTGGCTTTATTTACCATCCGGCCCTCAGCGTAAAATGAGTTTGACACCCCTGATATATACAATTTTGTGTTGTCATTTAGGCTATTGCACCAGTCTTAAAATGTAAGGGATACTAGAGCTTGTTTGGGTTGGTAGGACTGCTCACGTGGGCGCCGGAAAATTTCCCTTATTTTCAAATCCAAAACTTGACAGGTATGATATAGTACGCATTTTACACAGTAATTTTAGCTCAGTGTAGTTTTTGATACGCTTTATTTATGACCTAAGGTACTTGTTATTTATTTAGCTTGTTATCTATGGGGTTCCTTTTGTGCCAAAACCAAGTCGACAGGCCATCTGTGCACGCCACGTGCCGTCCTCCACGTCCACGTGCCCGTCCACTGTCACATGGTAACGACAGAGGGAAACTACGCATAGTAACAACACATGGTAACGTCAGAGGGAAACGATGCATAGTAACAACACATGGTAATGACAGAGGGAAACGACGCACAGTAACAACAAAGGGAAATGACGCATAGTAACGACAGAGGGAAATGATGCATAGTAACAACACATGGTAACGACAGAGGGAAACGACGCATAGTAACAACACATGGTAACGACAGAGGGAAACGATGCATAGTAACAACAGAGGGAAACGACGCATAGTAACAACACATGGTAACGACAGAGGGAAACGACGCATAGTAACAACACATGGTAAAGACAGAGGGAAACAACGCATAGTAACAACACATGGTAACAACAGAGGGAAACGACGCATAGTAACGAATGAGGGAAACCATGCATAATAACAACACATGGTAAAGACAGAGGGAAACAACGCATGGTAACGACAGAGGGAAACGATGCATAGTAACAACACATGGTAACTAAAGAGGGAAACGACGCATAGTAACAACATATGGTAACGACAGAGGGAAACGATGCATAGTAACAACACATGGTAACGACAGAGGGAAACAACGCATGGTAACAACAGAGGGAAACAACCCATGGTAACAACAGAGGGAAACAACACATGGTAACGTCAGAGGGAAACGATGCATAGTAACAACACATGGTAACGACAGAGGGAAACGATGCATAGTAACGACAGAGGGAAACGATGCATAGTAACAACACATGGTAACGAAAGAGGGAAACGATGCATAGTAATGACAGAGGGAAATGATGCATAGTAACAACACATGGTAACGACAGAGGGAAACGCCCCATAGTAACAACACATGGTAACGACAGAGAGAAATGATGCATAGTAACAACACATGGTAATGACAGAGGGAAACGATGCATAGTAACGACAGAGGGAAACAATGCATAGTAACAACACATGGTAACAACAGAGGGAAACAACTCATGGTAATAACAGAGGGAAACGCCCCATAGTAACAACAGAGGGAAACAACGCATGGTAACAACAGAGGGAAACGCCGCATAGTAACAACACATGGTAAAGACAGAGGGAAACGACGCATAGTAACAACACATGGTAACGACAGAGAGAAACGATGCATAGTAACGACAGAGGGAAACGACGCATAGTAACAACACATGGTAACGACAGAGGGAAACAACGCATTGTAACGACAGAGGGAAACGACGCATAGTAACAACACATGGTAACGACAGAGGGAAACGATGCATAGTAACGACAGAGGGAAACGACGCATAGTAACAACACATGGTAACGACAGAGGGAAACAACGCATGGTAACGACAGAGGGAAACGACGCATAGTAACAACACATGGTAACGACAGAGGGAAACAACGCATTGTAACGACAGAGGGAAACGACGCATAGTAACAACACATGGTAACGACAGAGGGAAACGATGCATAGTAACAACACATGGTAACGACAGAGGGAAACGATGCATAGTAACGACAGAGGGAAACGACGCATAGTAACAACACATGGTAACGACAGAGGGAAACAACGCATGGTAACGACAGAGGGAAACGACGCATAGTAACAACACATGGTAACGACAGAGGGAAACGATGCATAGTAACGACAGAGGGAAACGACGCATGGTAACAACAGAGGGAAACGCCGCATAGTAACAACACATGGTAACGACAGAGGGAAACAACGCATGGTAACGACAGAGGGAAATGATGCATAGTAACAACACATGGTAATGACAGAGGGAAACGACACATAGTAACAACACATGGTAAAGACAGAGGGAAACAACACATGGTAACGACAGAGGGAAACGATGCATAGTAACGACAGTGGGAAACGACGCATGGTAACAACAGAGGGAAACGCCGCATAGTAACAACACATGGTAACGACAGAGAGAAACGATGCATAGTAACGACAGAGGGAAACGACGCATAGTAACAACACATGGTAATGACAGAGGGAAACAACGCATGGTAATGACAGAGGGAAACGACGCATAGTAACAACACATGGTAACGACAGAGGGAAACAACGCATGGTAACGACAGAGGGAAATGATGCATAGTAACAACACATGGTAATGACAGAGGGAAACAACGCATAGTAACAACACATGGTAACGACAGAGGGAAACAATGCATGGTAACGGCAGAGGGAAACAATGCATAGTAACAACACATGGTAACGACAGAGGGAAACAACGCATGGTAACGACAGAGGGAAATGATGCATAGTAACAACACATGGTAATGACAGAGGGAAACAACGCATAGTAACAACACATGGTAACGACAGAGGGAAACAATGCATGGTAACGACAGAGGGAAACAACGCATGGTAACGACAGAGGGAAATGATGCATAGTAACAACACATGGTAATGACAGAGGGAAACGACACATAGTAACAACACATGGTAAAGACAGAGGGAAACAACGCATGGTAAAGACAGAGGGAAACGAGGCATAGTAACAACACATGGTAACGACAGAGGGAAACGATGCATAGTAACGACAGAGGGAAACAATGCATAGTAACAACACATGGTAACGACAGAGGGAAACAACGCATGGTAATGACAGAGGGAAACGACGCATAGTAACAATACATGGTAACGACAGAGGGAAACAACGCATGGTAACGACAGAGGGAAATGATGCATAGTAACAACACATGGTAATGACAGAGGGAAACAACGCATAGTAACAACACATGGTAACGACAGAGGGAAACAATGCATGGTAACGGCAGAGGGAAACAATGCATAGTAACAACACATGGTAACGACAGAGGAAAACGACACATAGTCATGACGCATGCAGCATTGACACAGCAAGATGACACAGTCAAACAACAAGGAAAGACGACAGGAGTAAGTTGAGTTGACACAGACAAAAGTTGAGTCATGTTGGCAATCACATAGACATAGACATGGACACAGACACATAGACATGGAAGACGACACATAGCATATACAGACAGACATGGACATAGACAGTAAACAGACACAAAGACATGGAAGACGACACATAGCATACACAGATAGCATGTCGACTTAATTTTGGCACAAAAGGAACCCCATAGTTATCAGAAATAAATCACTCTTGAAAGATGCAGAAGTTTACTGGAAGTTACGATTGTTCAACGAAAACCGTTTACGTTGTTACTGCTGAAACGTCTATACTTAATGGACACCTAGATGACGCACAGGCCGTCTGAGTTGCTACGTTTTGTGTCATAGAAATATTTATATATAATTCAAAATGTGTGTTTGTTGCGTCATGTGCATCACATGTTTTGTCGAAGTAAGTGCCTGCTGCACACGCATCAAAACCGTTTATGATAAAAGAGATGCTCACGTTCACAAAATACACGCGAGACACTCACTTAACAGTAAACTCTGATTGCGCATGAGATTATGAAAGTATCTGGCAAACGTGAGCGTCTCTTTTATGATAAACCCTTTAGAAGCATCTGCAGCAGGCACATATTTTGACAAGACATGTGATGCACACAGGATCTCTAGACGCTCAGAACACATATTTTGAAAAAAGGAAGCACACACATGACAGGCTACACACATGTTGTGACAAACTTCACATCGAGCGCCCTCAAAAAAGAAGTCACCGGCCGCCACTGGCATAACCACTTTGTGGAAATTGATTCCAAAGAACAATATTGCTTGGTGGAAGATTATTTTTTTCAAATATTATATTTTTTTTTTTACAATTTTATTGCTGTGTGTTTATTTTTTAAACCTTGCCAGGTAACCCTGCTGAAAAAAAACGCTAAAACAACACTATGCCAGATTGGCCTTAGTTTTGTTTAATGGTTTTAAAGATGGTTTATCTAATGGGTTAGCTGATCTTTCTGCCAACCCAAGACCAGCTGAAGAATGATCAAAAACCCTGTAAAACTAGCCAGCTGAAACCATGCCAATATGTGTGTGTGTGCCAAATATAACTGAAATTGACTAAATCTAACAGCAGAGGGCGCTGATGATGAGTTGCATACAGCAGTCCTTCCCAAATCTTTATAAATCCTTCTGTGAACTCTGTATTGTACCCGCTCTCTTAAGACTCCCAAATAAATACTAGTGTCACACAAAGCAATATAGTATATGTTTTATGTAGCAAATTAATATTATCATATAACACATTTTGTATTTATATGGTAATAACAGCGTTATAACGGCGTTACTGTTGAGGGTCGGGAAACACAACTGATGATGATTGGTCTCTGTGTGTTAAAGGGGGTGGGACAACCACATAACCGATGATGATTGGCTGAATTTCCATTGTTAGCCAACCAGAGGCAGGCAGAGTTCATACACAAACACAACACTGCACTGCTGCTCAGACTGTGCATGTCGACTTGGTGACTTTGTCTCCTTAAGCGACTTTAAAAAAAAGCGACTAGGAAAAAACTAGCGACCTTTTCTGGCGTGGTTGGAGACTGACGCGAGAGCATGTATCGCGCTCTCTTCTCAACGAGCAGTGGATGCTGCTGCTAGCCACTCACAGGCAGCCCGGTCCTCACGTGCAGTCCGCCCGATTCGCACACACCCAAAACGACAGAGCAATGGCAAGTACAACAAGCGCAATGGTAGTGGTCACAAACACAAATTATAATAAGCACTACTTTTATACAAGAATGTTATGTAAGAAAGGCAAGAATGTTTATGTAACGTGCATCTTCTGCCGAGTAAGAAAGAGTCTCTCCACGTCTGTAATTCTGATAAAGCACCTCACATCATCACATGCTGCCACAAAATTAGTGGTTTCTCTTTAGGGTCCAAGTCATTAATTTAACAAATGTAATATTGGGGGCATCCAAGTTATTTGAAATATTTGAACTTTTTAAAGTAATGCAATAGTTACTTTCTCTGTTAATTAGTTACTTTTTTAATTATGTAACGCAATTACTAACTCAGTTACTATTTTTGAGAAGTAACTAGTAACTATAACTAATTACTTTTTTTAAATAACGTTGCCAACACTGGTTACCAGGTAATTCTTATATTTGCGGGCTGTAAATTAAAGTGGTGCTTGTTACCCCCTTGTACTGTGTATGTACCAGGTAATTCTTACCTTTGCGGGCTGTCAATTAAAGTGGTGCTTGTTACCGCCATGTTCTGTGTATTTACCAAATAACTCTCATATTTGCGGGCTGTAAACTAAAGTGGTGCTTTGTTCGGTAACACTTTATATTACGACCCGCAATGTACCATGTAATTAAACCGAATTTACAGCGTACCAATTTGTAACAACAGAGTACCTTTACAGTACGTACTTGTAGGTAAAGGGAACAATATTTTAAGTTTGAGGTAATAAGGGGGTACGATTTCATCTTACACTTTATTGAAGATATTTCGTGCTTTTATTCGTCGCAAAACACACCTGAAACTAAAGGTGACATTTTTTGGTCACACATCTGTCAAGGGTGTGGGGTGTGTTTCCATAGTTACTGAGTTTGTTATGGCCACTCGATTTTTAGACGTTAATTTATCATCTAATTGTGACGCCTTTACTGTGAAACTGTCTGTTATGGACTTAAATATACAGCTTTTAAATCTATATTATTGCATTATCCTTATATTTTATGTAAAAATAAAGATTTGTCTGTAAAATGACTCTTTTGAATAATTAAATATAGGCTACATATCTTCAAACGTTATATTTTATAGGACGTTTACAATTTTGGTTTGTAATTGCTACTTTCTACTGTTCATAACGGCCCTATATTCAGTCATTCATAACCGTTTTACATTAACATGTAAAATCAGACTGATTAGTCATTCTATTATTTAAATAATTTATTTTAGTTTTAAGAAATATGCATATCTAAAATAAAAAAGTATTTAAAACGTCACACAGTCTCAGTCATGAGTGTAGAGATATGCTGTGGTCTGCGATGATATCGAAGCACGCACGCATGTAAAAAAACCAATAATTTATTTACACTTATTCATATATTAACAGTGTTAATATATACAGTGTTGATGTTTTAGTCACATTGGCCCAGTTGCAACAAAGCCCTAAAGGGATAGTTCACCCAAAATAAAAATTCTGTCATTATTTACTCAATCTCATGTTGTTACAAATCTGTATGAATTTCTTTTTTCTGATGAACACAAAAGAAGATATTTTGATAAATGATGGTAAGCACACAGCTGATTGTAACCATTGACTTCTATAGTAGGAAAAACAAATATGATAAGATATTTTAATAAATGATGGTAAGCACACAGTTGACGGTACCCATTGAATTCCATATTATTTGTTTTTTCCTACACTGAAAAAAATGATTCATTGAATTTAATCAATTTTTTAAGGTAAGTGGTTGCAATCAATTCATTTAAGTTACATTTAAACAAAAGTTTTATATTTTACTTTACATTACTAATCTTTTTTGTTTAAATGTAGCTTAAATAAATTGATTGCAACCACTTACCTTAAAAAAATTGATTAAATGCAATGAATCATTTTTTTCAGTGTACTATGTTAGTCAATGATTACAATTAGGGCTGTCAAACGATTAATCGCGATTAATCACATACAAAATAAAAGTTTGTTTGCATATTATATGTGTGTGCACTGTGTGTAATTATTATTTATATATAAATACACACATTCCTGTATGTATTTAAGAAACAATTACATGTAAATATATATTTATTTATATTTTATATAATTTATATCTAAAAAAAAACATTTTTCTTAAATGTATAAATGTATGTGTGTGTATTTATATATACATAATACACAAAGTACAAACACATATAATATGCAAACACAAACTTTTATTTTTGTATGTGATTAATCGCGATTAATCGTTTGACAGCCCTATCAGCTGTGTGCTTACCAACATTTATCAAAATATCTTCTTTTGTGTTCATCAGAAAAAATAAATTCATACAGGTTAAGAACAACATGAGGATGATCAAATGATGACAGAATTTTCATTTTTGGGTAAACAATCACTTTAAAGTCCAATTTATAGTTGTACGTAAGGTCTAAAGAAAAACTGTAATTATGAGTATATACTGTCATTAGAGGTTTTAACTAAGGGACTTTCTTGCAATCTGACACCTAACCTATAGCTCATTAAATCATATTCTGTTTCTCTTCTATGTTTTACAGGTATGGAAAGCTACGATCTAACCACAGACAGTTCTGTAACTCCGTTTAATTACGATTATGACTCGACCGACAGCACAACTGAATCTGACATTGTTGAGCTATGTGAAGCCAGCGAAAAGCAAGAGTTGACAATCAGGGTTGTCCAGACAACAGTCTTCATCATCGTTTTTCTTATTGGCATAGTTGGAAACGGGCTGGTCATTGCCACCTTCGCGCTGTACCGCCGTCTTCGTTTGCGTTGCATGACCGACATTTTCCTTTTCTACCTCGCTCTGTCTGATATGTTGCTCCTGTTTACTTTGCCACTGCAGACAGGCGAAACTCTGATAGGCAGCTGGGAGTTTGGCGAGGGGCTCTGTAAGCTAAATCGTGGCATGTATGCCATTAACACTTACAGCGGCCTGCTGCTTTTGGCATGCATTAGTGTTGACCGCTATTTGGTGGTGGTTCGCACCAGGGCCGTGCGAAGGGTGAATTCTGGGGCGCTGTGCAACTGCACGCTGTCTGCGATTGGGGTTGCACTCACTTCTATCGTGCTGAGCCTGCCGGACTTGCGTTTATCATCTGTAAGCAAAGATATGGGTACGAATAACTCCTTGTGTGACATGACCATGTGGGAAGATGAAGGGAGTAAATGGAAGCTATGGGCCCAAGTGGCAAAAATTGCAGGGCTTTGTATTCCCTGCGTGGCAATGGTAGTTTGTTACGGTGCAATAGGCCGTGTGTTGGTCCGTGCCGGTGGGAAAGGCTGGCGTAGGCAGAGGACTCTTCATCTGATGGTGTTGCTCGTGGTCCTGTTCCTGCTGTTTCAGTTACCGTACACCATTGTGCTTTTAGTCAAAATATTCAAGACATCATTAACCTGTGACGAATGGACCACGTTCCAACTTGAGGAAAACATCACGCTGAGCCTAGCCTACGTGCGTTGCTGTCTGAATCCTCTGCTTTATGCTCTGGTTGGTGTAAGGTTCAGAAATGACAATGCAAGATTGTTCATGGATACCGGGTGCATGTGCCTGTCACATCTAACATCACCTTATGAAAATGGCAGCTCGGTTACGCCCTCCTCACCTGCTCCGTCCACTGTGACACACCAGTCCTCCGTCTACCTGGCCGCTAAAACCACATCAGCGAAAGTGGCAAACAACGCCCAAACTTTCATTTTTCCTGACCCTGTATCTAAAATAAATTCAAGTTATTAGAGACATAACTGCATTTGATAGATTTAAAAGCATATTTTTGTTTTTAAATAGTGTGCCATGTAATGTATATATGCTTCTTGGTAAGGTTTCGGTAGTTTTGTATTTTTTTATAGTAATACAAAAAAATATATAATCATTATTTGATAATATACTATATTGCTGTACAGAATATACCTCACTATTGTTGTTTTTGTTTTGTGTTTTACAGCTTAACAAGACAGATTTTTTTCTTTTATTTCTTTTTTTTAAAGAAGCCTTTTTTAAATTTTCCTTTTTTATATAAATGCAAATAAAAGTCAGTCTGAACATAAGTAGTCTTGTATACTTGAACAGGAACATCTTAAAGGAATAGTTTACCCAAAAATAAAAATGGGACTTATACCAATACAAGTTTTTACTGTTCCAAAACAATACATGTTGAGAAAAAAATAAAGAATTAGTGTATGTTATTTTCTGCTCTTCTTCTTCGACTAAAAGAGATAGAATTGCGGTCAAAGAAATGGGTTTTTAATTCTGTTATCAATTTCTAACTCCTATGTTGTTACAAACCTGTATAAAATTCTTTGCTCTGATGAACACAAAGGAAGATATTTTAAGTAATGTTTAATCAAACCATTCATGAGTCCCATTCACTTCCATAGTATTCTTTTTTCTTACTATGGAAGTGAATGGGGCTCATGATCAGTTTGGTTACATTCCTCAAAATTTCTTTCTTTGTGTTCATCAGAACAAATAATTTTATACAGGTTTGTAACAACATGAGAGTTAGAAATTGATAACAGAATATTTATTTTTGGGTGAACTATCCCTTTAACAGTCAAGAATATCTAACCTTGAAAATGAACATCCTTTCTTCACCTTCTGCTCAAAGTTGTTTGGAGAAATGTTAAACAATACATTTTACTGATATAACTCCACTTAAAAGAGTTAAATGATAATATTTATGTAAAGAAATAGACAAAGTTTGTACCACCTTCCCTCATTACGTTCTCCAAAGTGCATTAGGTCCTCCTCAGCCACACCCAGTAAGATGCCCAAATATTGTTTTTACCTTACGAAAATTAACCATGTTTTTTTTCAATGTAATAAACCAAAAAACATTCATAAGGGTAGCTTTTAGCATACTAAACTCACCCAATCACAATGATTTAAGAACACTTTGTGGTCTGATCCAAGTCATTATGATAATAATTAGAGTAAAAGTGCAAACTCTCTTCTGCTGCTCGCTGATGCAAAAACCCTGCTGAAAAAAAACAGCATACCAGCAAGACCAGCATATGTTGTGTTTTGGTGCTGGTATGCTGGTGACCACCAGCTAAACCAGCATAGACAAGCATAATTCCCATGCTGGTCTGATGCTGTTTTTTTCAGCAGGGAAACAAGACTCCCAAGAGCACAGTAGGTTAAAAATTATAGACCTTTTGGAGTCAAACGAGTACTTCCGCTCCGTGGTTATGATTTGTTGAGCTATGTTTGAAGCGGGTTGTAAATTACATATAGACACTTTAATCTGACACACGAGCGTTGTAGTGTTTACGCGTCTGGACAGAACCGGTCTATGTTTGTTTAATGGTCTGGTTAGTGGCTAAAATAAACTCTGGAACAAATACCTTGTCGAAAATAACAAATAAAAACCAGCTGAAGAATGACAAAAACCCATGTAAAACCAGCCTACTAAACTAGCTGAAACCATGCCGATATGCGTGTGTGCCAAAAATAACTGAAATTGACAAAATCTAACAGCAGAGGGCGCTGATGATGAGTTGCATACATCAGTGCTTCCCAAATCTTTCTGTGTACTCTGTACTGTACCCCCTCTCTTAAGACTCCCAAATAAATACTAGTGTCACACAAAGGAATATATAAGTTTTATGTAGCATATTAATATTATCATATAACACATTTTGTATTAATAACCATATTTATATCAAAGGGTTTCACAAAATTAGATTTCTTTAAAGAGCACCTATTGTCCAATTCACGTTTTTACATTTCCTTTGGTGTGTAAGTGTGTATTAGTACATGTTAACGATATGCAAAAGGTACAAACCCCAAATCAAACGAAGACGCGAGTTATCTTTTCTTGGACTACAACAAACACACAAACTGTAGGCAACAGTTTACTTCCTGGGTTTGTTGACGTAGACAAGACCGACATTATTATAATTCCTCACAGCCTGTAAGTTAACGCCTCTTAGCATTGCATTGTGAGCGAATCCTTCAAACATGGTAAGGAGCGTTACATTTCCAGCTGACGTCAGAGATATTCAGGCCAATCACAACGTACAGATTAGCTGGCCAATCAGAGACAAAGAGCTTTTCAATCCGTGAAAAGAAGAGAGTGAAATCTGGAGCTACAAAAATGTACGGTATGTGAAAAATAATATTTTTTTAAACATAAACCACGCAACACATCGTATTTTACCAAATACATAACGTTTTTAGCAATGAAATAGGTGCACTTTAATAAAATGAAAAATGCTTCCATATATATTCTTCCATATACAGTGTGTATTAATTTGCACAATAAATGCAATTTTTTATTTATTGCAATAAATGTACCGCCTATATGTTGAAGTTTAGTATGGTTTTATATATATATATATATATATATATATATATATATATATATACACGAAATTTCGTTATATAATCATGTACATTTTTGACTCTCCCTTCGTGATATTCTCAAGAACCTCCACATTTTTTTGTAAACCTATAACGAATTCCTGTTTTCGTGTGATTATCACGCATTGGCCACTCAACCGCTTTGTCCCATTCTTTACAATTGTCTCTTCAGTTTAGGGTTAGATTTACATAAAATGACACCCTTACCAAACCCAACTCTAACCCTAACGCCAGGCGACATATACAAAAATAAATCAGAAAAAATATTATAAACCATTACATGTGACATTCTACTGCAAGCACCAATAAACCAAAGCGACAATGGTTTGAAAATAGGAAAAAGCAGTTGAGCAACCAATACGCGACAATCACACGAAAACAGGAACTCGCCACACGATCACGAAAAAACCCGGAAATTCGTGAAAATATCACGAAAAAAGAATCAAAAATATACATGACTATTTCATGAAACCTTGTGAGACTGGGTAGTAGCCGCACACACGTTTTATGAGTTTTGATCTATCAAAAGATAACACTCATGTTTGATAAGGACTTAACATTTTGCAGTATGCAGAAAGTATACAATTCATGGTTGGGTAAAATATGGACAAAAGGTTAAATTCAATACATATTTTATCCAAAACACAACTTATATCAACCTGTACATTTCCCTGATATGTTTAGATACCCAACTCTGCTCTAAGCGGAGATCCTGGAATACGATGGGTTAACATTAGACTTCATTTTGGGTATTGCAGTCTTTGCCTTGACCAATGAATAGAACATGAGGAAGTTATTGACGATGATTGGCACTGGTAGGACAATGATGAAAACCCCAACTGTTGCGCATAGAGCCGCAACAAACCGACCCGGAACACTAATGGGTAGCATGTCTCCATAACCCACTGTGGTCAGTGTCACCACAGCCCACCAAAAGCTGGATGGGATGTCTTGAAAGTAACCGTGATACTCATCTAGTTCTGTGTAATAAATCATTGTACCGAAGATGATGGTGCAGCAAAACAGAGCCACTGGAACAGCGCAGAGGGCCGCCGCGCTGGCATGCAGCGTGTGGATGAGGATTCTCACGCTATACACGTGCTGCATCAGTTTGAAGACACGCAATAAACGTATGCATCGCATTACATGGAGGAAACCCAACACTTTGACGCAGAGTTCCCCTGAACACAAGTGAAAGAATATCGTGAAGAGGGCCAGCAGGTCCACGATGTTCAGAAGGTTCATGAAGAAGCGACATTTGCTTGGGCAACAGATGACACGTATAAGAAACTCCAAGATGAACCATATCGAACACACTAACTCAATAGCACCAAAAACTTTTCTATAATGAATCATTTCTTCTGTCCAGCTCGTGTTGTGTGCCAAAGTTTGATTGTGTAGGATCTCAGGATTAATGTGTTTATTGATGTTAAGAGAGAACGCAATAATGGAGAGCAGGATGAAGAGTAGAGATGTAACAGCGATGACCTGCCAGAAAACAAAAACAACTTTGGTCTATCATTTCGTACTCTATCCAATGTGACTTACATTACAGTGCATTTAAGGTAAACATGATGTTCCCCATGACCTTTGACATTTAAAACCATGTTATAATTTTTATTACTTTGCACCCACTAACCAACACTGTTACAATGACCTTAGCAGTGACAGATGAAAGTGGGTCATCAAACAGCACCCATAACTTTGACCTGTTTCTTTGGTCCATCACCGAAGGGTCGATCTGAGCCAAGCTTTCCATTGCATCTCTATGTTTTTGAAACGCAACCCAACAGCAGGGCTCAACATCTGCGACGCTGATACCCCAGAAATCAAACTCTTCCTCCAGCAGAACCCCACACAGGTTGGTGGGACAGTGCAGCTTTCCGCTTCTGTAGTAGTGAAGGATATGGGTGAATATTTCGGGGTGACGATCAAAACAGACTTCTTTAGGAGGCGTCTCGGTGTCGACCAACTCGGCGAGCCGTGACCCTGGAACGGTCATTAGGGTGCTTTTGTACGTCTCATGTATGACCCCACCGACAATTAGCACAATTTTATCACTGATGTCCTTTGATGGACCCTTTGAGAAATCTTCTGCAGAACTCATAGTGGCGGATCGAGAGCTTGCGTGCTTGTTTCTCTGGTCAAATACAAGATTATCATTATCAATTTGAAATTGTATGTTCTTGTTTTTGCATTAGATAATCACAAGAAAATGTAAATATTGCTGTCAGCATTAAATGAATCACAAGTTGATCTTACCTTTTTCGTGGGAGTGAAATTTTTAAGCGATATTCTTGAAGGAGAAAAGTTAAAAGTTTTACACGTTTAACTTTGTTGTGTCTTGCTGTTGTGAAACACTAAGACTTTCTAACACAGACTTTATACTGCTTTGCATTCCAACCCCCATTATTCTCAGGGGAGAAAAAGCTATTCATTTCCCAAAAATGTGTAGCCAGAAAAACACATCTGTCCATGTAATGAAACACAGCTGGAGGAGGACTACATCCGGTCACCCCACCAATGAACAATTACAGTCTCTCAAATTCTGTCTTCAGCTGCAGAAAAACACTCGATACACAGATCACAAAAACAAAATGTGATGAACTTCTTGTTCACAGTTCATAAGGACTTCATTCTTACAGGAACCTTGCAGTGATACATTTAACATGCATGGCGCAACCCTAACGCCCGGGCCATAATATGAAATGTTCAGCAAGGAAAGAGTGCACCCATTTCATTCGTAAAAATGAACAGAACAGTCTTTGACATGTTTTTTTTCTTGACTCAAATGCACACATACATACAGTAGCCACTTACATTTCTAACAATCTTTTGAGGGAAAAGAACCAAAATAAGTGTTGACTAACTTTTGTCAAATACGTATCAATTAATTCAATCAGAGTAAGTTACATCTGAAATGGTTTTAATGTTTATTTACTTTCTGTTTAATGACTGATTTGGCTCAATTGTGCCATCAATGCATTTGCACAACAACTGCATAATGTTATAAAATGGTGTCATTTTAAATGCATAAATACATCTAAACAATGAAAATGACATGAACAACAGTCAGGTGTCAGTCTTTGCCTCCACATAGTAAAACTGTCCATTATTTGTCCCAATTTAGCAATAAACGAATTAAAAAGATTTCTGAATAAATGTTTTCTGGAGAAATTGAGAGATTGTTAGATTTAGGATTTGGTATAGAATAATTTGGGGTTTCTTTGATTAAAACATTAGAAGAACAATGTCGCTCACCTGCTAGTTCCAGATAGGTGCGTTGGATAAAGAGACAATGAAGTCCACCAAACATATATAAAAATAAAGGATATCCCGCACACTATTAACTTGCAAAATATACAAAATATTTATTGCTGCGACGTTTCGATCACATGATCTTCCTCAGGCATATAAACATGATTATGGTTTCACAAAGTAAAAAAAAAATGCATAGACCAATCACATGAGAAAATAGTCACCGACAAATCACAGTATCGGACCTTCAATGACCAATCACATTTGAATACAAATTTTCTCATCACATCAACAACCTCAATATCATAAACAACTCAGAAAAAGTCTATAATGACTTTATAGTTAGAATAGTTAGAATAAATAAGCATAATGCAAAATTCCATCAACAATTTTAAAAACAACAGTTTTTTCAAGATTATAACATCACATTAAACAGGGCTTCATCGTTTAAACCAAGAGGTGATAATGTTTGCAGAGTGAAAATCCAAAATAATTCACATCTCTGTAGGAGCATGTCAATGTCTCCGCCTCTCAGTGGCATAGTCACTTTTTCTATCCCACAAAAACTTAAAGAAGAGACATCATGATTCATGGCCATAAAGTGTGCCGCAACAGGATAGTTAATGTCTTTTCTTCGAATAGAGCTCTTGTGTTCACTAATTCTTTTTTTCAATTGGCGTGTAGTTTTACCAACATATTTTTTTCATTCGATTAAAACATGAAAAAAATGGATCACATCTTCCTTTGTGAAATCACAGCGACCCTATAATGACAAGGCTTGGCCGGGGGGATCTGAACATAATTTGAACACTGGCTGTTATCTACACTTTTTTTCAATTTTAATTTACTACAAATAAAAACATGTTTATATAAAATTATTAAAGGAACGCATTTTGCATAAAATTTTACCATACTGTATGTGAAGTCTGCTGTTGTATCTAGAAATGAATCTAAAACAGTGGCGGCCGGTGACTTCTTTTTACGAGGGCACTCCATGCAAAGTTCATCACAACATGTATGTAGCCCGTAATGTGTGTGGATCGTAATTTTAAAATATGTGTTCTGCGCGTCGAGTGATCCTATGTGCATCACGTGTCTTGTCAAAATAAGTGCCTGTTGAAGACGCACCCAAAGAGTTTATGATAAAAAAAGACGCTTGCGTTTGCCAGATACTCGCATAATCTCATGCGTAATCAGAGTTTAGTGTTAAGTCTTGCGTGTATTTTGTGAACGTGAGCGTCTCTTTTATCATAAACGGTTTTGACGCGTGTGCAGCAGGCACTTATTTTGACAAAAAAACACGTGATGTGCATGGTTTACATAACGCAACAAACAAAAATTTTGAAAACACAAGCAACACACATGACACTACGAACACATATTTTGAATTTGCGCCCCTCGGATGAGCAGTCACGAGCCGCCACTGATCTAAAAATCTACTAATATATCAAGACATCACATTTTTAAACATACCTTTTTTACACATCGAGGGTTAAATGCGGAGTGCATGATCTTTGAAAGCCAATGTTGACATTTGAAATCACCTAAACAAACACACCCCTACCCCAATATAATCTAGACCTTTTAAAATACCCGCCCCACACATACGCAACCCAGGCAACGATGTCGGTTAGTAGACACGCCCCTTACTGCTGATTGGCTACAAGTGTGTTTTGGTACTCGGCCCGACTCCCTAGTGTTTTTCAAAAATCATGCACCCCGCCTTTAACTGCACATTAACGTACTCGCGTTTGGAAGTGTTATGAGTGTTTCTGATTAGATTTTAATTATTCAGATAATAAAATGCAGCAGCAATGAGCTCAAATGCTGGTGACGTCTGCAGTGCCTGCCACCTGAATGAAGCAACATGTAATATGATCAAAAAACCCTATAAATCTCTAAAAAATGACAAGGATGGAGCACAGAACTGATAGCATTGTGCATATTAAATGACCAAAAGACAAAAAAAAATGATTGATGGGCGCTTCTTTGATTTGGAGGTTGCATGCATACCTCAAAAAACTGCATGACGCCTTTAGCTAACATAAACTAACAACGAACAATACTTCAACAGTATTTATTCATCTTAGTTTATTTTAGCATTTACTAATATATATTTAAAATCAAAAGATCATTATTTAATGCACCATGAACTAACAAGAAAAACGGTATTGGCATTAACAAAGATTAATAAAGGATTTTTTTAATGGGTTGGCAAATGGGGGGACCAAGAACCAGTCAAGGGGGGACCAAGGCTCTGACCAAAACACAACTTATATCAAACTGTACATTTCCATGATATGTTTAGATACCCAACTCTGCTCTAAGCGGAGATCCTGGAATACGAAGGGTCAACATTAGACGACTTCATTTTGGGTATTGCAGTCTTTGCCTTGACCAATGAATAGAACATGATGAAGTTATTGACGATGATTGGCACTGGTAGGACAATGATGAAAACCCCAACCGTTGCGCATAGAGCCGCAACAAACCGACCCGGAACACTAATGGGTAGCATGTCTCCATAACCCACTGTGGTCAGTGTCACCGCAGCAAACCAAAAGCTGGATGGGATGTCTTGAAAGTAACCGTGATACTCATCTAGTTCTGTGTAATAAATCATTGTACCGAAGATGATGGTGCAGCAAAACAGAGCCACTGGAACAGCGCAGAGGGCCGCCGCGCTGGCATGCAGCGTGTGGATGAGGACTTTTACGCCATACACGTGCTGCATCAGTTTGAAGACACGCAATAAACGTATGCATCGCATTACATGGAGGAAACCCAACACTTTGATGCAGAGTTCCCCTGAACACAAGTGAAAGAATATCGTGAAGAGGGCCAGCAGGTCCACGATGTTCAGAAGGTTCATGAAGAAGCGACATTTGCTTGGGCAACAGATGACACGTATCAGGAACTCCAAGATGAACCATATCGAACACACTAACTCGATAGCACCAAAAACTCTGGAATTTTTTCTATAATGAATCATTTCTTCTGTCCAGCTCGTGTTGTGTGCCAAAGTTTGATTGTGTAGGATCTCAGGATTAATGTGTTCATTGGTGTTAAGAGTGAACGCAATAATGGAGAGCAGGATGAAGAGTAGAGATGTAACAGCGATGACCTGCCAGAAAACAAAAACAACTTTGGTCTATCATTTCGTACTCTATCCAATATGACTTATATTACAGTGCATTTAAGATAAACATAATGTTCCCCATGACCTTTGACATTTAAAACCATGTGTTATACTTTTTATTCCTTTGGCAAACCCACTAACCAACACTGTTACGATACCTTAGCAGTGACAGATGAAAGTGGGTCATCAAACAGCACCCATAACTTTGACCTGTTTCTTTGGTCCATCACCGAAGGATCGATCTGAGCCAAGCTTTCCATTGCATCTCTATGTTTTTGAAACGCAACCCAACAGCAGGGCTCAACGTCTGCAACGCTGATACCCCAGAAATCAAACTCTTCCTCCAGCAGAACCCCACACAGGTTGGTGGGACAGTGCAGCTTTCCGCTTCTGTAGTAGTGAAGGATATGGGTGAATATTTCGGGGTGACGATCAAAACAGACTTCTTTAGGAGGCGTCTCGATGTCAACCAGCTTGGCGAGCCGTGACCCTGGAACGGTCATTAGGGTGCTTTTGTACGTCTCATGTATGACCCCACCGACAATTAGCACAATTTTATCACTGATGTCCTTTGATGGACCCTTTGAGAAATCTTCTGCAGAACTCATAGCTTGCGTGCTTGTTTCTGAGGTCAAATGAAAGATTTATCATTAGGAAGTACTAATAAAAAAAATTCAATTTTATGTTCTTGTTTTTGCATTAGATAATCACTAAACAAATTTTTAAATTGCTGTCAGCATTAAATGAATCACAAGTTGCTCTTACCTTTTTTCGTGGGAGTGAAATTTTTAAGCGATATTCTTGAAGGAAACAAGTTAAAAGTTTTCCTACACATTTAGCTTTGTCGGGTAGCTTGTGTCTTGCTGTTGTGAAACACTAAGACTTTCTAACACAGACTTTATACTGCTTTGCATTCCAACCCCCATTATTCTCAGGGGTGAAAAAAGCTATTCATCTGTCCATGTAATGAAACACAGCTGCAGGGGGACGACATCCAGTCACCCCACCAATGAACAATTACAGTCTCTCAACTTCTGTCTTCAGCTGCAGAAAAACACTCCATACACAGATCACAAAAACAAAATTTGATGGACTTCTTGTTCAGAGTTTATAAGGACTTCATTCTTACAGGAACATAAAACTGTACAGTGATACATGATCTAACATGCATGGCCCAACCCTAACCCCCGGGGCATAATACGAAATGTTCAACAAGGAAAGAGTGCACCCATTTCATTCATAAAAATGAACAGAACACAAAGACAGAACATTTTTGTCTTTGACATGGTTTTTTTCTTGACTCAAATGCACACACTTACATTTCGAACAACCTTTTGAGCGAAAAGAACGAATATAAAGTGTTGACCAACTTTTATGTCAAATACACAGCCTATCAATTAATTCAATAAGTAAGTTACATCTGAAATGGGGTTAATGTTTATTTATTTTCTTTTTAATGATAGATTTAATGTGGCTCAATTGTGGCATTAATGCATATCTGCATTATGTTATAAAATGAATGTAATTTTAAATGCATAAAGTATACCTCTATACAATGAAAATGACATGAACAACAGTGACGTGATTGAATTTAATTTCAGCGCTGCAAAAGCAATAATGTTGTAAACAATGTTTGAATTGAAGGAGGGGGTGGTCCCAGACCTCCTATAAGCATTGAGGGACCCCCTATAAAGCACAAAATATTTTTTTATTAAAATTAAAATACTGCATGAATTTAAAATGATAATGCTGTGCTGCCACAAAGTGAAACTGTCCATTATTTGTCCTAATTTAGCAAGAAACTAATTCAAAAGATTTCTGTATAAATGTAAACTCTCAAGTGTGTTTCACACTGTTTTCTGGAAGAATTGAGAGATATTTAGATTTAGGATTGGGTTAGGGGCTTTTAAAATATTCTTCTCAAACTATTATTTCACACTAATTTGAGGGGTAAAAATAGTTTGGGGTTTCTTTGATTAAAACATTGATCCAGGACCAACAAAAAAAATGTTTATCCAGGATCACATCTTACTTTGTGAAATTACAGCAAACCTATAATGACAGGGCTTGGCTGGGGGGAGATGCTTAGCTAGCGAACCCCCCATAATCTTTGACATAATTTGAACACTGGCTATAATTTACACTGTTTTTTTTTTAACTTTTAAAATATGTTAATATAAAATTATCAAAGGAACGCATTTTGCATTACATTTTACCATACTGTATGTTAATTCTGGCCTTGTATCTAAAAAATGAATCTAGAAATCTACTAATATATCCAGACATCACAATTTAAACACACCTTTATCACACATCGAGGGTTAAAGGCGGGGTGCACGATCTCTGAAAGCCAATGTTGATATTTGAAATCACCTAAACAAACACGCCCCTACCCCAATATAATCTGGACCTTCTTTTGATAGATCCGCCCCTTACTGCAGATACCCACGACTCCCTTTTCCAAAGTGTTTTTCAAAAATCATGCACCCCGCCTTTAACCACACATTAGCGTAATAGCATTTGGAGGTGTAATGCTGCGTTCAGACCAGCCACGGTAGAGGTGTCAAGCGCGAGTGATTTCAATGTTAAGTCAATGTGAAGACGCGTTGCTGCGCGGCTAGAGGTCACGGGAATGAGGCGTTTAGGGCGACGTCGTAGGTGCGATTCCACCTCATTTGCCCGCCTAGTTCGTGCGAATACCGCATATTGAGCGTTGCTGCGGGGAACATTTGAACTTCGGTGGAAAAACACACCGCGTTAACCAATCAGGGGCTTGCTCTAGTAGTGACGTGATTACAGGAAACGAGCAGAGTCGCAGAAGCCCCTCCCATGACGCGAATTTCCGCGTAGACGCGAATATGATGCCTCAAACGCGGCTGGTGTGAACACACAGTTATGTAGGTGCCTAAATAAATTTTCATTCTTCAGATAACAGGGGCATTGCTGCTAATTTGCTGGCCAACTTGGCCTTGCCTGATGACTTTGGCTCTGACTTGCACTGCATTATATCGCATCAACCTTTTGACATGGTTTCTTCTTGAAGACGACGCTCTTGGGGGTGCCACTGTTAATGCTTAAATTTAAAAAATACAATTTATTGAACAGTCTTAACAAAAATCCAAACAAGATAAAGGGGCTTGCTGACGGACCCCAAACACTAATTTTATCAGCTTCATTAATATAAACTTTCCTGCATGATGTCAATGTTTATGAGTGGAGCCTGCTTTTCTTGGTCATTGTGGATTCCCAGATTTGTTTAATTCAAAGTGATTTAATTTAAGTGATCTGACAGATATTGATATTTAATGCCAACAGCAGCATAAATTCATTGTGTCCACACTGCAAAAGAATGCAGCATTTTTGTCAAATCAACATGTTACTTTAACTTAAAAAAATGAAGTTAAACAATTTCAACTTGTTTTTATAAGTTATGTCAGGTTATCACAGGTCAAAACTTAAAATAGTAGGTTGAATTGACTTGCAAAACCTAGTTGCGCATGCTGCATTTTTTCCAGTGCTGCAAATCTGCTGGATGGTCAGTAGAGGGCGCAATTGCTCAGTTTCCCTCACTAACTAAACTGCAAGATTGTATTATTTCATTTCATTCAGTTTTAACAAAGAATAAACTATTACTTATTAAATCTTTGTAGATTATAACAAATTTGTTTTTTACCCTAACCTTAAGGGTAAAAAATGTATACAGTGAAAAATGAAATATAGTCATAGCTTTCTATTACAGAAGAATCCAGGAACAACTTTGTGACTCCAAACTTTTGAATGCTAGTTCATATAAAACAGATCCTCAAAGGGAAAGTAAAGTAACATCATTCAGCTGATTCCTCTGATGCGGCTGTTACATATCCTGTGGTTACTATTGGTAACCATTTGTCTTGCAAATTAACTCTACAGAACAAAAAAATGGGATCTCCATAGTAAAACAACAGGCGCCTGATCATTCCTGACTTTCAATCTGACGTGTTTCATGCATAATTGCTCTGGCCACTATTTGCATCGCCCCTTTGACTAAATACACAAAGCATCTACGATTTACAAAGTTTTTCTGTGACTTCAGAAATGAAGTTCAATGTGATTCCATGTGTGCCGTGTTGTGTGATCGCCTCCAGCATCACAGCAACCGACAGGTAACACGAGACGCCAGTTGTAGGTGGATATACGAGTAAGGGACAAGTGTTCATATGACATACACACAGACAGATGATAAGAGTACAAGTACAGCACTAGGACCCAGAAGTCATTTACTCTTGTGTCCTCCTCTTCTTACAGATCACTCACTTCTCTCCTCCCAACCTGAATCACTCACTCCAGGATGTAGCCCGCAGAAGCAGTCTGAGAAGATCAAGTGCTGGAGTATGAGGATGATAGCAAACATCTAAATGTAAGAAGATCATGTGGTATAACATCTTCTGTGTGCTGCATTACCAATGTTTTACTTTAGGAACTCTGCATTCATTATGTCTTTATTCATAAAAGTGATCTATGGATTTACATCTTTTGAGCATTGCTAACACATCTTTAACAAATACTTGTTTTTGCCAGGCTGGACAACATCATCAGACCTCTCATTTAGGGACCCTTGCCTTACAAAAACTTCTTATCATTGTCATCATTACAGAAAAGCATGATATTTAACTTGGATATGCACTGGACATCTTCAGGACAGAACCAACATTCTCATTGATTTGATCTCACCATTAACCCTTTCACCAAGTTGAAGTTTTCAGAATCAGTCAGTATGTGTATGGCTCCGGTCAAAGAGCTTAACTGAGCAAGACTTAAAATTTTCTGGACTGTATATGTTTACCTGCGTGTGTAATTTGGGCATACCGCTATGGGGAACGCGGCGGGTAGTTTGGAGATGTCCCCCGGACGGGATGTTAAACGGCCTTTGAGCACTTATGGGACGAAACAGCCACCGGCCCCTAAACTCCCCGTACCACCTGAGGAGGAATTAGAAGAGAGGTTCAGCATTGTTTTGGTAAGTAACTAAATATTAACAGACATTACACATTTAGGGGCAGGGATTAGACTGAAAGAAATGTAAGAGCTGTACAAAGTAAAAAAAAAACTCTTGCACTGACATATCTTAAAATCCATCAGTGCCCTTTTGTTTAGCCTCAGAATGCACACAAGTAATGTTTTTAGTAAGACATGTTGGTTAAAACTAGTTATATTTCCTAATTAAACTAAGGCCTAGTCCAGGCTTAAGCTAACCCCTGTCCAGGAAACCACACTACTGGGTTATTTCAGGTTAACCCAGTGTACCTAAACTCACCATTTAGATCAGTGCTTCTCAAATAGTGGGGCAGGACCCCCAGGGGGGGCTCGAAGTGACACCGGGGGGGGCGCGCGAGACCCCGGGGAAAATACTTTTTCAGGAAGTGATTTTTTTGCACCGTCACTTAAAGACATTACACCCCAAACATGCTGATAAGCCGCTTGAGTTTTTTATTATTATTTATTGATTATATTTAATTTAATTTTTCAGTATCAAATGGTCAAAAAATATACTGTAAATAAGGATTGATTTTTTTTATTTCAGGCAAATTTATGCATTTTAAGTCTTTTCTGTTACAGACTAAAAAACAATGTTAATAAAGTTATTCTTTGTTGTAAGTTGATTGATATTTCTATTTTTGTGTTTTCTTTAATGTTAATAAGGATACAATGCTTTGCAGATGTGTCATTTTATAGACAAATTATACTATTTACAGTCGCGGCGGAGAGTTGGGAGGGCGCGAAATGTTTACTTCTTCCTGGGGGGGGGGGCGTGACAGAAAATAATTGAGAAGCACTGATTTAGATGAACAGCATATGACAAAATTGAAAAAAAAATGGTCCCTAGCTGTCACTGGGGCTGTATTTTCAAAAGTACACCTTTACACCTAAAGAGTTAATATTAGTACCCTAAAAGGTACATACTGGTACCAAATGTTTACACCACCCCAGTGACAGCTTGGGACCTTTTTTAAGTGTATGAATGATGGTTGAAATGTTTGGCACTGCGGTAACATAACCACACACATTTTACATCAGGAAACTGTGACGTGCATCTCTTTGCATGCATGACCAAACTTTAAGATCACAAGGAGTTTTTCATAGTGATTCACCACTAATTCATTCTGCGTATCCCTTATAAGAGACATATACTAATGCTTGAGTTTAAGACGATGGGTGCACAAAGGTTATAAAGGTGTGTGTTTGTCTCTGACATCTGTCAAATCTACCCAAGCATGAGTGTTATGTAGCAGATAACTGGATTTTTAAAATGCCTGCATGGTGCATGTTTATGTTTTATCAACCATCCCCATCTCATTATTAAGAAAGAGAGGAAGGAGAGGCTATACATAAAATAGGATCTTAAAAACAATAACTATATACAAAGTTATAAATGTCCTTCACTTTTAGTAGCTTTAGGGTTTTGCTATTATCTAACCCAAAAACATTTAATAATTATAGGGAGGGCAAAATAATCCGAACACTTATTATTATAGTCGATATTATTTGTGTAGGATACAGTATAAAACAAACATTGTGGTTATGTTTTGTAACTTTATATCGTCTAGGTTGCATGCCAAAAATGTTTGTGCAAGAACAAGCAAGTTATTGGACAGATCTCCAAAGGTTGCTTATTTAGCAGGTGCATCTCTAATCTCAACATGTAAATATCTTTGTTTAAAAGAGAAATACAGTGAACCGGTCTGGCTGTTGTTCCTCTGCAAAGTCGAGTGTAAAGTATTTTAGGTTAATTAATTCTGCCAATATCCTTGATGCCGCTTCTAAATCAGATAAGCACTCCACACTTTTCAATCATATAGAGAAGCGGTGAGTTATGCACAAATATTAAAATGGCACATGCATCATTCATCTCAAACCATTTCATTTTCAACGTTTACCTAGAATCAGAGAGATAAAGAGTTTGTGTGTATAATGTAAATAGGATGCAAATAATGCAAGAAGCATGATGGCATATTAATGATAATGCATAAGTAAAATAACACACATATGCATATACAGTACGTTACGGCATAAATAGGAAAAATCATTGATCTTATTTACGTAGTAAAAACAGTGAGTGTTCAAAACAATTGATGCATATTAATAATAGTGTCCTGAACTCATGCAAATACACTCACATGTACATTTACACACACAGTTTCCTTTGAATTCTGTTCTTATCTGTTATGAAGCTGTCAATGTGTGCATAGTCAAGTCAAGTCAAATTGATTTCTATATTTTAGTGCATTTTTACAGTTTTGTTATGTGATAACAGAGCTGAATAGTCAAATAAGACGTCTGCAAAGTCTACAGTCTGTAATTTACAAATGGATCTTTCAGTTATTGATAGTTTGCCCGTGGCCACCCAAGAGCTAAAGCATCCATCTTCATCTGCATTTCACCTTTCAGCTGATTTAAAAACAGTCTGGAGTAAAATATTTTAAATATATTAATTGCATAAGTCGGCTGTTTTAATGCAGAATCAACACTGATATTTATTACGGCATAAAACAACTTTAGAAAAGCTGTAGAAAATATTCAGTAAATTTGGCAGAAGCTAAAGATAAATCCGATTTTGCACACGTGCATTTCTCTGTTTGTTTTTGATGTACTGCAGTAAACCCAATCGTCCTGCAGATTTGTGCTGCATTGCTGCATTGATCGGCCATTATTTATCCTGAGCTACAGACAAAGCATACACTCGGTCAACTGTGAGGAAAGGCTGTAAATACAAAATATATGTGCGCATGTACAAATAACTAAATATATGTGCACTTCGGACCAAAATAAAGGGAGTAAGAATATGAATTTAAGCCTGTTAGCTCTTATTTGATGTTTAGTATACTCCTTTGCAGTAACTGTGACTTTTAATGTTATTGTCATGATGTAGTTTATTTCAGATGAATCCTCCTAAACAACACATAAAATGAATCAAACTACACGTATACTGTATATGACCACTGCTATACATGTTATTCAGACGTTCTCTTTCTGTCAAGGTAGGCAGTTCATGGCCAGGATACAGTGTGCTTTTTGGATCAGACCAAATTTTATTTGCATTTAGGCTTTATTGGCATTCAATTATTCAAAGGTCTGGCTACATGAGACTACACTGCAAAAAACGAAATATTTACTTAGTATTTTGTCTTGTTTTAAGTAAAAATATCTAAAAATTCTTAAATTAAGATGTAGTTTTTTAACAAAAAAAAAACAGTTAAGTGAATTTGTGCTTAAAACCAGCAAAAAAACTTCCAATGGAATAACAAAAATGTTCTTGAATTAAGTGTTTTTTGAAAAAAGTAAACTTATTTCAAGAAAAAAATTGTTATTCCATTGGCAGATTTTTTTGCTCGTTTTAAGCACTAATTTACTTAAAGTTTATATATTTTGTCTAAAAACTAGACTTATTTTCCTAGGTCATTTTGCTCATCAAGACAATGCATCCTACACTGTACAAAAAATCCGTAGAAAGTACAATGTTATTGCAGCTGGGTTGCCGGTAATCCACCGTAGATCTAAACCCATGCCATTCACTGGCAAGAGTTTGTTCAAAGTTAAATAAATTTTAAATATTAACAAGTACATATTAACTATACAATAACAGCCTCATGCAAAGCATTCTGGGAACCAGAAATCATCATCAACCTTTTTCTGTTTTTTGCTTCAGATTTTGTTTCCCAGAATGTTTTGCTTGATACTGTTTTTTTAGTTTTACTCTATAAAGACAAAGACTTGTAAATGTTTAATGTTCATTTAACTTTGAACAAAATGCTGACAGTATATAACAAATTTAAATCTACGATAAGTTACCGGCAACCCAGATGCAATTTCTACTGAATTTTTTTTACAGTGTAATTTAAGAATTTTTAGATATTTTTACTGCACTGTAAAAAATACTTTACTGCCTTAAAATGTTTTGTTGAATCAACTTGGATTTACAAGTCATTTCAACTTACTATTATTTATCTTGACTAGAGAGGAGTTGTTATAAGTAAGAAAGTCATTTTTTTGCAGTGTAGGTCCTCGCCAATCTTACACTGCAAAAATGATTTTCTTGACTTAAATTTGATATTAAAACTAGACTTATTTTCTTGGGTCGTTTTGCTCATCAAGAAAAAGCATTTTAATTTAAGAATTTTTAGATATGTTTACTGAAAACAAGACAAAAAAACTAAGAATTTTTTTCTTGAAAATAACTTTTTGCAGTGTACTAGTTTTTATACCAAAAATATCAAATTTAAGTGACTTTGTGCATAAAACAAGCAAAAAAATCTGCCAATGGGGTATAGGCAAATTTTTCTTGATTTTTTTCTTGAATTTAGTGTTTTTGAAAGGGGGTCAAGATTTTTTTGCTTACCCTATTGGCAGATAATTTTGTTTTTTGCTTGTTTTGTGCACAAAATCTCTTAAATTTTATATTTTTGGTCTAAAATCTAGACTTATTTTCTTGGGTCATTTTGCTCATCAAGAAAAAGCATCTTAATTTAAGAATTTTTAGATATTTTTACTGAAAACAAGACAAAAATATAAAATATTTTTTTTTTCTTGAAAATCATTTTTGAAGTGTATTCCTTAAAATCTAAACTTATTACAAGCTGTGACTGTCTTAGGTTTGAAAACATTGTCCGAGAACCTTGCAAAAGTGTTTCGGTATGAGAACGAAAGGAGTCAAGATAGAAGATAAGAGATATAACCTGAGAGATAATAGATGATAGTTGAAGACTAAGATGTGTTTTTGTCCTTGAATGTGTCTTTTTATGGCCTCCTGTCCTCCTTTCATAGAGAAGTGGGTTGGACAGTGAGAGCTACTTTAGGGGATAAACTCAAACTATGCAGATATAATTGTGACTACAGACAATGTGTTGTTTCTACTCAGATTGTTGATGGAGTTTTAGGAGAGAAAATATATGAGTATTTTGTGCATCAGGAACATGACAGAGAGACTATATAAGTGTGTGTGTGTGTGGGGGGGGATTATTTGCCCTCGAGCGATATTTCTCCAGATTGCTGGGTTTCCTTATTTGACCTGTTTTGCGAATTAGGACACAGTGGCAATGTTAATGAATAACTGTTTAACTCACTATGCACCAAAAATGAAATGATGCAGTAATAGTGGCATGCATTGTTCTAGATCGGGGTGCCCAAACTTTTTCCTCCCATGGGCCTTTAGTTATATTAAAATTAAAGTTGCCCTGATTCTCCTCATTTTTAATTTTCTAATATTTAAAAAATAAATAAGCAAACATTACTATGTTTATGCATAACTGCAGTTTTATTTTCAAACATAACGTAAAAGATTTCCTTTTTAAAATTTCCTTTTGTCGGTGTGCCAATGCCTCAAGCTCTCCATTATTAGCCTATAGTACCCGAGTTTGTTGAGTTTGGTGATGCATGCTATACACTTTCTAGTATGCATGTACATAAAAAATTATTCACTTTAATTCCTTGCATTTAATTTTAATTTACATTTTTATAATGTAACAATAAACAAAAAATTTTACATTTTAGAAAATGTTTAATAAGAAATACGAACATCTGCATTTATCTCAAGTGGCAAATTAAAGGTCACAACTTTGCGGGCCCTAGTTTGGGCACCTCTAGATACTGTATCACATCCATTGATATAAAAAACCTTTAAAAGGGTCTTATGTACCTTTTACAGATATGTATACATTTGGTACCAATATTTACCTTCGAGGTACTAATATTCACTTTTTGGTATAACAACATGTATCTGTGAGGTACTATGAACTATGGGGTACTGATATTTAGGTGCACCTTTTAAATGGGTACTGCCCCAGTGACAGCAAGGGACCACTTTTTGACCATTTTGTCTGACAGTGTAGTTTTGAAAATGAGCCCCTTCCATTCTCTATTCGCTAACCTTTACACAACATGTCTGTCTTAATGTTCATTCAGATATTATTTAGTTTCACTTTAACAGGAAACTTGACTTCAAAACTTGATGTCAAACATGGTTTGATGTTTAGACTTGCATTTATTCTATGGCAGTGGTTCTCAAATTTATCTGCGTGCCCGCTTGTGTTGGGTGCATTTGTGTTTTCATGAGCACTGGATGTATAAGCGGTCACAGAAAGGCCAGGATTAGCGAAGGGTTCACGAAGACCTATTCTACAATGTTCTCAAAACAAATGATAAAATTCCTGAGTTATCGGTCGAAAGATACAGACGATGAACAAATACTGAGAATTCCAAACATCTTTTAGAGCAAAATAATCTTTGAGGTTACAGACAAGAAAATCAAAAAGCTTACTTGCTAAATGCAGAAAGAAAAGCTAATTATACAAATGAAAAAATCTTATCGATTTACAATAACCCGAGCCAGACAGACCAGAATATCAAGAGACTTGGCCCAGAAAGCAAATACCTAGCAACCACATATTAACTGCATATCAATGGCACCACATTTAACTTTAATACCTGGGTGGTTTTAATTTTGTACTTTTTGCGAGTTATGTAAGCTGCCGTCTGAGTGTTCTTAGTTTCAAGTTCACATGGTAACTCTGTAGGACTATAATTTTGTGTGTGTGTGTCACTTTCTTTCTGCAACCTTGACGACAATCTCCATCATTTTTTAATTTGCAAGTCGTCTGCATGCACAGTGTATGGATGTGTTCAG
This sequence comes from Misgurnus anguillicaudatus, assembly GCF_027580225.2. Classification (NCBI taxonomy): domain Eukaryota; kingdom Metazoa; phylum Chordata; class Actinopteri; order Cypriniformes; family Cobitidae; genus Misgurnus; species Misgurnus anguillicaudatus. The sequence continues at coordinate 29,989,830 of NC_073361.2, read as the reverse complement.
TATCATCTGATGCTATAGTGAGTCACTGATGATGTAATGATGTCATTTCAATTGTGCAAACACACACAAACACACACTGTTATGGCAAACACTCATGCTGTTCATAAATTATTTAGGATATCGTCATAGCAACAGGACACACAGCACTCATCCACAGGTTTAAAAAGGGACATTGATAGAGTCAGCATAGTTTATTACACATGCTCACTGCTCGTAAACTAAGTCACACGACACGGCTAAATCGTCAGTCACATGTAACCATGTGCAAACAGTAATGCTTTAATAAACCAATGAAACACCCTGCAAGCAATTTTGCATTTAAAAGATGTTTAAAAGCCATTCAAACACAGATGTCTAGGCTAAATTGAGGCAAAATCTGTCAATGAAAATTTTAAAGACATCTAAATATAGCCAAAATGAAACGCTGCAAAAAAATGACTTTCATTCTTCTGATTTTTTTCTTGTTTTAAGTACAAATATCTAAAAATTCTTAAATAAAGATGCATTTTCTTGAGGAGCCATTTTTTTCCTGAAAGTGTTTAAGAAAAAAGTTAACTTATTTTTAAATTTTATTCTTACCCCATTGGCAGATTTTTGCTTGTTTTATGCAGTTAAATTTGATAAACTTGATAAACTTTTTGTCTAAAAAGACTTATTTAGGTTATTTTGCTCATCAAGAATGTATTTCTAGATATTTGTACTTAAAACAATACAAAAATACTAAGTAAGAAACTATTTTTTGCAGTAAAGATCATACATCTTGCAAGTAAAGAAAACACAATGTAACCAAATTCAAGGTTGTTTTGGCTAGAAGTGGGTAGCCAGATTATATGGGGTCTATAGTTAACCTAGATGGGTAAAATGACGACTAATGCATGGGACAGCTGTGGTGTGAGAAGATCTGCACTGCAAAAAATGATTTTCAAGAAAAAAATGTCTTCGTATTTTTGTCTTGTTTTTTTGCATAAAACAAGCAAAAAAATCTTTCTTGAATTTTTTTTGTTTAAGTGTTTTTTGCTTACACCATTGGCAGATTTTTTTTGTTTGTTTTATGCACAAATCACTTTAATTTGATATTTTTGGTCTAAAAACTAGACTTGTTTTGTTCATCAAAAAAGCATCTTAATTTAAGAATTTGTAGATATTTTTACTGAAAAAAAAGACAAAAATACTAAGAAAATGTTTTCTTGAAAATATTTTTTTTTTGCAGTGTGGATCTGGTCTATGTTTGTCTGTCTTTGGTTGTATAAAGACTTGGTTGGTTTTATCATCTGCTAGGTATCATAAGTCCGATTTAACTCAAGAACTCTTTACAGGAAAATGGAAGGTCCTGTGTGAAACCAACAAAAAACATTAAATGAAATACAGCTACATTCATAGAGAATGTCCGACCTATATCAGTTTTAAGAGCCATCTGAAGCTATGGCTAAATACAAATCAAATTTGTGAACACTGAGTGATTAGAGGAATATATTTATTTATTTATATAGAATAGCAATTCAATTCATGCGTATGTCTAGATATGTATTCTATATCATGAGTCTGTCTATGATGTTAGAGGGTATGTTTTGTTAATTGTGGTATTTCGTGTTGTTAGTGTAAACAGGAGTTTGTGTTGATTTCGTTCATTATTGTGATGTCTGACTTATGTTAATTCATAGTTAAATGTTTTGTTTGTCTCATTAAGCACTGTTGGTGACCTGGTAAGGGACTACAGATGTAAAATAGCCTGGGGGCTAATTCTGGCATATTCATATGGCTGAAAAGCTATTATGTTTTCTTAACTTCTTCCACCCTGAAGCTATTTTGGGGATTTTCGCCTGGATTTGGCCTACACAATTTCAAAAGCTTCCCATACCCACATGCAGAGGTTTACATACAAATGTTTGGTATCATTTTACAGGAAACCCTTTGAAATTACATAAGACACTGTTGAAAGTGCTAAACATGGTTGTATGTGATGTCAGTCCTCTAATAAACACAAAAAAAATAGGCGCTTTTTGATGTTTTTTTTCTAAAGTTTTTATTTAAAAGTGTATAACTCTGGACCTGAGTGCCTCAGCTCCCTGCAGACAGTTTTGTTTGATTCCAGCAATTGCCAGCTTACAGAGGAAAAAATATTTTTTTCTCTATCATAATCTATGCAAAAATTATTTTACTCCAACTGATGGGAGGAATAATACCCTTTTTGTATACAATTTCTGCCTAAAAACATTTGAAGTGCTCCCATAACCACATACAGTGGAATAAATGCAATTGCTTTATATCATTTTAAAGAAAACCCTTTGAAGTTACATAAAAAGCTGCTGTTTGTGACAAATAGTGTTATTTATGTTGTTTTTCATATGAGGAAACACCAAATTTTCTTTTTTTATGTTGTAAATACTGCCTCTGATAGTGTATAACTCTGGTTCTGTGTGCTCTAGCAGACTGCAGACAGTTCTGGTTGTTACCAGCAGCAGACAGTAAACACCCAAAAAAAGAATGATCTCTTTAGCATGTCGCATTCAAAAGTTATTTTCATTTTACTGAAGTGTCCGAAAATAAATTTTTCATATAAATATTAATTTTTTGTTTTGGACATATAATAAATAACAAGGGATTATTCATGCACACAACCTAAGAAAATGCTGTGAATGGACTCATTTTTTAGAGTAGGACCTAAGAGAAAAGATGATGTATCATTTGTGGCTATATGTGCTATCTGAGGCAGTCCACACTCAATTTTCCCATATGTTTACAAAAGACGATTTTTTACCTTATTATTCATTCAACTATTGTTGGATATGTGTTGATAATAGAACAAACATAACGATGTAGCCTTATTCCTGAGAATGAGAGCTTTCATTTGATATAAGACTTGCCCATGTTTGTCATACTTGAAAAATATGAAATATGTGAATATTAAATCATATAAAAAATTATGGGGGGGGGTGATAGTGTAAATTAAGTGTAAATAACTTTCTTACAGTAAAAGATTTCTCAAAGTGATGCATATCTGGAGAAAGTAGAGAGTCTAAGCTTTCAAACAGTATCTTATATGTGTTACTGGGGTCCATGATGGACCATTAAAGATTAAAAGAATATTTTATTTGAGTCAAAATACGAAATTTTGTACCCGGGACTGGGTCCTCAGGGTTTAAGAGGTTAATATGTATTGTCCCTTTTAAATAAATAAAATAAAATAAATGTTTATAAATTCAAACTAAACAATTGATTTCCATCTCTGTCTATATTTGCAGAACTCTATGAATCTTCCACCCGATAAAGTGAAACTGCTCTGTCAATACGACAATGAGAAGAAATGGGAATTAGTTTGTGATCAGGTAAGATCTGAGCATGGAAATACATCACATGAAAATACAATTAGTAAAAAAAGTCACTTTCTTACTACAACCTGGATAACAATCCCCATCATTTCTCAATTTGCAAGTCACCTGCACACTGCAAAAAATGACTTTCAAGAAAAAATGTCTTAGTATTTTTGTCTTGTTTTCAGTAAATATATCTAAATATTCTTAAATTAAGATGCTTTTTTGATGAGCAAAACAACCCAAGAAAATAAGTCTAGTTTTTAGACCAAAAATATAAAATTTAAGTGATTTTGTGTATAAAACAAGCAAAAAGATCAGCCAATGGGGTAAGCAAAAAAATCTTGAAATTTTTTCTTAAACACTAAATTCAAGAAAAATTAGCTTACCCCATGATTGGCAATTTTTTGCTTTTTTTACACACAAAATCACTTAAATTTGATATTTTTGGTCTAAAAACTAAACATATTTTCTTGGGTTGTTTTGCTAATCAAGAAAAAGCATCTTTATTTAAGAATTTTTTAGATATTTTTACTAACAAGACAAAAATACTAAGAAAATTTTTTCTTGAAAATCATTTTTGCAGTGTAGTATTTTTGTTATGTTTTAAGTAAAATATCCAGAAATTCTTAAATCCAGATGCATTTTCTTGATGAGCAAAATGCAATAAGTCTAGAAAATAGACATTACTAGAAAATAAGTCTAGTTTTAGACAAAAAATACAAAATTTTAGTGAATTTGTGCTTAAAACAAGCAAAAAAAAAATCTGTCTATGGGGTAAGCAAAAACATATTGAACTTTTTCATAAACACTTAATTCAGGAAACATTCAAGAAAAATTAGCTTACCCCACTGGCATTTTTTTTTTCTTGTTTAAGGCACAAATTCACTTAAATTTGATATTTTTTCTAAAAACTAGACTTATTTTCTTAGTTCATTTTGCTCCTCAAGAAAATGCATATTGATTTAAGAATTTTTAGATATTTTTACTGAAAACAAGACAAAAAAGGAAGTAAGGAAGTCTTTGCAGTGCATGCACAGTGTATATGTGTTCAGTATCATCTGATGCTATAGTTAGTCAGTGATGATGTGCAATGTAATTGCCATAACAGTGTGTGTTTGCACAATTGCAAACATTCATGCTGTTCATAAATTATTGCAAAAAATCTTCCAATGGGGTAAGCAAATGTTTAAAAACTTTTTTCTTAAACACTTAATTTAAGAAACATTTGCTTACCCCATTGGCAGATTTTTTGCTTGTTTTAAGCAAAATTCACTTAAAATAGATTAGTCATTCTAATACTAAGTCATAAAATACTAAGAAAGTCATTTTTTGCAGTGTATCATGTGACCCTGGACCACAAAATCAGTCAAAAGAGTCAATAAAAAAATACTTGAATAAATAAGTTTTCAATTGCTGTGTGGTTTGTTAGGTACAATACAATTTTGAAAATCTATGGGTGCAAAAAAAATCTAAATATTGAGAAAATCACCTTTAAAGTTGTCCAAATGAAGTCCTTGGCAACACATACTTCTAATGATAAATACATTTTTTATATATTTACGGTAGGAAATGTACAAAATATCTTCATGAAACATGATCTTTACTTAAAATCCTAATGATTTTTGACATTAAAGAAAAATAGATCATTTGACCCATATAATGTATTGTTGGCTACTGCTACAAATGAAGAGTTTCGTTGCAAAACGAGATAAATCCATTTTTTAACATTTTTGTCAAAACATGTTTATTGTTATGTTATCATGTTATTATTTTGTTTTATGGTGCTACTTAGCTGTGTTTTTTAAGTTATGAAGGTTTAAATCAAAACAAGCCAACTGCAGTTGCATTGAAATTAATTGGAATGCACAACCAAAAAACGACATTTCTGACCAATTAAAAAAACCGTGGTTATCTCGTTTTGCAACGAAACTCTTCAAATATACCCGTGTGACTTATGACTGGTTTTGTGGTTATGTTCATGGAAAACAGTTTTTGATGTGAGACACTTATAAGTGGGTCATGCCTCATTTAAAGTTATGCTCATTTTTCTAATTAGCTTTAAACGTACAAATCTCTCATCAGGAACGGTTTCAGGTGAAGAATCCTCCATCTGCTTACATTCAGAAACTGAAGGCTGTATTAGACCAAGGAGGAGGCAGAAAGGTACAAATCCATACGTCTGTGAGTTTGTGTAAATATGTACTGTAAATGACGTGTGCTTGTATGCGTGTCTTATATGACTAGAAATATTATCTGTGTCTTTTGAATTCATAGTTTAAGAGGCGGGTGCAGGAGTCCACACAGGTTCTGAGAGAGTTAGAGATCTCCCTGCGCACCAATCACATCGGGTAAATAACATATCTGTTATAGATAAAAACTAGTTTGTCACACATGATTTTATAAGTACAGCTAATAATGTGTGTTTAATTCCTTCTCATCTCTTTAGATGGGCTCAGGAGTTTTTAAATGAAGAAAATAAGGGCTTAGACGTGCTGGTAGATTTCCTCTCTTTTGCTCAACGTGCCGTCACGTATGTACAAAGAAATACACACATATATACACAAGCAGTGTCTCAGACACAATAAAGGAATTTAAATTCTTATTATGACAAGAACAGATGTGCTAAACAGTGTGTCATACCTGTTATACACTCAAAAATACTGGGTTATCTTAACCCAGCGTTTGGTCAAAAAGGGACGAGCCCAGGCGTTGGGTTTAATTCACCTAGAAAATGTTTATATTTGACCAAACAATTGGTTAAAACAATCCAGCATTTTAGGGTTAAAAGGAATTTGGTTGATACCAAAGTCTGCAATAGAAAGTTTGAGATCTAAATATGGCCTCAAACATCCCAGGGGAAAAAGTAGTACACTTCCATAGTGTACTTATGCGAAAATAAAGCACTTTAATTTTGTACTTAATATACTAAAAATTCACTGTGCTATTTTGAGACACCATAAATATGAACTAAAATGTGCCAAAAACTTTTAAAAAAATTAAACATTTATTTAGGTACCACTGGTAGTAAACTTCTTTGTATGAAAGTTGAGTTCAAGTTTAATACAAGTGTTAACTAAATACATTTTTTAATACAGAGATAGTATGTTTAAAGTGCATTTTAGTTTATATTCATGGTGTCTCAAAATAACACAAATAAGTAAATTTAGATAATTTTAAGAACATCTTAAGAAGTACTAAAGATTAATTTTTAGTATATTAGGTGCAAAATTGGTGTGCGAAAATAAAGCACTTTAAGTACACTACACTCAAAAAATGGGTTTTGTAGCACTGTTCATTATACACAAATGTATTTAGTTACATTAACACATACACATTTATTTTTAAGACAAAATACAAGTGTAATGTGTTATGCTAAATCAATTGGTTATTCACTCTGGTTTACCTAACTACCTATCTTTAAACTAAAGTAATTGGTTTACTTTTGCGATTCAAATACCGGATGTGACGTCATTTAACGACTTCCACGCACGAAGACGGCGCGCAGGTGATGGTGTTTCGGGTAAGTAAACAAAATACGTTTTTTCTTCAATCTATCTTAAAACATTATTGAGGCAACTTTATTTTATGTTGAAGTCGATGGTGTTTGTGTTTGATGGTGATGATTTCACGTCATTTGTGCAGCGGTGAGGTAAAGTGTGTGATTTGTGCGTTTCAAATGTAATGGAGTGCTTCACGCGATCTGTCGTGTGACGTGTTTAAACCGTATTAAACGTGATGTACTCGTGTTTAAACAGTATTAAACGTGTTGTTCAATTTCGGGTCCTTTGTAGTGTTTTATGATAGCAGCAGTGTTGTAAACTGTGTGATTTGTGCGTTTCAAAATGAATGGATTGCTTCACGTGTTCGTGGTGAGTTGAACTTCGATTTTTCCGTCGTGTTCCGGTGATAACTTTAGCCATTGAACTTGTTTTACTGGTGAAAATAGTGCTTTTGAAACGTATTTTCCTGTGTTTAGTTAGAGCATTTTCTCAAGGGGTTCTTAAAGTTTATTTTTTTGTTGTTACTCTGAATGAATATTTACTTAAAGTTATGTTGAAATGTAAAATTTGTGATCTAAATTACTAAAACATTTAAAGACTGCTGCACGTGCGTTGTGGGGGTTATCATAGATATCATTGTACATATTCTAATTGATATATTCAAGACATGGTATGCTCTACTTGTTCATTTAAGTAGAAATTATGCTACAGATGTAATATTGCATGACGACAAAGGCCCACTTTACTTGTAGTTTGTGTGCATGGCATGCGGTGCAGTGTCATCAGAAAAAGAATACTTTGCTCACATAAACAGTCCCTTAAAGAAGAGTAAAACGGTATTTTGCATGTTATCAGGTTGTGATTTCCAATCAAATGTCAACGGGACTTCTATATCACACAAAAACAGAAAACACAACCAGCCTTCACTGAGTGATTTTAAGCCTGGTGTAGTTTCCATTGCTGAAATATTATGAGAGGTCAAAAGTTTTTATGGTGATGAGGCAAGTGATGCTTTTGTTCATGACTGAAGCCAGATGTGTTTTCTTAAAACAGATTATTTAGAGCATATCACACTTTTTTGGGGTAAACTGCATTGTATGTTAAAGTCTGTCAGTGCCTATTTTAGTTAGCTGATGATTATCCATTGCTTGAGTTATATTGGTTGGTGCTTTGTTTGATGGTGACTTTGAAAAAACAAGTCCACGGATATGTTGTAAAATATGCTTTTATTTTGTTAAATGGACAATTATAAATTAATGTTTCTTAACCATACTTACAATTGATTTTTTAAAAAAAGAATTAACTAAATTTTACTTGTTTTCCACAGTCATACCACAATGACTTCTCCAGTCTGGCTAAAAGTTACAAAAGGTGATCCTTCAGTATGCCATTCCTTCTTCAGTGAGTGACCTGTCAAAGGAAATAGAAAAACAATGTAATCTACAAGGACATTTAAGGATGCAGTTCATGGATTCTGACTTGGCAATTAGTTTTTAAGTGAAATTAAATTTACTCAAGCCCAAACCAGCTGGAATTTCCAGTGCTGCTTACCATATAAAAAAAAACATGCAACGCTGAGGTCAACTACTGCCCTTACCATCCACAAACGGAGACATCCAAAACACTGGAAGTAGTCAGTGTAATACTTCTGTCTGAAATTAAAAAGAACAATGTGAAAACATTATGAATGCTGATGGACATTTTTTTTTATCAGGACTCAGGAGACATGAGGTTGTCAAGGAATCGCCTTCAAAAGCAGATTTCAAAACTAGATGGCCTACTCTTTTCAGAAGGGAAGAGGTGAGTGAAAAGTTTTTGAGTCATTTATGTTTAACTTTGTTGGCTTTGTGGTAACAATAATTTATTGTGTTTTGTAGATTTGTGCAGAGTTTTAAAGAATCGCAACAGCCACATTGGTGTCTACATACTTGGCGAAGATGGATCAATATTCTGCAAAGCTTATAAGGATCTATGCAAAACGAGGAGTCGTCAATTGACCGAGAATTAAAAAACTGCGGGTTTCCACAACACGGGTATGAAGAACTGCACTCATTAAAACCTTATAATAAAACTTATTTTTGCACTGGTGAAATTGGAATTAGAAAGTTTCTGGAACTTGTAAAAAAGAAACAAAGGTACAGTTTAAGGTGTCCCTTTTTTGTTGTTGTTTTCCACTTACATGCTGTATTTTGCATAATAATCTAAATAAATGTAAATGTTTACCTGATATTGTGAATGCTACAATTAATACAATTTTGATATTTACATATTTAGACTGACAACATTGATCAGACTCCGATCTTTCTTTGTCTACCTGAATGAAGACCTGACCAGTCCAATTAAAGAGTACTTGGTAAGTATATGTGCATATATATACTTTGCTGTATTATCAAGGAATTGAAATGTCGTGGTATCCCAGGTGAAAAAGTAGTACACTTCCATAATGCACTTACAGTGCTCTATTTTTAAACTAATTTATACTTGATATACTAAAAATTATTATTTAGTACTTTTTAAGATGTTCTTAAGATTATCTAAGTGTACTTATTTGTGCTGTTTTGGTGCATATTTGAATCCAGTCACATTTAGAAAGTGTGAACGGCCAAAAACCACATGAAATCAGTGTTTTTTCAAATCTGTTTCGGGCTACATCCATGGGTGGTTTAAAATCTTTTTCAAATCGCATTTCTGTAAATCCAAGTCAGTCTGACCGCTCTGATCGCATTTGTGTAGCTTTTCGGTTATGTCATGCTGTTGCGTCACGTAAAACATAAACACGTCAGATGTTGAGGCAGATTGTCGTGCCAGTGCAACGTCATTGCCATAGAAACATTGTAGATAATCCAGAAAATGTCAGAACGCTACAGGACGCACAGAACGGTTGTGATCCACAATATGGACAATGAGTTTGTCAAATCCGATATGCCCTGAAATCTAATTTAGACTGACATTGTGAACAATGTACAAGATGTTCTTACGGTTATCTTAAGAAGTACAAAAGAAGAATTTTTAGTATATTATGTACAAAATTAGTGCATGAAAATAGAGCACTTTAAGTACATTATGGACGCGTACTTTTCACCTGGGATAACTTTTTATTTTATCTCATCTCCATGGTATTTCAAACCTACGAGTTTCTTTCTAATGCAGAAAACAAGGTATAATAATGTTGGTAAGCAAACAATACTTGCCCTCTTTGACTTTTTGGCTGTTGTACATTATGGAATGAGACCGTTCTTAAAATACTTCAGTTTTACAGAATCAAGTGATGTGGTTTTGAATAACATTAAATGGTAAATAAGAGATTTTCTGAACTTATTAATAAACATAAAATAATTGTATCATTGTCATGCTCACCTGCAGGATACAGATGCACCCAGTACCCAGGAGGCGATCCAGAAGATGGTGATGGGAGTCCTTGTTGTAAAAATGTATGGTTCAGACATCGAAGACAGCCCAGCAGATGTTGGAGTGTTATTGAAGGGATTAAGAGTTCTTGGACCTCAACAACATTGTGTATGCGACAACCATGCTGATGGGACTGATATATGCACTGAACTTGAGCTACTTTCCTGAATTCAGGTACACTTTTGAAGTATTGCAGTTGTTGTTTCTGGAGCTAGATGGGAAGTAACTATCTCATAAAGTTCAGACGCTGAAGACCAAGCCTTTTGCAGATGTTTTGAGGAAGGAATGTTGTAATATTTCATATGTAAATGCCCTGTTTTTGAAATGGAGTTTTCGTGCATTTCATTTGTCAGTAACTGTAAAAAAAATTGTAATGTTGTTATAAGGTTACATTGTAATATCCAAAGTCCTTAAAAACTTTGCAAGCTTTTCAAGTTGATGAGTCCATCTCATTTGTTGGTATATCCTTTACGGTATCTGTAGTTTAAGTGCAATAAACATGGCTTGAAGAACTGGTGTATTAGATTCTTTTTTGAATAAAATGAATGCTATAGAGTTTATTACAAAAAGTATATTTTTGTGTGTGATGTACTTGAAATAGACATTGTTGTGTTAAAGTAACTAAAAGTAATTGGATGGAACCACTGTCCACAATGTAATTGAGTTGTATGAATAAACTACTCTTGAGTTGGACAAGCAAAAAATATTTGATTCGTTTGAACAAATTAAACACATGTTCAGAAAACGTAACAATCTTAAGTTATGGATAAGTAACTAAGATAATTTTGTTGAACATTACCACTTCACATTAGTTATTTATTATTCAATTGTGTTGCTGCAACAAAAGAGTTTGGCATTGACTGAAAACAACCCTTAAATGTTAAAATAAATTAACTGGGTTGTGTGGAACCACTGTCCACAATAAAATTGTGTTCGTTTAAAGTATCATTTTTTTGAGTGTATGGAAGTGTACTACTTTTTCACCTGTGAAACATAAACCTGTAATATCCCTGTCTCTGTCCAAAATATGTTTTAGATATGCTAAATAAATTAGAAAAATACAGTAGAACGTTTTAATTAGCTTAATTAAATATAATCTTGAATTTGAAAATATTTAGTTTTAACCTTCATTAAGATATATTTCAGAGGCAACAAATACATTTCTAATTTTAACCTTAGGGCAAAAAAAAAATTTCCTGGCCAAAATATAAAAATGTGTATAAAATGTATAAATATGTATAAAATAATAAGTTATGCTGTTGAAAATATATTTAATTGTATTTTTTTAAATCTGTAATGTTTACAGGTTGTAACATACAACGTTTTTTTCCAATGCGACATGAGTATAAATGCTTTAAAATATATTTATTTTAAAATATATTTAAAAATATACAAAAAATATATTATATTGGTAACATATATTGGTGAACTTTTTTTTGTATATTTTGAAATATATTAATAATAATATATAATAAAAATTTTATTGCAAAATATCATTTTTTGCCGAATGGGACCTTACAAAAAAACATTACTGGTGTTCATCCTGTGACAAAACAATGGCACTGATATATGTTAAGATATGTCAATGCAAGATGCTTTTAAATTAAGGAAGCTCAAACATGCATTTAAGTTTGGGACCAAGTCCTTTTCGGGATATGTTTATTTTGATAAAATCAACAGTTTGACACTTGCTGCACTCTTCAAAAACAGTAAATTGTTTATCCAGTGGTTACTGTTTGTGAGAATACCCACAAAAGTCTTTGTCTGTAAAATATGTTTTCCCAGATATGACATGGACAGCTCTGATAGTGGAAGTTTTGATGAGAAATCGGTGGAAGATCTGACTGCAAGTGCAACAAACTCCCCTACCCACAATTCCCCGCGCTCAGGACGCCCCTTCACTTCAAGGTCAGTCATTGGTACACAGATCTGATGGATTAATTCCTCATCAACAACAAGAACCTTTTTGTGTTAAACAAACATAATCAGGATCAGCTGATGTGAAAACGACGTACAAAGTTGTTCATACAAAATCGTATGAATTAAATTACGTACAAACTGCCATGAGATTGTGTTGATTTATCCCTTCCTAAATGTTTTTGTAACATGGATGATATTTGTTTACTGATGTGTTTTAACAGGAAAGCTTTGCGTTACTCTCGTCTGCTCAGTCAGAAGAATCATCTTCACTTGTGCATCATGTGTCTGCGTGCCATCATGAATTATCAGGTACACGACACTACAGTCTCAATCACGTCTCGTCTCATCTCATCTCTTGACTAATGGATTCTTTTGGTGTGTCTCTATTAGTTAGGGTTTAATCAGGTGATGGCTCATCCCAGCTGTGTCAATGAAATCACTCTCAGTCTCAACAACAAGAGTGCCAGGTAAGAGACAAGTGTGTTTATGTGTGTGTGTGTGTGTGTGTGTGTGTGTGTGTGTGTGTGTGTGTGTGTGTGTGTGTGTGCATACACTGTATGAATATGTGTATGTTTGTGTGTGATACAGGACTAAAGCTCTGGTTCTGGAGCTTCTTGCAGCTGTGTGTCTGGTTCGAGGAGGACATGAAATGATTATTGCAGCCTTTAATAATTTCAAAGAGGTAAGAAATGTCAACCATCTCTATATCGATATCACTCACTTTTTTAACTGACTTTGCCATGTTTGTGTTCATTTATTTTTTTGTATGCATCTGCCAGTTTAACAAGAAAATCCACTGTTAGGGATCAATAAAGCTCCGGTCCCATCCTTTCACTTTTACTTTTTATCCCTGTTTGTATCTCTGAATGTCTTGATCACTGTCTGGGTGATTTTCAGAAAAATGTCAAGTATGAAAATGTAAAAATTGCTTAAATTTACTTTTTTTCCCACCAGACATTGAAAAACAAAGTCTGGAGTAAATGGGAACATTAATTTTAAAACTTTTACTTATCATTTAACACTTTTTGTAACATAATTTTAAAAATTAGTCCTGAAAAATCTCATTACCGCAACAGTCAGAAAACATCAACACTGACATATTTTCAAAATAGACATGACAAACCTGAAAGAACATAATTTGGAGATTCTGCACATGCATTTAAAATCAAAGTATTATGCTTCTATAAATTAAATTAACATTTAATAAGCATCTGTTGCGGTAATGATAATCAAAAAGTCGTGTAAGCATTCTGACAAGACAATATTTCAAATTAACTGTAAAAAAATGATCTTACCTGGTAGCCATCTTGAAGTAACTGGTCTAAGTGCTTGGTCACTCAAAATCAAACTTTATTAAAATTCTGTATGTGTGCTTAAACTGTTCTCAAAAAGTGTTGCGGAGGATGAGAACATCAGGCATGGACACAATATTTTCCTAATTTTTCTTCATTATTATTATACATGAATATTCAGTAAATATTTTTTCTGTCATCTAAAGTAGTCTAGCAAAACATCCATTTATTTTTTTTCTTAATCTTTTTGTGTTAATTTGATTAAATTACAACATAACGCATGTTCAAACACAGCCGGACACATTGCGGTAATGAGAATTTCAGCAAAAAATGAGATAACATTTCCAATTATAAATTCTTATGTTGAAATCGCACATTGTGCAAGGTAGAACACAGTATTGTGTTAATTCTGATGCTTTTTAATGTTACTATATTACACATTTTAAAGCTAAAATCATTAGTGCCGTGGTGTTTCAATGGTTTCGTGAGAATCACCCGTCTACTCTCTGACCTTTGAGACAGATCAGACACCACACAGAGTTCAAATCCAAATATAAAAACATTTAAAACCAAATTCCTCTTATTTGAATCACGCTGACAAAGCTGGAAGTGCTTTAAAAAAATCAAATGTGACCCCTACACAGTAAAAAATTATTTAATAAAAAAAAATCTTAGTATTTTGGGCTTGTTTTCAGTAAAAATATCTAAAAATTCTTAAATTAAGATGCTTTTTCTTGATGAACAAAACAACCCAAGAAAATAAGTCTAGTTTTTAGAGCAAAAATATCACATTTCAGTGATTTTGTACATAAAACAAGCATAAAATCTGCCAATAGGGTGAGAACATTTTTATTGATTTTTTCTTCAATTTAGTGTTTAAGAAAAATGCAAGATTTTATTGCTTACCCCATTGGCAGATTTTTTTGCTTGTTTTATGCACAAAATCACTTAAATTTGATATTTTTGGTTTAAAGACTAGACTTATTTTCTTGGGTCATTTTCCTCATCAAGAAAAAGCATCTTCATTTAAGAATGTTTAGATATTTTTTACTGAAAACAAGACAAAAATACTAAGACTTTTTTCATGAAAATAATTTTTTGCAGTTTACTGCATCTCTGACAACTTCTGACGTGTAGTCTCAGTGTAAACAAGTTAACATTTTCAAACGTCTGACACGTAATCCATGATTATATGATCTGATTATATCCATACACGTGTGTTTTGGCAGAAATACATGTCTGCAGACGTACATTCACACCTAAGCTCGAAAAGTATTTGTGTTTTTGTCCATGCCTCACAGAGATTAGAATTAGAATAGAGATTTGTAAAGATTTAGATGCATTTCTGGAATACCAGGCGTTCTTATCCTAAAGCGAGCAAGAGTTACTTAAAACCAGAACAAATACAGATTTGATCTTCTAGGTGTTTCCCATTATCTCCTTGTAGTGTTTGTCAGTTCTTTGTATTTGCATAAGCATTCTTTATATGAAAGTGAAACTGCTTTCCTGTATAGCAAACTAATAAACTGCATTATCAAGACAAATAAAAGACAACAGCCAAGTATTTTGATTGTCAAATAATAAAAATTACTATCTTATAATTTCTGTTTAAGTGTAAAATTGTTGTGTATGTGTGTATATAAAATCAGGTGTGTGGAGAAAAGACTCGATTTGAAAAACTGATGGATTATTTAAAAAATGAAGAAAGCAACATTGATTTTATGGTGAGAACTTTCAAACTTTATATAGTTTTCTTATATTTCTTTGCGTTTTCTGTTGCACAATAAGTTCTTAAAGGCGGGGTGCATGATTTTTGAAAAACACTTTGGAAAAGGGAATCGGGCCGAGTACCAAAACACACTTGTAGCCAATCAAGTAGCGTGTCTACTAACCAACATCATTGCCTGGGTTGCGCATGTGTGGGGTGGTTCTATCAAAAGAAGGTCCATATTCTATTGGGATAGGGGCGTGTTTGTTTAGGTGATTTCAAATATCAACATTGGCTTTCAGAGATCATGCACCCCGCCTTTAAGAGTGTTTGTTTGTACAAACATAGATATTATTCCATATTATTATATTTGACTTAGACTAAACTGCTTAAAAAATGCTGTAATTTTTTTATCTATTGTTTTTAAATTAAATTGTACATTTCTCCACTAGGTGGCATGTATGCAGTTTATCAACATCATAGTGCACTCTGTAGACAACATGAACTTCAGGGTGTATTTGCAGTATGAGTTTACACAACTAGGATTAGACAGTTGTCTAGAGGTAAGCAATTTATGTAAACAAAATTAAAATAAATACATACACTGTCAAAAAAAATGCTCCCTAGTTCTCACTGGGGCAGTATCCTTTCAAAAAGTGCACCTAAAGTGTGACCCTGGACCACAAAAACATAAGTCGCATGGGTATATTTGTGGCAAAAGCCAACAATACATTGTTTGACTCTAAATTATTAATGATTTTTTATGCCAAAAATAATTAAGTAAAGGTCATGTTTCATGAATATATTTTGTAAATTTCCTACTTAAATAAGTAGAAAAAATCTGTAAAAAACGGAAAAATTAAATTACAGAAATTTTCCGTAATAATTTTTTTTTCTGTAAATTTTTATATCTAAATATATTTATCATTATAATAAGTAATGTTAAGGACCAATATTTTGACTTTTTGCACCCTCAGATTACAGATTTTCAATCTCGGCCAAATAGTGTCCTATCATAACATATATTAATGAAAAGCTTTCAGCTTTCTGATGATGTATAAATCTCAATTTCAAAAAATGAACCCCTATGAATGGTTTTGTGGTACAGGGTTACATATCCAAAGTACATTTTGGTATTAAAGAGTGCATATTAGTATCTTAAAGGTGCATACTGGTAACAAATGTACATAAAATGTACATAAAGAGTATTGCGCTGATGACAGATAGGGGCCAATTTTCTGACATATAACCATACCACCTCTGTTTCATACTTCTGTCTGTTTATGTATATGTGTGTGTGTATATATAGAGGTTAAATGCTACTGAAAGCGAGAGATTACAGCTACAAATTCAAGCATATCTTGATAATTTGTTCGATATTGGAGCGATGTTAGAAGACGTAGAGGCCAAAAACACAATAATGGAACATCTAGAAGAGCTTCAGGAGGAAAACACACAGGTAGGCACACCCAACACTCACATATACATCACATACATATGAAATTACTCAAACTTATATTTTATACATTTCTTCTCTATGTGTGTGTGTCTGACAGTTAAATTTGAGACTACAAGAGTGTGAAAATGAAGCAGAGAAGAAGACATCTGAACTTGAGAAACAACTCATACAGAGCGCCAAAGAAGTCGAACTTCTAAAGGTAACGCTGTTTAAAAAATGACACGCTCTTGATTTTATGCATTTTTAACATGTGAAGCTCATCTTTTGTGTGTGTGTTTAGGAAAGTCTAAAGGGAGCGTGCGCTCAGATCTCCCAGCTCCAGCAAAGGGAGAAAGAAAGAGAGATAGAGATTGAGAAAGAAAAGGAGAGAGAGCGAGAAAGACAGAGCTCTGCCAAAAGTTTAAATGAACTGGAGAACATGGTTCAGATTCTCGTGGATCGAGGTCTGATCCGCATGGAGAGATCCGACTCCGGCTCTCTGGATTTACAAATCATAGCTGCCACAAACACTACTGGTGAGGCTCCAAATAATTGTATTGTATTGTATTGTATTGTATTGTATTGTATTGTATTGTATTGTATTGTATTGTATTGTATTGTATTGTATTGTATTGTATTGTATTGTATTGTATTGTATTGTGGCTGTCAAAATATTCATTGCAATTAATCACACACAAAATAATATATATTATGCATAATTTAAATAAATAAATGACATTTTTTCTTTAATACATACATGCATGAGTGTGTATTAAAGGCGGAGTCCATGATGTTTGAAAGGCAATGTTGATATTTGAAATCACCTAAACAAACACGCCCCTACCCCAATAGAATCTGGACCTTCTGTTGATAGACCCGCCCCACACATACGCAACCCGGCATTTGATTTGATTTGATTGGCTATAAGTGTGTTTTGGTAGTCGGCCCGTCTCCTTTTCCAACGCGTTTTTCAAACATCGTGGACTCCGCCTTTAACATAGGCCTATACAAAATAATTACACACAGTGCATATATTATGCAAAAAAAAACGTATTTTGTATGCGATTCTTCACGATTAATCTTTTATTCATCTTTTAGTCCTATTAAATATATGTTGATTTATTTTATTATATATTCAGTGGACAAATAATATAGCATGGTATGACGTTGCATTTTGTCTTTTCATTTGTAGATAAGACTTCTACAGGAAACACCTCCTCACCTCAAGCTCCGCCTCCAGCCCCTCCACTTCCAGTCGTTAACGCCCCTCCTCCGCCTCCTCCTCCTCCACCCCCTATGAGTACTGCTCCGCCCTCTTCACCGTTACCTGGAAGGGCAAGTACAGTAGTGACAGGTGAAAGCAAGAAAGATTTATATAAAATATTAAATTTTGATTTTCAAATTTTAAAGCTGTATGTTGAAATATTTCCCTGTGTGTGTGTGTGTGTTTAAGGTGTTAAAGGTAAGAAGCCGATCCACACCAAGTATCGTATGCCTCTGCTGAACTGGCAGGCTTTAATGGCAGAACAGGTGGCTGGTACCGTCTTCACTGAACTGGATGATGAAAGTGTTCTCGGGGTGAGTGTTTGGGTGGGTTTTTAACAGGGCTCATAGAAACATGATAAGTAGGATGAATGGTAACATGAAACGGGTGAAAGTGTTGGGGGATGCAGACACACAGGTAGGTAGGATAATATAAACTGTATGGCAAAGGGGTTTTCAAACTTTTGTCAGCTTAACTCTCTTGATCTCTCTTTACTTGAAGAACCC
The DNA here is from genome assembly GCF_027580225.2 of Misgurnus anguillicaudatus. Classification (NCBI taxonomy): domain Eukaryota; kingdom Metazoa; phylum Chordata; class Actinopteri; order Cypriniformes; family Cobitidae; genus Misgurnus; species Misgurnus anguillicaudatus. Next base: position 29,971,480 of record NC_073361.2, on the reverse strand, counting down.
CTCTACATTTTTAAGTAAATGTTTAAATAATGTAATAACACATTTTTACCTGTTATTAAACATATCTGTCCTTTTTGCATGAGTTCTTAGTTTTCTGATATATTGTAGTGATAAATAATGAAAAAATTAAACATAAAATATATTATTTTTGTTAGTAAATGTTTTATATTTGCAATTAAATCAACTCACGAACCCCTGCAATTCCTTCATGGACCACCAGGGGCACGCAAAGCCCAGTTTGGGAAACCCTACTGCATCGGACTAGCATACTGATCTCATATTTGAGTTTCTACAAATCTTCTTGAAGTTCAAAGTTTGAATTTTTTGGCATACATCCACAGACAGTACAAGTGTATAAGACTTTTTAAGCAAAGCTTTTAAGCAAAGCTTTTTAAGTAATGATAATAATAATAGATATGAATTAATAAAATACTAAAGATAATAATAAATAATAGTACAACAATATACTGTATACGCCATAAACATTTAATAAGATAAACACTTGTAGTAGATGATAAATAAGTGATTCTTTTAAGAACCTATGACTGGTTATTTAGGGAACCAAAATGGTTTTTGGCATTGCTGTAAAGAACCTTTTGTACCCCTCTTTATTTTTTTAAGAGTGTACATTTACATTTATGCATTTGGTGAACGCTTATATCCAAAGCGATTTAAAGTGCATTACATGGTATACATTATTATCAATATGTGTTAGAACCCACAACCTTTTGCAGTGTAAGTATAAATAGATTTAAATGCTTATAATTTTGAGTCTATAAACGTCTACAGTAAAATAAAAAAGTCATCAGATTTAAGAAAGTTTGAGTCTCTGTGTGCCCTGAAAGCTTAACGTGATAATATTTGCAACCCAGTAAGCGACTGTCACTGTATTTTCGGAATGAAAGTCTTTTGTTTTTAGCTCATCATACATCACCATAATGTATGCGGTTGACACGAAACCCTTCTGCTCTCTCTGCAGGAACTAAACATGGAAGTTTTTGAGGAGATGTTCAAGACCAAAGCTCAGTCCGCCCCTGTTGATGTTGGAACTATAAAAATAAAAGTGGCACAAAAAGCATTGAGTAAAATCTCAATACTGGAGCCCAACAGGGCCAAAAATCTCGCCATCACACTGCGGAGAGGAGGCATGAGCGGCGCTCAGATCTGTGATGCCATTAAAACGTATGCTCCAGAATCTAGCATCTCTCAATATATCATGTCCATATATAATTTTTTACTTCTCTAATTCTCTCTCTCTCTGCAGGTGTAATCTTAATTTGTTAAACTCAGATTTTCTGGAGCAGTTGGAGCGTTTCATCCCATCTGATTATGAGTTGAAGATGATTCAGAATTTTGAACGTGAGGGACGGCCACTGGCGGAGCTGTCGGAGGAAGACAGATTCATGGTGGCTTTTAATAAAATCCCACATCTGTCACAGAGAATCAGCACTTTGACATTTATGGGCAATTTCAGCGAGAGCATCCAACTTTTACAGCCGGTCAGTACGGTCACTTGATAAACCTCCATCAGTTCACAATGAATACAATTTCTGCAAAAACTGACTCTTGAATCTTACTCTAACTTTGTCTTCTCTTTTTCATTTTCATCACCTCTTTCATTTTCAAATATATTACAGCAATTGAATGCAATAATCGCTGCGTCAATGTCAATCAAGTCCTCCAGCAAACTCAAGAAGATTTTGGAGGTAAAGAGAATCAACATTCATGCAATTCATATTAAATTAGTAAGTCTTATGATGTATACTAATTAAAAAAAATAAAAACATTTTTCTAGATCATTCTTGCATTTGGGAATTACATGAACAGTGGGAAACGAGGCTCGGCCTATGGGTTTCGACTCCAAAGTCTTGACCTGGTGAGAGAGAGACCATTTTATATCATATCGATGAGTGTTGTGTTAGTGACTGACCAATTAATTGATTATCGGCATTGATAGGTACGACTATAGATCCCCAAAATCATGCTCCAAAATATTTTATAGTGCACACATTGTGTTTTATAGAATTTTAAGTAGACAATGTGTAAAGTTAGTCTTGATATAATTTCTGCAATTTTACATATGTGACCCTAAACCACAAAACCACATCATATTTTTTTTAAATTAGGATTTATACATCATGAAAGCTGAATAAATAAGCTTACCACTGATGTATGGTTTGTTAGGATAGGACAATATTTGGCTGAGAAAATCTGGAAACTGAGGGTGCAAAATATTGAGAAAATCATCTTTCAAGTTGTCCAAATGAAGTCCTTAGCCACACACATTACTAATGATAAATACATTTTTATATATTTGGGTGATTCTCACGAAACCATTGAAACACCACGGCACTAATGATTTTAGCTTTAAAATGTGTAATATAGTAACATTAAAAAGCATCAGAATTAACACAATACTGTGTTCTACCTTGCACAATGTGTGATTTCAACATAAGAATTTATAATTGTAAATTTTATCTCATTTTCTGCTGAAATTCTCATTACCGCAATGTGTCCGGCTGTGTTTGAACATGCGTTATGTTGTGATTTGATCAAATTAACACAAAAATATTAAGAAAAAAAATAAATGGATGTTTTGCTAGACTACTTTAGATGACAGAAAAAATATTTACTGAATATTCATGTATAATAATAATGAAGAAAAATTAGGAAAATGATGTGTCCATGCCTGATGTTCTCATCCTCCGCAACACTTTTTGAGAACAGTTTAAGCACACATACAGAATTTTAATAAAGTTTGATTTTGAGTGACCAAGCACATGGACCAGTTACTTCAAGATGGCTACCAGGAAAGATCATTTTTTTACAGTTAATTTGAAATAGTGTCTTGTCAGAATGCTTACACGACATTTTGATTATCATTACCGCAACAGATGCTTATTAAATGTTAATTTAATTAATAGAAGCATAATACTTTGATTTTAAATGCATGTGCAGAATCTCCAAATTATGTTCTTTCAGGTTTGTCATGTCATTTTGAAAATATGTCAGTGTTGATGTTTCCTGACTGTTGCGGTAATGAGATTTTTTAGGACTAATTTTTTTAATTATGTTACAAAAAGTGTTAAATGATAAGTAAAAGTTTTTTAATTAATGATCCCATTTACTCTAGACTTTGTTTTTCAATGTCTGGTGGGAAAAAAAGTAAATTTAAGCAATTTTTACATTTTCATGCTTGACATGTTTAAAACCAAGTTTTCGTGAGAATCACCCATTTACGAAAGGAAATGTACAAAATACGTTCATGAAACATGATCTTTACTTAATATCCTAACAATTTTTGGCATTAAAACATCTATACTATTGACCCATACAATGTATTGTTGGCTATTGCTACAAACATACCTGTGCTACTTAAGACTGATTTTGTGGTCCAGGGTCATATTTGTTGTTATATAAAAAGGCATTAACATAAATTTTCACTCTCAGCTTCTGGACACAAAATCCACCGATCGAAAACAGACGCTACTTCACTTCATCGTCGCCATCATACAAGAGAAATATCCACATCTCCAAAACTTTCACACTGAGCTACAGTTTCTGGATAAAGCTGCACTGGGTAAGTTTAAGCTCATTCACAAACTCATTTACTAAAACATGCTTGACTAGTTCTCTCTTTAATTTTAGTCATAGACTGAACTTATATGTAGACTACCAAGGGGTTATTGGTTCAAAACTCAAGATTTTTCCACCACTGACTGTTCCCATTGGGCAAAGCACTTATTTGCAACTCAATTAAAAAGTATTGTTTGAGCTTTGGCTCTGTGAATCTAAGACAAAATCTCAAACATGTAAACTAACCTGAGTCGGTCTCTCAGTGTCTCTGGAAAGCATCGTAGCAGACGTGCGCTCGCTTGAGAAGGGAATGGAGATGGTCCGAAAAGAGTTCAACCAACAGAAAGACAATGTTGTCCTCACCGACTTCCTGACCAAAAACAGCGACCTGCTGGACAGTGTGGTCCAAGACGGCAAAACTTCACAGGTGACCATAAATATACTTCTGTATCACATCACTATAACGCTTTACATTAAAGGGGACATTTCACAAGACTTTTTTTAAGATGTCAAATAAATGTTGGTGTCCCCAGAGTACGCATGTGAAGTTAGCCATACCATATAGATAATTTATTATAACATGTTAAAATTGCCACTTTGTAGGTGTGAGCAAAAATGTGTTTTTTCGGTGTCTCTTTTTAAATGCAAATGAGCTGCACTAAATGGCAGTGCCGTGGTGGGAGGGTGCAGATTGGGGGGCGGTGTTGTCCCCCTCTGACATCACAAGGGGAGCCAAATTTTAATGACCTATTTTTTTCAGTTTGCAGAGAATGGTTTACCAAAACTAAGTTACTGGGTTGATCATTTTCACATTTTCTAGGTTAATAAATGCAATGGGGACCCAATTATAGCACTTAAACATGGAATAAGTCTGATTTTCATGATATGTCCCCTTTAAAATTAGAAGCAATTGACTTGATATACTGTTACTGAATATACTGATATACTGTCCATCTCTCTGTAGGAAGTCTATCACTCGGTTGTTGAATATTTCGGAGAGAATCCCAAAACCACACCCCCATCCGCCTTCTTCCCAGTTTTTGCAAGGTTCATCAAAGCCTATAAGGTAATATGATATTAGCATACTGTACATCAGACTAATTATTAGAAATATAAGATGCACAAACCTAAAATGGGTTCTTATTTACAATGTCAGCCTATATATTTTATCTTTTTCTTTATGTAGTTGGCCGAGCAAGAAAACATGCAGAGAAAGAAGAACATCTCAGAAAATGACCACAGTACAGACTTACCCAAATCTGACACTCCTATCAGCATATCTATGAATCATAAGGTAGAAAGTGAAAGACATTACTTTAACATTTATGCTTTACACAAAAAACTGAAAAATTTTATACAAACCCACACAGCAAAATCACCAGTGTTAAATGTACTCTCATGGTGTATATATGGGTAACACCAGGTCTGGTGGTACCCATATAAACACTAGCAGTGTAGATTTAACACTGGTGATTTTGCTGTGCATAACCTTTGCACTGCTTAACGCAAGACTTAACACCAACTAAACTACAAAGAACACAGGAAGTTAAGTAGAAACGATGCTCTGTTCATGTAATCAGGTGCCCATGTTGCCACGGTTACCGCAGATGGATCTGATCTCAGAGCTGAAACGCAGGCAGATGTCACCGCTTCTACGAGAGGGCAAAGATGGAGCCATTGAGGACATCATCACAGGTTAGTATAGGGTGCACTGTATGTTTGCATGCTACCCTTCCCAAACAGTATGCAAGATTAGGATTAGTGTACCAAAATACTGTACGTGCCAAAAAAAATTGGTTTAATACTTTTTTTAATGTATAGATTTAAATAATAATGAATCTTTAGGGCAGTGCATGCCCTTGTACACACGATGGTGTATTGTTTTATATTGTGGGGATGTTTGTGTATTCCGATCAGATTTGTCATCTTGAATTATTTCCTGATCTCTGTCTGCTTTTCTTCTTAGCTCTGCATGTTGTGCCATTTGTGGCGCGTTCAGGGAAACGCTCTTCTCGTCTGCTCTGTGATTCTACTTTCAGCGAAGCGACTTCTGTATAACTTTCTCTTTATCTGTCGCTGAAGGTATCTCTCTCTTTTTCTATCCTGTCATCTCCATCTGCAAATCTGCTTTTTCTGCTCTAACGTTCTGCAAGTTAAATCGGTTTCGATGCCCTTCGTGTTTTAAATTTGTACTTTGCTGCTTGTAAATTATGTAGAGTGTTGAAAAGCAGAAAATATTTCTCGTGTCTCTATATCAAGAGGAGATTCTGACTCTGTGTGTGTGTGTGTGTGTGTGTGTGTGTGTGTGTGTGTGTGTGTGTGTGTGTGTGTGTGTGTGTGTGTGTAGATTTGAGAAATCAGCCATATATCAGAGCAGACGGAGCCAGGCGAAGCGCCAAATGGAAACCGGCTCAGCATCTTACCGTGTCCTCGGATATCTCCCTGTGAACTCCATGAAGAAAAAATGAAGCCAAAAACAGTTTACAATTATTTCAACTTTCATATTTAAATAAACTCTAAATTAAGAACAGTTTACTATTTATGTAAAATGTAGCAGTTTGTAGGGATGTGCCAGGATTAAGGCTGCATGGCGATTAATCACAACTAGGGATGCATAACGATTAATCGCAATTAATCTATAGCAGAATAAAAGTTTTTGTTTTTGTATCATATATGTGTGTGAACTGTGTGTAATAATTATGTATATATAAATATGCACACATGCATGTATCATTTTAAGAAAAATATATATTTATATATAATAAAAATTATACATTCATATATAAATGTACATACACATGTAAACATTTCTTAAATATATACATACATGCATGTGTGTGCATTTATCTATACAAATTTATTATACACAGTTCACACACATATGATGTAAACAAAAACTTTTATTCTGCTATAGATTAATCGCGATTAATCATTATGCATCCCTAATCGCAACTAATCGTTTGCAGAATAAAAGCTTTTGTTTACATCATATACTGTATGTGTGTGTACTCTGTATAATAATTCTGTATATATAATAAATACACACACATGCATGTATACGTTTAAGAAATATTTACATGTGTATATTTATTTTTATGTTTATATAGATATATTTATACTTATATAATTTTTTTTCTTAAAATTATACATGCATGTGTATTTATTTTTACATAATTATTATGCACAGTACACACACATATATGATGTAAACAAAAACCTTTTCAAACGATTGGTTGCGATTAATCGTTATGCAGCCTTAGTCAGGATATGTTGAGGTCACCGTATTTAAATAAATATTTACATTTATATCGAAGGATTCAGCAGATTCTTTATTGCAAAATCTAAATTGACAGTATATTTACATTGTGATCCTGAGATTAAACCCATGACCTTTGTGTTGCTAATGTAATGCTCTACTAAGTGAGCTAAATACATTTTGTACAATGGAAACCTAGTTTTAGATATAAATGATTTTTTATTACTTCCATGACAATTAAGAAATTGTAATGTTTGTTTAAATTACTTTTTATTTATTTCCTTTTAATTTTGGGGGTAAATATGACCCAAACTTGTTCTGTGAAATATATCTTTATAATTATCAACCACATTTTAGTAAAATCTTTCGATGTATTCTTAAAATGCTTCTGGTAAATGTATAGCAACTGGCTTTGTCTAGTATTGTATATGTATATGATGTTTTTTTTTCATATAAATCCATGATTTTGTTCTACATAAATTTGACATCACAAAGGTTTTATACTGGATGATGGCGGTTCACAAATAAAAACCTATAAATGGAGGACAAATAGCATGGAAGACATTTGTAGAAGATACTCACTTTAATAATCACAAAACATCACGAGAACATTCAAAACCAACAGTCTCTTGTACATACAGAACCAGACGAGGTTTGATCGACATTAATACAACTTTTGCATTATAACATTTTTATATAGATATATTTCTATTGGTCAACATTGCATTCACACTTTTATTGTTATTGTTTGATCACAAGAATTCGTCTATAGATATTTACATTCGTATCAGTTGCAGTAATGAAAAGCGTTTCGGTTTAATCGAGGTTTGGAATGGTTGAATGGTTTGTTATAGATTTGAGACAACGGTGAAAAGGATCTGATGTGACCCATCTACTTACATAGGACTCTATTTATTAAAAAACTCTTTTTAAATACAGAAATCCATCCATCTTACACATGTAAACAAAACATACAGAGAGAAGATTCTGCATGCAGACTTTAAGATTTCTACATGCAGTTCAGAACTCTCGCAAGTTTTTAGTTCAAATAAAAAAAGATTACAAAAAATACCCTAAATAAACATGATACAGATTATATACAGCTACACAGTTACACTGTTGTTTTGTACATATATTCTGGACATTTAGCAGTATGTTAACACATCATACGATGCTCAGAGTTTGGATTTATTTTCTAATTCAATAAAATCTTTAATACAGTAAATGAGAAAATGAGGTATGTACCAGGCTTCTGATGGACACAACCACCAAACTATAGCATAAACCTTTATATAATATACAGTATACACATAACCTCCTTCTCTTAAAGTGAGGAAAACAATGGCAGTGGAGCCGTTGTATATAAACCCTTGGCATTCATTCAATGAAATCAGTTTCATTCACCTTCAGCTGGTCTTTCATTATAGCGCTAATATGTTCGGTCCAGTGACACAAAGTGCTTCACATGTATGTATAGTAAAATGTGTTTAATGTAAATTCACTCTCACATATCAGATTGCACAGCGGGAATTTCATTGGATGCATATCAGATCTTGGGCATTGCAAGAATTAACATGAATTATGGACTTTTAGATACAGTAAATCTTTTTTTTAGTATAAAAATACAAAAGCTAATCTCGTATAAAAATCTAGCTTATCCTTGATAAATCATTATTAGTCAATTGGTTCATTTTTTTGCTAACAGTGTATAGTGAATAGTGTTTCCTTTACGCTTAAAAATAAAGGTGCTTGAAAGATTTTTCACAGCGATGCATTTACGCTTTTATCCAAAGCGACTTACAGCATTACAAGCTATACATTTATTTATTTATTTTATGTCAGTATGTGTTTTCTGGGTTCGAATTCATGATCATTTGCGCTGCTAATGCAACGCTCTACCACTGAGCTATACAAGAGCTCGATGTCATAGAAGAACCATTTTGGTTCCTCAAAGAACCATTCAGTGAAAGGTACTTATTTCATACCATTAGTGACCCTGGACCATAAAATAAGAGTAAATTTTTTTAAAAATTGAGATTTATACATCGAATAAATTAGCTTTCTATTGATGTATGGTTTGAATAGGACAATATTTGGCCGAGATACAACTATTCGCAAATCACCTTTAAAACTGAAGTGCATGGCAACCACATCCACTCACAAAAATAAAGTTTTGATATATTTATGGTAGGAAATTTACTAAAAATCTTCATGGAACATGATCTTTAAATAATATCCTAATGATTTTTGCTATAAAAAATCAATAATTTTGACCACGACAAAAAATTAAAAGTTGGGATTTTCTAGGCAGATATGGCTAGGAACTATACTCTCATTCTGGTCATATCTGCCTAGAAAATCGCAACTTTTATTTTTCCGTCGGTCTTAGTACACAATGTAACTACAGAAGAGTCAAGTTATAAATAGGATAAATATCCAAACATTTTGATTATTTTTTAGCACGATGCTAATGGTCTAATCAGATTCAATGGATTATGCTAAGCTATGCTAAAAATTGCTAGCGCCAGACCCGGAGATCGGCGGGTGGAGTGTCCCTTTAAATTTTGTAATCTTAGATATCTTTTTACTACACATTTTGAATTTAAAAATTATTTTTGGGAGCATTTAGACAAAAATGGTTCTTTTATGGCATCGTGTAGCACCTTTATTTTTAAAAGGGTGTTTTTAAGTTTTGTGCTAGAGATATTTATTATTTCAATAAAGAGAAAGTCTATTATATTTCGACTTAAAGGAATATTCCACTTACATAAAAAAATCAGATAATTTACTCACCCCCATGTCATCCAAGATGTTTATGTCTTATTTTGTTCAGTCGAGAAGAAATTAAGTTTTTTGAGGAAAACATTCCACAATTTTTTTCCAAATAGTGGACTTTAGTGGACCTCAACCGTATACGGTTTCAATGCAGCTTCAAAGGATCCAAACGATCCCAACCGAGACACCAAAGTCTTATCTAGTGAAACAATCATCATTTTCAAGTACTTCTTAACCAGAACTTTTTTCCTTGCACCAGCCCTGTGACGCGCCAGGTTAAAAAGTACTTTCTTTTGCAAAAACGACGATCGTTTCACTATACAAGACCCTTTGTTGTGATCGTTTAGAGCCCTTTGATGCTGCATTAAAACTGAAATTTTAAACTGCATTGAAACTGTAAACATTAACATCTTGGGTGACAAGGGGTGTGTAAATTATGAAAGTGAAATATTTCTTTAAGCTTGTGTCTAAAACGCATTTATCATTTTATTTTAGCATTGTTGTACCATTTAAGTGTTTTACATTTCTATGCAAGTTGTACTGTAGTTTGACATTTGCTACTTTACAGTAGATAAATTGGTTGTGATCCGTAATGTCCAAGCAGCTTTTTATGAGACTTTACTGTGAAATTAGTATCAGATTCATACCTCCGTCAAAGCTCTTCAGTACTGTGAGATGCCTTGTGCTTTAGTCTCGGAGAGGTTTTGCCTCCATGTGTGATTTAGTGGTCACCTGTGGCTCTCCTGGATTTCCAGGGTCATCGTCGCCACGCGGTGGGCACCTTGGATAGGATCAGATCTCAGGGTAAAAGGGGCGTATAGGGACACTAAGGACAGTACCGAAGAGGCTGATAGTCAACATGCCAGTACAAACAAGATTTATAGGACAGTCTGAGGTAGAAAGGCAAAAAGTAGTGGAGGGTTCTACTATAATACAACAAAAATGTTGAAATTAAGAGGTCACTAGGTTTTAATCACAGACAAAACCACTTTGAGCATACCATAGCATAGTATATAATGTTCTTATTCATATATCCTGAATTATGAATTAGAAACCTATTCATTTCTTATTTTTAAATTTATCTGTACTTACTTATGTTTCTCTTATTGTATGAATGCACTGTATAGGAGGCATATTTATCTTAAACCATATACTTTATATCCACATAAAAGCCTTGATCTATGATAGGATCAGGAAAGGGTTGACTGAGGATCAGATACAAGCAAGTTTGGACAGGTCAGTGGATAAGAGAGAGAAAAACAAAGATTAAATGAATACTTTCTAAAAATCTTTCTGATGTAGTTACAAAAAATAATGCATAGATTTAGAGGAGATCATTTTAATGTTGTGTATTTCTCAAGTTGTCATATCTCTAATAAGCATGAGGGGGCGGTGTTTCTTCATTTTTAGTTACAGTGGTAGTCGCAGTAAGAAAAAGGACATTTAAGGTTATTGATTCATAACGTTTAATCAATCAACAGTCTAACACTGAAACACTGATACACTTATCATGCTATTAACACTTTGTTGCAAGTATAAGATATATTAGTGTGCTATGAAAACACCCTCACAGTCAGAACTCGTGTTTGATTTAAAATATAGTCTTGTGAACAGGCACACTATTAAAAAGCTCAGTTTTACTTTTCTGTTGCTAATTCACATCATCACGGTATAGCCACGCCCACAGTCAAACCATATTGATTAAGAAGAAAAAGTGCAGTGAATATATAAATGATTGGCTGTTTGTATGTACTGCTTGTATGTTTTTTTGTCATATCGCACTTGATAAGGACACAATGTGACATCTGTTATGTAACAGGGTTTCATTTACAACATCTTTAGCAGCATTTATTTTCTTCACCTTCATGATGAATCTTTTTACTCGCTACACAGTCATTTTTTCCTCAGATAAAGTAATTATTCGCCAAATAAAAGATTTGAATCTATCCCTGTCCTAACATCAGAAATCAAGAACACTGCTAACTGTGCTTTGAAAAGCAGGCTGAATCATTTTTCCTACATCGTGTTTAGGGCCGAGAGCTACAAGCGGGATTTAGTTCACCTTATTAAACATCTACAGCAACCTTCGAAACCCTTAAGATACAAACAAAACAGAGAGCGAGGCCAGAAAATGACACATTCACCCACTATAGAAATCGTCCTTGGCACTCGGGGCCAACAAACTATTTGACCTTTTAGGAATAAATAATCCCATCCAACTGAATCTTTACAGACTTTTGTGTTGCACCTTAACAGCCAACAGAGCGGCGCTATGAACGGACAGATTCATGGCACAGACCTCCTATTAAGCCCAAGCAGACTCCTTTCTGGAAGAGGACGGCCTGTCTGAATCTACGGCGTGCCAGATTAGTCAGATCCTTGCCTGGGAATAAAGCCGGAGCTGTTTGGCACTGACTTTATAATTAACCCTGGGGTGCTACTGTGTCTCCGATAGTTCAAAAAGAGTAAACACAAAAAATTACGATATTTAAAGGTCTTATGAAGCCAATCGATCAGTCTGTACCAGAAACTGAGCATCATTTATTTATCATTATATTATTTCAACTACATCTCAGATGACCTGAGGGTGAGTAAATAGGGCTGTCACAATTATTAAATAATCGTCTCATCGCGATTGTTTGATCTCGCAATGATTTCAGATCACCGCAATGATTGCAAATCTCTCTAAAAAACACAAGGGGGAGCTGCAGGAAATTATTCTTTTTTTTGCAGCCACTACAGGAATGTGATCCAGTACTAATATGACCTTAGCAGGATTGGCTACTATTTAGGCCTGTTCTGGTATAGTTTATTTTGCATATTGCATTTTAATTTTCAGGTATTTTTTAGACACTTTCTTGTGTTTATTTCTTTTGAAGAATTTTCAGTTTTTGAAAGATATATTCATTAAATAATTACTTTTAAATGTGTGTTATGTGTACTAATATTTACTGCCAGGTAATTCTTGCAAAAGATTTCATTTAAATAATCACAACATGGAGATGAATTTAATGAATTAAATTTCAAAGCAATAAAACAGACAATCATAATAATCGTCAAACCACAAAAAAAAGGCAATTAATCGTCATCATTTATTAGGCAATTAACCGTTAGCCAAATTTCATAATCGTGACAGCCCTATATTAACAAAAATTCTGATTTTTGGGTGAGCGATCCCTTTCACAAGTAGTTTACTTCTTTGAACACTTTTTAAAGTGTATTAAGTGCATTTATCAGAGGCATATCTACGGGAATATAATACGAGGCATCTTTTTTATAAACATGTCAAACTATCATACTATTTTTGCAGTTCTGATAGTTGACACATAACATACTACACTTTGCAAAATGTTTGAAACAAATTCAGAGTTAGATGACTAAATAGTAAACTTAACATGTTTACATGTTTGCCCAACCATATGTTAAAACAACCCAATATTGGTTAAAGTAATCCCAATGGTTGGTTTTGTCCATATTTTACCCAACCAGAGGTTTATAAATGGTATCAAAGACTCGGGTGGTTGCTATACAGGAACTGCCTGCCCGTCTCTTGTGGTTGCCATGGTGATTGTCCATTTAATTCTTTCAGTCTGTGCCTTAGAAACGCTGAGTGATGATGGGTATCCCTGACAACAGACTACAAGACGATTGATTGACAGATGAGGCTTCTTACAAAATCTCTCTCTTTCTGTATACTTTCTTCAGTTTTTCATTAAATAAATCAAACATTTACTCAGCACACGTCATTCCAAATAATTTCTTTCCTACACAAAAGGAGATATACGTGTCTGATTTACTGTCTGCTATACAATGCAACACAGTGCATCTGGGTTTTACTGCCACGACAAAGCTTACTGCTGAAACGCACACAATATAAAGTAATGCATATGCATAAGTAAAGTCGTGCAATAGCTTTCTGTAAGAAACAAACTGAAACTGTAGTCATTGTTCACTGAACATGCTTTCTGTGTGAAGATTTTAGTGGCATCTAGTGGTGAGATTGAGAACTGCAACCAACAGCTCAGTCCACCACTCACCCCTCCCTTTCGAAACGCATAAAGAAGCTACGGTAGCCGCCACAGGACAAACATGGCATCGTCTGAGACAACGTAGTGACGAAACGCACTCTATAGAGCAGTTTGATGTTTTGGGCTACAGTAGAAACATGGCGGTGCAAAATGGCGACGCAAAATGGTGATTTCCTTTATATACAACTGAAAATAGTATATTAGTTATAGTTTAACAGTTATATGTCAAAAGATCCTCCTAAGACTGCCTTTAATTGGTTTGTCTGTAAAATATCTTATCTTGCACTCATGTCACTGCGAATTAAAAGAATCACTGTTTTCATTTTTGAGACGTTAATTTGCCCTTGAAGTGAAATAACAGGGGAATAAGACAGACTGCAGCAGGCTGGATAAATCTGAAGCGTACAGTTAGCTAATAGCCTTCAGCTTAACCCTGCGGGAGGCAGAGAGAGAGAGAGAGAGCAGATGAAGAAGAGAGAGGCATAAAACCTTTCAGTCTTATCTCTTCCTTATCTTTCTGCCTCTCTTTCCAACTAAATGTCCCATCTTTCTCTTTCTTTCGGGATACATTTAGGGGAACGCTGACTTTGCAAGCTGTCTTGACTGATAAGACAACACTGTGCAACGCTGCATTAAAAAGCACATTTCTTCCTTTCGCTTCTTGTTCACTCGCTTGTATACATTGTTCAGTCGCATTTTCCTCTTTAAAGGTAAAGTGCCTTTTTTTCCTCAATGACTATCATCAGCATAGTGTCCTAAATAAGTGTTTTCATACTAGAATAAAAGACTACATCAGTCTGGGAAACAAGTTGCCCCGCCCAACCTCAAACCATTGGTTGATACAATGCAATTTTTCCAAACGCACATTAGTTTCTAATGGTGAAAAAATATACACTTTAATATGTTTTTAATGTGGGTCTTCTTCACATTACAAGCTATTATATATGTATATATTAAGACAGCAAATTACTCCGGGCCGGATCTGGCCCAGAGTTGTCTGCTGTCATGAGATTTGATGATTGGTCTCTAAAGGCTAACACGAGCAGAAACTAGGAATATTTGCAATGAACAACATAGAAATTCCAACTGACCCTCCATGCAAATTAAGCTATAAGTCAAAACGTACCATATTCACTCCTTGAAAGAGACATTTCACAAGATTATTTTAAGATGTAAAATAAATCTTTGGTGTCTCCAACATGTTAAAATTGCCACTTTGTAGGTGTAAGCAAAAATGTGCCGTTTTGTGTGTGTCCTTTTAAATGCCAATGAGCTGATCTCTACACTAAATGGCAGTGTTGTGGTTGGATAGTGCAGATTAAGGGGCGGTATAATTATAATAAGATCCCCTTCTGACATCACAAGGGAAGGCAATTTTCAATTGGACAGAATGGTTTACCAAAACTAAGTTACTGGGCTGTTCTTGTTCACATTTTCTAGGTTGATAGAAGCACTGGGCCCTTAAACATGGAAAACGTCAGATTTTATTCATCATGATCTAACTGAGAAGGAATTGATATTTCAAATAAATTATCAAAGTATAACAACTTGATCCAACTCTTTGCATTTCTGTTAAGGTCACTAGGTTGATCGGGCTATTGGATAATGTGAATGAACAGCTGAATAGGTATTAATATCTAGGCATGAATTTGTGAGCTTGCATTCAAGTCTGACTACTATCTGACAAAAAACACTTACGTGTCACAGCACGATTCATTTTTGATGGTTAAAATAAATTCTTTTTTTTTTAATCCACTGAGATACATTGTGTAACGGAAGTAAAATATGTTGTGAATCCAGTGTCATGTTTTTATTTCCTTTGGCTAATACCTTATATGGTAGACTGGCACTAATACGCTTGTGCTGTTCTGTTGTCCTGGAAGAAAAATGTGTTTGGAGTAAAAGAGAAAAATCTGTAATTGAAATCTGTGAATGTAATGCGATCTGTGTCTAATGAACCCCACTGCACATTGTAAAACACTTCACATCTGTGCAGAAAACAATAATGTGGATCTCTGAAACAGACAGTACAGTCTCTGGAGTCAACACAGCGTAGAAGAGAGGTGAAGTCAATGAGAACGCCGGTCAGACACGATAGCAGGTTCTGTTAGAAGTGAAATACCTGCTGCTGACCCTGTTGAAGTTTGGGAAACTCCTCCTGTTGTTTTCTGCTCTTGCGCTCCAGACTGCTCTGCTGCAGGTGTCGCAGGCGAGAGGCAGCAGACGACTGCATTAGTTTAGCCGAGCCCGGTGGAGTTCCTACAGGCTGAGAAACCAAGAAAACATTAATAAGCAACCGAAAGTTAGATTGTTGTTTGATAGTAGAAAACAAAAAAGCTGCAATCCGTAACTTTTGCCATTTAATCACAATTTCTATTTGAAACATCAAATTGCAGCAAGAACCGGCAAAAGATGGCGTCACGGTACCGCGAGAGCGATTATGGAAATCATACGGAGAAGTATAATTTCGAATCGCTCTCGCGGTACTTTGACGTCATTCGCCTGTCCGTTACTACAACGCGGCATAACGTCGATTCAAAGGGTCTATGCACAAGGTAAGGAGATATTTTACATACTTTGCAATGTATTTACTCAACATCTGATTTGTATTTTATTAAAAAAGTTATGGATTGCTGTTATTGTTGCTGTTATTATTTCGCCCGGCGTGCAGATGAATCTGATGTCTGTGATCATCACTGCGTTAAAGCGAATCTGTTATTATATTACATTACGTTACATTGACATGACAAGTACATCTTATCGTGCTTGTTCTGACTAAATGAAAGCATATGTTTCAACATAAATCACGTTGCTGATGTCTTACCCGTTCAGACGAAATTTCTGCTTCAGTATTTAATCCCTAGATACATTTTAGCACAAGCTCTGTCGCGTTAACTTTTTAACTAGAAACTCTCCTCAGTTTGATTCTATCAGATGCAAGAATGTAAAAAATTGACATGTATGATATTCTCCAGCTTGAATTTTACAGATTAAACACCGCCATCAAATTGAACAAAGTAGAAACATTTTTCCATCTACAGCAGCACACAAACGCGATAGTTGTATTCTGTTTACAGACGTAATCAAGCAAACCTGACCAATCCTCAATCATTAGCATGTGCGTTCGACTTTATGCAACGCGGCAAGAACCGGCAGAAAGATGACGTCAGGGTACCGCGAGAGCGGTTCGAGACATCATACAGAGAAGTCTAATTTCGACTCGCTCTCGCGGCACCCTGGCGTCATCCACGTGTCCGTTTCTGCTACGCCGCATAAAGTCGAATCAATGGGTCAAATTAATATATGCATGAGGTAAGGAGACATTTTAAACACAGATTTTTTTATGTATTTACTTAAAATGTGATTTGTATTTTATTTTTAACTGACTAAAGTTACGGATTGCAGTTTTAATTTAACCATAATGAGTCTAAATTTGTTAAGATGTCGATGACAAAAGCTAACCAAAAATCTAGATAAAAGCATGTATCATTTCAAACAGTGAAATCAGGAAATGTTTCATTAAAACAGAAGGACTTATTTTTTTAAAGAGAGAGAAATAACAGGGAATGTAAGAAATACTGTATAGTGTAGCATCTTGACCAGCACATATTAGATATTGACAGACAACATGCATGTGTGTCAGAAAACTGAAATTAGCACTGTTTCACACTTTAACACCTGATCTGTCATTTGGACAACACATAATGCAACTTATTATGTATCTCGGGTCCCTTTAGCAAAGCT
This sequence comes from Misgurnus anguillicaudatus, assembly GCF_027580225.2. Taxonomy (NCBI): domain Eukaryota; kingdom Metazoa; phylum Chordata; class Actinopteri; order Cypriniformes; family Cobitidae; genus Misgurnus; species Misgurnus anguillicaudatus. The sequence goes on along the minus strand of NC_073361.2, from coordinate 29,954,101 downwards.
AATCTAATAGACCGACAGGAGGTGTCCCGTTAGATCCTTACAGGCATTAAAGTTAATGCAACAAATAAAACCGATGATGTTAGATGAAGGTGTAAACAGAACAGGAGTTCATTTAGACCCCCTTAGCTGACATGTATTTTGTGTTTCTTGTTTGCTCTGGGCTTTTAAAGGTTCTCTCCAATGCATTAAGCTCATTAAAATTGATTCAGTACAACCATGCCACAGCATTACTGTCACTTTGCAGATATAACCAGAGTTTGACATTACAAACAACAAGAGGAGAGATAGAGAGTGAAGTCGGTTAAAAGATTAGTGGAAGACAGCGGCAGAAGTTGTAGAAAGCTCTGAGAGGGACAGCGGATGATTGACACCTCACATATCACTGTACCTCTCTCCATAGAGAGCTGTTGATCCACTGGCCTGCCCTGTCAACACTGTTAGATGAGACATCTGCAGGGAATCTGGCCTGAACCGCGAGCTTCTCTTTCACTGGGGTTCTCTGAAACGCCTGTCGCACAAACCTTAATGACTAAAAACTGTGCAAGTATTGAATGACAAACCGCACAACTCAGCCCTGTTTGAAAATTATGACCATCGTGTGCTTTACCTCCAGCTCGGCTATTATCTTCTCCTCATCATCTTCATCCTCCTTTACTCCAGAAGCTGCGATGGCCGGTGGTGTGGATGAGGGCCGGGGCCCATCGGAGGTCGAGGGTCGTCTCAGTTTGACCGGCGGCGTCTGAGAGTTAATCGGTATGTTTGAATCCTCTCTGTTTTCACTCTTCTCTAACTTCTTCATAAACAAGACAGAAGCTGGGGTTAAAAATGTTTTTAGCATTAAGTAAGCCTAAATCTGTTTATCAAAAATGCATCTAAATTTGGGAGCATTTCACCTTCACGCTCTTGTTTATGGTGATAACTTCTCCGCTGCTGTTGGTCGTGAGCCCAAGGCCTGACGGGAAACTTCGTCTTGGGGGAGGAGGGGGCGGAGACTTGGACAGCTTTTCTGTTCGATACCGCGGTACGGTCAACTCTCCTAAATAATCGATTCGTCATTAGTTAATCAATCTATTTATCTGTTTATCAACCATTCAATCAAGTGCTATAATGTCACCTGATCCCCTGCGCGGGATGCCATCTTTGCTGGGTGGTTTTGGTGGGGTTTTGGGTTGGTGTTCAGGTGTTAAGGTCGGGGTTGAAGACGCTGAACCTGGCGCTGGGAGAGAGGACAGCTGGGGTTTGGGGGGAACGGCCGGTTTGGTGATCTGCTTGGCGGCAAAGTCCAGATCTGGAATGGCCTTCATTAATTCAGCTTGAGTTTCCTCCAGCAGACGGTTGATGTCCTGAGCGCTGAACTGAGTTAAACTGGCTCTCTTCTCTTCCCAGTCTCGTTCTGCGGCCTTGAGACACATTCACACACTTACTGTATTACAGGTTAAATGTTGTGGATAGAGGTCACATTTTCAAACATTAACAAGAAAACTAGTATGTTCATTACCAGTCGGACCTCCACGGAAACGCCTTTATCAGATTCTCTGCGTGGAGGCAGATCTTCCAGCCCGCTGGACTTCACTGATCCTGTAGATGTCCCGTTCAGTTCAGGCATGATGGAGTCTGTTGCTCCGGTTGATGCTAACCAGTTACCCAGTGTGGTACTGCCTGTGAGACTACTGGTAGAGCCGAGTACATTAGATAGACTAGTGGTTCCCCCTGAAATCAGTTCAAATGAGTCGATGATTCAATCAGCAAATCCATTGATCAGTCAGTCAATTTAACACATTATCTCCAAATCCACCCATTTAGTATTCAACAAAAATGTTCCTACAGTATGTCAATTACAATACTTAAAAAATATTATAGTATATAAAGCGTGAAACTGTAATAAAACCACAGGTGATTACCAAAACTGGAAGCACTGGTCAGACTGGGATTATTCCCCAATGAAGCAGAGAGTGCAGTGGAGATAGATAACGTGTCAGGCAGATTTAGAGAAGGACTCGTGAGGATATCCAGATCCGAGCTCCTGCTGAAGTCAGTCTCGCTCATACTCGAAACAGAACTGCTGAAGTCATCCGGGGTTCTCCATACACCTTCTGACACCTGTCTGTACAAATCAGCACACTGAAGACTTCTTTAGCCGTAGTACTGGAGACTATGTGTGTGCGTGACGGATTGAACGAGCGTGTGTTTTACCTCCGCAGTAGAGCGAGCGTATTGGTGATGTTCCTGCAACGTTTCAACAACGCCTCCAATCTGAGCGGCTCCTCTTTGAGGAACTTGACGGCCTCCACCTCCACCCTCAGCACCACACGCATCTTACTTTGCAAAGTGGGGAACTGATCTACATACACAGGGCACAGACAAAATATGACTTACATATACTCTATGTGTGTGTTATTTGTGTATCTAGGTTGCCAAGTCTGCACAAATCCCTCTTTGTTCATTGGTCACTCACTACTGAGTTCAGTCACAGTCTCTCCGAGTCTTCGGAGTTCTAGACTCTTCTGTTCTATTTCCTGTTCTGTAATCAGGTGATGGTTTAGCCCCGCCCCTGTCTTCATCTCTTCCACAGAGCGCTCCAGATCACTGTAAAAACATCAAAACATTTGAAAAGCACATATTTGAGACGACAGTGGGCAGTCAGGGTTGTTTGGTGTATAGTGAGTGATTTCGTGTATACTGTACGCTCACTGTAGTTGTTGTATAATAAGCTCTTCTTCATTAAGATAGCGAAGCCTCTCCTCTTCCACAAGAAGGCGCTGGCGCTGTAACGGATCTTCCTGTGTCCGAGACGCCTCGATCAGACACATTCCCAAATCAGACTCTGTCTGTCTTAATAAAGCCTGAACAGAATCCTGATTCTGCAACTATAAGACACAAAGGCATACGAACTAGTATATAAAGATGGAGACTGGGGCTTTTGGGCTCCAAAAATGACAATACAGCACGATAAAAGCGACATGAAATTAGTCGATACGATGTCTGAAGCCAAATGACAACTTGTGTTAAAATCACAAATTACATGATTAATGACAGAAATGTTATTTCTGGGTGAACTATCACTTTAAGCATTTAGGGTGATATAGATTTTTTTAACTTTCATATTCATATGGTAATTTTGTTTTAAGTTTAAAGGAACAGTATGTAAGAAATTTATATCAATTAATCATAAAATGGCCCTGATATGTTACTAGACATTAAGAAATCATGTTCATTTCAAATACTTATATCACTAACAACAGTGGTCTGGCCAGGATATTGTCATTTAAAAAGTGGAGTTGCAGCCCTCAACTGATGTTTATGTTGTCATGTTGTGTATTGGCCACCAGTTTTAGCCACAAGATTTGTGATTGCAATACCAGTTTTGGCCACAATCCTACATACTGTTCCTTTAAATAAAAACTTGAAGGCACACACACAATACACTTGTAAAAACAAAAGTTGGATTAACTTAAAAAATTACTTCAATTGGTAATGCCAATTGGTAGCTTAAGGTTACTAATTAAAAAAATTAAGTAGAGCAGCGTCCACTTTTTACAATGTAGTATTTTTGTCTTGTCTTCTAGTATAAATATCTGAAAAAATCCTACATTTAGATATATTTACTTGAAAAGCAAAGTAACCAAAGGGATGTAGTCTTGTTTTCTAAAAAAATAAAATAATATCAAATTAGTTTATGCCTAAAACAGGTTTAAATATCTACCAGCGGGGTTAGAAAAAGAAATTTAATTTCAGTTTAACTTAAACAGGTAAAAAAAAATAGCCCACTGGCAGATAATATTATCTGATGTAAGCATAAGCTCCGTTGATTTTCTTTTTTTTTCTCCAGAAAACAAGACTTAATATATTTGGCAATTTTGCATAAATTGAGTACAGTGAGTGTACAAGATTAAAACAACTAAGAAATTAATTTTTACAGTGCAGTCCCTCACCTGTAGTTGTCGTAGTTCTGTCAGATGTTTGCGCAGTCCAGCCGTATGTTGCTGCAGGTCAGTGAGATGCAGCTGCATCTGTAAACGGGACATCGCTATTGGCTGAGACACTCCAGTGGGTGGGGGTGGCATCAAGGCCAGAGGCGCAGACGGCGACGAGACTACCAATGCAAGCCGGGAGCAAAAGTCATTAATGTTAAATATTGATGACCTTGTAGGAACTCATGCAACTATGTTGTCTGGCAATAAATGCGTTTTAATAAACAATGACCTTTGACATTAGGCGAGTATTTGTGATTACCCATAAGCCTATTAGCTATCCTGCGTTACGTGTCAGTTTGCAAAACAGAGTACTACTAGATAAAAGTTTAGAGTCACATCCAATAACAAACCTATAGTAATACCAAGTGGGCAATCTGAGTTTTGTACTTGTATATTCATGCAACATACATTTAAATCGTAGTTTGCATAACATTTTTAATGTTATATAATTAAAAAACACACACACAATTATTGACCTTTTGATTATTTGAAAGACTGGAAAATAGCAGACAGAACATACTTGTACATGGACATTCAAGAGTGTTAGTGGGAATTTCCATGATACAACAAATACATTCCAGGATTATTCATTGGACAGACATATATGCAGTGTTTATAAAAGCATCTTCTAACCTCATTTGACTTTTTTACAGTTTATGCTACCTTATGCTAATTTTTACTTGTCAACACAAAGTACTTTTAAAGAGTTTAAAATCACTGAAGTAAAAAAGTCCAAGGGGGTGAATACTTTTGATAGACACTGTATATACTGTACGTACAGTACACAGAGGGTTTCCAAACTCCAGGATCTGAGATCCCTGAATATTAGCATGAAAACATTTCATACACACCCCTGAGGATTTTGCAATGCAAGACAGTTTATAATGCAACACATATAGGGAAAACCGAGCGTGACAGACATCCAAACATATAATATACCTTTCTTTTTTCTAAACCTGCCAGCTGAAATATAAAAAGTCACCAGTTATCTGTCCCAAACAACACACATACATATAAAATTCTTATCAGGTCTACAAAGCATAAAACTTGCTTACACGATCTAATACAGTGTTGACATGAATTGCTGCATTAGTACATATTTTGTTAATTTGCATAAACAATTATGAATAAGACAGTTTACAATTAGATTTTAGTAAAAGTTGCCACCATAATGCTTGAGGGCTCTGGGCAATGTTGCGCTATGCCAGTGATCGCTATTACTGGTTTATGTACAAATTATAGAGGATAAGCTTCCCAAATCTTAACACTATGTATTGCAATAATGATGCTTGCATTGACAAACAAATGGTTTGGGCTCATTGGGCTATGTAACAAAACAGCCTATTTACATTAGTGTGTTTACATTATTTATGATCCTCTATAAGCAAGCATCATTGGAGAAGCATCAGCAGTAATGGCAGCAAATAGACACCAACTTTGTTACAGAGTTGGTAAATATTGCTCCTCAACTTGGTCCATTTTTGTTTTTACAGTCACAGGGGAAAAAGTGTATGATGAAATGCAAGGCTATATATCGCAGATTTTTGTTGACCTGAGGGAGGGGTTGTATCAGACCAATCACAGCGCTTGCAGTCTGCATAGAATTGACACGTTGATCGATTTTTGGGGAGGTGTACGTCAGGCTATGGCATACGCCTTATTCAGTCCGCCGCCATGTTGATTCCAAACCGAGGCTGTAAGGGATAGACATCCAGACCGTGCGCTTTAAACCTATTGTTTTGTACCAGGATGCTGGTCATGCCTTGCGTTTTTTGTAATCTGTACGTATTGGAGATATGTACTTAGTTATAGGACTATATTAGTGTTTTAAAGAAAAGTAAGCATGCTTACAAAATGAGAAATTAATGATTAACCAACAGGCTAATAACAAAACAGATTTTATGTACACATTGCTCTTATCTCATCTAAATTAGATCATATGTCCCTTCTCATTAACAATCCATGATTTCTGAGGTTCTTGTCCTGTGGAAATTTTTCTGTGTTTTAATGGCTGAATGACCAACATCCAGGTACAAAACAATAGGTTTAAAGCGCACGCTTTGGACATCCATCCCTCACAGCCTCGTTTTGGAATCAACATGGTTACAGGCTGAATAAGGCGTAAAGGCCACGGTGTAGGGTACATGTCTATGCCTAGGCTACTTGACGCAGAAGTATTAATTTGGTTCACATATGTAGCCTATACAAGTAAATGAAACAAAGCACATCTTTGGGAGTACAACAAAGCATTTACTGTGTTACCATTCAGCACTCAAACATCTATGATATATGCTTCTCTGTGCAGCTCATAAACCGTAAACATTATGAGATTATACTGGCATATCATCATTATAACAAGACCCAGTTAAGTTGCATCCTTTTAGTATTTTTCGAAGTTCGCTACAGAAGAAAAAATAGCACCTGACCTCTAGGTTACCCTTCAGGGAATGAGTAACCTGTTTTTCTCATTTTATTTCTAGTTCTGTTTGTTAGTGAAGGAATTTTTAAAAAGTTACAGCCGCGCTTTAACTCATTCTCTGCCAGCCTTTTTTTAAAAAGTTGCCCAGTTTCACAAAATGTCTTCGAGGAAAATTTTCTTATAAAAATATATAAACATACAAATATATATAATAAAAGAACAGACCCTCTGCTTTCAAAAAAACGGGAATAAACGTTTCACCCTATCTTCATTTGTAAATATGGGTAGGTTTCTTAAAAAATACAAAATTTTGAGCAAAAGGCTGAAATAATTGCTTTTTTTGTAAAAAAAGTTTTTTGTTAGAGATCAGATTCAAAACGATTATCAAAACATACACGTAGTTTAAAATTAACTAAATTCATTTTTGCTTCAGTTTTTATAAATTCGGTAAGAGCGCCATCTAGTGGATAATAGAGGAAATACAGATTACCGTAAAAACTCACAGCAAAATCACCATTGTTAAATCAACACTGCTGGTGTATATATGGGGACCACCAGGTCTGATGTTACTCATATAAACACCAGCAGTGTTGATTTAACTGTGCTGGTCAGGAATCATTAGCAGGGAAATGTTTTCTTCTAATTGACAAGATAACTTGTGATTTAACTCATCAATGGCGGGGAAAGAGTTAATGTCACAATTTGCAGAATCTACACATAAATCTGTTAGTTTAGACACTAAAGACTAAATTGAAAGGATAAATGCACAGGGTGATACTCACTTTCAGGAGCAGAGCAGTCACTCGCTGTTTCAGCTTTTTCACTGCAAGACAAACATGAAACACGTCCCATTTATACACTAATAGTCCAGTATTTTATATTATTTGAAGTAAATGTCCATAACATTGTTAATAATCTGAATTTTCATCAAACCCTTAAATTTCAACCTGAATGTCAAGCTACTGATGATGGTACTGAAATAAGATTTCTTACGGGCTGTCCGGTCCACGAGTCAGGACGCTCTGAACCAGACCAGTCAGACTCGCTATCTGCTTCTCCATGGCCTCCATACGCTCTCTAAAGACAGAAAATACTATAAACACACACACACACATTTAATCACATTAATATATATGTATATTAGTAAAAACACCTCACCTGGTTTCTTCATTACCAGGTAATGATGAGCTGTAAACTGGCCCCCCATCTGTTCCAGGAGCCCCGAGCATACATATCTGCTCCAACGGCGGCCCTCCTGGACGATTTTTGGGGCTTTCTATGTATACGGTGCCATCTTTACGAAACCCATGTCTCCCAGGTGACCCTCGACCTGGGTGGCTCCCATACGGATCCCTGCCATCGGACAGTTTCTGTGGTGAGGCTGGGGGAAGAGTGCGGAAACCCACAGTGGCATACGGATCTGCATATATGGGTCCTCCGGATCTGTAGAGGGCGCCCTCGAGCTCGCACTGTAACGCAGCGGCGGGGTAGCCAGCAATGGAGCGCACAGAGCCGCGGCGGTACGCCAAGGCCCGGGCATCTTGCACGAGAGCGTACGGGTCAGCGTATATCGCTTCGTTTTTGAGGAGCACCACGCTCTTCGATGAGGAATTAATTTCTTCATCCGGTTTTACATCACGGCGTTCCAAAATGGCACTGGGGGAGGGGCTGTATGCAGGGTGGGGGTGGCCAGTCTGCTGAGGGGCGTGGCCATGGTGTGGGTGCTGATAAGGATGCATCTGGGGCGAAGGATGGGGACCCGAGTAAGAGGAAGGACGACCGCCGGCGTAAGAAAGACGAGATTGTGAGCGAGAAGGAGAGCCAGAGGGAGAAGAGGAAGACGGCATTGTGTTTAAACGTCGCGTGGGAGACGATTCCCTCGAGGTGTACACCAGCTCTCTCTGGAGGAGTTATAATGAGAGAGAGAGACAGAAATAAGAGAGACAGACAGGAAGAGTTAAGTGCACATGACATATGACAAAATGAATTCACAGCATGAGAACAGAAGAATGCTACAGCTTGATTTTTTCAGTCATTTTAAGGAATAAGTGAATCTTTATCTTAATAGTATCAAAATATACTATGAAAAATGTTACTACGTTATCAACTGTTACTGAGGTCATTATATGTGTGTTAATGTGCATATACACTCACCTAAAGGATTATTAGGAACACCATACTAATACTGTGTTTGACCCCCTTTCGCCTTCAGAACTGACTTAATTCTACATGGCATTGATTCAACAAGGTGCTGAAAGCATTCTTTAGAAATGTTGGCATATTGATAGGATAGCATCTTGCACTTGATGGAGATTTGTGGGATGCACATCCAGAGCACGAAGCTCCCGTTCCACCACATCCCAAAGATGCCCTATTGGGTTGAGATCTGGTGACTGTGGGGGCCATTTTAGTATAGTGAACTCATTGTTATGTTCAAGAAACCAATTTAAAATGATTCGAGATTGGTGACATGGGGCATTATGGTGGTCATAAAGGGATGGACTTGGTCAGAAACAATGCTCAGGTAGGCCGTGGCATTTAAACGATGCCCAATTGGCACTAAGGGGCCTAAAGTATGCCAAGAAAAAATCCCAAACACCATTACACCATTGCATCAATGAGAAATTAAACAGGTGTTCCTAATAATCCTTTAGGTGAGTGTATGTACTGTATGATTTATCCGATATACATTAAAATTGTTGAATGTAAAGATAAATGGATGGATTGATAGATGCAGCTTTACTCACCCGCATGTCCCCGTTGGCAATATGCCCGTGGTGCATGGGGTTATAATGCGTATCTCTGCAGTAGATCTTAATGAGGCATCGGTCGTGGATGTCACGAGGATCCTCCAGTTCGTAAAAGATGTTGCGTGCTTCATCTTTCATCAGCAGCGCTGTGGTGGGCGAGCGCAGTGCACCCATCGTCAGCTTTTGTGGGAACATGTGCACGATAAGGGCGTGAAGTGTCTCCATACTGGTCAACTCATGAGTGATGTGCACCCGACGCGTCTCATCACCGAACTGCAGGAACAACACAGCTGGAAAAAAGACAGAAAGAGAGAGAAAGACAGAGAGAGACAATCAAATACAATTTAAGGACCAGTCATCATTCACAAGAAGATAATGGATGTCGTAACCTCACCTAAGAGTCCTGATATAAATCTTAAAAAGTCATAATCTGAATCAAAGACTAAGACTTAAACTAATTCAAAATGAATAGCTTCATCGTAAGCATATTTTTAAAACCCTTGACAAACATCTGGGAAAATATTCTTCAATCATATACACCCATGACCCATTTAACGTGTGGTACCTGGAGCCCTTAGTTTAGCCTGGCTGGGTGATCGTGCCAGCGGCAGGCTTTGTCTGAGGATGTTGGAGCGACTGAAGCCCAGAGGAACCTCAGCGTCGGCCATGCTCTCCAAACTCTCCGCAGACGCATAGCACAGTCGCCCTCCGACCTGTTCACCCAGCGATTGCTGCTGCTGCAGGCCGGCAGCGTTGCGTGGAGTCCTCGCCTGGAGATTAGACAAACAGATCAGTGTGCTTCAGGAGGGCGGGATGCCTCTAATTGCTCGTATCACAGAATTAGCAGTTTTGCAAGGGTAATGAAACCTCTGTGATGTGGTGGAAAACACTGTCTGGGGACATTTGGGATATGTGTATGTGTGTGCGTAATGTAAAGCTCCTTGAGTTTGTGCTCCTCTAAAGAAGATAAATAGAAAGCTAAGACAGAGTTGCACATATGAAAACAGTAGGTGTTGAAAAATCTGAGACTACACTTTTATACGCTGGAACGCTGATTATAGAACTTTATTTCATACTGTATTGCATTACAAAATGCAAACCACAAACATTTATAATAATAGAAACAACTCCACATTAATTATTCCACATTAAATTTAAAGAGCTGCATATAAACACACGAATGCATATCCATGGTACACTGGCCAATGTCCATTAAAAGAAAACACCAATGTAAACACCACCGAAAACAATTCCATCAATATTGCTGCGCCCCAGGTCGAACTGCTGCAAACTAAGTGCTCTTCCGCCATACAATATGTTCTCATTTATATCCGTTAAAAAAAAAACGCCACATTTTATTTTGTGCCCCATACTTACTCGTGTAACTACTCATGTAACAGTCTTTAAATAGGAAAAACATGGAAGTGTTTGGTGGCTATTTAATTCATTCCTGTTTGGATCCTAAGGAATGAATGGGGCTAGGCTAAATGCTAACACATTCACAACGCGCTGTACAAAGATTAAGTGCACGCATTGAAAAAAGATGGGTATGTATTAATTCATCTACGTTGAGGTAAGAACATAGAAAAATATTGAAAACGGTGTTGTTTTCCTTTAACTCTACAGTAACATCACAAAACGTAAAATCCATTTTACACTGCTTATTCAGTAAGACCTTAAAAATGAACCCAGTTCAAAAGTTAACCAGTTAAACCAGACTGATAACTTACATATAAAAAGAGATTAGAGGCAAATGTTAAACCACTGTATATGCAAGCACTTAAAATATATTTTTAAATGTATATCACAGTAAATGTAACTACTTACTATATCTGCTTTCCTTAACACACATGTGGATGTCTGAGATGTGACGGTGCATAACATGAAAAGATGCCCGCATAAAACTATTTCTTGACCTGACCAAACTCTTCCTGTACCTCTGATTGGTAAAGACAGTTGTACTGGCGTGTATCGTAGCCAATCAGAGCGGGTGAAGCATTGATTGACAGGACAGATGTTTGCAGATGGGTGTCTGATGGGTATTAACAACAGCAATCCTGAAATACCGTTCCAGTGAGATATAATCAGAGGACGTCCCCCAAAAACACAACTCATAGGGGTGGTTTCCCGGACAGGGATTAGCTTAAGCCAGGACCAGGCCTTAGTTTAATTGGGAAATGTAACTAGTTTTAACAGACATGCCTTACAAAAACATTACTTGTGTTTGAGGCAAAACAAAGGGCACTGATGTATTTTTTAAGATATGTCTGTGCAAGTTGTTTTCAGTTTGGACAGCGTTTTCATTTATTTTAGTCTAGGACTAGTCTAATCCCTGTCTGGGAAACCGTCCCATACAGTGTCAAACTTACACTATATTCACAAAGCAAATAAACGACTGCACTATAAAGAAAGCTCATGGTTGGGTTACATTTCAAATATAGACAAATACGTATACTTTCAATCATGGGTTGAAAACCAAGCATTTCTGTATATGGGTGATTCTCACGAAACCATTGAAACACCACGGCACTAATGATTTTAGCTTTAAAATGTGTAATATAGTAACATTAAAAAGCATCAGAATTAACACAATACTGTGTTCTACCTTGCACAATGTGTGATTTCAACATAAGAATTTATAATTGTACATTTTATCTCATTTTCTGCTGAAATTCTCATTACCGCAATGTGTCCGGCTGTGTTTGAACATGCGTTATTTTGTAATTTAATCAAATTAACACAAAAATATTAAGAAAAAAAATAAATGGATGTTTTGCTAGACTACTTTAGATGACAGAAAAAATATTTACTGAATATTCATGTATAATATTAATGAAGAAAAATGAGGAAAATGACGTGTCCATGCCTGATGTTCTCATCCTCCACAACACTTTTTGAGAACAGTTTAAGCACACATACAGAATTTTAATAAAGTTTGATTTTGAGTGACCAAGCACATGGACCAGTTACTTCAAGATGGCTACCAGGTAAGATCATTTTTTTACAGTTAATTTGAAATATTGTCTTGCCAGAATGCTTACACGACATTTTGATTATCATTACCGCAACAGATGCTTATTAAATGTTAATTTAATTAATAGAAGCATAATACTTAGATTTTAAATGCATGTGCAGAATCTCCAAATTATGTTCTTTCAGGTTTGTCATGTCATTTTGAAAATATGTCAGTGTTGATGTTTTCTGACTGTTGCGGTAATGAGATTTTTTAGGACTAATTTTTAAAATTATGTTACAAAAAGTGTTAAATGATAAGTAAAAGTATTTAAATTAATGTTCACATTTACTCCAGACTTTGTTTTTCAATGTCTGGTGGGAAAAAAAGTAAATTTAAGCAATTTTTACATTTTCATGCTTGACATTTTTAAAACCAAGTTTTCGTGAGAATCACTCATATAGACACATACAGTATTTTTATGTACATTCAGATTTTCTGCATCATTGACTGTCTGTCTCTGTCTTAATACATTATTGGTATCCTCAAAATTGTTTATAAAATGTCTGTATCCATTCCCTTGGTTATGTGCTGATAAAGTCTACCTCTCCCTTGACACAAATAAGACATCATGTCAGGTACAAACAAAAGTCATCTGGTATGAGTCTCTTTACTTGGTGAGACAGTCTGCATCCTCCATGAGTCATTCCTGAGGTTTCTTGAACAGTTTGTTGTCGCTGACACAGTTTGCATATGTTTCTGAGGTGACTGCTTCATATTGTGTTACTCCTGTGGGCTCTGACAGTTCAGTGAGTTACACCTCACCTCAGAGAGAAGATGGAGTCACACGTTTGAGCTGTTACAACTACGATGCTTCAGACTGATCTGAACTTCCATTGAGCTCTTTGACTTGTTCTGGTACCACAGATTCACAGACAGCACCGAGTCGAGTCCATATAATATTGATCCACCTGACATACAGACACAAGACTGCTGACCTCAACGTCTACTGAGCGATTGATCAGGGAAGAAATTTTTTTGTCATGAACTGACTGCGGAGCAGTAATATTCAGCTCTACACTTCAAAAAATATTTTTAAATAATTAATTTGTTGCACGAAAGATACTTTGATTCTGCTGATGGTAATGGTAAGAAAGAAATGGTTCCTTTAAGAAGCTTTGACTGAAAGGTTCATTGGAATCAAAAATGGTTCTTCAAGTCGATATTAAATGTGTTCTACACTACAGAAAAAATGTGATATTAACCACCCAGCCAAATTTAAATGATGCCAAATAAATAAAATGATCAAAATCTTGGAAAAACAGGCAGAATTCTCTTCTCTCAAACGCTGGGGGTGTGTCCGCTGTCTGCACTGAAACCACGCCCACTCGCGGGAAAGCAGCCAACTGTTTCAACTTTTAAATACCGCTACAACCTGAATGCATGCTCGCGATTCTGTTAGGGGTGGGGCCATGCTCGGTGGCTCCAGTGTGTCATTGAGCCACCATTTTAGCCCCGCCCAAATAATCCTGAACATAGAAATGTGGAAGAACTGTTTAACGTTGTAATTCCACAATTCAGGTTAATGAAATGGAAGGTAGATGGTGAGACATGTCAAGCATGTTAAAGTAACCCTTATCACTGAAACTAAAAGTTAAGCACGACACTTAAAGGGGACATCAGACTTTTTTCATGTTCCATAAGTGCTATAATTGGGTCCCCAGTGCTTCTATCAACCTAGAACATGTGAAAAAGATCAACCCAGTTTTGGGAAACCATTCTCTGCAAGCATGTGAAAAAATATGTTATTGAAATTTGGCTTCCCTTATGATGCCAGAAGTGGATAATAACACCCCTTAATCTGCACTATCCAACAACGGCACTGCCATTAAGTGCAGATATCAGCTCATTTGCAATCTTAAAAGGCCACACCCAAAAACGGCACCTACAAAGTGGCAATTTTAACATGCTGTAATAAATTATATATATATAATATTTTGAGCTTAAACTTCACATATGTACTCTAGGGATACCAAAGATTTATTTGACATCTTAAAAAAGTATTGTGAAATGTCCCCTTTAACTTTTTAGCATGCTCAAGGGTAAAAATGTTCCAGCAATAAATGCATTTTTAATCACTTAGTATGATGAGTGTCTTCTAAATGGCAATTAATTAAAAAGCTTTCATTTGTAATAGAATCTATTCATAATTGATATTCATTATGAATGTGTATTATTCATTTTCATATTAATAATAGTGAGATTTAAAATATCTATGTGTAAATGCAACAAGTAGGTACCAGAGGTTCAGAATCACGGAGAGTTCTCATGCAATCCAGCATGCTGTGGGCTTATCAATACACTTGAGATGCCTGGGATTGTCAGACAGCTTCCATTTCATAGATGTTTTTCTTTATATGAATATGAACATACAGTACAGCACATTATTTCTGTAAGTTTTTAAAAAAAATGGGTACCCGTTACATATCAGTGACCCTGTGTTCCTTTTATGGGCACTTCCCTCGGAAAATCACGCCCACAAGTCAATCAGAGTGAGAACGAGGACGCTTATTAGCATATTGTTCCTTCGAGTAAAAGTCACAGACATCACTTCACGCGACTTCTTTGTTTTATATCAAGACTCAACAATGGCACGAAAGAAGAAGTGTGTTTTTGGATGTAAGGAGAAAAAAGACTTGTTCAGCTTTCCAAGTAAGCCAGCCTTATGGAAACATTGGATATAGTTGTTTATCCGCAGTAGCAGCCGAGTTTTGCGTGTATGTTTGTTTAATGCTGGATTTTGTTGGAATGGGGCGGTCCCAACAGGGTCATGAGTTGCAGGCGGTAAGTAAAACTGCATCAAATGTCTTTGTTTTGTTGGCAATCTGTGCGTAAGTGCATATAATGTAAACGACACGAACAAGTAGTGAATAATAAGTTATCCAGAGATAGTGGGATAATGTTTTGTGTGTGTTGCACAAAATAAGACCCTCTTGGATTTCGTGCTTCTCTGGAATCGCTACAGCTCATGTGTCTTATATAAATCTGATCAAACTAAAGACTCTTCGGTGATATGAAGGATGTAATACTACTCAATAAAAACATGAGATGGGCAGAAACAGTGTGTGTTTTATGAGCTTTAAAAGTGGGCTATTTACATTATAGGACTTCGTAATACTTTTGATCTTAAAGGCACACAAGGCAAGTCTGAGTATTATTTCTCTACTAGCTACCCCTAGTGTCTGGGAGTAAATGCTTTCTATATCTGAGACTTTACGAGACTGAAAGACACCGGGTCGGATACAGCGAACTTGCAAGTGGGGTATTCTTCCTACAGACGGTAGGGGCAGGCGAGAGGGTCTTCATTCGTCATGTAATGAGGCATTTAACCATATACCGACTTACGAAGATGATTTATTAACATAAAAATGCTGCCTTGTGTCCCTTTAATTTGTCACCTTCATCTTTTCACAGGTCTTCCACTCAGCTGCACCTGCTGTCTCATTTTAAGCCTGACTGTGGTGTCTCAGGCCTGGAAGACCTCCTACACTGATTTGGCTTGAAAAAGACGAAAATGTAGGCCAATGGACCAGCAGAAGTCTTCTGAAGTTTCCTCTGTTGGAGGGTGCACCGATAATAGAGATGGGAGTTGGTCTGGTGTGAATAAAATCACCCGCAGGTGAGCTTTTGCCTCTGAATTCAGTTCATCTTAAAAAAAAATCCAGGAAACTGTAGCTACTTTAGCTTTGTCCGGTTTGAATTCGTAGGCCACCAAAGGATTTCTAAGTGGAGCGTTGTTGCACGTTCATGAACTTGATGACATTATCTTCTATTGCAGTTATAGTTTTCATTTATTTATTGCCATTCTGTGTCATGCACGTCTAGTTTGCTTTCATTGTGTTGATTTATTGTGATATATCGCGTCTTTTATGTCTGCCGTAGCTGATGTTTTATTACCCGAATTCTCCCTTGAGGATCATTAAATCAAACTGAAACACAGATAAACATGACACACATGCATCCAGAGAGAGAGAAAAAGAGAGAGAGGTCTAACTTACCTTAAAACTCCAGTAATGTGGTTGCTAGGAGAGAAACAGGGCGAGCAGGAGAATGAGAGAGCAAAAGAGAAATTGGCAGAAGAGAGAGAGAAACAGAAAAAACTGCTATAAGTTACAGTCTTACATAAATTTAAGCTAAAGCATTTCATCACTGACAACCTGGGTAGGGTTGCACCAGTCGTTCGTAAGTTCTTAATTAAACTGAGACGTAAAGTCCAAACTAGAGGCTTAGTAACTACTAGCTAGTTTATAACTAACTCTTTACTTAATTCGGTTGCACCATTTGTTCTTAAGGCAGAACGTAGCTAGTAGGTCGTAAGCTCTCCGTAAGGTAATGCGTTGTGCCATAGAATGACGTCTATTTTTCTTAACCCAATCACAAGCCTTATAATGGGTAAACAGGAAATAGTCTGAACAGTACGTAATTTCAAACTCATTCTTGTCTTGCCTAAACTGAAAGTTTAAAAAGACGTTAAAGCAAACGTTATCGAACTCAAAACATTACACTTTTAATTGAAAATATCTATCCCCACACATGCAGGAAGAAATTTTAAATCTTATTTTAAAGCAACACTATGTAGTTTTTTACCTTTAAATAATGTCTCTATTAAATTAGTTCAGTGATAGAACAACTTTTAACTGGACAAATTGTACTGTTGCTGCAACCTGAGCAGCCTCCTAGCTGCTACAAGCACACTCTGAAAGTGGCGGTGGAGGGTAGAGCACACAGCCCCGCCCCTCCCCCTGCCTGCAGAAGAGTGTCTGATACCAGGTACCACTGATACCACTGTTGCGCTTTTCAACCACATGGGGGAGCTGTAAGTCATTTTTACATGGAAACTACATAGTGTTGCTTTAATTGATGGATACACAGAAAATTAAACAGTTCTTGAAAACTCGTTGACGAACTTGCGGCTCTTCATAATTTATACGAGCTCATCGATGTAATATAATCTGGCTGACATCTTATTCCAATCATTATTCACGGACAGAGGCTTCCGTAAATATTTAGTTACAACGTATTGTTACGTTTAAACTAAGTTTAATGGTGCAACGCAAAAACATTTAGTAGTGCGTAAGTTGTAAATTAGGGCCCATTTACGTTGTAACTTACGCACAGCTGGTGCAACCGGCCCCTGAAGATCTGGGTAAAGAATATAAAAAGAAAACTACAGTTAAGTAATAAAAGGTTTCATAAAACTTCTTGGCAAAAAAGTCTTGTTGGCCAGGTCAGTTTTTATATCAAATCTGACCAATCACAATAACAGATAACATGTTTTACTCAGATTTGACAAATACGAGAAGAGCTCTGCTGACGTCTCTAAAAATGTGGATTGTTTCAGCCAATGGTGACTTTTAGAAATGCTGAGTTGGTTTTAACCAATGGCTACAGGTTAATATAAGTTTAAAACAACCCAGCAAACAACATCTTTTGTCCAATAATAACCCAGCATTTGTCGAGTGTTGTGTCAAATATGCACCTTTTTTAAATCAACAGTTAAGTTTGTCAATATTTTACCCACCCATGCAACAACCCAGCACATTAGAGTGTAGTTAGTTTTACTAGACATTATTTTTGGGCAGAGGAATGTACCCACAAATGTGCAAAGGTACCGGTTGCAAAATTATGAGAATTTTGGAAACTTTCCATGGAAAATACACAGGAATATATGAGAATTGTGTGGCACATGGATGAAGATGAGTCAGATGTCGTGGAAGCAAATGTTTGTTTGTGGTACAGCTTGTATAAATTAACAAAAATTTCAAAATAATTTTCTTTAACTCCTTACATTTTCCAACTTGGAATATTTCCAAAATTCCAGAGCTTTGCAACCCTACCTACAATGCCCAAAAACGATCACACAACGGCATTTGCTACGCATTAATCCACACGCAGGGACGTACTGTACACACACCAAAACACACCCAGACACATTACAAGAGCAGCAGAAGATTTAAGAAGATTTTAATAAGCTGTCAAGGAAGAATTCAACCTGACCTGCATTACAATCTCTCTCTCTCTCTCTCTCTCTCTCTCTCTCTCTCTCTCTCTCTCTCTCTCTCTCTCTCTCTCTCTCTCTCACTGCAGCAGTCTCTCTCTCTCTCTCTCTCTCTCTCTCTCTCTCTCTCTCTCTCTCTCTCTCTCTCTCTCTCTCTCTCTCTCTCTCTCTCTCTCTCTCTCACTGCGGCAGGCCACACCTGCTGCCATGCTTGCTGTACCAACATCTATACTGTTGCTATGATAACATACTGGACTTCTGAAACCAGCCGAGAGTAATGAACTTCTACATGTTTTAGGTCTATTTATTAATGTTTCATATTTGCAGGTTATTCCGAAGACAACTAAAATGTTTGTCATTTGTTTCTCGGCTTCATTTAAAAACAACTTTTCAGTTTGACCGACATCATCGATCATTGATCTTTCTCTTCAGCCCATCACCTCAAACCTTGCTCCGTTGGCCATGTCTCACAAGTCTTACATTCAGTGTTACAAAATATCCTGTTTAACCCATGCACAGAAACGCATGGAAATTACATGGTTTGGTAACATTGTTTCATATCGACTTAACATGAGCTTTCAGGGGTGTCAAACTCATTTTACGTTGAGTGCAGGATAACTTTTTCAAACCTTAGTGTGCTAATAATTGTGTTAATATTCACTTAAAGGTGCAGTGTGTAAATTTTAGCAGCATCTAGTGGTGAGGTTGCGAATTGCAACCAACGGCTCAGTCCACTGCTCACCCATCGCTTTTGAAACGCATAGCTACGATAGCCACCACCGGAAAACAACGTAGACAACTTTATAAAAAAAAGTTTGTCCGTTAAGGGCTTCTGTAGAAACATGGCGGAACAAAATGGCGACTTCCACGTAAGGGGACCCTTAGTGTATGTAGATAAAAACGCCTCATTCTAAGGTAATAAAAACTTAACAGTTCATTATAAAAAAGGTCTTTATACTCCCCTAAAAATATAGTTTTGTATATTATTTTCCATTTCTGTCAAGAGATCCTTTTAAAAATTACACACTGCACCTTTAAAACGCAGAGAAAACAAGAGGCATGCTTGCGGAAACTGCAAAATGTTTGGGTGCACAAGGACCACGTGAGGTCCGTCAATGCTTCGCCTGTGAATCTGTCCACGTTTTGCCGCTTTCCGCATGTCTCCAATTTAAACTAGATGCAAACGATGTTGCGTCACACCTGAAAGTGTTTTAAAAATATGTATTTAATATTTAAACGTCTCATAGCATGAAAATCGGATTTTTTCATGTTTAACTCTTTCCCCATCAGAAAACGCTTCCCCGCCAATGATGAGTATTTCCGTCTTTCCGCAATACCGCTACTATCCACTAGGTGGCACACTTCCGCAACTTTTTAAAACCGGAAGTATTGCCCTCTGGCAAGCTGCTGCATGTCCATGTCTGTTTTAAAGATCGCTCTGAATGGGATCTCTATGAAAAGTCCGTCACAAAAATGGAATTATCTCTGCTTTTTGCTCAAAATGTGGTGTTTTTGCAGAAACCTACCCATATTCAAAAGCTGATTACAAAAGAACTACTGAAGGTATGATGAAACGTGTTTTTTTTTGTATGAAAGCAGAGGGTATGTTCTTTCATTTGGTATATTGTATGTTTATATATTTGAAGAAGAACATTTTCTGGAAGGCATTAAACTTTTGTGAAAATCATGAAAAACGCTGGCACTGGCTGGCAACTTTTTTTAAAAACGCTGGCGGGGAAAGAGTTAAGTGCTATAATTGGGTCTCCAGTGTTTCTATCAACCTAGAAAATGTGACCAGTAACTGGTTTTGGTTAACCATTCTTGGGTCGTTCAGATTTCGCCTCTTTTGTGACATAGGTAGCGAATCTTATTACAATATCCAACCACGGCACTGCCAATTAGTGTAGAGAAAAAGAGGAAGAAAAATTATTGACAGCACAATTTAGTTTCAATTTCAACAAACCACCATCATGGCGATCAGTGTTTGCATTTCATCAGCTCATTTGCATTTAAAAGGACACACCCAAAAATGGCACAATTTTAACATGCTGTAATAAATTATCTATAAGGTATTTTGAGCTAAAACTTCACATACACACTCTGGTGACAACAAAGACTTATTTTACATCTTTAAAAAAATCTCATGATATGACCCCTTTAATAATAAATCATCATGCGGGCCGGATTGGACACCTTTGTGGGTGTATTAAGTACTATTAGCAAAACCATGGTTTTACTACAGTAACCATGGTTTAATTTTGAAAAACCCTAATACCATGGTTATTTTGTGGTAACAATTGTTTTACTACACTAACCGTGGTTTTTTACTGTAGTAAAACCATGGTTAATACACACACACGAATACACATTTTTCCCACCTGAGCAACCTCATCACCAATCAAGCCCTTAAGCTGTCAGCTAGGGTCTCCCCCCCCCTCTCAGTTTAGTGTAGATTTCTAATGTGCTGATGAAGTTATGATAGCATCAGTAATTTATTACTTCTATTGTTGGCTGACTCTCTGCTTCCTTCTGCTGTTTCTTCAGCTCTAAACTGTAAATCTGATTCTTTTTTTTCTTGCAGTTTGTCTCTCATTCTTTCTGTTGTAATTCAACAAAAACCCAGCTACACATTCCTGCTTACTATTATAATTAATCATTAATTAGTTCAGGTTATTCTACAGAAAAAACTAGAATTTTTATAATCAACAAAATAGAATAACTTGCACCGCCTCTGAGACGACTTTTGATTTTTAGGATGATGACGTCAGGGCTATGCCGGCAACTGAACCTTTAGCAATAAACAAACAGCTATAAACATATATAGGCATATTACTCATGGAGCTTTTCAAAAATCGTTCCAATAATTTAATGGTTGCTACCAATAATAAATAATTAAAAGTGCTACCATTGAGATACGTGAAGATGCTCTGGAGGATGAACCTGACCATCAGCTTCCCTGTCGTGGTCACAAAACCTCCTCAGAAGTGTCTGCAGGTGATGTCCTCCACAATCCAGCGCAAACTCACATTCACTGACTCCATTCTGGTGAGAAACGCCCATTGTTCACGATCCCACATCCCCATGGAGGAAAAAATCAAGTCCCACCCCAAAAGCGTGTCCATCCAGATACGCGTCACATTACAGATGTTAGTACCATTTCATATTTGCCGATTTCGGTCTTTACCGAGTTCCACTGCCTCCCACTACCTTCCCTTGCTTTATGTTAGCTGGCCGATGTGATATCATTGATTTCCCAACATGGGTTTGGTTACCATGGTAACGGCAGACTCCTCTCTCCCTCTCTCTCTCTCTCTCCCTCTCTCTCTTTCTTTCTCATTCCAGTGGTGTTTTGAGACGGCCGAGGCAGTCAGACGAGTAAATATACAGAGCAAATAAAAGGAAAAGGACAGATTCAATGAGAAATGAAGCTGATGATGAGACAGAAGGAGAGAGGATGGATGAGGGAAAGACCGGCAAACCATAAGAATTTCTAAATAACACACTTGTTAAAACACAGCAAAAAGTAGATTGATGTGTCTGGAAGGAAAAGCGATTTGTGATTTCCCATGCAAGATAAAAATTGTAAATATACCTGTGCTGGAGGCAAGACTCTGCTTCCCATAATGCACTGCGGCAAGCATAAATCATTCAAATTATTGCTTTACTGTTTTACTGCGTTATTTATAATGGTGTTGTGTGTGTTGAAGCTTTGATTAGGCAGACCGGCCATCAATCATTCAAGCCTGGCCTTGATCCTGCTTATACGTTGATGCTAAGGCATTCCCAGTTGGTTTTACCTTGCAGCTATGTGTTAGCTAGGCTGTGCTCAAAGGCCTAAATTTCCATGAGATAATATTCCTGTAGCACAGTCTGTATAGCATTGCAATAACAATCCAAAGGTTGTGGGGTTGATTCCTAGGAAATGCACATACACTCACCTAAAGGATTATTAGGAACACCTGTTCGATCTCTTATTAATGCAATTATCCAATCAACCAGTCCTGTGGGCGAAAATGCCTTGTTGATGCTAGAGGTCAGAGGTGAATGGGCCGACTGATTCAAGCTGATAGAAGAGCAACTTTGACTGAAATAACCACTCGTTACAATCGAGGTATGCAGCAAAGCATTTGTGAAGCCACAACACGCACAACCTTGAGGCAGATGGGCTACAACAGCAGAAGACCCCAGCGGGTACCACTCATCTCCAACACAAATAGGAAAAAGAGACTACAGCTTGCACAAGCTCACCAAAATTGGACAGTTGAAGACTTGAAAAATGTTGCCAGGTCTGATGAGTCTCGATTTCTGTTGAGACATTCAGATGGTAGAGTCAGAATTTGGCGTAAACAGAATGAGAACATGAATCCATCATGCCTTGCTACCACTGTGTAGGGGATGTTTTCTTGGCACACTTTAGGCCCCTTAGTGCCAATTGGGCATTGTTTAAATGCCACGGCCTACCTTAGCATTGTTTCTGACCATGTACATCCCTTTATGACCATCATGTACCCATCCTCTGATGGCTACTTCCAGCAGGATAATGCACCATGTCACAAAGCTCGAATCATTTCAAATTGGTTTCTTGTACATGACAATGAGTTCACTGTACTAAAATGGCCCCCAAAGTCACCAGATCTCAACCCAATAGAGCATCTTTGGGATGTGGTTGAACTGGAGCTTCGTGCCCTGGATGTGCATCCCACAAATCTCTATCAATTGCAAGATGCTATCCTATCAATATGGGCCAACATTTGCTATCAGCAACTTGTTGAATCAATGCCACGTAGAATTAAGGCAGTTCTGAAGGTGAAAGGGGGTCAAACACAGTATTAGTGTGGTGTTCCTAATAATCCTTTAGGTGAGTGTATATTACCTGCATCTTTAGACACAACACAGGCCAGATTCAAAACTTCATCTTCCAAAATTTGGCACTTAAACGCTAGCCCACTTCTGCTCTGTAGACACACATACACAATGCAACACAACAATAAACAGACATGGCACACGTCCCCTCACATACACACGGGTGTTACCTGCTGTCGGGCACAGTTGGTGTTGACGAGGGTGGCAGCGTGCTGCGGTGGGTATTTGTTTCTCTGGTGCTCCACGTCGCCGCCCTTGTGGAGCTTAGCGAACGCCTCCATGTCCGGGTTGGAGAGGCGGCGTGTGGAGCTGCCCAGAGTGTGATACCGGCGCTGATATTCTGCATCATCCCCACGCAACATCACAAGAACTGTATCTCTACTCTCTCTCTCTCTCTCTTTCTCTCACAAACCTGTGGGGTGAAAAAGCAGAAAGCAAATGTCAACAGCAGATGTTTGGCATGTTGGATCTGAATCCCAATTCACAAACTGCAAGTACTATGCAACATTAGGATTATTGCGTCTCAAATCATTGTATGCTGGTTATAAAACATGGCTGACATTCACAAAGCCTTTTTACACACACTATGTAGGATATAGACAAATCAAAACTGAATGAGATGAAGGAACAGATGTGGTAATAGAGGGAAGAGGAAGTCAGGAATGCAGATAAGAGACTGAGATGGAGGAGCGGAAATTGAGCGATGATGTAATAAAGGCTAAACGTGATAAAACAGGCAGGTTTTCTGAAGATTTTTGATTTTAAGATTTGTGTGTTGAGGATAAACCAGTGAGACAGCTGAGGTTTCGCACATGTTTGTTTACTTTAATGATCCTCGGCCTGTCTCTCTCTCTCTCTCTCTCTCTCTCTTTTCACATCTCTGTATAATAGCTCTATTAAGCTAAGAATGACGCCATGCACAGGCATACAGACCCAAGCGCTTAATCCATTACACAAACACAAAGAGATCTGTTTCTTAATTTCTGCACTGCATTAACATGCAAATTCACACACAGCTATAATACAGTACATTTACATTACATGAATGCTTTTGCATTTGCAATAAGCTTTATATCTTGAAAGACCCTGAGATTTAAAGCCATGACCTTGCTGTTGCAAGCTCCATTCTTTACCAAGAGAGCTAGCTCAATTAACTAGTTAATTTTTTATTATTTTACCCAAGCTTAAAGATTCACACTGAATAAGAATTTACTCAAAAGGCTTTCTTTTTGAATACATATGAATACTTTGAATTAGAGATGCACTGATGTATCAGCCCAATGCCATAAATAGCACGCAGTGTGAAAAGGCAAGTCGTGTTATAGTCACGAAAAAATTTGATTAATTTATTTGTGTCCATGGCATGAAATTCGTCTCTTTTTAGTGAGCACGAATGTCTTTTTCGTGTCACTCAGCACGAATTTCTATAAATAGTTTTTCGTCTCTCGTGTCATTTTATGTATTGTTTTCTTTTTTTCTATTTTTAAATCATTGTCGGTTGGGGTTAGATGTGGGGTTTGGGTTAGGATGTACTTTTATGTATTGGTTTCTACATGTTTTTCTTCTGCTTTTAAAACTCGGGGTTTGGGTTAGAAAAATGTAACCCCAACCCCAAGCGACAATGGTAAGAAAATATGAAAAAACAATGAGAAAACAATACATAAAATGACACAAAAAAGAAAGTCGTGCCACGGACATGAAAAACTATTTAAAGAAATGTGTGCTAAGTGACATGAAAAAGACATTCGTGCTCAAGGCACGAAAAAAGTTGAATTTCGTGCTATGGACATGAATAATTTAATAAAAGAATTTTTGACTATGAAACAACTTTCCGTGAGATCAGGCTGGAAAAGTTGTGCAATACATACACCAAATTTCAATTTTGCATGCATATGATACACCTCTCCTTCCCGTTCACTTAATATATCTTTAATATGTCTTTTTTTGTATTGGTTTCTTTTTTTTTCCGTTTTTTACCATTGTCGCTTGGGTTTGGGGTTAGAACAACTTTTTGTTACATAAAATGACATCCTAATTCAAACCTCATTTTAAATATAAGCAAACATAGTTTCAAAACAGACAAAAACATGGAAAAAACGATATATTAAATGACATCTTAAAGCAAATCCAAACCCAAGCGACAATGTTTTAAAAAACTGAACTCAAAAATTGAGAAACCAATACATAAAATGTCACGAAAAGATGCGCAGTATTAAGTGAACGGGAAGGGCTGGCGTGTATTGCATGACTTTTCACACTGCATGTTATTTATATGTACTTCATAAAATGGGTTACATATATCGGCCTATAACCTGTATGAGCAGATAAGCATCGGCCGATTGTTTAAAGTCCACCTATTTCATTGCTAAAAAACAAGGTTATTTTGTGCATTCAGTATAATACAATGTGTTCTCGTGGTTTATAGTTAAAAAATTATTTTCCACATATTGTAAATTTTTGTAGCTCCAGATTTCACTCTCTTTCTGAAACGCACATATTTGAAAAGCTCTGTGTCCCTGATTGGCCAGCTAATCTGTACGTTGTGTTGTGTTTGAAATGTGACGCTCCTTAGCATGTTTGAAAGATTCGCTAACAATGCAATGCTAACAGGAGTTAACTTACAGGCTTAGTCCAAGCGGCAGGAATTATGATAATGTCGGTCTTGTGTAAATAACCAATCCCAGGAAGTAAACTGTTGCCTACAATCCGTGTGTTTGTTGTAGTCCCAGAAAAGAGATTTACATTGGAGACACGATAATTGCATCATCGTTTACTTTGGTGTTTGTAGCTTTTTCATATCTATAACATGTACTAATACACACCTACACTGCAAAAACTTTCTTACTTAGTATTTTTGTCTTGTGTTCAATAAAAATATCTAAACATTCTTAATTTAAGATGTATTTTTCTTGATGAGCAAAATTACCTAGGAAAATAAGTCTATTTTTTAGACAAAAAAATAAGCGAATTTGTGCTTAAAACAAGCACTAAAAAAATCTGCCAATGGAATAAGAAAAATGTTCTTTAATTAAGTGTTTATGAAAAAAGTAAACTTGTTTCACTAGATTTTTTGCTGGTTTTAAGCACTAATTTACTTAAAGTATATAATTTTTTTGTCTGAAAACTAAACCTATTCCCTAAGTCATTTTGCTCATCAAAAAAATACATCTTTATTTAAGAATTTTTAGATAATTTTACTGAAAACCAAACAAAAATACTAAGTAAGAAAGTCATTTTTTGCAGCGTACACACACCAAAGGAAATGTAAAAACGTGAATTGGACAATAGGTGCTCTTTAATAACAGCAGGGCAGATTATATCCTGGCAATGAAAAGGGGCGGAAAAATGCATCAGAACTACACTTTTAAGATTTCATAACAACACTATCGGCATTTATCAGTATTGTTCCAAGTAATTGAATATCGGTATTGGCACAGAAATGTATTTTTGATGCATCTCTACTTTGAAATACTGAATGCTATTATCTGTTTTTATCCCAGTATGTGGTCTGATGCTGAGAGTTGAACTTAAGAAACCACTGAGGGTGACTTGGACTGAAGCCATGTCGGTGTGTAAACAGTCTATCTAGCTGAGCTAACACACATTTTCCCAGCAGTAGGTCAGGACGCAGATCACAGATCAGTCTGAGATGAGCAGACACGTACAGTACAGACAAACACTGTTTAATATTCAAAGCTAATTACAGATCATTTATTCATAATGCTACCTGGAAGAAACAAACAAAGGAAGAGTTATATAAACAACACGCCTGTTACAAAAGAGGTATACAGCAGTCCACTGACCTAAAAAAGGTTGTGGGTTCGATTCACATACTTATTAAATGTATACCTTGAATGCACTGTAAGTCACTTTGCATACATTATTTCATTGAAAATAATACACTCAGTTAATATTAAATGATTCTGAGTGGTGCTTTTGTGTGCAAACAGACAAACAGTAATGCTGATCTGAAGTAACAACATTTAAAGTCTTTAGGGAAACCAACCTTCACATCACAACAGCTGTGTCTGCATAATAAAGTGCTATAGAAGAAAGTATTTTATTATCATAATAATTACACACTTCACCTAGAAACCCTTTTCAATAACCAACCAGCACAGCTCTCCATTGACCAATCAGCAGCGATCACCTTTGAAACCTCTCAATTATTAATAATCAATACTATGCTCCACCCCCTTTATTTTAAACATCTATAATATCCCAAGTTTATTAACTATAATAAATGAACATCAGCTGAATTTATCGCATCTAACGTGTGTGTAAAAAAAAAGTTTGATTTTAACACACTTCTCACGCAGACACATAAAGCACGTCAGCCATGACAGGTGTCTCGACCTCCGCGCCCTCTCTGTCTCAGAGCAGGTATAAACGCTCAGGCGTAAGTGTCGAGGGATTCTGGGATTTCTCGGCTCTAAAATGGCCTGAAGATTAATGATCTCTCTTTTGGTGTCGGGATCAGATGAGAAAAGAAGAAAGCTGGGTGAAAAAGGGCTGGGAAGAAGGAAACAGGAGGAAGACTAGCGGAGTCATAAATAAAATGTAATGTACATGAACAAAAAACTGCAGTATACTTTAATATTTTCACTAAAACAAAACTATGTACTCTTTAATATTAAAAGATAAAGAAAGTGTTTAGACCTTATGATAAAATTCCTTGCAACTCTTACCCAAGGCCGTGTCTAGGCATAGGCAACTAGGCGGTCGCCTAGGGCGCCACCAGCTGCAGGGGCGAAAGAGCGCATATACATTTTGATTGCTACTTCACTGACTTGAATAAGTGAAAAATGAGCTCTGCAACAAAATTAAAGAGCACATATTGTCCAATTTACGATTTTACATTTCCTTTGGTGTGTAAGTGTGTATTAGTACATGTTAATGATATGCAAATGGTACAAACCCCAATGTAAATCTTTTTTTCTTGGACTACAACAAACACACAGATTGTAGGCAACAGTTTACTTCCTGGGATCGGTGATATAGACAAGGCAGACATTATCATAATTTCTCCTGACGTCAGAGGTATTCAGACCAATCAAAACGTACAGATTAGCTGGCCAATCAGGGACACAGAGCTTTTCAAATCTGTTCAAATAATGTGTTTTTAACCATGCAAACACGTTGTATTATACCTAATACACAAAATAACATTGTTATTTAGCAAGGAAATAGATGCACTTTAAAAATTAACTTGTGTGTTTAAGACAAAATGGACAAAATATTTAACCAGCATCAGAATGTATGTGTGATTTGCCCAAAAGCAGTTTTTCAAGACCCCAGCTTTGTTTTTCTCTACTTTACTCTGTTTTTAACCCATATTTTTTCATGATAATTGATATGTAATTATCAAGCAATGCACATGTGATCATTGTCCTAAAGAAAAATAAGCATGCAAAAAGCACACATATTTTAATAGACTTTAATAGACAATAAAAACAGATACATTTTTATTTTACAGCTTTATTGACTTTAATGCATTTAAGATTTGAGTGTTATATGATCACAGGATTTTTTAAATGTAATTTTGCATGTAAAATTGTATCTGATCTTGTTTGGTTGTTTGGGGGGGTGCCAGTATGGATTTCGCATAGGGTGTCCAAATGGCTAGAAACAGCCCTCCCCCTTACCAAAGGAAAACTGTAGTTTTGATCAAATAAAAAATGTATTCAGTGATGTTGAGATGAACTGAACTACTCCAAGCACAACTGAAAAGTTGAAAAAAATGTGTACGACAGATTTATTTTCTGATTTATTTCTGGTCTGGTAATCGTAAGATTGTAATTTTAGAACGCAATGAAAAATGCTTCTGCGGCCTTGGACGTGTCTAGCAGTGTAGATTATGACATCACAGTGAAGAAAGCCATCACTCATAGTAGTGCTATTAAATGTCCTCATGGACACAGTACACACTGTGATCTATATGAGAGCGTAAGAGAGAGAGAGAAGAGATCAACACAATGTACACAGATTTTTTTAGGACCACAGAATAAATAATTAATGTGAGAAACTCAGCACGTAACCACTATTGACAACTGATCCGAGATCAGCACCCCAGCTGTGTCCTCACACATTCACAGAAACACCTCAACTTGTGAATCTCATGATGTTACGAGCTGTTATCAAACGTATCTACTGTAGCAGGGATTCCCATCATCAGATTCAACCTTAATGAGTTGAGAAGTGGGAAAAGATGGAAAACTTGGACCAGTATCACTTCATGTATTGTAGCAGAAACATGGAAAGAACCTATATAAACATATATGTTTTAATATAGGTTTTTAATATATGTTTTTAATATATTTTCTATATTATATGTACATATATGCACCTATTTGTTCACCTATATATTAGTAAAATTATTAAAATCCATAGCTGCTAGGCAACATAAATAAAAGTCCAACCAAAGACAGCCTGAAACTGCAGAAGCCAGGATTCAAGGCCCCAATCTTCCGATCATGAGACAACCTGCTCTCTAATCTCACCACTGTTGGGACTTGAACACCCAACCTTCCGATCAAGAGACGATCCACTCTCCCATCAGCGCCACTGTCGGGATTTGAACACCCAACCTTTCCGATCATGAGACGACCCGCTCTACCATCTATGCCAACATGTTGTCGTCAAATTGCTTTTAACAGTAGCCATAAACCATTTTGTTATACAAGTCCTTCTTTTCCACTATCTTCATACAAGAAAGAATTGTCTTTGTAAATGTTTCAGGAAAATGTGTAGACATCATAGCTTTTCATCTCCTCTAATTGCCATGTCCATAACATGCCAATTACATGTGATACCAATTTCACGTGTTCGCACATACATAAGTTATTGCATTTTTTTTTTAGTTAGTTCTAAGTTATTGCCTTGATTATAGAAAATATGAGCTAGGCATCATGTATGACAGTTGCCAAAGTGAGATATGAGCTACAAAATGACCAGATCCTGCCATGAACTATATAGTAGACATATCTTGTATGTATAGGGCTTATATGTGTATAAAGAAGCAATACAGTAGACCTATATGGCCTGTATATGCACCTCAATTTTGCCTATAAGTGGCATATATGCAGCATATATGTTATCATATATGGGCATATACGCTGTATGTGCATATAAGCTGCATATAGGTTTCATATATGCGCATATATCCTCATATAGGTTCTTTCCATGTTGCACTGCAAAAAATGTCTTTCTCATTTGGTATTCTGTCTTGTTTTCATTACAAATATCTAAAAATTATGAAATCAAGATGTATGTTCTTGATGAGCAAAATGACTTAAAAAAATCTGCCAATGAGGTAAGAAAACTTTATTTTATTAAGTGTTTAAGTACATTGCAAAAAATGATTTTCAAGAAAAAAATCTAAAAATTCTTACATTAAGATGCTTTTTCTTGATGAGCAAAACGACCCAAAAAAATAAGTCTACTTTTTAGACGAAAAATATCAAATTTAAGTGATTTTGTGCATAAAACAAGCAAAAAAAAGTGCCAATGGGTTAAGCAAAAAAATCTTGAACATTTTTCTTAAGCACTAAATTCAAGAAATATTCAAGACAAATTTGCTTACCCCATTGGCAGATTTTTTTGCTTGTTATATGCACAAAATCATTTATATTTTTCATCTAAAAAGTAGACTTATTTTCTTGGGTTGTTTTGCTCATCAAGAAAAAGCATCTTAATTTAAGAATTTTTAGATATTTTTACTGAAAACAAGACAA
The DNA here is from genome assembly GCF_027580225.2 of Misgurnus anguillicaudatus. Lineage (NCBI taxonomy): Eukaryota > Metazoa > Chordata > Actinopteri > Cypriniformes > Cobitidae > Misgurnus > Misgurnus anguillicaudatus. The sequence continues at coordinate 29,923,351 of NC_073361.2, read as the reverse complement.
AAATACTAATTGTTTTTCTTGAAAATATTTTTTTGCAGTTGAAAAAGTTAGTCAGATTTTTTGCTTGTTTTAAGCACAAATTCACTTAAATGTATAATTTATAAAACTAGACTTATTTTCTAGGTCATTTTGCTCATCAAGAAAATACTTCTTAATTTCTTAAATTAAATCTTAATTTGAGAATTGTTAGATATTTGTACTGAAAACAAGACAAAAATACTAAGTAAGAAAGTCATTTTTTGCAGTGTGAAGTGATGCAACTAGTACAAGCTTTTAAATATATTTTAAAAGTTTTTAGCAACCTGGTTTATCCAAAGCAACAGAAGCCAAGAGACATTTTATACCTCCTTAATCTTAATGCATTATAAAAATTCTCTTATTTCTTTCTATTTTATTTCTCCTAATCATTTCTATGAGAAACATCTGCGACTAAACTGAAACACAACAAAAAACAATCAAATCTCCTGAGCTTCTACCTCTAAACGATAAGATTTTCCCATGGCTGTGATTGCGTCAAAAATGAATGTCCCAGTTCTCCTCAACAAGCCACCTCCTGATTTAAAGTGTCATTGATGTCTGAGAATGAGCACAGGATTACATGTCAAAGTTTAATGCTTAAGGCTATGAGTAACAGTGAAGCTCGTTTTACCGACACTAAAGCGATCACGTCAAAGAGGAAATTAAACAGCAATCACTAATATCTCTGAGAGCACACAGCACCTGCTGGAAGGTGGAAGTCTGATGAGATGTTAATCAGTAATAGCAGATAAAACAGCAGGACATAAACACAGACTTGAAAGTAATTTGGAGGCAGAAATACTGAGCTTGAACTAATTCTGCAGCTAACAACATGCGTGCACACACACACACACACACACACACACACACACACAGTTAACTAAAGAGCCATGTTGCTTAGGGAAAATACTAAAAAAGTAAGCATGGGCTCTAAATCATCCTGTCTGTATTGTAAGTAATATTTTGTCATGAGACAAACTGACATCACACAAACCATCAGTGCGCCAAGATTTCTCACCAGAGGATTTAAATGAAGCACAAACTTTGACCCCCATTACTACATTTTCATTAACATCTCTCTCTCTCTCTCTCCTTTCTGTCTGTCTCTCTCGTCTCAGCAACGACAAAAATCCCATTTAACCTTTCACCTTGTGACAGATCACCCACTGGAGACTCTAAACAGTCAAAGATTGAGGATTGACACGAATGTATCCGTTTCCAGGGTGAGACGAGTGTCAGAGGACGTGTTTTAAAAGAATTATCATGCTATCTGCGTGTTTCATCAACAGTAAAACCTGTTACTCTGACCCCAATGTCACCTAGCGGTAATGATAAACATCTAAATGGCTGGATGTGGCCACCGCACCTTCTTTCATCTGCTGGCATTAGCATCCCACATACGGCAAAAAAATAAATTTCTCTGGCCAAAAAATATGTTTTAAACATGTGCTAAATACATTTAGTAGAAAGTAAAGCTTAATTAAATATATTTTTGACTTACATAAAATGCATTTTAGTTTTACCCTTCATATATTAGCACGTATTTCAAAATGTATTTCAGGGGCAACAAATACATTTCTAATTTTGCAACCCATACGACAAAAAATATATATTTTTTGCAAAAAATATATATGTTTGTATAAAATGTATAAAGTACAAGTATGAAATCACTCACCTAAAGGATTATTAGGAGCACCATACTAATACTGTGTTTGACCCCCTTTCGCCTTCAGAACTGCCTTAATTCTACATGGCATTGATTCAACAAGGTGCTGAAAGCATTCTTTAGAAATGTTGGTACATATTGATAGGATAGTATCTTGCTGTTGATAGAAATTTGTGGGATGCACATCCAGGACACGAAGCTCCCGGTCGGTCCACCACATCCCAAAGATGCTCTATTGGGTTGAGATCTGGTGACTGTGGGGGCCATTTTAGTACAGTAAACTCATTGTCATGTTCAAGAAATCAATTTTAAAATGATTTGAGCTTTGTGACATGGTGCATTATCCTGCTGGAAGTAGGACATGGTGGTCATAAAGGGATGGACATGATCAGAAACAATGCTCAGGTAGGCCGTGGCATTTAAATGATGCCCAATTGGCACTAAGGGGTCTAAAGTGTGCCAAGAAAACATCCCCCACACCATTACACCACCACCACAACCACCCTGCACAGTGGTAACAAGGCATGATGGATCCATGTTCTCATTCTGTTTACACCAAATTCTGACTCATGTCTCAACAGAAATCAAGATGCATCAGACCAGGCAACATTTTTCCAGTCTTCAACTGTCCAGTTTTGGTGAGCTTGTGCAAATTGTAGCCTCTTTTTTTCTATTTGTAGTGGAGATGAGTGGTACCCGGTGGGGTCTTCTGCTGTTGTAGCCCATCCGTCTCAAGGTTGTGCGTGTCGTGGCTTCACAAATGCTTTGCTGCATACCTCGGTTGTAACGAGTGATTATTTCAGTCAAAGTTGCTCTTTTATCAGCTTGAATCAGTCGGCTCATTCTCCTCTGACCTCTAGCATCAACAAGACATTTTGGTCCACAGGACTGCCGCATACTGGATGTTTTTCCCTTTTCAAACCATTCTTTGTAAACCATAGAAATAGATGTGTGTGAAAATCCGAGTAATTGAGCAGATTGTGAAATACTCAGACCAGCCCGTCTGGCACCAACAACCATGGCACACTCAAAATTGCTTAAATCACCTTTCTTTCCCATTCTGACATTCAGTTTGGAGTTCAGGAGATTGTCTTGACCAGGACCACACCCCTAAATGCATTGAAGCAATTGCCATGTGATTGGTTGTTTAGATAATTGCATTAATGAGAAATTGAACAGGTGTTCCTAATAATCCTTTTGGTGAGTGTATGATATGTATAAAATGTAAAATTTTGTAAAAAAAAAAAAAGTACATTTAAAATATATTTAATTTATATATTTTCAAACAAGTTTTATAACACAGTTTTTCTTCCAATGCAACATAAATATAAATGCTTTTTAATATAAATGCATTTTAAATACACAAAAAATATATTGATGAAAATTTTATTTTTGTAGACATATTTCAAAATATTTTCAGCACATATATTTTTTGGCCATTTTTTTATATATTTTGAAAATATTTAAAATTATATTTGAAAATATTTATTTTTGCCAAACCACACCTAACTTTTTGAAGTATTAAAATCATTCACTTATTGCAAAACGTTGCAATATGCACATTTGCAAGATTTTAGATTATTTGGATATATCTTGACTTGCACCTTTACTGGCAAACTTAAAAGCAAATCTAGTGAAAGCTTCTTCCTAAAATCCGCCTATAATATGAATGTAGCTTTGAAAACATAATTTTGGTGTCCCAGTGAACTGATAAACACCTGACACCAAGAAACTAAGCTGTTGCTGGGCAGATTTTTTTACGAAATGTTTTGTGGTGTTCTGAGGGCCGACCATCTGCTCCCCAAACTTTCTGGGTTTAATGCAGGAGGAGACCAATTTCTTGATTACATCCATCATCTTGTTTCAATTTTTCATAGTCCAGTCGGAGTGAAGGAATTTTGAAACCCAATACTAATAGTACCACTCAAAAACTCTAACGTTACATACAGATATGCACTTTAGATGTAGGGAAGACATTGAGGATAGAGAGAAACATGCCAACTGCCCAACATGAAATAAAGTCTGAATGGAAGGAATTGATCTTCACAAAGAGACGAGAGAAGTTGAATGTATGTAAATGTGAGCTATTGTAGAAGCTAAAGAACGTACAAGCGGTGTTTTAAAATACATTCACAGCTCCAAAAGAGTTAAAAATGTCCAAACAAGGAAAAGACAGAACAAGAGCGATTGAGAGAGAGAGAGAGAAAATGATGGAGAAGTGAAGCACACAGCCATTTACTCTATAGCACACAGCTGCAGGCGCCTTCAAAGGAAACTCTGTCCTGATATGGAAATCCATAATCCAAACAGTAATGAAAGAGGGAGAGAGAGATAGAGAAAGAGAGAGTCAGTCTTCATCTCTGTGGTGTCTTTACTGTCAAGAATGTGAAGCCGCATGGGAGGAGAAACCGTTATGTCAGATAATTGTCTAAACCAACGAACAAATACACAAAAACAACAAAGTACCACCCTTGTGTAATATAAACAGCCTACCGTCCTCATCCTCACTTACACAAGACTTTCATCAGGAATATATCAAGTAACTTGCATTACGTAATAATATTACTTTTCTAAAGTAACGAGTAAAGTAACGCATTACTTTTTTTAACTGTACACATTAATATTTTAGTTACTTTTTTAAAAAGGTAATGCGAGTTACTTTTCAGTTTAATTAATTTGATTTTAAAAAATTATAATGTACTGAATTAAACGGAACTTATACCACGGGCCTGTTGAATGCTTTATTCTGATTGGTTGAGAGATGTTCCATGGGTGTTGATTATTTTTCTGCGAACCGCACACTTAAGCTGTCAAATGTCTTAAAAATAGGCACCAGAGCGATGTTTGTTACCGAGCCCCTAAGGTCACATTGGAGTTTAAAAAAAACACAGGTTTAGTTTTATGTGCTCACGTGAAATTTTTATGTGCTCACGCGAAGCCTTCATGTGCAGAATTTTTTTTTAGGTTAAAGGAATAGTCTACTCATTTTCAATATTAAAATATGTTATTACCTTAACTAAGAATTGTTGATACATCCCTCTATCATCTGTGTGCGTGCACGTAAGCGCTGGAGCGCGCTGCGACGCTTCGATAGCATTTAGCTTAGCCCCATTCATTCAATTGTACCATTTAGAGATAAAGTTAGAAGTGACCAAACACATCAACGTTTTTCCTATTTAAGACGAGTAGTTATACGAGCAAGTTTGGTGGTACAAAATAAAACGTAGCGCTTTTCTAAGCGGATTTAAAAGAGGAACTATATTTTATGGCGTAATAGCACTTTTGGGAGTACTTCGACTCACCTGAAAACTCCGCTCCCCTTCTCACTCTCATAATGGGAGAGGGAGGGTGTTACTGCGCCGAGTCGAAGTACTCCCAAAAGTGCTATTACGCCATAAAATATAGTTCCTCTGTTAAATCCGCTTAGAAAACCGCTACGTTTTATTTTGTACCACCAAACTTGCTCGTATAACTACTCGTCTTAAATAGGAAAAACGTTGATGTGTTTGGTCACTTCTAACTTTATCTCTAAATGGTACCATTGAATGAATGGGGCTAAGCTAAATGCTATCGAAGCGTCGCAGCGCGCTCCAGCGCTTACGTGCACGCACACAGATGATAGAGGGATGTATCAACAATTCTTAGTTAAGGTAATAACATATTTTAATATTGAAAATGAGTAGACTATTCCTTTAATTTCGGGTGCTCACATGAAACTTTGAAAGCGAAAGTTTCACATGCGCACGTGAAAGTTTCACGTGACCACGCGATACTAAACGCGGTAGTTTCACATGAGCACGCGATAGTTTCACAATTTTTGTTCCATGTCCCCTTAGGGGCTCCGTAGTTTGTGGTAACCGTAGTATAAGAGGAATAAATAACTCTGGTCCTTTTAATTATAAGAAAATAATGCACACCCGCAGTGTTGGCACTCTATGCATCGCGGCTAAGTGGGAACAGTCATAGTCGGAAACGAAGATGGCAAGCTTGACATTTTTGCAACGGAAATATGCAGTTTCTGAATGCACAACTTCTCTGTCATAAAAACACCTGCAAAGCCTGAAAGAGATCAAGCCTTAGCCAAGTAAGAAAAAGTAATGCAAAAGTAACTTAAAAGTAATATAAGCATTACTTTCCATGAAAAGTAACTAAGTAGCGCAATTAGTTACTTTTATAGGAAGTAACTTAATACTGTAATGCATTACTTTTAAAAGTAACTTTCCTCAACACTGTAAATCACAGATCACCTGCAAGTGTGCATACATGAATCATCCTCCGATTCCACCCTGTACACGCTTATTCTCCCGTAATGTTTTTTTTAATAGATTACATCTTTTGCGTGGAAACTGGTTTTCACCATGAATATAGCCATAGATGCTGGAATGGCGTAAAGAAATAAATAAAGAAAAAGAAGAAATTGTATTAGAAGCAAACAGTGACTCTATTGCCAGAGATGCAAGAATAAAAAATGCCTGGAAAGCAATCAAAAAAGGTGCAATGAGATTGCTAAGCAAGTTTGAGGGGTGAGTCCAGAAATTCCTGCTGAAAACATATTATTAAATATTAAACTACTGTGTCCAATTTATATTGCAATACATTTAAAGTGTATATTAAAATCCCAATAATCCCAATTCCAAAAAAACTGCCAGACAAAATTATTTTGTGTTAACGGTGGCTTTTGCTTGAAAATACAGCAGGAAGAAATTGACAGATGGTTACATTTGGCACGTCTTGCTAAAGCATCTTTCCAAGCTGTAAACACAAAAGCATACAAAGATTGAATATGAACAACTTCCACTACAATTACATTTTTCTAAAACACCTCAGGTTTTTTGTAAGTGCATTACAACTATTTTATATATTTAAGTGTTACTTTTCTTTCAAAATATTTCCTAGACTTTAATCCCATGATTTGTGTCAGTTTTTTATGGTTAACTTTAAGAAATGTGTACTCTTGACAATACAGCTGACCCAGAAAAAGCTGTTTGTGTCGGGTGAGATCACATGACCTTTTCTCAGTACCTGTTTTTGGAGACTTTTGGCCGTAAAATAAATACATTTTGACAAACAGTGGTTACACACTGTTACTGACAGTCATATTAGTTATGTCCTGCATTTTAAGCACACTGTGACATTTCATTGTTGCACTTAAATTTCTAAGTTTACAGATTGAAATTACAATTCATTTCAACTTTCTTGCCTAGTGCGAAGTTGCTATAAAAAATCTAAATAAATATACACTCACCTAAAGGATTATTAGGAACACCATACTAATACTGTGTTTGACCCCCTTTCGCCTTCAGAACTGCCTTAATTCTACGTGGCATTGATTCAACAAGGTGCTGAAAGCATTCTTTAGAAATGTTGGCCCATATTGATAGGATAGCATCTTGCAATTGATGGAGATTTGTGGGATGCACATCCAGGGCACTAAGCTCCCGTTCCACCTAATCCCAAAGATGCTCTATTGGGTTGAGATCTGGTGACTGTGGGGGTCATTTTAGTACAGTGAACTCATTGTCATGTTCAAGAAACCAATTTGAAATTATTCAAGCTTTGTGACATGGTGCATTATCCTGCTGGAAGTAGCCATCAGAGGATGGGAACATGGTGGTAATAAAGGGATGGACATGGTCAGAAACAATGCTCAGGTAGGCCGTGGCATTTAAACAATGCACATTTGGCACTAAGGGGCCTAAAGTGTGCCAAGAAAACATCTCCCACACCATTACACCAACACCACCAGCCTGCACAGTGAGAACAAGGCATGATGGATCCATGTTCTCATTCTGTTTATGCCAAATTCTGACTCTACCATCTGAATGTATCAACAGAAATCGACACTCATCAGACCAGACAACATTTTTCAAGTCTTCAACTGTCCAATTTTGGTGAGCTTGTGCAAATTGTAGCCTCTTTTTCCTTTTTGTAGTGGAGATGAGTGGTACCCGGTGGTGTCTTCTGCTGTTGTAGCCCATCTGCCTCAAGGTTGTGCGTGTGGTTTCACAAATGCTTTGCTGCATACCTCGGTTGAACGAGTGGTTATTTCAGTCAAAGTTGCTCTTTTATCAGCTTGAATCAGTCGACGCATTCTCCTCTGACCTCTACAAGGCATTTTCACTCACAGGACTGCCACATACGGGATGTTTTCCCTTTTCACACCATTCTTTGTAAACCCTAGAAATTGTTGTGTGTGAAAATCCCAGTAACTGAGCAGATTGTGAAATACTCACAACCATGCCACGTTCAAAATTGCTTAAATCACTTTTCTTTCCCATTCTGACATTCAGTTTGGAGTTCAGGAGATTGTCTTGACCAGGACCACACCCGTAAATGCATTAAAGCAACTGCCATGTAATTGGTTGATTAGATAATTGCATTAATGAGAAATTGAACAGGTGTTCCTAATAATCCTTTTGGTGAGTGTATATACAGATGTAGCGTCAATCATGTGTTTCTTAAATACTTTTCAAATCAAGTTGAAATTGTAACTTAATTTGTTAAGTTAAAGTAACATATATGTTGATTTAACAAAGGTGCTATTTTTTTACATTGTGCATATTAAAACAAAAGCATATTTTTATTCTTTTAATTGTAGCATTTAGTAGAGTTATATTATAAATGCAAAAATTGTAGCGTCTGTACTCAGACAGTTAACACATTACTATAATCCATCTAACCACGGGTGGTATGCACATGCGCCTGACTTCTTAATCTATTCAGTCTACAGAGACGCAGTGTGTCTCTCAGCTCCTATCATCGGCTTCCATCCTATCTCTCCTGACACTCATTTACTCCTCAGACGAAACCCTCATCCCTCACAACCTAATTCAGATTCCTTCAGCAGGAGGTGCAACGTTACCTCAGCTTTGATTTGAGAGCTTGTTCTTGCTTTATAAATCATGCAGAGTTTATGGGCTTTTGTGTATGACTTTTATGTATTTTGCAAATGTGCTAAAAGAAATGATTAAAAAATCTTTTTACAAATGTAATTCAAATTTTAAAACTTTTAAGGGCTATTGACGATATAGGAAAATACATTTTTATATCCTTCTTTAATAAGCACATACTGATATATTGATGTTACCATTCACCTAAAAATTGCTTCGTTAACTGTCCCTCAAGTTGTTTCCAACCTGTAATTTTCTTCTAGGGAACATTTGAGTATTTTTGGAGTATGACAACCCTTGTATTGTATTGAAAAGACAGAACATGTGCTGAATATTTTATTGCCGTTTTTACAGAAGAAAGAAAGCCATACAGCTTTAAAACATCATGAGGTTGAGTAAATGATGACAGGACTTTTTTTGGAAGGACGACTAACCGTTTAAGTCTGCAAAACAGTCCCTGTCATAGTTTTCAAAGAAATGGTTACATGGAAAGCCTCCAAATCTATCGCTTTCTTATTCTGTCTCTCTGTAAATCTCTTTGATCTCTCTCTCTCTCTTTTTCTCACTCTCTGTGTGTGTCTCTGTCTCTCTCTGAGACACACTCATCTTTCTTCTCACAGCATCTTCTCAAACGACATTGACAGAGAAAAACATGTTCATCTTAAATCAGCTCTAACACACACATCATGCACACACAACTTTCTTTGTGTCATAAACCAAACACACACACACAATCCCATTGAGACACAAGCGCTGTTGATGACTGAAGCGTTACCATCAGATGCTACACAATTCTCAGAGCTACAAGACATTCAATGAACAAACCATACAAACACAACCAGAAACACTTTGAGTCTTGTGCAGTAAACTGAGAACTACAAATGATGTTTGCTACCATGTTATCAGAATCAAGCTGGTGTCATTTACAGTAAATGTAGGAAATTTAGTGACCTCAACCCTAAACATGACGCGGCACAAAGTGACACGTGATCGGTTGCTTTACGTGTCAATCATACAGCCTCTATATGGCAATCCTTGGCCATTCAAAGCGCCCGTGGTTTCCAGACCTTGGTACCTGTGACTTCTTTTTTTGATGGCGCACGATGCGAAGTTCGTCAGAACATGTATTTAGCCTGTCGTGTTTGTGGTTCGTTATTTCGAAATATGTGTTCGGCGTGTTGAGAGATCTTGTGTGCATCACGTGTCTTGTCAAAAAAAGTGCCTGCACTGCAAAAAAAATTAGTTTCAAGAAAAAAAAATCTTAGTATTTTTGTCTTGTTTTCAGTAAAAGTATCTAAAAAATCTTAAATTAAGATGTATTTTCTTGACCAGCAAAACGACCAAGAAAACAAGTCTAGCCTCCAGTCCAAAAATATCACATTCAAGTGATTTTGTGCATAAAACAAGCAAAAAAAACTGCCAATGGGGCAAGCAAAAAAATCCTGAAAATTTTTCTTAAACACTAAATTCAAGAAAAATTCAATAAAAATTTGCTTACCCCATTGGCAGATTGTTTTTGCTTGTTTTATGCACAAAATCACTTAAATTTGATATTTTTGGTCTAAAAACTAGACTTATTTTTTGGGGTCATCAAGAAAATGCATCGTAATTTAAGAATTAAGACAAAAATGCTAAGAATTTTTTCTTGAAAATCATTTTTTGCAGTGTGCTGCAGATGCGTCTAAAGGGTTTATGATAAAAGAGACCCTCGCGTTTGCAAGATTCTCGCATAATCTCATGTGTAATCAGAGTTTACTGTTAAGGGAGTGTCTTGCGTGTATTTTGTGAACGTGAGTGACTGTTTTATCATAAACGGTTTTGATGCGTGTGCCGCAGGCACTTATTTTGACAAAACATGTGATGCACATGGTTCACATGACGCAACAAACACATATTTTGAAAACGCGAGCAACACACATGACACTCCAAACACTTATTTTGAATTTGCGCCCCTCGATAGAGAAGTCACAAGCCACCACTGCTCTAAATGATCCTAACCGCGGCATAAGGGTCTTGGGTACCCATTGTCATCGCCTTGTGATGCGCTTAGCAGACCTTTTGACGTGATTCCGTAATATGTAAGGTCACGGCGCATCACAAGGCTAAAAACTACTGCTCCACTGGTTACTTTAAAAGTGTGGAGAAAGAGGACCGTTCTGACATTTTTGTATGTGGAATGATACTAATTAATGTCTGTGTGTCAGTTAAAATGATCCGCAAGTGTGCGTTTCACATATGTAATGTTTGACCTTTCACGTGATTACGTAATAGGTAAGGTTATGCTAGCACGTCACACGGCTAGTACAAGATGAAAAGTTAAAGGACTTTTATGCTGAAAATTACGATACATTTTTTATGAAAGTGGAGTAATCCTTTAATATGATCTTTAGACTTCATTACACCTAAAGGCCTTTGAATTCCTACAGAAAGAGAAATATTTTAATAAGTAAAATGAAAGTGAAATTACAGTCCTCAAGTCATTCTGTCTTAAACTCACAGCACAAGATGAATCCTATCAGTCATGATTTTGTCTGTCAGTCCTGTCATACATGTATGATTCACCTCAAATCTATCAAATCTCAAAGATAGCGTAGTCAGTACATTCATACAAATATGCCTTTTAAACATTTTTCCTTGTTATCCAGTAAAAATAGACTACCTACACATCTAACAAGAAAGATTATGTAAGATATCAAGTCTTGAGTCAGAGAATATAACAAGGTGAAGGTTTATTTATATAGCACCTTTACACAACGCGAAGGTTGACCAAAGTGCTTCACAAGCAAAACAACAATGCAATAAATTATACAAACAATTAAAATAAAGTAAAAACAGAACAAATCGCAGTCATGTATACATCCTTTTGTTTTCAGACGCGATTTCGGAACATTTAAAAATAACTGAAATGAAGATTGAAGTGATTTCCGAGGCGAATAAAAACTTTAAAGTTCCGATATGTAAGTAGGGGCGAGTCCATGTAGAGCTTTGAACACCAGAACTTTAAAGTCAATTCTTTGTTTCACAGGGAGCCAATGAAGAGAGGCCTTGAATTGGTGAAATGTGTTCTCTCTTTTTAGTCCAAAAAGCGTGACAGAGATGACTGACTAATTCCAGCATACAGGGGATTGCAATAGTAAAGCCTTGCGGATATAAAAACTAGCTCTGACCACGGAGTTTATTTGTTTGTCAAACTTCAAATCAGAGTCAAAAATGACCCCTAGATTTTTAACACATGAATGATGTTTTCACTGAAGGTGACTCAGAGTTTTACTGTGATTTTCAATCTGTAACTTAGAGCCAAACAAGATAACCTCTGTCTTGTTTTCATTTAACAGAAGAAAATTTTCATCCATCCATCCTTTTATGTCCTTTAAACATGCTAACAGAGAACAAACAGAATCACCACCCAAGTCTAGTAGTAAATAGAGCTGGGTATCATCTGCAAAGATGTGATAAGAGATCTTAAACGTTCAAAGATTTGGCGTAGTGGAAGCATATAAAGAGAAAATAAAACTGGACCCAGAATCGAACCCTGAGGCACCCCACAAGTAATTGGTACTGGGGATGATGAAAATTTCTGCAATTTCTACAAATATGGTCCTATTTGAGAGGTAGGACTCAAACCAATCTAAGGCCACACCACAGATACCAACCCCATAGTGTAATCTTTTCAACAAAATATGATGGTCCACCTAAGTCCAAAAGTACAAGGACTGCACAATTTCCAGAGTCGACTGATAAGAAAATATAATTTGTCACTCTTAATTGAGCAGACTCAGTGCTGTGCTTAGCCTTAAATGCGGACTGAAAATGATCCAGGATGTTATTTGAGATCAAGTATAGTGTAAGTTGACTTAAAACCACTTTTTCCAGGACTTTTAACAAAAGGGGCAATTTGGAGATTGTTCTGTAATTATGAAGTTCGGCAGAATCAAGATTTGGTAAATAAAATATTCAAAAGATCATATATAAAGATTACAAGTGAACACAACATTAGAACATTCCAAATATTGTCTAGCAAACAACACATCAATGGAAATCTTATTTATTCAACTTTCAGATGGTGTATAAATCTCAATTTCAAAAAATGATGACCAAGGTCACATATAAAGCTTTTCGCAGCACTCTGTTACTTCAATAATAAGCTGAAGCATCATCTTTAATCGTCTATTAAAATCCATTTGCTCCAGGACGTGTTAAAGTCAATATAGAAGTCACTTAGATGTGATTATTGACTTATCTGTCAGTGTTAGTTATGTTTGGCATGGTTTAACTTTTCTCCTCTTACTTCTCTTCATCAGCTCAGTTCTTTCTCCATGGTCTCCTTCGGTCAACAACACATCCTCTCATCTTCTCCTTTCCAGATTCCACATTCATCCATCATCATCATCTTTCCCTCCATTCTCTTAACCAGTCATCTCATACATGATATTTCAGTCTTTTCTTTCCCAATCACAAATATGTCATGTCATCAATACTTCATTATCATCTTCTTTCCCGCTACAACACTATACAATCACCCGTATGTCTTCATACATCTCTGCAAGTCATCTTGTATTGTGTATTCTGTTTGTCTGCATTTGAAGCACTTTTCTCTTACTGATCACTCAATGAGGTCTCTCGGTCCCGCTGTCTGTCTCTCTCACACACTATCCAACGGTCTCACTCTCTCTGCAGTCCGCAAAATGATGGAGAGACGGCGACCACATCCCATCAGTCCACACGCAAACACTTACAGGAGTTTAAAGCACATCATCTCTTCATATAGCACACCACACACACATATTCAGGGCACATCAAGGATCCATTACGATGCATTAAAATCCACAGCAGCCATGCATCAAGACACGATGTGTCCACCAAACACAGTCTCAATGCACCTGTCTGTCTCTCTGGCTCTGTGAATATTAGGACAAAAAGTGCCGTATGAATATTGATTGCTTTTACGCAGCATACAGCGTCCCTTTAAGCATGCAAAGCTTACAATGACTGAAACCAGATCAGGTTATTACAGAAGTGCTTCATGCTGTCAATGGAAAAGCAGATGAGGATGATGTTGCATCGCCACATACCTGCTGATGCTGGTCTGTCCTCCCACCAGCGTTTGATCTCCTCTGTGTCTCTCAGCCGTCTCACACGGCGGCGTCTTCTTCCTTCATCTCTTCTTTAATATCCATCTTGAGCTCTTCTCTCCGTGTCTCTCTATTGCTCAGCTTTTATGGTGGGAGTCTTCACCAGCCTATGGCTGGCCAGCGTGGTGTGTGTGATGAGTGGCTGTGTGTGTCTGTGTGTTTGAGTGTGTGTGCGGGTCCGCATGGCACAAACCAAGCTCATCTGATATTCATGTAAACCCCCACACCACCAGCGCACCCCCCTCTCCTCTTAAAGGTACAGTGAAACAATACACTGCACATGGGCTGAGCAGGTTCATGGACTGAACCATTGTGAGATAAAAGAAGGGGGGGATTCGGGAGGCTGCAAAAGGGAGAGAGAAATGCAGAAGAGGAGAGTACTAGGAGAGCTGATTTGCATGACAGAGGAACATTTTAATAAAGATACAGTATAGGTCAACTATAATGAATTAATTTGTTAACTGCACAGAAAATCTCAAAGACCTGGATTTCACATGGTCACACTTATGTAAAAAAAAAATTACATATAAAAAATATAACATTACAACAGCATGAATTTCACATGTGCAAAAACCATGAATTTTGCAGGAGAATTCACATTTTCATTTTAATTTGCTGCTTTATTTTTTTTTAACTCTTTAACTTCTCATATTTAGCAGATTCTTTTAGCTTATATGTTATCCAATACAGCAAAAAAATATTTTCAAATATATCTCAAAATTATGGCTGTCAATAGATTAATTCTGATTAATCGCATATAAAATTAAAGTTTGTTTTTTCATAATATATGTGTGTGCACTGTGTCTGTGTGTAATTATTTTGTATATATGAATACACACATGCGTGTATGTATTTAAGAAACTTTATTTATTATATTAATAAAATATATTTATTTATTTGTTGAGATTTTAATATATTTTATATTATATATAGATTAAAAATATAAACATACATACATACAAATTTTCTTAAATGTATACATGGGTTATTCTCACAAAAACTTGGTTTTAAAAATGTCAAGCATGAAAATGTAAAAATTGCTTAAATTTACTTTTTTTCCCACCTGACATTGAAAAACAAAGTCTGGAGTAAATGGGAACATTAATTTAAAAACTTTTACTTATCATTTAACACTTTTTGTAACATAATTTTAAAAAATAGTCCTAAAAAATCTCATTACCGCAACAGTCAGAAAACATCAACACTGACATATTTTCAAAATGACATGACAAACCTGAAAGAACATAATTTGGAGATTCTGCACATGCATTTAAAATCAAAGTATTATGCTTCTATGAATTAAATGAACATTTAATAAGCATCTGTTGCGGTAATGATAATCAAAATGTCGTGTAAGCATTCTGACAAGACAATATTTCAAATTAACTGTAAAAAATACCTGGTAGCCATCTTGAAGTAACTGGTCCATGTGCTTGGTCACTCAAAATCAAACTTTATTAAAATTCTGTATGTGTGCTTAAACTGTTCTCAAAAAGTGTTGCGGAGGATGAGAACATCAGGCATGGACACATCATTTTCCTAATTTTTCTTCATTAATATTATACATGAATTTTCAGTAAATATTTTTTCTGTCATCTAAAGTAGTCTAGCAAAACATCCATTTATTTTTTTTCTTAATATTTTTGTGTTAATTTGATTAAATTACAACATAACGCATGTTCAAACACAGCCGGACACATTGCGGTAATAAGAATTTCAGCAGAAAATGAGATAAAATGTACAATTATAAATTCGTATGTTGAAATCACACATTGTGCAAGGTAGAACACAGTATTGTGTTAATTCTGATGCTTTTTAATGTTACTATATTACACATTTTAAAGCTAAAATCATTAGTGCCGTGGTGTTTCAATGGTTTCGTGAGAATCACCCACATATGTGTGTATTTGTGTATATATAAAATAATTACACACAAATATATTATACAGTTACAAACTTTTATTTTGTATGCAAATAATTTCAATTAATCTTTTGCAAGACCTATACTCAAAATATACAAAAAAGGCCAAAAAATATACTTACTGAAATACGCTTACAAAAATGTATTTTTCACCAATATATTTTTGTCTATATTTTGAAATATATTTTAAAAATATATTTTTGTCCAGGAAAAATATATTTTTTGTCATATGGGTTGTAAAATCTAAAATGTATTTATTGCTCCTAAAAAAATAAATTTCGAAATATATATTAATATATGAAGGTTTAAGTAAAATATATTTTTAAATTCAAAAATATATTTAAGTAAGTTTTACTTTCTACTAAATGTATTAAGCATATATTTAAAAAAATATATATATATTTTTTTGCTATATGGGATAGCAACTTATCACAAGTCAAATATGAGGCAGCAAACTATTTTTTTAAGTGTGAGGTTTTTGTATGTGAAAAATTTAAAATTTGTGGTTTTTCTGTAAGCGTGTGTCCACCTTAATTTTAACTGCTGAATTTATTTTGGAGATACCAAAACAGTGATGGCAGGACAGACTTGGGACAGGACAACCGTACCGTAACAGCATCTGAAATTCAATCCACATTGTCACAATGAACTCTCAGAGTCATGTGTCATCTGAGCTTCAGAAGTGAAAACTATTCCATTGAAATATAACATGAACCTCTCCTAAACAACAGTGTTTTATACTTCTGGGACAGAAATAAAGGTATTGCATTATGTATTTATTAATGCAATAGATCTCATCAAGGTAATGCTATAGATCTTGGGCTAACTGAATTCAAAGTTTATTATAGGAATGTGAGAATTGTTTATTATTAAAACATTGACTTTTTGTAAGGTATTTAATTTTCCCAATCCCTAATCTGTTTATTTTGCTTATCCAGCAGCGTTTTCTCGATGTGTCCTGGTTTCAGGAGTCATATTTCACCTTGAAAACACTTTTTGTTGGATGTGCAGTATGTGTATTGTAAAGGTGTGTTAGAGAGGGATTAAGTTTTTATGAAAGTTTGGGAGTACAGTTCAGTCTTAAATTAATCATACACCATTAATAACTAAGAGAGAGGGGACGGAGTGTCTGTAGTTGGTAAGATGGAGCTATGGCAAGATGATTGGGACATAAAGGAAAGCAGACACAAGAGTTAAAGTCGTCATGAAATCAAAATGTACAACTCTTGTAATGTTTATTATAAATGTGAACTTCATTTATTTTTTTTATAAAAAATTCATGTACCCCTCCTCGAAATGACCTTTCTTTACTTCCTGTCACGAGAAATGATGCGAGAGGGCGGGGCTGTCAGAGACTTGTTTCTACCAGGGAAAACATCGCAGCGATTAGCGCCAACAATCCAATCAGTTCTCGATGGACTGAAATCCTCCACTGTGATTGGACAGCCGAGTAAGAAGTGACATTGATGAGCTAAGCGTTACGCCCAAAGTTGAACATTTATCAACTCTCTGCGCTCAGCCCTGACAAAACCCCCCAGCAGCTGGCGTTTTTGAAAATTGTGTCGCTAAGGGGGAGTGCACACAAAGGCGTTTAAGTGCGGGGTGTATTTTTTAGTTGTTTTTAATGGAAGCATTTTAATTAGCACTGAGCACCCACGCTCGCCATTTTTCCACACTTAAGGGGGGCACACAGCTCAGCGTCGAACCGTTCTAGGAAAAAAAACGACCACATTGTTTTCTATGAGTATACACACACGACGCCGCCCAGCTACGACTCAGGAAGTTGCTCAAATCCCTGTCGCGCCACTCACATAGTTTAACATTAAATAACATCACATTTGTCCAAAATCATTATCGATTAAAATTGGCTGCTAACATCGCGCTTTTTAATGTGCACATTGCGGTTTACGATACTTCAGAGTTGTCCTAGACACGACACTGTGCGGCGCTGAGCTGCGCGTCCGTTGTGCGACCCCCTTTAGCCCTGAGCGCCCAAGTTGAAAATGCTCAGCTCGTCAATGTCACTTCTCCCACAGATGTCCAATCACAGTGGAGGAGGGGCAGGACAAATATCACAACAACCAACCGGCGCATTGTTCAACGACTGATAAACAAAGTATCGTAACAACCAAAGCGCTTAGCTGAAATAAAGCTAGCAAGCCCCTACAGTCGGCATCCACCTGGCGTCTCAGACGCGTTTAAATGCTTTGGTGTACACACCCCCTTAAACTTGAATACCAACCACGGACTAATTAGCAAGTCAAAGTGGATATAAAAAATATTTTTTCAAACTGTTGAATATTTAACAGTCCACCTTGAATATTAAAGGCATAATCACCATGGCAACAATGATGTAGTGACATGACAATGGATGTATGAGTGATCTTAATGTAAATGAAGTATACCAGAAGCACACTCTTGTCTTCAATAGTAGCTTTGCTCATAGAAAAGTCCATAAAGCAAAGCAAATACACTCTTTAAAATTAAATCTGCTTAAAAGGTTCTTCACAGCGATGCCATAGACTAAAGGAACCATTTTGGGTTCCACAAAGAACCTTTCAGTCAGAAAACCATTTTTATTTAATTTAAAAACCTTTAGTGAATCAGAAATGTTCTTCAGATGTTAAAGGTTCTTTTAGGAAACCAAAATGTTTTTTTCTATGGTGATATGGAACAACTATACAATAAATCAAATGCATAAAACCACATATATAAACAAACTGGCTTTAATTAGTTGTTTAACTTATGTGTGCATATTACATGAGACATCATAATTTGTTGCTACATTGAAAGTGCGCTCTATACCCTCATAGGTTCGTATGCATTTGCACATAACTTTAATAAATGTAACCAGCATTATTATTTAAGGACCAGCCTGTAAGCTATTCAAAGCATCAGTGTGACACCTAGTGGTTAAAGCGACAGTAGAAAACTCCTTCAGCTGCATAGTTTCAAAACATACTGGGATCTGGACACAAGTACAAAAAGTTTGTAAACAAAGAAATTATAAACATATAATGAGTTGGACTTACATATACCTCCTACATATTATAAAAAAATAAATAATTGACATGTACTCAAGCATGAAGCCATTTTAAGGCTTGCCCTCGAGGTATATATTGTAAAAAACTTCAGAATGTCCTGACATTCTCTAGGAGTGAGAACTTTAAAAGGTCCGGTGATTTGTGTGAGGTCATTTTGGGGCAAAGGTCAAAGTACAAAGTCAAAGTTTGAGGTTTAGAGTGCAATGCAGGTGCAGGGGTGTTTCAGACACACAGGTAAAATGCCACGGTTAATCTGGTGAAACTCGACCAATTGCAGAAGATCCGTGAAGAGCGTGACACCATCATCCATAGTGTAGTACTGCCGCAGCCCCTGTACCAACTATAGAGAGAAAACAAAGAAAGGTGTGCATATAGACCTGGACATCTGCTGCTAAACACCGCACATATGTACCGATTCATGAATCAAGCACTTACAGGAATGATAAGGTAGTGTTTTGTCTTCAGTTTGTGACACAAGGACAACACAAAGCACTGCATGTGCTGCTGACTGTCACGAATCAGAAACATCCTGAAGAACCAAAGAGAAAAGAAATATTAATATACATTTTGACAATAAAATTGGTGCAATGGTGCAGAAAAAGAAAATCCTACCCGTCGACTTGGCCCTGTTCCTCCAAAAGTTTTTGAGCTTCGTTACGAGACACACCCCCATGAAACCACGGCTGAGCTCGATGAACTGCTGTGGATATACATAAATGTATAATGTAATGTCACTTGGATTAAAATGTCTGACTTATGCATAAATCTAATGTAAATGTGCTGAAGGGTACTCACGAGAATGCTCGCGGGAGACGCGTGACCCCTGACTCGTGCTGTTCTGTAAACTATAACGGAGAGCCTCTCGCTTCTGAAATAAAATAAACGCCTCATTGAGTGATCACATGATTTTCTCAAATAGGTATTTGCTAAACTCCATGAAAAGATTTCCTCACCCTCCAGTTGTGTCCCTCCTCCTGCTCGGCACTTTGGGCCTCATGTGGGTTCTGGATCACCCGTCCACTGTTCCCAGAAAAGTCCATAGCAACCATCGACTCATCTCTGTCTGTAAACTGATGGGAACAGAAGAGAAATAATGAGAACAGAAGCCCGTGAATGTCACTATTACACACAGGACACCAAAGCATCGGCACATTGTTGATGCAAACAAATGATGCTAGAGTTTTTGCGCAAATACATTTCTAAGAGGCGCGCGTGAAATCTGCGTCATTCCTGAGAGGTCTGTTAAAGGGATAGTTCACCCAAAAATGAAAATAATGTCATTAATGACTCCAACCTCGTAAGACCTCCGTTCATCTTCGGAAAACAGTTTAAAGCAACACTAAAGAGTTTTTGCTCTTTGCTCCCTCTACAGGTTAGAAGCGTAATTGTCCATTACCACTGTCGTAAATACTGCAGCATAGCTCTGATTGGATTGTAGGTCTGCCAGGACCTACAGGACCGGGACCCGACGGTTGGAAACTTCTTTAGTGCAGTTCTGGCCGATAGAGGGCTGCAAAGTGAATGTGAAAGTGCCGTTCACCCTGTTGCGAGTGGATGAACGACTGAAACTTTTTTGGAAACGTTATTTTAAGGTAAAAAAAACTCTTTGGTGTTGCTTTAAGATGTTTTAGATTTAGTCCGAGAGTTTGTTGACCCTTCATTGAAAATCTACGTACAGTATACTGTCCATGTCCAGAAAGGTAATAAAAACATCATCAAAATAGTCCATGTGACATCAGTGGGTCAGTTAGAATTTGTTCGAAAATACATTTGTGGTCTAAAAAAAAACTACTTTATTAAGCATTGTCTTCTCTTCTGTTGTGAAGAGCATCCGCAAGACTAAAGTCACGTGACTGCAGTGACGCGGCTGACGTGTTATCTCGTGCCCCCCAGCTGTTTTTTTTTTTGTGCGCTGACGTGTTATCTCGTGCCCCCCAGCTGTTTGTTTTTTTGTGCGCTTGGGTTTCGTTTACAGTCTGAGGGAGACACAAGCTGTAAGTTTAAAAAAAATAAAACGCAAACATGTCTGAGGATAACACGTCATCTGCGTCACCGCAGCCACGTGACTCCAGTCTCGCGCATGTGCCCCTCAACAGACGCTGAAGAGAAGACAATGCTGAATAAAGTCACCTTTTGTTATTTTTCGGCCAAAATGTATAAACAAAGGCCTAATGGGTGTTTCACACGAAATGCGGCAGAATCGCAGCACGGCTACAGCTTTTCTCGTATAATGGAAGCGTTTTGTGCAGCATTTAGTGCAAATATGTTTATCTTTAATGGTGCCTGTCGTGAAGAGCCGTGTCCACAGAAGGGGCAGGATTTTGGATGCACGAACAAGGCGTGTGGACCAACTCCTCTCCACCTCTGGAACCGCCCCCATTTAGCCCGTCTCCTATTAAAAATTAACTAGACACTCGCAACTGTCGAGAACCATGTGAAATGCCCATAAAGCGAATTCTCTGGATTCAAATATTTGGATAATGCAAGTACACATGTGATTTCTGGATATTTTCATGCAAAAATAATATATACTGTGCCTTTAATTGTGGCGACTACATGTGTTTACTTTACCTTGGATTCTGGGCGTGATGGTTTGTTCACACTATATCCGGACAGGGCGATCTGGTAATTGCACTGGAGCTTTTTCCCATGCTAAAACATACACACACACACACATGCTTACAAACTCTATTCTCTATTACTGCGTCTGATCGGTACGTGCAAATTGAGTTTGTGTGTGACGAACCTTAAACAATCTGAAGGCCGTGATCCAGCACGTTCGACTCGATTCGCTGTCAGCACACATCAGCTTCAGATCCTGAGAGCGAAACCTGTCTTTCGAGCCCTAACACGCACACACACACACACAAACCACTGTTGAGAACTGCATGTTATTTATTTATTTTAAATAAATCGGAGCATCCTGTCACTATCGCTACTGGTTACCTTCACGCAGAAGACGTGCTCGCTTGGTGCGCCATAAAGTTTACGCCCATTAAACACTGTAAACACGTTCAGATCCTCCAAATCTGCGATGAATTGCAAGTGTCGAGGTTCCTATAAATAGACATGACACAAATTTTATATAAACGTGTGATGATAAAGTCTTACTTTAAAGCAGAGCTGTGAATGTGTACAGTATGTCACCTTTGATTGGCCTTTGCTGGAGCAGTACAATCCAGACCGCCGTAAGAAACAGTAAAGTCTCTTCCAGGATTTCTTTCCACCTTCTTTCACATGCAGATACCCTTGGATTTCTGGACATGAGCCACTCTTTACCATATTCTACATGGAGAGAAAAAGTGAGAGATACAGGTTTAGGTAAGCAATCTTGGTTGTAGTGGTACATTATATTTCCCTAAATTGTTTACCATAGGCTTTATGCCCAGCTGCACCACTTCCTGAACTTCAGCCAGCTCCTTGTTTCCTGTCTGCCATTATTGGACAAACTGATTAAACCAGGTGTGTCTGATTATTGTTGTTGTGACTACTGAGGCAGGCACACCTGGATTAATCAGTTTGTCCAATAATGGCAAACAGGAAACAAGGAGCTGGCTGAAGTTCAGGAAGTTGTGCAGCTGGGCGTAAAGCCTATTCAAGGACTTTCCAGGTCTAATACCCTCAAATTCAAGGACTAAATGTGGGGACACATTTCAAGTGAGAGCAAGGTTACATTGTTACCTTTTAAGATACATTGTAACAGTTCCCTGTCGAGAGAACTCACGCTGCGTCACTGCGGTGACACTTTGGGGACGCCTCCAGGGGTAAGTGCGTCTGAATGTTTATATCAAATTCAACCAATGGTGAGGCTTAACGACAGGGTGACGCGGGAGCCAGGAAGTATATCGCTATATGAAATATTGCCAAAGACGGCGTTACAGGGACGCAGGAAGTATGGCAAGAGAGACGCAGCGTCTCGTTCCCTTCTCAGGGAAGCACAGTTATATACGTAACCCGAGACGTTTTCATGTGTCAAACACAACTTTGCAAAAACGCATTTTGGTATAAATCAACATTGGTATACAGAAGATATAAGCATTTAAAGAGAACAGTTTAGCACGTGTGCTTAAGAAGTCTAGAATTTTTATGATATTATACAGGGAATAATATGGATTTTTTTTCCAAAACTTTCCCAATTTTTTTTTTATGAAACCTACCCACATTTGAGAGGTGATAAAGAGAGAACATATGAAGGTAGGATGAAACAGGTTTTTTGTTTGAAATCAGAGGGTCTTCACTTTAGTGAAAATCATAAAAAATGCTGGCGCTGGTGGGGAAAGAGTTAATTGGTTTTAAAACCTTCCTACCTGCACAAGCTCTGATGATGTCATTCCTTTAGTGACATCAGCACTGTCAGAGATCATGTGTTCAGGGAAAAACAGCTGCATGGCATGGAAAAGACAATAGAAAATACATTAAACTAAAACAAAATTCTTAAAGTAAAGTGTGTAATGTGTCTAATGAGACTAAAACATCCCTGAATCCTACATGCAAAACTTCAAAAAACAAAGGGGAGGTTTCATACCACAGGTTTTTTGAAGAACTCATACTTGGCATAATTCTTGCGAAAGATCAGCTTTGTGTCCCCGTCTGGTGGCCAGGAAGACTGGACCTGTACCACACGCTCGTGATCTTCCAAACAACGCTCTGGAAAAACACAAATGTGCACACATGCAAGTTAGAATGCAAATGGGCCTTATAAACAAACATTATAAAGATAATGACTAAAAATCCTGTTACAAAATATCGTAAAATGTTATGGGAGAACCACATTAAAGATTGGTATGCAAAATAATAAATTACACTTATGCATTTTGCAGACGCTTTTATCCAAAAAGCCTTATAGTGCAATCAAGATATACAATTTACATGTAAAGGTGTGTTTTCTATCAAATTGAAATTCTATAAATGTAACCAATGATTTTGTTCATATTAAATTGTATTTAAATATGCATTTTTAATCATTATAGATTTAAAATGCATGGGTATAGTGCACAAAATGAGTGACCACTAGATACTTTCCTAGATATTTTGCAGATTGTTTCTGCAACAATCTGAATCAGCAATTGACTTGCTATCATTTCTAAAAAAAAAAAAAAAAAAAAGGTGGGACCTATAATACTTAAACTATATTTCTAGAGATTATTTGAGCATCAAAGAATTGGCACACTTGAGTTCACTTATTTTAGTTTTATATCAAAAAGTCTTACCCAGACCCAAAGCAGAATGATGCTCTGTGAGAGCCCAGGTATCCTCATCCATACAGTGTGCCGTCTGAGCCAGCATATGGCACACATCACGTGCGGTTGCACTCGATGACACCAGGACCGAACGACTGTGTGCACCATCCCCATATACCTTCAAAACCTATACACACACACAAATTATCAGACACAAACTCAAAGAAGGTCATTTGAAAATAAATAAAGATGTGCATGTGATCTTTTTACTCTTGATGTAATAACTTTAAGGATTACCAAGAAACACACATGCATGCGATCGTGCACACAAAGCTTTTTATTATTAAGCACACAAATATAGACCCACATACAAACACTCACAATCTAAGATGCACACGCAAAAAAACTTGTGTGTTTCATAAAGTCATGTACTGTTTGTGTGGAAAAAGGTTGTTGTGTAGTACTATTGACTTGACTATAAACTTAACGCCCTGTGATGTCTTTGTGTACACGCGCATGCAAACATCAGCTTGTTTTTCCCAAAGGCAGGCATGTCATGTGCCTGTCACCTATTGTGAATATTAAGAACTGATACCGCCACGGGTAGCTTTCTGTCAGTTTGTCAAAGATTAACTGCCACGCAGACAAATAAACCATCCAGTCGTTCTTACATGCGAGCTGCTTTCAGTCGGTTCATCCCTGCTGCTGAGAGACGCGTTCAGCACGGGCGAGTGTGTCGGACAGCAGAGTTCTGGAAACGGATTGGGAATCACTGGAGCAGAGAATGCACGGAAATCCCCTCTAGACCTAAAGGTGGAAAACACATGGGGAAAAAATATAATTTAAAATATTGGAAATACTAGAAAATAATGGTCATAAGTCGCACAGATTTATTTATAGCAATAGCCAACAATACATTGTATTGGTCAAAATTATCGATTTGACTTCTGGTACAAACAGGACATTAAAGGAATATGTCCCTTCCAACTATTTTTTTAAATGTTAGTTCCTTGAGGGCTTAAACAATGACTGAAAATTGTTGCGGAGGATGAGAAAAATTGGTCTGGGACACATTTATATTCCTTATTATTGTCTCTACCTTTACCAATGATCACCAAATACCACATGTTTCTTTACTTAAATGTTTATAGTATAACATGCACTGAAGCTTTTTATTTTTTTAGATTTTTTAATAATAAATATTACCATTTCAAATAACCCAAATCCAGTCATGGACACATTTCGGTAATGAAAATTTTCCCCTTAAATGTGAAAAAAACTACAAAATTGGTTTGTATGATGTCATTTGAAATAATGTGCAAAATAGTACATGAAGAGATGTTTGTAACTGTATGCTTCTTATTTTAATAGCACATGACGATGTTTTGATGAGTTTCGCATTCGTGCCTCCTCGGAAAGTAAGTCATGAGCCCCCACTGATTGAAACTGTAAAAATCCTGGAATGTTTTCCTCAAAAACTTCTTCTCGACTGAACAAAGAAAGACATAAATATCTTGGATGACATGGGGGTGAGTAAATTATCAGAAATTTTGTACGAAAGTGGAATAATCCTTTAAGTAAACATTCTGTTCCATGAAGATATTTTGTTAAAGGAATAGTCTACTCATTTTCAATATTAAAATATGTTATTACCTTACCTAAGAATTGTTGATACATCCCTCTATCATCTGTGTGCGTGTAGTTATACGAGCAAGTTTGGTGGTACAAAATAAAACGTAGCGCTTTTGTAAGCGGATTTAAAAGAGGAACTATATTTTATGGCGTAAT
This sequence comes from Misgurnus anguillicaudatus, assembly GCF_027580225.2. NCBI lineage: Eukaryota > Metazoa > Chordata > Actinopteri > Cypriniformes > Cobitidae > Misgurnus > Misgurnus anguillicaudatus. The sequence continues at coordinate 29,897,712 of NC_073361.2, read as the reverse complement.
AGCACTTTTGGGAGTACTTGGACTCGGCGCAGTAACACCCTCCCTCTCCCATTATGAGAGTGAGAAGGGGAGCGGACTTTTCAGGCGAGTCGAAGTACTCCCAAAAGTGCTATTACGCCATAAAATATAGTTACTCTTTTAAATCCCTTACAAAAGCGCTACGTTTTATTTTGTACCACCAAACTTGCTCGTATAACTACTCGTCTTAAATAGGAAAAACGTTGATGTTTTTGGTCACTTCTAACTTTATCTCTAAATGGTACCATTGAATGAATGGGGCTAAGCTAAATGCTATCGAAGCGTCGCAGCGCGCTCGAGCGCTTACGTGCACGCACACAGATGATAGAGGGATGTATCAACAATTCTTAGTTAAGGTAATAACATATTTTAATATTGAAAATGAGTAGGCTATTCCTTTAATTTCCTACTGTAAATGTATTAAAAAATCTTTATCATTAGTGTTATGTGTTGCTAAGGACTCACTTGGACAACTTTAAAATTAGATTTTCTCAATATTTAGATTTTTTGCACCCTTTCAGATTTTCAAATATCGTCCTATCCTAACATGAATTGTGTTCAGTTACCCATATGTATTTCTGATGGTCAGAGGGAGAGATCGAGGCGTTGACATCTGAAGGTTCTGGGATGAAGAACAGCCGACTGATAGAGAATTTCTTCTAGACATCATCTTGGCCGGTGACCCGCTAAAAACTTCCACATCTGGCCTGCAGCCTTTGACCTCCATTACTACATCCAAAGGAGGATAACGTTACGTTGACAAACATCAGTACTGTAAAAACATTTGGCCACCTACACACATGATTCATGCACTAAAATATTTCCTACTCTGAGCATGTCATAACAATACAAATTTGCACTCGCCCTTCCCAAAATAGGTCTTTGCTCGAGAAGCAACACAGCAAAACCTGCTTTTCAGCCGGATTAATGATGTGTGCTAAATATGCACGTGTTATTCACACCTATTGTTATTAATGTTTTACTCGCTGTTGCCCAAGGAGTCGAAACTGTCGACTAGACACTACTGTTTACTGCGTCTGGATGCAGAAGGTGGGAACTTGTGAACCAGGAAGCTGGCACTGAAACTCATCCGCATGAACACGCAAACAAAAACAAACAAAAACAACACCTGACACTTGTTGACAATTCTTAAAAAGTCTGTATGTTAACGGCACAAAGGTTCAGTAAGGTTAAACAAATAAAACTCGCATAGTTTCTGTGCACTCTATGGTAAACTAGGTGTAAGTCAACATTCAACCACACAAACAAACACTGTTTTGCACCTGTCAAATTAAAGATGATGTCACTCTCAGGGAAATAAAGCTCTATTGTATCTGAACAAGGCTGAGAGCTCCGCTTACAAGAAATAACAAAGAAGTTAAACCACCAAGAACACCCTTTTCATGCTTATAAAGATACAACCGTGCACCAGAAACTAGTAAACTAACAATCCAGTGCTGCTCTAAACATCAAGCCTAAAGTAATAACAATCTCATGACAGAAGTGGCGCGCAAACAGGATGGGGAAAATGAAAGCAAGAGGTTGCGCGTGTCAGCTCTTGTTTATCTTGGCTTCGGTTGCTTTATTACCTAAAGCTAATTTGAATACTTTGCAAGTTTTCAACATGAAAGCAAACTGTACTCAATATTCTAGAATTGCTTGTATATATGCAGTTACAGTAACACAACCAGCTACTGTAAGGCACAAACAAACATGACACTTAAAAATAAACAACATATGGATTTACTACAGGTGTACCACAGTTTAAAGGGACAGTTCACCCAAAAATGACAATTTTGTCATAATTTTTTCATCCTTTTGTTGTTCTAAACCTGTATGAACTTATTTTTTCTGATGAACACCAAAATAAGATATTTTGATAAATGATGGTAAGATTGTAACCATTGACTACCATAGTAGGAAAAACAAATACAATGGCATTCAATGGGTACCATCACTGTGTGCTTACCATTATTTATAAAAATATCTTCTTCATTATTTATCACAATACTTCCATAATATTTGTTTTCCTACTATGGAAGTCAATGGTTACAATCAGCTGTGTTCTTACCATCATTTATCAAAATATCTTCTTTTGTGTTCATCAGAAAAAGAAATTCATACAGGTCTACAACAACATGAAGACGAGAAAATGTTGACAGAAATCTCATCTCTGGGTGAACTATCCCTTCAACCGTGACGTTTGTGGTAAAACCATGGCAACTACAAATTTACCATTGCATCACTACATGAATCGTAGTTTAACCATGGTTAGTACACGTTTACTATAATGATACCATGGTTGATTTTCATAAAGGTAAAATTAACCCTCTGCTTGCATAATAAAAACTACAGTGGTATAAGCACCTTGTAAATACAAGATACCATGGTAATTATTACCATTAAATAAACATTTAAATATAATAAATTCATATAGTAAAAGTATAGTATGTTTTTGGCAGATTTATTTAACTTCTATTATCAAATTTCCCTACAAAAATCATAATTAAAATGTAATGGGACGATGGCAAATTTCCGGCTACCGTGGTTACACAACAAATACCATAGTTAAAGTGTGGTTACAGTAGTTAAATTATGGTTAATTTTCGTAAGGGTTTATAAAAGTACATTTAAACTCACTTTAAACCGACTTAAACTATATATGATCCCAGACAAGCGTTTTTAACATCTATTAATAAGAAATAAGCTTTATAATTCAAGTATCATCATCATTCGTAAAACACACCTGTTGATAAAGTTTTGTCACGCGTTTACAAGATGGAAAAACTCACCAGCTCGCGCTCTTTTCTTTTGAGTTATTGTTCTTCGATAAATCGGTATCGGTTTATAAAAACATTAGCAGAAGCGTGTGACTGTTTGTCCGGTGTGTTATTCAGTCCATCCAGCATGAGTAACATCGTCTTCTCCCGTCAAACTTCTAGTTTCCACTCAAGAGTTTCGCTTGAAAACACCTCAGCGGTGGGCGGAGCTAACGCGTCTACAGGTGCGCGAGACGTAGCCTAGGTGAGTTCACGCATGCGCCTTGAGTTAAAGAGTATTATTTTGACACCTGTTTCTCAATAACTCAGACGTGTTTAACTACTCCTGTAGGCTATTTCTTTTAATAAACACTACATGATATATTACGTTTATACAAAATAAAAGACAATAATAGTAGTATGAATGTTAAAACGTCGTTTTATATAGAAAGAAAATGGCTAGCTGACATGTTTACTACAGTGAATGCAAGTTAGGCTATGTCATGATTGGGGTATTTTGAAAGTCAATTCCAAGGACATGGGCTAACAATGTGAGTCAACCAGTAAAACAAGTATGAAATGAAATTGTTCACGTGCTTTGACCCAGAAAATTTCCAATTACAGAATTATAAAAAAATGATAAACAACATACGGTGACATTTATGACAAATTCCCTTGTACTGAAAAAACAACTTAACCTTTCAGTTCAAATCTGTCTTTATGATGTACTGTTGACTCTTGGCTAATGTATGTGTCACCGTGTCTTAGTTCACTTGTTTGCCCATAGGCTATTAACAAATGACAATATTGCGATTTGTGTTTGAAGGACAGAGATCACAAAAACATTCCAATTTAGGTCTGTTTTGAACAAATTTATCCCCACCAGAGAAATATATATCTATAAATGCCATTCAACTTTTGAATCTTAATTGTATAGTTACAGATGCATGACTCTTGTGACAACTAGAACCAGTTCCCAACTCAGACAAGCTTCAGTGTTGTTAGTAAATATGCACACCATTAATATATTAATATTAAACAATGGAAAATCTCATAATGAAACAAATTTTCTAATTGATAATCATTGTTAGTTTACTGTAAGGTGTACAAAAACAAAGATTCTTACAAAACTTCTACCCAGGATCTCAGGATAATTATTTTTTTTTATTTTATACATATAAACACAACTATTTTAAGCAAATTGTTTTTTTTTCTAAATTCTAAGTTTACCTAAGATTAAAGCCACAGACTTATAGACAAAAATTTTGATCCATGTCAAGACTTCAGAATTTACAAAAATACTTTTTTTACTTTCCCCCCAACTTTAAGGGTTTAGAAACATTCGGTCATGTTTGCATTCTTCAGTTTGCAACAAATAAACATAACAGCAACACGTAATATTTGACGTTTTTAATTCAAATCAAATCCAACAATTTAATGGGGGAATGTTCAGCAGTCTGTGTTTGTGCTTGGGATCTGTGAGGCGGCTGGTTAGCTGGTAGTGTACAGCAGAAATTCTGCTCACAGGCTCCACTACCAACATCTGAACACATTCACAAATTAAAACAAATCTGAAAGCCAAAAAAATAAAACGGCACGATTTTCAAATGACTCAAAAGAACGATCAAGGATGGTTGTGGTCGGGGTGTCTGGGTAAATTGATCCTGACCTGATACAGGTTACAATGTATTTTTTCTAAAGATACACAGGGCAGGTCAAATTTCAATTTAAAACACTACGTGATGGGTTATATACTCAGCATGCTTGTAATACTGAATACAAGAGGATTACGTTATTGCAAAGAACAGTTGATTTATAATAACCTTGGTTCTTTCTTTGCCATATGAAAACCATGCATGGTGCAGTATGCTGCGACAGAACGAGTCATATTACAGTTTGTGAGGTGGAACGACAAGAGAGGTGTGTGTAAAAAAAGGCACGCCAGGGTCATTCCCAAACCAAGCAAACAGACAAGAGAAGCCTTCATACACACGAAAACACGATACATTCTTGCTGACGTGCATACTAAAGATAAACGCTTTACTATGCACACATGACACACACAAACACAGTCTGAGTCAGCGATGCCCGATCCTAAATGAATGTAGGGAAGGAGGATGTAGGGTTCTTGAGTTCAGTCAAACTCTGAGTCAGTACTGTAGCTGTGTGTGACTCGCTCTCTCAAACACGCACACACACAATCAAATATCTACTCATTCATACAACAAACACACAGAAATTTGGAGGTGGCAAGCGAGCTCATTTCTGATTTTTCAACTGATTGGAGAGCCAGTCAAGCCCCTCATAAAGCCCATCGCCGCTGGTCGCGCAGGTGGCCTGGATGTACCAGTTACGATGACGGAGGGCGTGAAGTCCGAGTTTATCTGTAATCTCAGCTGCATTCATGGCATTGGGCAAATCCTGTGAGAGAAAATTAATACAAAGCACAATTTGAAGAACTGATTTATTTACTTACATCACCCTTTCAGTCATTTATGATTACTGGATAAGAATGTATAATAAAACATTTAAATTAATGTTAAACAGGAAATTGCAACAGAGCAACATCATGCCAAGAAAAGTTTAGAGCTGACCACAACTAAAAAAAAAGACTAAACCCTAAAATCTATTACTTTCCATGCCTTGAAAAACGTGTGATAATTACTAGATGTCCATGACTATGGGAAGTGTACAAACTAATGCTAAAAAAGCACAAACAATGATACTTGCCTGTTTGTTTGCAAAAACCAATAGAACAGCATCACGCAACTCGTCTTCTGCCAACATCCTTGTCAGCTCCTCTCTGGCTTCATTAACTCGTTCTCTATCATTACTATCCACAACGAAGATCAGACCTAATACAAGGAGACAGTAATAGTAAGAAAAACTCTATGCATGCATTCATTTAGCAGATGTTTTTATCCAATGCGACTTACAAATGAGTGCGCAACATTTCACCCTTTAACAACATCGCCATGAATGAAATTCTAACAAAAAAGTACTACAATTCAAAGTCGCTAGTCCATTTAAAAGCTGTGTACTCGACAACGATTGCAGCCATAAATTGGACTTTTTTTATGCAGTTTGGCGGATCGTTTACACAATGATTACTTTTTTGGGCCCTAAAAAGGCAAACTTTTAAAGTTCAAGTATAACGACAATTATAGTATAACGATTTGGGACGCACATTATTTTGGTTGATTCGGTCTAAAGGCATGTGAGAGTGTAACCAAAACAACGACACCCTACAGGACTGTTTGTGCTGCTCAAAACACCAAGTTTATCACCAATTTTCCATACAAAATTTGCCGTTTTATAGTCCAAGGTCACATAAACCTACTCTGACTAAAGTAAGCTGCTTGATGCGTTCGTCATATTGAATGTTTGTATTTGGATGACAAAAAGATGAGAAATTAAAAAATCTTTTTTAAAAAACTTGTTTTAAAAGCATGCATCAGGTATATTTCAATGCACACAGTGTATCCATGTTGATTTTATTCAATACAATTACATTTGCACCATTTTTATGAAAGTTAAGACTGAATGGACCTGAAAATGTCAAATGGTGTAACCGCCAATTGCACCAAAGAATAAGAAATATTAAATATTCATCCACCTTGATGGCATGCAAGCGTAATCATAAAAAAATCATTTTAAATTTATTATTTTATTCGTTTCTAAATGTAAATTTTAATGCGTTTGTGTAATATTTGTCCGAACATATGCTGAAAACAGCTCTGTGTGCTAAATAATCTTTGACAAATGATAAAATGGTAAAAATGTATGTAAAAAAAATTAATTACACTAAACAAGATGATTATATTTTATTCCACATTTGTTTATGAATACATTTATATTTTATTTGATAAAATACCGGTTACACCAGTTGACAGAGACCGGTTACACCACATTGACATTGCAATATCCCCCAAATATTCTGTCAAAATTAAATACCAAAAATAAACTTGGTCCTCAAAAAAAGAGAATTTTTATACCCTTTTACATTTAATTGAACCATACGGACACAAAATAATTAACGTCACGTTACCCCAGAGTAGACAAACGTTTATATGCGCTAGGGATGTGTATCACCAACAATTTCCTGATACAATACGTATTCCGATACAAAGCCGTATCATACAATACTGAATTATGTATTTGTTCAGAATTTTATAACATTATTATTACTATCATTATCGGTTTATTGTACATTAAATAAGGAGTGTTGTACCAGTTGTGTTTTTGCTACTTATGTATTAGCTCTCACGCTCACACATTTTACACCTGCAGCTCTTTGTCATGTTTCTTCCCAAATGTGTTAAAGGAATAGTCTACTCATTTTCAATATTAAAATATGTTATTACCTTAAATAAGAAGAGTTGATACATCCCTCTATCATCTGTGTGCGTGCACGTAAGCGCTGGAGTGCCCTGCGACACTTCGAGCATATAGCTTAGCCCCATTCATTCAATGGTACCAATCAGAGATAAAGTTAGAAGTGACCAAACACATCAACGTTTTTCCTATTTAAGACGAGTAGTTATACGAGCAAATTTGGTGGTACAAAACAAAACGCAGCACTTCTCCAAGTGGATTCAAAAGAGGAACCATACACCATGGCGCAATAGCATTTGGGAGTACTTCGACTCGCCTGAAAAGTCCGCTCCCCTTCTTACTCTCATAATGGGAGATGGAGGGTGTACTGCGCAGAGTCTAAGTACTCCCAAAAATGCTATTACGCCACAAAACATAGTTCCTCTTTCAAACCCGCCCAGAAAAGCGCTACGCTTTATTTTGTACCACCAAACTTGCTCATACAACCGATTTTAAATGAGCAATTAGGCAAGGTGTGCAGATGCATACCCGGGTGAGACAGACACAGAAAGCTACCTTCAAAAGTGCATCCGAATCGATATGGAAGGGGCAGTATTGATGCGTGCATCATCAGAAGTTCATGACGATGTATCGTCATATTGATATTTTGAACACAGTACTAATGTGCGCAGGCTTGTAGTGCTTCTTTACAAGGTAACGTCACCATTTACTGGCCTGGCATACACAATAGAGCAGATTTTAAAATCTTCATGGATCTGTGTAAACGTGGATCTTTTTGACAGCATTGCCGTGTGTATGTGAAACTTTCGTAAACACAAATTTTCTGATTTTTACTACAGCATTGTCAAGTAAACACAGCCTTCCCCTGCAAAAACTTAAAACTTTATGATATGTGGTGGCAACTAGGATTGGGTGTTGTGCCCAATTTAGCAATTTTATTCCATTCTTATTTATATGATTTAATATCGATAAGTTATCAATATTTGATACCCAGCCCTAGTGGCAACTGTAGCAATAAAATGCACTGAAAAAATGACTTATATTTTCTATATTCTTGATTGTTGGAATAACTTCTCAGACCTTGAGTGTTCTGGAAGTAATGTCTCCAAAGAGGTCTAATTTTGTCTTGGCCACCGACATCCCAAACCGTGAAACTAATATTCTTATACTCTACCGTTTCTACATTAAAACCTGCAAAACACATTAGATGAAAAATTATGATTTCAATGGCAAGCCAGTGCCTACATACACAAATTAAACATTCAGATCAGCACATATATTGTAGGACTCAACTAAAGTACATTCTGCTAAAAATAAAGTCAGCTAGTAATGTTAAGAACAAAGACTTTTTGTGCACCATGCAATACAAGTCAAGTGCATGTGAAATGTGTGTGTTCAGGGTGTGTGGCTCAGATACTGTACTAGCAAACTGTGAAAGACAAACAACAATGAAAACAGATGAAGTCTTCATACGTACCAATAGTAGGAATGGTGGTAACGATTTCTCCCAGTTTTAGTTTGTACAGGATGGTCGTTTTACCAGCGGCATCAAGACCAACCATGAGAATTCTCATCTCCTTCTTCCCAAATAAACCCTTAAACAGGTTTGCAAAGACGTTCCCCATGCTTCTCACTGCGAACGAGATAAAAGGCATGAAAGTTAAGGCAAGGTTTAAAATAAATATGTATATGATGTCTGAACAAATACAGATTGCCATAACTCATCAACAGTTTACTAGAGGTGAAATGTTAAATACAAGTTTATCAGGTTGAACACACTGTGGTGGATACAGTAGCAGACAGAGATCTCCAACTAACAAAAATATCTAAGCTTTAAAGCAGTCTTCAATAACTTATTTTTAGATCTAAGCCAAATATAAGTCTAACTAACTTGATCTTAATATAAAACTAGTGCGTTATTTTCATGTCAAAAAAATGTAATGCCATAAAACGCCTGTTATAATAACATTACAAAATACAGACTTGTCTCTACTGTTAATTGCGTACAATAAGCTGACATATCTCTTTAAACGTGTATAAAGTATAAAACATTTAATATGACGTTTTTCGAGCGGTTTTCTTTAAACAAACTGATTTTATGGCTTAACCATCTTTAGCAGATTAGCCAACTAGCCACACACAAGATATGAGCAGCTAACTGACGCTTTAACTGACAAATTCGGACATTTAGAAATTAAGAAAGAAACTACTAATGGTCTCAAAACAGTTGTCAACAAAATAAGGATGTTTATTATGAAAAAAGTCAAATAAAATCACCTCTAAACGGGAACTTCTTGGGCTTTCTGTCTCCACTGCTTTAGCGCACCGCTGTCACTGCAAAATGGCGTATGTCGCAACTCAACGCACCGGCTTCACAAGCTCCGCCTACTGTTCTTAAATATCCAATCGTAAAAGGAGAACCACGCATAATCCCGCCTTTTGCGTGTAAGGTCCAATCAGGATGAAAGAAGGATCCGGGTGGATTTGGGAAATGAGGAAGTACTTACTTCCGATGTATTGACACGCCTCAGTTTAAATGATTTGAGTCTTTGCGCACAATATAATAATAATAATATACCCTAGCTTAATTCAAGAAAAATGTAGTCAAAAGCTCCGATTCATTTTCAGCATTGTGCAACTCAAAAAGTGGAAAATTAGATATATTATATTACACATACAGAATTAATCCACTACGTAAAAACATTACAAAAACGTACCAGCTCATGTTTGAGTTGAGGGAAATGAGATGGTGGATAAAATGGCAACGCTGGGTATAAAGAAGGATGACATCGATATAAAGATACCATTAAGCAAAGTGCATTATAAGGAAATCTGTTATAAATATCTGGCAAGAAAACTGGAATGAGGAGTTAAAAAGAAGACACCTTTATAATTTTCAGGATAAAGTGGGGAGTGCAAGAGGAAATATGGATCCAGAAGGGAAGATACTATTATCTCTAGGCTACGCATTGGGCACAACAGATTAAATCAGTATTTGCACATATAGAGAAAAGTGAGACAGATGAGTGCATGCATGGGGGAAGAGATCTATTTGTGGAAGAACTAAAAGGATTAAAAGTTAATTTAGCAATTAAATATTTATTCCAGAGTGCACATGAACAATCAAGGGTTTACCAAATATAATTTAAGTATTTGAGAGACACACGTCAGATAAACATATTTTTATTTTTTAATGGTATTTGCCTTTTCCTCCTCCTTGGTATTCATCCCAGTAGGTGGCGGTAATGCACCAAAATCTGCTTTGCCACCGCTATTAAACACAAAAGAAGCAGAAGGACGACACTCATCATATTTTTCGCTTTGTTTTTTTTTTACTCATCTCCTTAGTAGCTAGCCTGACGTTGTCATACATTCTAATCAGAATTTGAGTCTGATACGCTCGATTGGGCTGTGATTATGGGGCGTGTTTCAACCGAACCAGGGAAAAATGCAACTGCACGCTGCAGGATAGACCTACAACCAATCAGAGCAACGCAGTGTGTGACGTATGTTAAGCGACGCTTACTTGTTGTCAACAGAACTGAACTGCACGCACGTTGGAAGAAGTAGAAGAAGATGAGCGTAAACGATTTTTGCCGTTTTTGTAAAAGGAATTTAAGGAGAAATGGAGTAATTTCTAAATCGAGACTAATTTTTGAGAGAAACAGTAAAGATAAATACTTATACGAACAACTTCTCCGTTTAGGAGTAAAACTCCACAAAACAGCAGAAAAATCGTTTCGCATGTGTCATCCCTGTGATAAGTTAATAACACGTTTGGAACGCGACCTGCCTGTGTTTAATAAATTGACAGACGAGGAAGGAGACCATGCTGAAGAAGCGTGTTCATCTCAGGCATCAGAGAAAAGCGACCGGGAGCCTACTCCCTTCAAGACGCCCAGGGCTCTGAAGAAGTTCTTCCCAAATCCTTCAACTTCAACGTGTACAAAAACGCGAAAAAGCATTACAGAGGTAAGCTTGTTGTTGATAAATGTCTAGTTATTATGACATGACTATGAGAAAGCTTACTTTTCAGGTTACAAGTCAATAAATGGAGAAAGAACTGCCAGCATGTCTGTATTCATTGAGTTTCAGGATGAAACATTACCAGAAAGAATGGAAATATTGCCGGAGTGTGCAGAAGGAAACAAAAGGTGTACAAAATGTTGGGGAAAGCATAGATATGAGGAATGTGAAAAAAATGTAAAGACAAAATGTTGTAACTGTGGTGGAGAACATAGTGTAAAATATGGAGGACGTGAAGTAAGAAAACGGACCGTAGATCCAACAAATTTAAAACAAATAATAACTTAAGTTATGCAGAGGCCGATAAACAAGTTCAAGAAAAACAAAAACAAAGGAGAGGTTATGGTCAATAATGCAAGAAGCCAGGAAGATGTAAGAGACTCAAGAGAGACTTCTCTGAACATGCAGAATTTTATATTATTTATATGTTATTAATTGTAAAGCTCATGTAAAACACAAATCAGAGAAAATTAAAGTAATCATGAAAGGTACTGAAAAAATTCTTGTTTGTTAAGTTATTTCAATGTATCATATTACTAGAAAACTAGAAGAGTCCCAGGGAAAGACATCTAGTCAGTATAGTATGGCCTGATGCGTATCCTTCAATGGAATGCAAGACGTCTAATAGCAAACGGTCAGGAATTGAAAGGTGCTATAAATTAGTAAGAAATGTTTATTTGCATTCAGGAAACTTGGTTGAAATCTTCACTGGATTTTGTAGTGGCTGGTTATAATAGTGTCAGGAGAGATAGGGACAATGGTAATGGATGGGTGTTAATGACCCGAATGGAGAGGTAATAGAGGAAATAATGGAATTAAAACATTTAATATGTGTAAATAATGGAGATGGTAGTAGAATAATTGTTGTAAATGGAATAGAAACAGAAATTGATACCACAATTATGTCTGAGTCTTTAGCAGGGAGATGTTGGTGGGAAGTGAAGAAGGAAAGTACAATGGGAAGTGATCACTCACTACTCAGTTGTTTTAGAGATGGGTATAAGATGTGATATAAATGAAATAATTGGGAAGAAAGTTGAGTTTATAATAAGGCAGACTTGGTTAAATTAAGGGGAAAACGGTGATGAAATGTTTGGATTAATTAATGTTGATTATAAAATGGAGATATTAATTCAGAGTATTAAGTCGACAATAATTGAGGCTGCAAATCAATCAATTCCTAGAAGAAAATGAATGAGGAAAAGGAAGATAGTGCTATGGTGGAAGGAAGAACGTGGAAAAGTATAAGGAAAGAAATCAAGTTTTTTAAGTACTTAAAAGGACTCACCGTTTTGAAGATTTAATCAACTATAAAATTATACAAGCAAAGGTAAGAAGAACTATTAAAACAAAAAGGAATAAGAGAGACGGAAGTGGATAAAGTGTGGCTTTATATCTTTTTATGCAGATGATGGTACTATATGGAAGCGAGGAAGGAATTAAGAATTTATTGTACAGAAACTTAAAGAAGCTATCACTGAGGTAGAAAAATTATCATATAAGTGGGGATTTAAATTCTCTGTGGAAAAAACGAAAACTTTATTGTTTTCAAAATGTAGAAAGTAAAGAGTTTAAATTGAAATTATATGGACAAGAAATACAAATGTGTCATGTTTTTAATTTTTGGGTTTGATGAAAAAATCACTTTGAAAATGCACATTCATAAAATTGTAAATGTAAAATAGTATTGAATGTGATGAGGTGTTTAATGGGAAGAGAGTGGGGGGGGGCCTGAAAATCATTTTGGGTTGATACATTATAGTTAAATATTGGTGTATAGTGTATCAATCCGCTGCTAGTTTACTAAAAGAGTTGGACAGGATAAAGTGTACTGCTTTAAGATTATGTACAGGGGCAATTACAAGTTGAGATGGCATTAAAATGAGAAGGACCATTGGGTAAATATAAGAGGGTATATCCAAGATCATCCCGCGAAGATTAATATAACACCATGTTGGGTAAAAGAGAAAAAAGAAATCAAAAGTTTTGGTTTGGAAGTGCCTAAAGTAATAAAAGAAGTGGAAATAAATGAAACCCAAATAAGTCCTGCAGTTCTATGGGTAACAATTCCATTGTGCTTAATTTTACAGCCTACAGTAGATATGACATTATTAGATATATGAAATGAGGAAGAAACAAAACCAAGTATACAAACAACAAATAGGTACATACTAGATAATTATTTTTGTTACACACATATATTCGGATGCTTTAAAAGACAGGGAAGATAAGATGGGAGTGACTTTTATTGTAACAGATTTTGTTGTCAAAGTCAATAAACGAATTTCAGATATTTTGTCGGTATACCTTGGTGAAAGTATTTAAAGGATACAGCCAGGATTATTTAAAAGAATATAAGATAGATAGTTCCTGACCGACACTCCAAATCAGTAGGTGGCGGTAATGCGCCAAAAAGTTGTTTGCCAACCGCCAATATAACACCAAAAGAAGAAGAATTATTGCGCTTTACAGGCATCACTGCACGCAACAACTTTGTTTTATATACAGAATCAACAATGGTACGACAAAAGAAGTGTGTTTTGGGGTGTAAGGAGAAGAAAACATTGTTCAGCTTTCCAACTAACCCTGACGTAAGACAACGGTGGATGCAGTTTATTTTCCCCGGACAGAAACGTAAATGCGAATGGATTTATGTTTGTTCGCTGCATTTCGAAGACAATTGCTTTACAAACAAGGCACAGTTTGACGCAGGATTTGCTAATCGTTTACAACTGATTGATGAAGCGGTCCCAACGTTAAAAGACTCCGTTCAGGAGTCGGAACCACAGGTGGTAAGAAAATCAAAATCGGCGCATGAGTGCATCTTGTGTAAAGAGGACTGTTACTCACTGTTTAAAGACATAACATTATCCAAATGGTGATGTTGTAACGTTTTGTCCCCTGTTATAGATCGTGGATAATTCATGTTTGCTGTCTTCTGGACAGTTTTCTGCTATCAAGTCAATGACACTTCAAACCCCAGAAGGGATGCAAGCGAAAAGTAAAAGTGACAGACAGCATGCAAAAACAACTATTGACATCGGCGAAGCTTTTCCGCTGTGGCGAACTTTCCGAGAAGAAAATGGATTTAGGTCTGACGCGGAGCTGGCTTTTTACTTACTGAAGAGGTTAGAAATAAATTGTTTGACATTATGGGGATGATGTGCAAATGGAAATGTTGACGTCTGCAAACATAATGCACTGTTGGGGACTAAAAAATGTTGCTACAAAAAGAGTTTCAGCAGGGTGTTTAGAGTATGCTATCATATTGGTCTTCCTAGTTGTCAATCATTTTGGTAATAGAGGGTATGAACGTGACGTCACCTTCGGCGAAATTGACTGCGGTTACCCCCACTGATTAATTTCAGTTTTTGTTTTACATTTAATATTTAAGTACATTAACGTACTCAAGTAAAAGTACACAATTTTAATGTAATTGGGTATTAAAACTATTTTCTACGATTTCAAAGATTGTTCATTATTAATAACCTCGTTAAGATGCTGGTTATGGTTCTACAGTAAAATCCTAACAATATGAAGAGAAAAAAATACTGGATGTAAAGCGCAAGAGAAGTTGACCACTGTCCGGTGTAGCAGCCGATTTCGTTCTCCTCGGAATGTCTGTTCCCCTTCTCGCTTTTTTTGTACACCCAGCTATTTTGTTTCTTAATATTTATTTTATAGCTTAGATTATTGTGAGCTGTATTAGTTTGTACAAGCTCTATATGCTATGCTATACTAAAACATAGAAATAAATAAAAAAACACGCAGATATGCTTAGGTACATGCGCAGGCGCTGTCCGCAGAAACGCTTTTTCGACTGGAAGGGGTAAACAGACATTCCGAGGGGAACGAAATCGGCTGCTACACCGGACAGCTTACATTGGTCAACTGCTCTCATCCAATCCCGCTCCACTTGAAACTCCACCTGGCGTTCGCGTCCCCCTCCTGCGACATAACATTTCGCGGGCAAGCAGCTTGACAGTCTATGGTAGCTAGCAAAGTAGCATCAGCTCAGCAATGGAAAAACAACAAACCGACAGCAGCAAGCGGCCCCTGCTTGCCCCTACACTCAAGGTTGGACGAAAAAGAAAGTCTGTAGAGGAAAGAGCAGAGATTAAAAAAAAATGCGAAGAACGTCGGACTCGAAGTAGAATTAATATAGGGTCCGCCATTGACCGTTGGAGGAAGATACAGGGAGATTTGGGACTGAAAACCGACGCTGACGTGGCTGACTTTTTGTTGAGCAGGTAAGCATTTATTTATACATTTATGGTGTGAGGTGTTACATAAATATCTTTTTATCAGTCTGACAACATGCTCATGCTGCCGATCGGCATTGGCATGTAAGCCGTTTAGCATCAGGTAGCACAGAGGGGAGTCTGTGTTTGTGGAGGGGCGGGATGCGTTTGTTAAAACTTCCCAACCGTCTCCGGCTTTCTCGACCGATTTTCAACATCGTAGACTACAGCTTTAAGCTTATAATAGTCAGTTTTACTGGCGTTTTCGCAGCAGCTGCTATGAAAACCAGCCATTTTGTTGAACGTTTGCCACTCAACATGGCGAGTTCCGGCGTGGTCACGTGGAAAGGTGACGTCAATGCATACCCGACAAAAGCCTAGTTTAAGGGCTGGTTATACTCGCGCTTTGGTCCGCAACGCAAGCCTCCGCGGATCGCGCGCGCGTCTCACCAAACGGACGAGGCGTTTATAGTTAACGCGCTCGCCGTTGCACTATTTTTTTAACCACCAGGCGGCGACGCGAGCAATAAAGTCAAAAACAAACACAAAGAAGAGGATAGAAGAAGTCGTCCGCTGGAACAACCCTACTGCTTTTAACATTAGAGTTTGTTATATATAAATATGAGAACATGAATAAAACAACTATCTTTTAAATATGTCTTTATTAAACATTATCATTTCATTAACGTTTTTACTAAACAAATAGTACAGACATCTTAAGGTTTATATTTTATTCCTCATCCAGTGGTTCATTCAATACAAATATAAGCCAAACATTCTGATTCATGTAAAATAATTCGTGTTTTAAACTGCAAAGTTTCCATACTTTACTTCCAGAGTGTCAGATAAATATATACATTGTTTTGCTTGGATTTATCAAAGAGATACATCACAGGCTTGCCTGCTCGGACAGACTCGCCTCGAGTTCGGTCATTTTCGGATGCGGAGCCGCGCGTAAAGTTACAAAAAATGCCGTGCACAGCGCCCCGCGAATTGGGGTCTCGCGCACCCAACGTGCGCGACCGCCCACTCCGCGTTGACGTCATTTTTGCCGCGCGGACCAACGCGCTCTTGCGGACGCGGCGACCATAAACTAGGCTTTATAGTCGCCGCGTCCGCAAGAGCGCGTTGGTGCGCGCGGCAAAAATGACGTCAACGCGGAGTGGGCGGTCGCGCGCGTTGGGTGCGCGAGACCCCATTTCGCGTGGCGCTGTGCACGGCATTTTTTGTAACTTTCCGCGCGGCTCCGCATCCGAAAATGACCGAACTCGAGGCGATTCTGTCCGAGCAGGCAAGCCTGTGACGTATCTCTTTGATAAATCCAAGCAAAACAATGTATATATTTATCTGACACTCTGGAAGTAAAGTATGGAAACTTTGCAGTTTAAAACACGAATTATTTTACATGAATCAGAATGTTTGGCTTATATTTGTATTGAATGAACCACTGGATGAGGAATAAAATATAAACCTTAAGATGTCTGTACTGTTTGTTTAGTAAAAACGTTAATGAAATGATAATGTTTAATAAAGACATATTTAAAAGATTGTTGTTTAATTCGTGTTTTCATATTTATATATATCAAACTCTAATGTTAAAAGCACTAGGGTTGTTCCAGCGGACGACTTCTTCTATCCTCTTCTTTGTGTTTGACTTTATTGCTCGCGTCGCCGCCTGGTGGTTAAAAAAATAGTGCAACGGCGAGCGCGTTAACTATAAACGCCTCGTCCGTTTGGTGAGACGCGCGCGCGATCCGCGGAGGCTTGCGTTGCGGACCAAAGCGCGAGTATAACCAGCCCTAAAGGCCGCCGTACGTGCGCGTCCCTTTCTGCGCATGCGCACTTTAAGGTGTATTTGTGTGGTGAGCAGCCATTCATTGAAGTTTGCCGTTCTCAGCGTGTTTTTCAAAATGGGTCGCAAGAGAAAAACTGTCTACGAAGTGTATGACAAGAGGAGAAAGACTACTGAAGAAAGAAACAAGACCAGAGTGTTTTTGGGAGAGTATTTCACACGCTGGCGTGCGCTAAAAGCACAGGTTGGGCTTCCCACAGATGCTGCAGTCGCGAAGTTTTTACTTGACAGGTAAAGTTTGTCATGCTATTTGGAGAAATCCATTTAAAACACTGCTAGTAAAAGTTGATGTAAGCTATGATTTGCGATGCTAGCCCTTGCACAATCACGCGCCGCGCGTAGTGGAGAGCATTATGAACGATCAGCTGTTTACCAGTTTACGTCCAATAATGGAAGCAAACACGTAACAACTAGAGATCCACGCTAAGCCACGCCCGAAAACCGCCACATGCCAATAATGTTTAGCAACCGTAACTAGGCGCGGGAGGTCTGTCAAGCTCTCGAGCGAGGGAAACATGCCGAAGCGTTGTGCGTATGGCTTGTGTAAATCTGATACCCGGTATCCTAAAAGTTTGGATGGAGGGGTGGAATTTTTTCCCTTCCCGAAACCTAAAACCCAAGGAGAGAAATGCCGTACGTGGATCACGCTGTGTGGAAGGCCTCATTCACAACTAAATGTCGACAGGATTAACAAAAACACCTACGTTTGCTCCAAGGTGAGAGCACGCTAATGCTAGCTAGCTAACTCGGCACATTATTGCTTGGAAATAATATTTTTTATAATGCATATATTTAAACGTAAAATAAGATGATTAAGCCAAGACGGAGGCTGACTGACATACTTTTAAAAAATATTTTAGCATTTTGTTAATGGACGTCCTACTCCCGAGGACCCCAATCCGATCGCGGCTCTCCCGGCATTAACGTTAGTTCTAGAGAGGGGACATCAGGGGGCTTGCCAGAGATCTTCAAGGAAAAGGTTGGTGAAAGGTTGTGTTGTTGATGTAACTTGTGGCTCAGCATCTCTAGCTTTTACTAGGTGCAAGGTGTAAGCAGTAACCTGGCGCGCTTAAAATATAAGCGGGAGAATGTTATCGTTGCAAAGTGGTCAAGCTAATGTCTTGTGTTTATTCCACAGACATATGGATCAGCTGTTTGATTTATAATTATTAAATTACACTGCTGTGCATGGAAAAAACAGTTTCTCGACTTGTGTATTGTCAATCAGTGTATGAGGCTGGTGCTTAAATTTTGATTAAATTATTTTCTAATTGGTTGCATATTATGGTCTTGGATAAGTTATATCCTTTGAATGCATACTGCAGTCCCTTTTGTCTTGCCCTCTCAGTTATTTCACCTGTTCGCCAAAAAATGACTAATTATCTAATAGGGAATGTCTGACACCATAGACTTGACAGGTGCCAAAGCAACAGTAGCTAAGGAGGGCGGGGCTTAGCGAAGGTAAACATTAAATACATTATTGTGGGTTCACACCAGCTGCGTTTAAGGCGTCAATTTCGCTTGAACATTTTGAGTTTACTTGCTTCATTCGTGCGTGAAATTCTAGTCATCAAGACGTTCACCCGGAAATTCGCATCATGGGAGAGGCTTCTGCAACTCCGCTCGATTCCCGTAATCCTGGTGCGTTTTCCGCCAAAGTTCAAATTTGTCAATTCAATTGAGGCAGAATTGCGTCTGCCGCGCCGCAAGACCTCCAGACGTGCGTCAAAGCGTCTTCACATTGACTTAACATTTAAATCACTTGCACTTGACGCCTCTACCGCGGCTGCTGTGAACACAGCATTTGACTTCCTGAAATAGTTTCTATTAGGGATGCTCCGGTCAATGCCGATCTCCACTAATAATACGTGGCCGATCACTATTCTGAATCTGACAGCCGATCTTATTACAGCTATTTCATGTACTACGGCTTTTGATCAGTAAGTCCTTATCGATCTAAAAATCACTGTTAGTTTGAGTCGTTTATAACATGCATTTGAAAAAGCAACACTCGTCAAACATAATTATTAAACATATTCTTTATTATCATGAAAATACCTGAAAAGGTTTTAAGAACAGCAATATAATATATCCTTCAGCCATTTCATGGAGCTGCGTGTCATCACAGCTGCGTGTGTATTGTTCCTCGTCTACAGCGCATTTTGAGTTTCTGCACAAGAGCGCCCCCTGGCTTTTGGATGTAGCGGCATTTCACCGTAATTCATTGAGAAACATAGCAAGCATTATCGCCCGATTGATCGGAGCATCCCTAGTTTCTATTCGTTTTATTTCAGTAGGGAAACTTGAAACTAGGGCTGTCGCGATTATGAAATTTGGCTGATGGTTAATTGCCTAATAAATTGTGAGGATTATGACGATTAATTGCCTGTTTGGGGCTTTGGCAATTATGACGATTAATTGTCTGTTTTATTGCTTTGACATTTAATTCACATAATGTTTTTGTTTGTTTATTAAATAATTTTCACACATGATCCTAATAAGTTAATATTAGTAGGCTACTTGACCATATGTCTGTAGTGTCTGCAAAAAAATAAATTACTTACATATCCTTAAGAATAGAATTTTTCACTTCCCTAAATTTTTTGGAAATGTATGTTTTACCTGGCAGTTCAAAGTTTTGCAGTTTGTTTTTTCCACTGTATAGAATGGCTATGGTTTTGATTTTTTGCGTTACACTGTCCTGTAACACAGGAGCGCCATCTGATTTATACAGGCACTGCAGCTCCCCTTTGTGTTTTTTAAAGTGATGTGCAATCATTGCGGTGATCTGAAATTCTCACGATGAGGTCAAACAATTGCGATGGGACGATTATTTAATCGTTGTGACAGCCCTACTTGAAACTAATCCTTGCACTATTACATAGTCTGTCTACATTTAACCAGTTTATCTCTCATTCATTTAGGTTGCGTGATGAAGATCTTTCAGTTCGGAGTAAAAAAAGAAGATTGGAGACGTTAACTGATGTGCCTGCACTGCAAGCAAAGGTACGAGAGAAAGAAATGTTTACATGTTTGACTTTAAAATGACAAATCTGCAGTAAATAACCATTCTCATCAAACTGTCAGCATTTGTCCAACACAACATACTCATAGCTTTATGTTCAATATGTGGATTTTTAGGAAAGTGAGAGAAATTCATCTCAGTCCAGCCAGGACCGTCAGTCCACAGATAAAGATGAAGACATGGAGGTGGCAGAGATCTGCTATGAAGTTCCTTTTCCATCTCAGACAGTAAGTCATCAAATACAGTCTCAACTTCATACTGTTTGTCCAGTTCTTATTACTCCTACAGTTACTCGAGGGTATGAACCTAAACTATAGCACAACTGAACTTGATGGTAAGTTAGCACAGTGTTATGAAACAAAGGGTGTGTCTAAACAAGTTCCCTTGTTCAGTAGTCAGGGTATTGATCAGGGAGTTGGACATTCAGTCCGACATGTCAGTCGCTAAATATTTCCAATGCCCTGGAATGTTCGTTCCCCAAAAATTTCTAGTCAATGATTCACAGCCTATAGAGATAGGGAACTGACTTAGAAACACCAACCTTTTACAAAATCAAAAAATGTAAACTAAATCTACATCCTTGACATCAGTTATGATCTGTATTGCTCACCAACAATTACACACTTTATCAAAACTTCTTATGTCTTTACAAATAACGTGTGCATTTTCTGCCATGTAGGATGAATTGGCAAAGACTGAACTAAAGTCAGAAGTCCAGCCAAAATTGGAAGAACAAGCAAGATCAGTGGACCAGCTTAAGCCGGAAAACCAGATAAAGATGGAAGAACAAGCAAGATCAGTGGACCAGCTAAAGACGGAAGACCAGCTTAAGTCGGCAGTCCAGATAAAGTTGGAAGAACAAGCAAGATCAGTGGACCAGCTTAAGCCGGAAAACCAGATAAAGTTGGAAGAACAAGCAAGATCAGTGGACCAGCTTAAGCCGGAAAACCAGATAAAGTTGGAAGAACAAGCAAGATCAGTGGACCAGCTTAAGCCGGAAAACCAGATAAAATTGGAAGAACAAGCAAGATCAGTGGACCAGCTTAAGTCGGCAGTCCAGATAAAGTTGGAAGAGCAAGCAAGATCAGTGGACCAGCTAAAGACGGAAGACCAGCTAAAGCCGGAAAACCAGATAAAGTTGAAAGAACAAGCAAGGTCAGAAGACCAGCTTAAGTCATCAGTCCAGATAAAGTTGGAAGAGCAAGCAAGATCACAGGACCAGCTAAAGACAGAAAACCAGATAAAGTTGGAAGAACAAGCAAGATCAGAAGACCAGCTAAAGACTGAAGACCAGATAAAATCAGAAGTCCAGATAAAGTCAGAAGACCAACTTAATGAAGATTTCTGCAATGGTTTTGTTGCTCCATCATTAGGCAATGAAGATCCACGGATTTCTACTTCAACCACTAAAAAAGAAATAAAAGAAGTTCAATTTCTTTTTTATGCCTTTTTATTTGGTCTAAAACTCAAGTTAGTTGGAGCTAACTACCCAAATGACCATCACAAACTGAAAAGATATAAATAGATGTTGATGAATAACTCGGATGTTATTATGAATTTACTCACTTGTTTTCATTCACTCCTTCAAGTGGACTCTATTAGTGTATTCAAGTAGGTAATAGTGAATGAGGGTATGGGGGGGAACTTTGGACACAGCCTTAAGTGCGGTTCACATAATAACGATAACTATATGTAATAATGATTTTTAAAATTATATTTAAACAAAAAAAGTATAGTGAAGTTCAACTACAACGATAAAGATACAATTAACAATATTGTTGGGATCACTTTCTTGGGGCTTTTTTATTTATTTATATATTTTATGAACATTAAACCATTGACAGCCAGTCAAATCTATTTGAACTTCAAGTGCATGCACATTTGAAGTGACAGATGACATGGTGGAGAAGCTCATTGCTGAGGTCCATAACATAAAATTACCTCATGTATCCAGCGCTGATGCAGGGAAATTACATAATGCTTTTTATTTGTGGGTGATTCTCATGAAAACAACTTGGTTTTAAAAATGTCAAGCATGAAAATGTAAAAAATTGCTTAAATTTTCTTTTTTTCCCACCAGACATTGAAAAACAAAGTCTGGAGTAAATGGGAACATTAATTTAAAAACTTTTACTTATCATTTAACGCTTTTTGTAACATAATTAAAAAAATTAGTCCTAAAAAAATCTCATTACCGCAACAGTCAGAAAACATCAACACTGACATATTTTCAAAATGACATGACAAACCTGAAAGAACATAATTTGGAGATTCTGGACATGCATTTAAAATCAAAGTATTATGCTTCTATTAATTAAATTAACATTTAATAAGCATCTGTTGCGGTAATGATAATCAAAATGTCGTGTAAGCATTCTGACAAGACTATATTTCAAATTAACTGTAAAAAAATTATCTTACCTGGTAGCCATCTTGAAGTAACTGGTCCATGTGCTTGGTCACTCAAAATCAAACTTTATTAAAATTCTTTATGTGTGCTTAAACTGTTCTCAAAAAGTGTTGCGGAGGATGAGAACATCAGGCATGGACACATAATTTTCCTAATTTTTCTTCATTATTATTATACATGAATATTCAGTAAATATTTTTTCTGTCATCTAAAGTAGTTTAGCAAAACATCCATTTATTTTTTTTTCTTAATATTTTTGTGTTAATTTGATTAAATTACAACATAACGCATGTTCAAACACAGCCGGACACATTGCGGTAATGAGAATTTCAGCAGAAAATGAGATGACATGTACAATTATAAATTCTTATGTTGAAATCACACATTGTGCAAGGTAGAACACAGTATTGTGTTAATTCTGATGCTTTTTAATGTTACTATATTACACATTTTAAAGCTAAAATCATTAGTGCCGTGGTGTTTCAATGGTTTTGTGAGAATCACCCATGTATACATTGACTAAGATATAAGATTACACCAAGTACTAGATTTAGAGTTATGCAAAACGCGTGTTGAGGACATCTGCTATATCTAATTTGTAAATACAACAAGAAAAGCCAAAACATTTATTACAGGAATCCCATTGAAGGTAAGTGATAGAGTGAATAAACAAAGTTATTTAATGTGTGGACGCTATATAGTTGTAGTTATCGTTAAAGTGTGAACGGCCCTTCAGTTCTGTCTTTTTGTCATCCCCAAGGCAACGCTTTACATTTATGCCTGTAACTACCAAAAAATATTAACATGATGATGATGATTATTATTATGTGTTTAAAATTTAAGTCTCTGATTTTGTTCTGCCTCATAGGAAGAACCAGTAGAGACTGAAGTACAACCAGAAAACAGACTTGAGATCAGCATGGACTCTGTTACTACATCAGACAAAATCACTCCCAATTTTGTTCAGACTGTAAACCCAGTGACAGTGCAAGTAAAAGAACGGCTAGTGCCTAATTTCACAGGACTTTTAAGGACTTGCTTTCAATGTGGAGAGCCAGTACAGGAATGTACAACCGGTTCATCTGGGAGCCTCAACCAACTTCAGTGGAAATGTTCAAATGGACACCGCATATTTCTTTTCTCCAACAGCAACCTAACACAGACACATACACAACTGAGCTAGTTTATATAAAGGAGTGTCCTTTAAA
Organism: Misgurnus anguillicaudatus; assembly: GCF_027580225.2. Lineage (NCBI taxonomy): Eukaryota > Metazoa > Chordata > Actinopteri > Cypriniformes > Cobitidae > Misgurnus > Misgurnus anguillicaudatus. Next base: position 29,873,838 of record NC_073361.2, on the reverse strand, counting down.
TAAAGGATTACTTTGATATAACATCTTCATCAGTGGAAATGTGCAAAAATAAGACGCATGTAGATTTTGTAAAGTTGGATGAAAAATAAAGGTTTACTCTGTTATAACATAATTGCTCATCACGGGTGGAATATTGTAAAAGGATTTACAAGTTGTAGTAAACAAAAATTTTCTTGAATGCTGAAAGTCATCAGCAACTAGTATGGGTGGCTGCAGGTCGTAGTGGGCGTCGAAATCATTCCTGACATTGGTCAAATGCTGTGCGTTGTCCAATCAGTGTTAACCATACAGATACGTTGCTTCATTTAAACACAAAGGCGGCGGAGGTAAGATGTGTGGTGTGATGCTGTACAGTATCGTAAACCTATTTTAAAGCATATTATCAAGACTTGCTTGGAAAAGATTTGTCAACATTACTAAGGAAAAGTGTTTTTGTTTGTAATGTAAGGCATGTAAAGGTTTGTACAGCATCCCAAAGAACCCAGCTTTAAAGGTGGGGTTTAATGGCATTTCATGCATTCGACTTACTAACAGTTAAAAAGAGTTTTGTTCATGCTAAACAAAGGCATATTCTGGATTTTATATATATATGCATGGCTGTATCTGACCGCCATAGTTATTTTAAAGGGCACCTGTTTCGTTGCTAAAAAAACGTTTTGTGTATTTGGTATAATACAATGTGTTAGAGTGGTTCATGGTTAAAAAAAACACACTTTCCACATGCCGTACATTTTTGCAGCTCCAGATTTCACTTTCTTCCTGAAATGCAGAGATTTTGTACAAAACTGTCCCTGATTGGTCAGCTAATCTTTACGTTGTGATTGGCCTGAATACCTCATATGTCAGCAGGAAATGTGACGCTCCTTACCATGTTTGAAAGATTCGGTTGCAATGCTAAGTAAGGGATAATGTAGAGGCAGCCGGTAGTTATCGGGAAATAAGCCCCGACAGTGTGATCAGGACCCGACGCGAAGCGGAGGGTCTTGTATCACACTGAAGGGGCTTATTTTCCCGATAACTACCGGCTGCCTCTACATTATCCCGCTTATTACAAGGCTACTTGTAATATGAATTTGAAACATTTTATTGGCATATTTGTTTTAAATTAACATTTTATCCTTTTGCGAAACTTTGCACAGATGCATAAAATGATCGTAATACCTTATTAAGATTCTCTGCTTCATACTTGTCTGTCTCCATTTTTTTCTGTTTAAGCCAGTCTTTGAGAAGTTTTAATGCCCATTCTGTATTTTTTTGTGTGTTGGCTTCGTAGCTGTCATGCTCTATTTTGTCAAGTTCAGTCTCAGTAAGCTCTCTGTGTCTTGACATTGTTCGTTCTTCTATCCACTGTTTAAATTTTTTGTTTTTTCCGTACATGTTAAAATTAATGTCAAAAATTTCCATTCTTAATTGTGGTTGTCCAGTGTTTGTCACAAGATGGCGCCAAACAGTCATCTTTGTTGGCGCGGAGGGATTTAAAACATACAAGTAGCACCGCCTATGCGTTATTACTTTGGAGCGGTTATTTGAAAAGAACAAACCTGCAAATGTCTCAACTGACCAATCAGAATCAAGCATTCCAGAGAGCCGTGTAATAACAGGAATTAACAGGCTGTGAGTCTCAAGCAGGAGGAATTATGAATGTCGGTCTTGTCTACATCACCAATCCCAGGAAGTAAACTGTTGCCTATAATCCGTGTATTTGTCATAGTCCAGGAAAAGAGATTTACGTTGGAGACAATAACATGCGTCATCATTTACTTTGAGGTTTTACCTGTTGCATATCGTTAACATGTACTAATACACACTTACACACCAAAGGAAATGTATAAATGAGAATCAGACCATTGGTGCTTTTATATTTTATTTACATCAATGTCACAGCTATTGGATTAGTATGCAAAGGCTGTGCGTACTCAACTCTTTATCTCCACCCACCATACGCATCCAAGAGCTCGGCTCGAAAAAAAAACTAAAAGGCAGTTCGGTCTTTTATAAATCTGACGACTAATATACTGGGATGTTGTACCCTGATGTCTTCAATAGCATTAAACCCACAGCAATACAATCAATAAACATCCATATATTAATATAAAATAATGTAAACATTTATATTTATACAGTTTTATACTATGTACATAACTCTCCAACTTCCTGTACATCTTTTATATATTACTTATTTAATTTCTAAAAAAAAAAATCTTATGTGTATATAAACTGTATGTATTGTATGCATAAATTGTATGTTTGCAAGAACTCCTAAAATATATCAAAAGTGTGTCTCAAATAAATCCTCAATGCATCAAATCAATTTAGTAGAAATGACTCAGCTAACGTTTTATAAAGCTAAAAGAGGTATTGGGTGTCTACAACTCCTGTGTCTGTCTGTTAAGGTCATTCTTGTTAGATTGGTAATGTTGAACAGGTATCCGAATGTTCATCATATTCCTGGAGCTCAAGTTTCCCATCTCTGACCCTCCAATCCCAGCTGGAGCTTCCATCAGGAGCAGGAACGCACTGGAGCCACATGCCCGACTCACAGACCTCCATATCTGGAGGGACCAGACGCCCGTCCAGGGTAGCCAGACTGAAGACTTTCATAGATATCTGTCATACGAAATGAATGCATGCATTTTGATGTTCAGTTGTCTATGAGCAAACTAGCAGTAAATATTCTCGATTCGCTAAAAAAATCTCACCTGTTCACTGATGCCTACAGCAACATGCCCGATTTTCACATGAGGTCTCTCTCTGATCTTTAAACTCTCACCACTTATATCTTCAACCCATATATCTACACCAAGACCTGTACACAAAGACAGAAATCCAGATGCATTTATCCAAAGCGATTTACGTGCATTCAAGCTATGCTTTTTTATCAGTATATGTGTTCAGTAGGATCAAATCCAAAACCTTTTTGTGCTACAGTACTGTATGAAATGCTCTACTGAATTATGCACATGCATAAGCCCCTGTAAATTAAAAAAGTTGCTTAAAAGTTTTAAAGAAATAAAACTGAATTGAATAAAAAGAAAACTGACCCTCAAAGTAGCAAGAAGAGGTCTGATTGGTTGACACAGACCAATCAACGTTGAAGCCTTGAGCATCTGTATTGCTGCATGAGGAGAAAACGCCTGAGCTCAGATCATCAGAATCCTTTAAGGAGAAACAATCAGTTAGTTGTTGTTCTGGTAGACTTCATAAAATGCTAAGATGTTTGTGCATGTGTTTACCTCCTCAGAAAGGTCTTGCTCAGAGTCGCAGGTAACATTTTGTGGTTCGTTAGACTCATTTGCCACCTTTTGCTCTGCAAAATCATATGGAAACCTCAAAAAACGTATTTTCTTTTCAACTGAACAAAGAAAGACTTAAAGATCTTGAATGACTGGGGCTGAGAAAATTATTAGGATTTTTTATAGAAGTGGAATATTCCTTTAAAGAAAATCTTTAATTTCCCACTCATGTTTACGATTTTTTTGTGGCATTCATGCGGCATAAAAACTATTTAACCAAAAAGACTCACCGCTCTTCCTCAGCGTGACTGACTCTTCATCAGAATCAGAGAAGGTGTCGTCACTTTGCGGATGAAGTTCTTTAGGCAGATAAAGCGTCTGGAGTTGTAGGAACGGTTCCCATTCCTCCTGCGTCCAGTCGTTGCCCAGTTCTCTGAGACTCTCCAGATCGCTCTCCACCTCTTCATCAGTCTCTTCATCATCCACAAAGCTTCTGATCTGAACATCGCACCTCTCCGGTTCCTCTAAAAGACAATTTTCACCACAAGCTCTAAACACAACTCTCTTTTCTGTTAAATTATCAACCATGCCATAAGTTTCTCTTTCTATGGCATCTTTTCCATCTTCCCAATCTCTCGTTTGGTTGGAGATCGTGACCTTAGCTGTGTCTGTCTCTTCGAGTCCAGTGTCTCCATTCACATCTGCATGGATTTGTTCAACATTTCTGTCGTTATTCTCCTCACCCCAGTATCTCTCCATCCAATGGCTCATTTTATCTTCTGACCATTCGCCCTCCTCCGAGTCTTTCTCTGTGGAGTCTAAATCATCATCGTCCTCATCGGCTGCTCTTTCTCTCCATGTGCTGACCCAGTGGATTTTGGGTGCAGAGAGGTCCTCTGAGACAGGAGGAGTCGTTGTTTTGACCAAGGACTCTGGGGGCTTTTGAGTCGCCATGTTAGATGAGACATGAGAATTGTGATAGAAGCACACTTTTGGCCAGTCCTCAAATGTTGGTGTTAAATTTGGTCCAGGACCAGATAGCCCACAAACTAAAGGTGGATAAAATCATTATACTTAGTAAATTACAGACAAAAGTACTTTGTAAACTTCCCAAACCAGTTTTCACCTGTTCCGAGGGCTTTAAGAGTCTTTTGCAACAGTTCGGACGCCGAGTGTCGGTCTCTCGGATCCTTAACCAGTCCGGCTTTGATGACATCACAGGTCAGGGGGTCACAGTCAGGTGGAATCTCCCATAAAGGAGGCGACTCACTCACAATCTACACGACAAATTGGAAACATAGACAGACAAATTATACGTTCGTAAGCCCCATTGACATCCATAGTAGGAAAGAATTCAATAGGGCTTCTGATCGGTTTGGTTACAAACATTCAAATGATGACAGAGTTTAATTTTTGTGTGAGCTATCCCTTCAAGCATTTATCCAAAAGAGTGATTACTTTCAGATAGAGTGGATGAGGAAAGTATCGTGTCCAGGGTTGATGTCCGTTGAGCATGTGCAGTAACATACAACAGCTGCTCCAGACATCCGCTTTAGCCGAGCGCCGATCTCCTCTCGCCACCTCAGGCGGCATATGAGACTCTGTGCCACGCAAAACATTACCTGTGCACACATAATATGCTATGATGTATATGCAGAGAGTGTGCATGTGGTTATGAAGGATAGCGTAAGTATACGTGTGGTCACCTCGGAAGGTTTTGGTGCTGTATCCACCCTGGTTGAGCGTTTCGGAAAGGCCAAAATCACACAGGTAACATTGTCTACCATCTTCAGACAGTAAAACATTATCAGCTACACAAACACACACATACAAAAAGAAAATGAGATACAGATATCTTTTTAAAATTAGCATATAATTTCTTGTGATTATATTTTATATAACCATATATATGAGAATCACAATTAATCATCCCAGTTTTAATTTATGGAAACCCATTTCCACCACATAAGAAAAAAATCCTGCTTTGGTAAATCGTAACTATGAGATAAAAAGTTGAAATTATGACTTTTAAAGTCAAAATTATAAGATATTAAAACTTTTAAAGTTATAATTATGAAAGAAATTATGACTTAAAGTTTGACTTTTTATCTCATAACTTCGACTTTTTATCTCATAATTATGTCTTTTAAAATCATAATTTGAACTTTTTAATCTTATAATTATCAACTTAAAAGTAAGTATTATTTTTTAAATCTCAAAATTCTGATTTACCAGAGCATGATTTTTTTCCTATGTGGCGGAAATAGGCTTCCATACTAATGTGTGTTAAGTTTTATTATATTTTAGGTAAAACCCTTTGACACTATTCTAAACGTCTAACCTTTTACATCCAGATGTACCACACATCTACTGTGCAAATGTTCAAGAGCCCGAACCACCTGAGAATGATAATAAAGAGCCAAACCTTCAGAGATACGACCCCTCATTCTCAGGACCTGAGCTAAAGAGCCTGCACAGACAGAGAGATGTCACCTTACAACCCTTGCGCCAAATAATGATAAAAAATACACCTTGTATGGACTTCTAGTAATGACCTCTTTTTAGGTCCATGAAGAGCATCACATTGGGTCCTTCCCTAACCGCTCCATTTAGCTGGAGAACGTGAGGACCGTTCAGTCTGCTCCACGTTTCCACCTCCTCCCATCGAAAACTACACAGAGGAATCTGCACAAGACAGTAACACCATGAAAAACCACGGGAAGTCAGAGGAATTAAAAATTGAAAGGTGACATGCACCTTCTTGGCAGCGCATGTAAATCCTGTTTGCTTGTCTCGGATGCTGAAGACGTCTCCGTACGAGCCGTTCTGGATGTGACGGAGAACCGAGTATTCAAGACCCTCTCGATATTTGGAGCTCTTTCCTTGGAGAAACTAAAAATTGTGTGCAATATAAAAAAACCTTGATTTTGATGATTTTGTACACCTGACCAGCATTACTTATGAATCACATACCTGTTTAGGGTGGAACAGGAATCCCTCATTTATAGGAATATTCTCTGAGACTTTCTCCTGTGTTGCTTCTTTAATCCTTTTACAAAAAATGTCTGAGAAGTGGCAGAGGTCAGTTTGAATAACGCCCCGTTCCAGCTCCCCCAAATTCAGTTTGGGGCACAACTCAGAATTTAACTTTAAATTCATTTCATCTTCTCCATCTCTGCAGGCATCTACGGTGTCCGGTGTCAAATCATCACAACCCGGCACAAACTCTTCCTCGTGTTCTGCCAGTGACTCAAAGTGAATCTTTTCAATGCTGTTTGTTGGCAAGACACCAGGAATCTCCAAAACACAGCCGTCCGGATCAGAGCTGTAGGTCCGTCTGTCTATGGTACAGTACGAGGATTCCTCGTCCCGGTCAGTGGTGTAGCACGAGCTGTCAGAATTGTAACTGGATGATGCTGAACCCCATTCGGCCTCGGCAAGACTGCAACGATAGCCGCTTACTGTACTCATGTGTCTCCTATCCCAGTCTGTGTAAATACAATTAGAGTCAATATCACAGTCATCAGTATTCGTGTTAAACCGGTTACTGTAACATTCTGAGCCTGCCGTAGCCTCCGTACTGCAACCAGAACTTGATTTATTTTCACTCGAGATGTACAAATTCACAGAGTCCTGACTGAGTCTTTCATTCCAGACAGATACAGGGCCTCGTCCACTGCTGTTGTCGCCTACGGCATTGAGATTGTTGGTATCACTGTTTGCTAAAAAGGTAGAACAAGTGGAATCAAAGCCTTTGATGCTTTCTGCATAAATATAGACAGAGTCGGACTTTGGTTCCACACGGTCAGATATCACGCTGTGAGACTCGATGGTTGAAGGAAAGTCTAACTTCAGTCTGTGAAGACATAAACAGGTAATGCTAGGGTGGACATCTTCAAGATTGACTTTTTGACCGTTTTGGGGGTCTGGGGTTTGAGTGTCCTGGACTTTCAATTTGGAAAACATTGGATCATTGCGACTTTTTGATCCAGCACTCTTAAATCTTTCTTGCTCATCATTAGGTCCTCTACAAGTCTTTCTGGGTTTTCTTACACGTTTGGTCTCCATTCTGTGTTTTCGGTGATGTTTCCTAAGGGAGCGAGCTGTAGCTTTTTTCTCTTCCTCAACTGAAGTGCATGATGTGTCTGAGAGAGACCTGTCAATAACAAAGTGAGATTTAATAATTGATGTACACTGTCAAAAAAAATTGTCACTAGCTGCCACTGGGTCTGTACCCTTTAAAAAGGTCCTATATGTACAATTTAAGTACAGTTATGGGTACATTTAGTGCCAATATGCACTTTTGAGGTATTAATTTGAACTCTTTTGGTGCAAAGGTTTACCTTTTGAAAGGGTACCGCCAGACTCTCCTGATTTTGCCAAGTGGTTGATGTACTCAGAATAACATTACTGTATGTTGACCCTGGGACAACATTTTCAATCAACCAATCAAATTTCAGAAAACTTCTTCTAGACCATTGTTTTTCACTTATTATTAGTATTTCACATAATTTTCCACAGATTTTAGGATTCAGTTATGGTTAGGGTTGGGGTTTGGGGTCAGTTTGGGTTTTATTTACAAAAAATGTTGTCTTTGGGTCAACACAATATGTTGTCCTGAGGACGTTTCTCACTTGGCAAAATCAGTGGTACTGCCCCAATGACAGGTAGGGATAATTTTTCGGAAAGTCTCTTATTATGTAATTTAAATAAGAGGAAAATGAAAAAAAAAATCACACTGTACATGCATGCATTTACCTATTGCTGATGTAAGATTGAACGCTGCTGTCTTCTTTACTAGTAACGTCAAAGGTTTGACATTCCCCACCTTTAAAATGCATACAACCTTAAATAAAAATGTACACATATACATAAAACCATACAATCTACAAAATCTCTGTGCACAACATCAGTGTTTCTGTAGCTCAACTGTAATCCAAGAGTTGTGAATTTGACAAAAATGTATAGCTTGAATTCACTGCAAGTAGCTTTTGATAAAAGTTTATCTGTTTCTAGGGCTGCATAACAATTAATTTGCGACAAATCGCTTGCAGAATAAAAGATTTTGTTTACATCACGTGTGTGTATTTGTTATACACAATACACATATGATGTAAACACAATCTTTTACTTTGCAAACAATTAGTCACGATTAATCATTATGCAGCCCTGCACACAATCTAAACATTGCTAGAAGTGATCACACATAAATACAAATTATAGCAGTCTAAAAATGCTTACTTAAGAAGTGATTGTATAATTGCAGGTAACATTTGGTTTCTAAAGTCATTATTTTTTTTATACTTTTTGAATTTCTAGTTATTTTAATAATTTGGTACTCATTGACATGGATTAAGATGTTTCAGGCCATAACTAGTGTTGGGGGTAACGCATTACAAGTAACATGCATTACATAATAATATTACTTTTCTGAAGTAACAAGTAAAGTAATGCATTACTTTATAAATGTACACAATATTTTAGTTACTTTTTTTTAGGAAAATATGCAATTTCTGAATGCAGAACTTCTCAGTCATAAAAAACACCTGCCTGAAAGAGATCATGCCTTAGCCACGTAAGAAAAAGTAACTTAAAAGTAACGTAAGCATTACTTTCCATGAAAAGTAACTAAGTAATGCAATTAGTTATTTTTTGCAGAGTAACTTAATATTGTAATGCATTACTTTTAAAAGTAACTTTCCCCAACACTGGCCATAACAATATAATGTTCTCTGTAAAAAAAGGGTCTTATATAGCTGAAAATTATGATTTCTTGTTGTTCAAATTAGTGTCAATTCTGTCACCGTCAAACTCTTTTACCAAAGTAGAGTAACAGTGTTGACAGTATGTAACAAAACACAGATTTTACGCACCCTTAATTTCAACCCTTAGGGTGTCTTGTTTTATTTACTGTTGGTTACTAGGTTACCAATACCGCCATCCAGGCACGTGCACACATAGACATCAAAGGAGGCTTGAGCACCTGCCCTTTTTATTCCTGGAGAGAAAGTGCCCTTTTTTTCTGGGGTGCTTTTTAAAAATAATAATAATAATATGATCTTTATTCATATAACAACTGGTGTCTGTCTGTTTCTTGTTTTTTACTTGTTGCTTATTAGTTTAACATGAATTTATTCAGAAATCATTTAAATGAGATTTAAACTCTTATATAAAGAAAAATAGCGCTATTTGTGGCACACAAACGGTTAACAGATGAGTCCCGCCTCCAAAATTCACATCGCTAATATGATTGGCTTTACCTTTCCTTAGTCCCGCCTCTCTAACTTATGATTGGTTTGTCTACACTCGTGCTGCATCATTCGCGCTTCAAGCGCCAAATCTCAGCCGAGCAATATTATGAAGCTGCAGGAGACGCGATCATGGGCATGATTATGCAGGCAGCTACCGGTAAGTGTGTGAGGAAGAAAGCATTCTTATATTAACAGTTTTATGCACAAAATATGGGACACGCTGTTACACATAACGATTCAGAGACATTGTTTTCCATGGCAATCCCATATTAACCTGAAGAGTTGCAAACTTGTAACAGTGTAGTGTATGTAGTTTAAACAGACTGCTCATAAAATAATAAAGCACAAACAATAAAATAATTGCTAACTACAGTAGTAGGCCTAAGCTTTTTTGTTTGCGTTTTTTGTAATGGCTGTTAAATAAGTATAATGTGTTATAGTGGAGTGCTGTAGAAGATTGGGAAGAAATCTGATGGTTCAGTATTTTACTTGCCCAGTCTGAATTTTCACTGACATCACAAAAAAGTAAAATATAAAATACAAATAAAATAGGTTTCATATTTATTAGGGTTACACATGTCAGAAACAACAAATATAGATTAGGCCTAAGATTAAAGGTGCCATAGGATGTGTTGTCATAATATGTTAAATTGTTCTTTGACAATTACATAGAAGGTATGTTGCTTTATTAAGTGCAAAAATTATCCAGAAACGTTTTTACATGTCTATTTACAACCCTAGAATTTGTCATTTTAATTAAATGGTCTATTTTTGCCCTATTTGAAAGGGTCATGAATAATAATGTTGAACTCTGCTCTGATTGCTTTGCTCTGAGGCTCATGCCAGAAGCTCACATTAGTAAACAGACCTTATATTTTGAGCCCTTATCAGACAAAAATACATTTTGAGTAACAACTAACAACTAATCAGCTAAACGCTAGCATATGATATAGCATTTATTGGCATGTAGCGCTAACTCGGCAGTCACAACTTTGTTTTTAGCATTTTAACAAATTTGTAATTAATGTGTAATTTAATGTTTTCAAAACATGCACATTGTGTAATGGCTTCCTTTGCTGCTCTATAAACCTAGACTACTAAGGAGACCATGGTGTCTGTGTGAACAACTGATTATTTTGTAGACATCTTTTGAAAATTAAACAATTGCGTGAGTTTGAGGAAGATAAAATTAATTAACTTTTAAAAAATATATTTAAAAAAGGAAGTCAGAATTGCGTTAATATATATACTTTTTGTTTAAAAAAAAGAAAAAAATATACATAATTATGAGAAGTGCCCTTTATTTCACTTGAGCCCCTGCCCCTCAAAATGTCTGTGCACGTCCCTGCCGCCATCACTCGCTCAAACAACTTCAAACGCACCTCATGCATTCACACAAAAGTAAATCATGATTTTCAGCTATACAATAGATTTACAGAAAATATTATATTGTTAGGGTCTTTAACATCTTGTGATCCATTACAATGAGTACCAAATTATTAAAATAATTAAAAATATTTGACAAAGCAAATAAAATAATGACTTTGACTACAACATGTACCTGTTATCACCCTATAGTAATTCAACAGGTTTATACAATGATGAATATTTTTTATAAACTAAATTATGCCGAAAATTGTACCGTGTTGAAAAAAAAACGAAATGTAATTAAATAGCATCTGACTGCATTGCCATAGACCATCACCACAATATTTTGCTGTAAATAAAGTGGTTGGCAAAGTCTTGTGAACCCATTGCTCTTTAAAGAAACTGTCCTCTCTCACCTCTTGGCTCTGCACTGATGTATAATATTTCATCGTCCTTCATGTCCAACGTCTGAAGTTCATCCAGAGCTCTTGTCTGGACCCCAGGGTGTTTTTTACACTCACTGCCCGACGTTGTGGTCGTCTCATTCACCTCTGTAAGCCTGCTAGAATGAAACATGGTAGGTATGGCCATTCCTCCATCTATGAAAGACAAAAGGCAATGAGAAAACATGGGATGGATATCAATGTTTGGGAACGTTCCCAAGATAAAGAGAGTGAATGAAATAATTATACCACCACTTTCATCATTCATTTCTACTTCCTGACACAGATACATACAGGCACGCTCACAGATGCTCTGATCGTGTTGTGGATTCATTCGAGAGCAGCTGGTTTGTATATTAATAGCATAGTGACATTTTGGCACGTTTAAAGTCGCATACGTCCTTCTTTCCTATCAGCTGTCTCGCTTTTACTTTTTCACACCGGATCATTTATCAAAATCAAGCATCTTTTTTTCACTTTAAGTTTGTTTTGCTGTTTGCTGCTGTCAAGGTGATGATTTTCTTCCCTACTGGTTTCTAATTTTAACTAATGCATGCTTGGAGTGCCATTATTATCTACAGTATTCACACCTTTCAGGTTTACGCACACACACACAAACACAGGTTCAATATAGTAGCAAAGACATCTCATATATTTTTGTTTTCATAGCAAGTTAATGATTTTTTCAATCCATAATTGAACCTACCCTCACACAAACCAGCTGACATTATTACATTTAAGGTAAAACATAATACATTTGACAAATAATGTTTTCATTTACTATTAGGGATCACCTAGGTCAGTTTTTGAAATGATATCTCTTTTAAATTTAACAGGGAATCATTATAAAAATGTTGGCCTTTATAAACATAACCAGACTTCAGGTTTAACAAGGTTTCCTAACAACAACACACACATGATCCTGAACATGCATAACATTTACTTTGTTTAGTATTTGTCCAAACCTTGTTTTAATTCAACATGCACAACACAAGAGAAGTGTCATGTGTTGTGCAAGTCCAACATTTAGACACACAAAATATCAACATACCAAAAGATACAGCCAGGAAAGACGTTGAAAGCTTTCTCCAAAATGATCTTGTTTCTTTGAGTCAATCACTTTGGGAATATAGATATATTTTAATCTCTTCAATCTTCGGTTCTGAAGGCAACCGACCGTGTTTAAGCCGGTACGAGTGAGACCTCACACATATAAACTCTCCAAACTGTGAAACCAGATACCAGCCGACGGCCATTTGGAAGATCTGTGTCAGGCTTTCTGATTGGCTCGATGCATTTACAGTCTCTCTTAAAACACAAACATCAAATTAATCTTTACATATTTAAGAACTCGAATTTGAATCTGTTTTGTGGGTCTCTTTTCAAAGACCTTGGTGAAGGGTTTTACACAAATATTTATAAAAATTGGCACCAGATATCCCACCAGTCTTTGCAAATATGGTTCTCGAACCCCAGCAACATTATTAACCAATCTGTGACCAACAGGTGTCACAGCAACCGGACAGAGTTTATCAAAACAGTTATGTGAGAAATGAATGAGTCAATCTTAAATCTATTTTAAAAGAATTTATTTCAGTCTTTTTGCTTGAATAATCATCATAACAAAACAAATTTAGCAAAAAAAGAAAAAAATCTGAAGTAACAATTGCTCAGTCAGATTGAACTCACCCTTAAGAAAACATAAAGCTTAAAATATACTATATAGGGAATAATGAGAATGACATGTGTTTCTCCTAAATCCAATATTTATAAATATTTTTCAGGCATTGATAAAATGTTTAAAAATGTTTAGTCAGAAGCGGCCAATCTAAATAAAACATTCAGCATGAAAAGCGAATCATTTGATTTTCCTGCATTAAACTTTTAATCTACCAGAAATGAGATGGTTAAGTTGTGACCCATGTGGGAATTTTCAATCACATCAAAGCTCCAGTCACGCCTGGAAAAAATATTTATCGAAATCATATTGTATAATCAGTTGTTATTAAAGTTTAGGTTTCAGTTTTGTATACAGTCCACGTTAAATCTCTGCAGCTTTTCAAATTTGGTACAAGATCTGAAAATATTTTTATTAAATTCTCATAATGGTGCAAAAAAAAAACGTCCTGAACTCTTCAAAAACTGTGAAACGCAGAAAAGTTGAGTCCATTTAAAATATTAAAGGGATAGTTCATCCCAAAACAAAAACTTGAACTCATTTGAACCACCAATGTTTTTAATTCTTCAGAACACAAATGCCGATTTTATGAAGGGTTGTTTTGGGTTTTCTGGTTACTATGGGAGTGGATGGTGACTGAGTCTTCTGGTTCCACTCCACTAGTAACCAAAAAACCCTTTAAGCATTAAAAGGACCCAAAAGTGTTAAATAAATAGCCATTCGACTAGTCCAAATACTTTCTTCTTTTTGTTACACATTATTTTAAAGCAAACATCCTAAAACTGCCCAAACAAGAGAATGTGTGCTGAAAGACAGACACAGCTCAAAAAATGGATTATAATGATGATATTTTATTTTGTTTTTCACCAAACGCTTTCGCAAGATTTAAAATATACGTCACGAGTCCAGTGGAGTTTTTATTTAACACTTAAGAATCCTTTTGAGGTTTGAAAAGGCGATAACCGTCCACTCCCATAGTAACAAGAAAACCCAAAACTAAATATATATTATATATATATATAATATAAAGGCATTTGGGTTCTGAAGAACAAAGACATTGGATGATCACACGACATGAGGGTAAGTAAATAATGACAACGTTTTTGTTTTGGGGTGAACTTTTTCTTTAATATTAAAATGTAGCATTTAAATTTTATTCTTAACCACAGGACTTTTATTCTGGTAAAAACTAAAACATTGGATGCAGATTCCCCGGTCCAGAAAAAAAATTGGCACCGGTTTGCGTGCAGATGAGAATCAGCGTCAGTATAAAATCAGTAGGAGTGACATTTTGCAAGCACCATCTTTGCTTAAAGTGCATTGTCCCACCAGCTGTCCATGGACTCTTTAGTACAACCTTTCACTTCCATATCACATTTGTATCCCATAGGGCAACAGTGCTTCATATCTTTACAACACACCGCCTACAAAACGAGAGTAAAAGATATATTTTTTAATACATGTGCACTTAAGACAAACATAAAATGGCCTGCATCTTTAGATTTCTAAGAGCAATACCTCTTTATATGGACAGCAAGCCCACGTTGAGTCTGATAGTTTACAGCAGCTCTGTGTCTTTGAACAGCGTGTGGTTGCATCACACATCACATCTTCATCATCATCAGAGCGTGTGCGTGTTCGTGTCATTGAGACACTGTGTGTAGTTGAGGGTTTGATACAGGTTGCAGCCTGAGGATTACAGGTGTAGCCCTGTGGGCAGCAGTGTATATGATCTTCACAACACACAGCCTAAATAAAGAGAGCATTTAACCAATCAGTGAAGAGCACATCCCGAGACCTCATTAAGGCAATCAAACAAATGCAAACATAGGAAAACAAAAACGGTGACATCACAGGAATCCAAACAAACAACATGTAAAGAACATGGTTTGTCTTAAAACACATTAAAAACACCACACAGACATATAAACAACAATAAAATCTTGATTTTCACCACATGGGGATGTGTGAAAGTGCCTATAGTTGGACATTGCTTTAAAAAAAGATTTACCTCGACAAGAGGGCAGCAGCCCCAGCTCCCTGTGGGTAATTTACAGCAGGTTGATCCTGATGCGCAACTGGTGGTGGAGTCACATTGTACATCTTTGTCTCCAAGCAACACCGCAGACTTCTGAGTGACCTTGGCCTCCTGTTTTCTGTACCATGGGATCTCGTGATTGGCTTTAGTGCAGGTCGTTTTTCCTTCGTTACACTTATAACCACTGGGACAGCAATGGTCTCCATCCTCACAACATACCGCCTTGAAAAGAGCAAATGATTTAGAATATATAATATGCTTTATACAGAGAGGAAAATAAGTATTTGACACATCAGCATGTTTATCAGTAAGAGAGATTCCTAAGTGGGCTATTGACACAAAATTTCCACCAGATGTAGCCATCAAGACAAATATTAAATTAATACAAAGAAATCAAAACATTTAAGTATACAAGTTGAGTCATAATAAATAAAGTGAAAGGACACAGGGAATAAGTATTGAACACATGAAGAGAACAATGTGCAAAATGGAATAGAAAGCCAGGAGATCACCTGAAATCTGTCAGTATTGAGAGAAACCCTCTATCAGTACTAATTGATATCAGCTGCTTAAGTCCTAATTGATGGCCTATAAAGGCTTCTCATTACCCAGGGGGCACACAGGAAAGACTTCATGATGGGTAAAAGCAAAGAACTCTCTCAAGATCTTTGTTGAGACTTGGTTAACGTTTGCGAAAGAGCATTTGGAAAAGCCTGTGGATTATTGGCAGACTATAGTATGGTCAGATGAAAGTCATTCTACACACCATGTTTGGAGAAGAAATGGCACTGCCCACCACCCCAAGAACACCATACCAACAGTTAAGTTTGGGGGTGGGAGCATGATGGTTTGGGGCTGCTTTTTAGCAAGGGGTACTGGCAGACTTCATATTATTGAATGGAGAAATGTACCAGGACATTCTGGATAAAAATCTGATGCCATCTACCAGAAAGCTGAAAATGAAAACACAAGGCCAAATAAACAATGAAGTGATTTCAAAAGAAAGAAAATCAAGTTGGTTGAATGGCCCAGTCAATCACCTGACCTAAATTCCCAAGAAAATCTATGGAGAGAACTGAAGATCAAAGTTCATAAAAGATGCCCAAGGAACCTTCAAGATTTATAGACCATTTGTGTGGAAGATTGGGCCAGAATCACTCCTGAGCAATGCAGACGACTGGTCTCTTTATACAAGAGGCGTATAGAAGCTGTAATCACCAACAAAGGCTTTTTTACAAAGTATTAAATAAAGTGTGTTCAATACTTATTCCATGTGTCATTTCACTTTATTATGACTCAACTTGTATACTTAAATGTTCTGATTTCTTTGTATGAACTAAATATTTGGCTTGATGGCTACATCTGGTGGAAATTTTGTGTCAATAGCCCACTTAGAAATCCCCTTACTGATAAAAATGCTGATGTGTCAAAACATTATTTTCCCTGCTGTAACAAAGATATTTGATAACAAGATTTTCTCCTATTCATATAGCAATGCTCAATGCAATGGAAGTCCCACCTTCCAGATAATTTAAAGAACCAAGCATCAATATAGTTGATATCAACATAGTTCATAGTTGCCAACTAATGTCGGTATAGATGTGTTTATGTTTGTATGTCTAACCTTTGGCAGAGGACAGCACCCCCACTTGCTCAGTTTGTTCATATAGCAGCAAGTGTCGTCTCGTGGACAGCTGGTGTGATTGTCACACATGTTTCTGTCCTCTGAATGTGTCAGTGCAGGAACCTCAGCATTAATGTCCGGCTGCGCAAGTAGCTTCTTGAACCAGGGCATGCTGGGAAGGCCAGATCGGACACAGGTTTGGTGAGTGACGTCACACTTGGATCCCTGCGGACAGCAGTGCTCACCATCCGCACAGCACACGGCCTGAAGTCAGAGAGCGTGCAAATTTAATCTACAGCATACATACAGTTTTCAGCATAGTATCAAATGAAACATTTGTACATATGCATGTTGCAGTGCATTCTGGGATTGCATCATTAATAGAGGACACATGCTGCTTACATTCTGGTGAAAACGCATAACGCAGCATCTCTTAAAATGATGCCTATAGGTTTCTGTGAATTTGTTATATGTAGATGGAGATCTAAACACTAAACGTGCCTATGCTTGTGTACCTGTGGCAGAGGGCAGCACCCCCAAGCACCCGAGTTCAGTTTACAGCAGGTGTTCCCCGCTGGACAGACAGACGTCTCATCACAGTTTTGGTTTTGGAATGGCGGAGTCACGGCAGTGATCTTCCTCACCATAGGCACAGAAATAAAAGCACCCTGATCGTTGGCACCATCACAAGTGCTGGCAGCCACATTACACACAGTGCCGTTTGGACAACAGTGGATATGGTCATCGCAACACACCGCCTACAAAAAGTATATTAACATCATTTTGTGGCAACACCTCAAAGTGAATTAACTCTACACTGCAAAAAAAAAAGATTACTTGTGGCAATGGGCAGCAGCCCCACTTTCCAGACGCCAGGCGGCAGCAGGTGGCATCATCAGGGCACGTCGACGTCTCATCGCATTTCTGATTGGCCGCTATTGGAAAGGTGGGCACTTTTTCCACCCAGGGCACAGACATGGAGAGGACAGCAGGGTTGTCACAGGTGCCTGCAGCGATGTTACACACAGTATCGTGCGGACAGCAGTGGGCGTGGTCTTCACAACACACAGCCTGAAGGTGTGGAGAGATTCTCATTGATCAAATCATGTTTTGGCTTTTCCCAATAAAATTCGGTTTAGTTACAGGTTTGATTTCTGCAGTCTCCAAACTAGAAGATGTTGACTAGAGTTATGTTTTTTGTTATTAACTGCATAAAGGATACTAGATCACTTCTATTCTAATCGGTTGAATACCTTGGGTAGAGGACAGCAGGCCCAGACGCCCTCAAGGGTTTTACAGCAGGTAGTGCCGCTTGCGCATGCTACAGTTGTATTACAGGGAACTGCTTCATCTGCAGAGACAGACAGAGAGAGAGAAAATGTCTAAGTAGACTGAATAAAGTGAAATGTAATGAGTCTGGTCATGTAGGATCTGATCTCTGACAGAGACTTCTGCAGCTTCTCTGATAACACAACAGCATCCTGTATGTGCCAATCATTCACATGTCTGAGTCATTTCAGCACAGTTCTTACTGATAGAAAGTTTTCAATCGGATTAAAAAGCCTTCATGTAAAAATCCAACCCAATACAATTGTAGAATTTTTTTAATTGGATTCAAAATACCTCGTGAACATGTGCAGAAGAATTTTGCTCAAGTTCACATCTTACATTTACCTCATATTTATGCATCACATGATTCACGTCACAGAAACATGCAATAGCAAGGCAATGGCAACACGCATTATTAACTCATTCCCCACCAGCCATTTTTTTTAAAGTTGCCCACCAGCATTTTTGTGATTTTTACAAAATGCCTTCCATGAAAATGTTCTTCTAAAAATATATAAACATACAAATATATCAAATGAAAGAACAGACCCTCTGCTTTCAAACAAACAAAGAAAATGAGAGAAAAACATTTTATTCTGTCTATATTTTTTCCTCTGCTTATAAATGATTAAATATGGGTATTTTTCTTGAAAAATAAAATAGTTTTTAGCAAAAACCGAAATTATTGCATTTTTCTGAAGGAATTTTGTTAGAGATCAGATTCAGAACGGTTATTAAAACATACACGGAGCTTAAAATGAGTAAATAACGTTTTTCTTTCAGATTAACATACCGTATTTTTCGGACTATTAGTCGCTCTGGAGTATCAGTCAAAAAATGTGTCATGAAGAGGAAAAAAACATATATAAGTCGCATTTATTTAGAATTTTTTTTTTTTTTTTTGGCTGCATATTTTACTAATTGCAGTTTGTAATCTGCAGAATAGGATTTTATTTTGGGGGCATTTTGTTTGTGTTAAAAGATTAGTCCATTTTCCCAAAAGAAAAATCCAGATAATTCACTCACCACCATGTCATCCAAAATGCCGATGTCTTTCTTTGTTCAGTCGAGAAGAAATTATGTTTTTTTGAGGAAAACATTGCAGGATTTTTCTCATTTTAATGGACTTCAATAGAGCCCAACATTCAATACTCAACTCAACACTTAACAGTTTTTTCAACAGAGTTTCAAAGGACTACAAACAATCCCAAACGAGGCACAAGGGTCCCATCTAGCGAAACGACTGTCATTTCTGACAAGAAAAAAAAAAGTACTTTTAAAGCACAACTTCTCGTCTAGGTCCGGTCCAGCGCGACCGTACGTAAATGCGTAGTGACTTAGGGAGGTCACATGTTACATATATAAAACGCACATTTGCGGACCATTTTAAACAATAAACTACCACAAAGACATTAATTAGTATCAGTTGACATACAACAATTTAGGAACGGTGCTCTTTCAAGATGCTTGTAAACACTGGGGCGGAGTTTCGCGTTCGTCCTCTGTGACCTCTTAACGTCATGACGTATTGCGTGGGGTCAGCTGTCGCATCACGACCGGATCTACATTACGAGAAGTTGTGCTTTAAAGTGTATATTTGTTTTTTTTATATTGTCAAAAATTACAATCGTCTCGCTAGACAAGACCCCCACGCCTCGTTTGGGATTGTCCATAGTCCCCTGTTAAGTGTTGAGTTAAGTATTAAATGTTGGGCTCTATTAAAGTCCATTAATATCCTGCAATGTTTTTCCTCAAAAAACATAATTTCTTCTCGACTGAACAAAGAAAGACATCAACATTTTGGATGACATGGTGGTGAGTAAATTATCTGGACTTTTCTATTAAGAAAATGGACTAATCCTTTAAGTCTTTCTCAGTTAAATTTTTCAGGGGTGGGCTAGAAGAGCAGCATAAAACGCCCTCTGGTGGCTGTAGACGGTAATGTTTTATATTGGTTCATGTTAATTTTGACATACAAGTCGCACCTGACTATAAGTCGCAGGACGCAGCCAAACTATGAAAAAAGTGTGACTTATAGTCCGGAAAATACGGTAAATTAATCAGAAACACGCTTTTTATGCAAATAATTTCTCTTAATTGACGAGATAAATCGTCAATGGCACGGAAAGAGTTAAGTTAATGGGGTCACGCACTGTACATTCCTCAGAGTTTATGTCTTTCACAACATTACATAAAGCAATGAAATAGCGTCATAACTTTCGAAAAATGTGTTTTGTTTGCCTATATCTGAAAACTTTTTAAAAACAACTTTCTTCTTCAACTTTGTAGCATAAACTCCAAGAGAGATGCTGTGCGCTGCCTTGCCAAGTCTTTGCCTTCTGATTTGCGGTACTTTTAAACGGTTTCAACAAGTTAAACTGTTTCTGCGGGGTAAAGATGAAAGGTTTCGTTTATTAGTTATTGGTATTTGGGATGCTTTTGGGCTAGTGTTGAATGTGCATTGGGCTGATTTTGATACACAAATCTGGCAACCCTGAGTGTGTGCTTGCGCAGACATTTGGTTCGGATTTTTAACAATGTTTGCAATGTTTAGGGTGCATGTAAACTGTACTGTCATAACCTGATTCCATTCAGTCGGATTGACAAAATTATGTGCATGTAAACAAAGCCAGTGTTACCAAAAAGTATTTTAACTTTCTATTATATTTAGCACTGCTAAAAAGTCAATTTTGAATGATATACATAGTAAACAGATTACCTCTGGAAGTGAATGCTGGGATTTTAACGGCCATTGGCGTGACCCCACTGTCTGACACACAGGCGACGTGGACGAGGTCACAGGTTGTGCCCTCTGGACAGCAGTGCACGTGATCAGAACAACACACAGCCTGAAAAAAAAACATGTGTGTGAAAAACAGCAAAATAGAGAATCAGTAAAACCCACATACAGAACTTTTACAGGAAGAAACAATAAATTGAATAGCAAGCCTACAAACATGAAGCACCTTTGGCATCGGGCAGCATCCATAGGACCCACTGCCCAGCTGACAGCATGTTGTATTATCTGGACAACTGGATGTCTGGTCAGGACAGACCACTGTGTACGCACAAGCACACAATTGACAGGTTTTATTAAAAAAAAAAAACTGATATATTTATTCAAATTCGATATTGAAGACATGCATATAAAAAACTTTAACAAAAATCTTACCATCGTTAATGTCACTGGTTTTTGTAGGTGAATCTAGTGCAATAACATAAATACAACATAAAATACAAAATCAACCACAAAGCACTTTTAAAAAGTATATAAAAACTAAAAATCACATTTATGCAAATGATACTATTCTAATTCATAAAGAAGATTCATAATCTAAATGATAAGATTTGGAAAATAGGTTTGTTTTCACAATATTAAATAAGCCAAAGTTATATTGTTACAGAATGATTTTTACATTATACAAGATGATTTTATGTAATCCTACCTGCTTGTTTATCTATCGGTGTCCTGCGGCGGGCGGCAAACTTTCTCCAGAGAGGAGAGGGACTGTAAGTGGGCGACACGCACTTTGAATGCTCGAGGTCACAGGTCGTGCCTTCAGGACAGCAGTGTCGCTTATCTGAACAACACACAGCCTAAATACAAACACATACACACAATATAGTACACAGAGGTTACCATCTATAATCTAACAGCATTTAAACAGTAATATGATCAAGCGGATGTTATACATTTTTTAAAGGACAACAGCCCCAGGTCCCATCAGGCATCTGGCAACAGGTGCTGTCGTCGGGACACTCAGACACCTGATCTGGACAAACCACAGCCTCCTAGAAACAAAACGGAGAAGCATTTCAATACCCCATATTTGCTAATGCCTATCTAGCTTTGTGGCCGGGTAGGTATGCGCGTTACCTGCTTTGTGGCAACTTTTTCCACCCAATCTAAGATATGCGTCTTGTTTACACACTTGGCATGTTCAAGGTCACACAAAGTGCCCTCATAACAGCAATGCAAGTGGTCTGAACAGCACTCTGCCTGCAAATGTGCATAAAAAACAAATACATGATGTGCACATTATATACCTTGTTTACCTGTGATTAAGACCAAGTGTGAAGTAAATGATTATATTTTTAGATCTCGAGTGAACAGTTTCGTTAATGAACTTCATATTATGCCAGGTATAGATACACCCTTGAAACACTTACATTGGGCAGGGGGCAGCATCCGTACCCTCCCGACGGTGTTAGACAGCAGGTGTTTCCGTCTGCACATACTCCTCCATCAGGACAAACCAAAGCGGTGCACACATTCAGACATACACAGAGTAACACTACAACACCTGTGCGCACCTAACAAAAAGAGGAAAATCACATTTGTAATCGAGATCAAATTCAATTTTTATTTAATGATGTTACTAATTAATTAGATTATTAATTCACATACACATAATTAATATCTATTAATGTTTTGACACATAAAGGTCAACAAAGACCTAGTAGTCATGTTTACATGGAAAGCAACTAGATTTGGTTTTTTATAAGATCTTAAAACAGCGGTCCAACAGACTGATTACAACACTTTAACAAGTGGTTTCACACATTACCCAACCTATCTAACAAGTGTGAAGCATACTGCATGTTAATCTGGGCTCAGTTATAAGAAGAAAATAAGCTAACGTAATGACTTTTTATTCGGTTTATAATATTTATTAAAGCATTACCACCTTGGGTGTGCATAATTTTCAAATAATTTAACAGCCCGTCGTCAATTATTCCTTACAAAACAACTTCCCTGACAGTGCAGCAGACTTTAGACTCATTAAACAAGACTAGACAGTGAAAACATGTGATGAGTCAATCAATAGTCATTTTTGTTTGTTACCTGTTGTGTCAGATTTGATATATGACCCAAAAAATAAAGTGCACTATCCTAGTCAACCACAATAAATTGAAATTAAATCTGATTAAACAAGGTCTGCCGAAGGAACAAAGAGGACGCAAACGAAGAAAGAATTCAACGCAATAAAGACAAGTACCTGATCAAGTATCAATACCACAAGCCTGATGATTATGTAAATTAGGCAACAAAAACAGACCAATAAAAGAAATGACACATTTTTCTATAGAGACAAAAGTGAGATTTGTAACAGACGATGTTGAATCTTTAACGCCGTCTGAACATAAAGATTATTTTTGGTATGTTCTGTGTGACCCCTGACAAATAGGCCTTGAAAGCAGAAGTATGTAGAAAAAAGTACAGGACGAGTGACAAACCTATGCCTAGATGAGTTATTTTTTCTTTCTTTGCTAATGTATGCATATGAGACAATAAGTTTAATTTACTCGATAGGATACATATATATACACACTTAATGCATTACCAGAAAAAGATGTGATGAGTTTGTATCCGAATAAAGAGAGGTCTACAATCAAGTGTGTATTTGTGTGGCTTGGGGGCTATAAATGGGGAGGCTACGGAGACATTTGTGCCAAACATCGTGTTCGCTGTTATTTTTGAATTGCTGTTTTCTTTGTTTCGTAAACTACTTATAAATAAGTCTTTGAAGTCTTAAGTCCTTTAAAATGCAAATGACGTGATCTCTGCACAAAATGGAAGTGCCGTGGTTGGATAGTGCAGATTAATTGGCGGTATTATCCTCTTCTGACATCACAAGAGGAGCCAAATTTCAATTACCTATTTTTTCACATGCTTGCAGAGAATGGTTTACCAAAACTGAGTTACTGAGTTGTTATTTTTTACACTTTCTATGTCAATAGAAGCACTGGGACTAGGGATGCATATCAATTAATCGCGATTAATCTATAGCAGAATAAAGGTTTTTGTTTACATCATATATGTGTGTGAACTGTGTATAATAATTATGTATATATAAATATGCACACATGCATGTATAATTTTAAGAAAAAAATATATTTATATATTAAGTATTTATATTTATATATAATATAAATTATACATAAATATACAAATGTATATACACATGTAAACATTGCTTAAATATATACATGCATGTGTGTGCATTTGACTGTGCAGAGTTATTGTATACAGTGCGCGCACATATATGATGTGGACAGGGACTTTTGTTCTGCTGTAGATTGGTCGCGATTAATTGATATGCATCCCTAACTGGGACCCAATTATAGCACTTAAACATGAAAAAAATGTCCCCTTTAAAGAATAGTATCTGAACCTGAACAAATCATAGATCTAGGCTCTAGTGCCGAATCCCGCTGAGCCTGGCACGGACACCTCCCAAGGTTACCGAATACCTAACAATGTACTAAAGTGAATGGTAAAAAGTCGACAGTTACTTTGCAATGAGGTTTTAATTTTTTTGCATTTGCTTGGCGATGTGGACGATGAATTTCTGAATCATGTGTGTGCTTGGGATTTTGGGAAACACAGGCGATATATTAAATACAACATACCTTTAGGAAGATTGAGGGCGACTACACCTTACCGAACTTACCATTGTGTGTATGTGTGTAACTGCAGTTGCAAGAAACTATTATTCTTCAAGTTTTCAGATGTAATCCCATGAACTCCAACTTTTTTGCACTATAACATAAGAACATATGACTTAATAAAAATTTTTCAAGTGTTTTGGCAACACCTCAATATTTTAAATCTACAGGGCTCGACATGTCCTCAAGTGATTCAGTTGAAGATTTACTTGTGTGGTCATGATTACCTTTCATGACCCACATTTTAAGATTCAGTTTACGTCCTGGCCGTCAAAATACATAGGGAACATATGAAAATTCACTTCATACCGACAGGGAAATCAATACATTTTAGTAATGAACAACTTTGTTTTTTACCAAGTTACCATGTTGATCCATAACGTTAACCCTTTGAATACTACAGTAATATAACAGGACTATGGCATTGTTGTTCATGGACCTTCTACAGTATTTTGTAATGGTTTTTGAGTAATACATTTCTCGTTTTAGGTCAAAATATTGTTATAAAATGATGTCATATTATTTACTTTAACAGATGCTAATCTCCAAACATTTTAAACATTAAAAACATTGTCCTACATAAACATCATTATCTATGATTACCATCACCTGCCGTGTGTCCCACAACAATGTAATTAAATACATTTTGAGTTGACAAGTATCGTTTCACAGCGTGCACTAAATAAACTAGTTGATATTCATCAGTTTTTGACACAAAAGAATCATTTCAGTTATGTTTATTATTATTGTGTCAGACGGAAGCGCGTGAAAATGGCCGGAATAAAGCCAAACAAAGAGCTCACTTCAATCAAAACAACACGCTATGAATGTAAACATAAATCACTTACTGACCGTACCGTATTTGCAGTCTCAAAGTGAATAAAGTTGAACAAAACTGAGTAATGTATGCGCGTGGCTCCTCTAATGTGAAATATAGCTGTGTCTTTTGACTTTATTTGTCGTATTGTCACGTGACTGCCGGCTCATGTGACACTCGCTTGTTCGACTTCATGCGGCGACGAAGAACCGACAGGAGGATGACGTCAAAGTACCGCGAGAGCTATTAAAAGTATCAGACGGAGAAGTCTCTCGCGGTACTTTGACGTCATCCGCCTGTCAGTTCTTTCGACGGCAGTCGAACGCACCTTTTTGTTGAGCGACAAGAGAAATGTCACGTGCTTTACGTTAGGAAAACAACAAGATAACTCAAACATGAAGGTATATTTTTTAGTTTGAAAATATATTTAGTTTTAACTCTCATATATCAACATACATTTCAAAATGTTTTTGAAAGGCAAGCAAATACATTTCTAATTTTACAGCCCATATGGCAAGAAATGTATTCTTGAAAAAATATGCTAATTATAAGCTATTTTTAAAGTATATTTTTTTAAGTTAAAAATATATGTAATTTAACCTTTTCAAACCTGTTATGTTTATGCATTTGTAACTTAAACAATGCAACGTGAATAAATTTCCTTGTTTAAAATATATGGAGGGCTCAATATATATTTTAAATGCTTTACAATATATTTTAAAATATATATTTAAAAAAATTGTGAAAAATAAATCCCTTTAAACATATTCCAAAATATATTTCAGCAAATATATTTTTGGGCCATTTAAAAATATTTTTTGCTGTATGTGTAATACCCGCTCTTCTTCACCATGTGTCAGGAGGTCAGATTATGGGAATTAAATTTCTGTGACAGTGAAATTCAAAATTTTCTGTGCATTTTTTATGTTACATGGCTAAATTGTAGTGTCTACCTACACAATACCTTTGGCTTTTGTATGATATATGATTTATATTTTTACAAATAAAATCTGTCCGTTTTCCTTCCGATTTTCAGGTTGTTGAAAAGCTTTAGTTTTTTTTAATTGATGCAGCGAGTTCAACAGAATCAATACAGCACAAGCTTTTCACTATTTCAAGAGATCATAAAAAAATTAAGTTTTGCTTCAAAAATTAATCTAAAACATTAACAGAAAACATGAAATAATCTTTTAATAAAATATGACTTTCTTCAACTGAAAAATGCAGATAATTGTACCGCTTAGAAAAAAAAAACATTTTCTGCTGATGCCTTTAAATTATTTCACACACATTAAAAGTGAAAGCAAAGTTAATTTCCATTTACAGGTTTTGTGATGAGCAATC
This sequence comes from Misgurnus anguillicaudatus, assembly GCF_027580225.2. Taxonomy (NCBI): domain Eukaryota; kingdom Metazoa; phylum Chordata; class Actinopteri; order Cypriniformes; family Cobitidae; genus Misgurnus; species Misgurnus anguillicaudatus. The sequence continues at coordinate 29,847,263 of NC_073361.2, read as the reverse complement.
TTCAGTTTGTGCTTCATTCTTCTTCTCCTGCTGGTGGTTTGTTGGGGTCAAATGGGAATGTTTTGAACGTTTCCCCCTGAACACCGTGGTCTCCTCCCCGTTTTCTCCTTCCTCTTGTTCAAGTCTTCCTCTCTTCACAAAGTGCTGGATTCTGGACTCCAGACTCTCACAGCGTGGCCGCGTCAGCAGTGGCTGGTACTTCTTCTGCCTGGTTCCTTCCATTAACCAGCACTGCAGCGAGGACATCTCACCTGAAGAAACACACACAGATTATCAGTCATTCACAACTAGGTTGATCAGGCAACTACTCAACTTCAAAAAATAATACTTGAGTACTGCTTGCTTTATTCTATCCAGGATTTTTTTAAGTAGTTTGTGAAACCATGCAATGACAACATTTTTAACTGTATCAGGGCTCACCATAAAAGACTTCCTGATGGCACAGGGCCAGCGTGAAAGACGCTCAAGCCACTAAACAGTATTGTGGGGCCAGTGCTTCGCCCTCAGTCACTAATATATATTTTCTGCCTGTGGCCATCTGTCTGTACGTATTCTTATGCAATGTTACCATTGAGACACATTTGAAGTGTCGCAAACGTCAACTTCTCAGCAATGTCATGAGTTTTCTCCTACCTTGTTGGTCGTTGTGGACACTGTTGCGTGTTATTGTTAAATTTCAGAATTAGAGTTTACATTTAAAATTGCCAATTGTCTTAACAAATGATGAATAAAATGTATAGGTATACAATTATATATATTTTTTTAATTATTATTATAAATATGTGACACTAAAATCTTTTTTTTGGTGGGGCAAATAAAAATTTAGGCAGGGCAAGTGAAAACCTGAACCACTGGCTCGACTGGGCCAGTATAAAAACTTTTTATATAATATATGTAACAATAATACGTTAAACCATGTAAACGCATATCATTACCCCAAATACACAAAATAATGTTCTTTTTAGCACCAACCCCTTTAATAAATCGCTTTTGCATGCTGTGTCAAATCAAAAGTGACATTTCAAACATATTCGATAAAGGTGAAATTCTTTGATTCAGGAAAAGATAATAAGGATTAATGTCACATAGCTTTAGTTTTTGTGTAAGCAAGCACAGACCGGTGGTTGTGTTGTGGAGACCCTGGATCATGCCGAGCAGAACCTGTGTCTTGACTGCGGTCTGAACCCAGTGTTGGTGAAGAGAATTAAGGACGTGGTTCTCCTCCTCAGGTTCTGTTTGCCAGTTCACACCCTCAAATTGGCAATCATACAGCACCAAAGGGTAATCCACCGCCATGCTAAAGATAAAACACATTCACTGTAAAAGATCTGCTTCATGATTGGACTTTAGCTATGTAAATGCTGAAATGCAGCCCACCTGTACTGAGGCTTCCTTGGGTTCTTTTCTACATCCATAAGTTGATTAATAATTTCTGGAGATTCAAGTTTCTGTCCAATAAGAAGCAGCACAGCCATCATGCAGCGAACCTGAGAACAAGCAAATAAAGATAAAACTTGAGTTTTTATTATAGGCCACAGCTGAAGTTTAAATAAACCCTGTGCAATGAAATAATTAATAACGTCTCAAATATGGAGCAGAGGAAGTACAGCAGATCTATGGATGGACAGCAAAGATGCTTTTCTGGACCTGAACTGGCCTCATTGATGTCAAAGCACCATGTAAAATGACTGGCAATTAATAAAAATGAGCTCCTGACCTGGTGATAGAGGAAAGCCAGACCCTTGACTTGAAACACAAAGAGTTGATGAGGATCATTAGAGCAGGTGGGTTCGGGTTGAGCTGGCTGGACGCTGGCAGACAGGATAGTCCTTTGAAACTGCAGGACTCCGTTACCCACGTCCATCTTACACAAGTTTCTGAAGTCGTGTGTATCTTCATACCTGCATCACCAGGATTATGACATAAAATCAATTAATATTTAGAATTCTGCACTATTTCTAGATCACTAAGCAAACACTTCAAAATCAGATATCTTTACTTCTATTGAAGCACCCAAGATGCTTGTTGATAATGATTATTTAATGATATATCAATTTACTAACCGTTTTGCTGCCTCGGCCATAAGATCCACGTCCAAATCTCCACGAGGAAAGTAGTACCTGTAGGTTCTTGACTTACAGTCAAATCGTGCACTGAAGCCGGTTTCTACAGGAGCCCATTGCAATATTCTGATGTCCTGAGGCAGAACTCGATTCAGCATCTTAACGTAAGGTAATTCATCTGAAGCAGGCTTGCTTTTGCCCTCCACACCAGCGGGGACTGTCACACCTAAACCTCCATCATACTGGTTGGAGCGCAGGTCAATGGATATAACCTGGAGATGAGAGCAAACATTAGGGTTTCCAAAGTTTTCGACCAAATAGGATTCCTATGACTCTGGGAATCCTAGAATATATAAAAGCATTTGTGACCAAGTCTTTGAAAACAGCTAAAATATTTTTTTTGTGATTTACTGTTGGTTTTCAATATAAAATCACCCTGCTACATAATGTAAAGAACATTATGTGAGAATATAGCCTTGATATCTCTGATATCAATCTTTAATGCTCCAAATCTCATTATTAGATTATGAGACTCTTCCTGGTGCTGAAACAGACAAAATTTTGTAAATGGAAATCCCTGTACCTGTGAAAAAGCACTAACACCTTTATCCGTGCGTCCGCAACGATGATAGTTGGAGGTCTGTCTGTCTTGAATCAGTTTAGTTTTTAGCAGTGCCTCAAACAGCCGGGCTTCCACTGTATTGTCTGTGTTTTCCTGGACAGCAAAGCCCTGATACTGCCAGCCGAGATATGCCAACCGCAGTGCCACATGCCTGCGAGGGTGGGCAGAAAAGTCAAAGGGTCTTTCTGCTCCTCGCTTCCTCCCTTTGGGTTTGTTCTCTTCTCCCTTCTGGTGGTTTAGGACATCTGCTTCGAGACTGGTAGATTCTTCGGTCTTCTCTTCCACAGATTCATGTTTGCCTGCTTTCAGCTGAGATTTCAATCTCTCAACCTCTTCCTCCAAAGCTTTGACACGGGCAAGGAGCGCTTCTTCTGTCATGACTACACTAAATTCAGATCTGTAAAAAAATAACATTATTTTTTATGTTGCATGCAGTGTTTGCTAAAGACAATACAAATTCTAATTCAAATGCTTTTCATTACAAATACCATTATGAACCATCAACTGTTTTCCATTAAAAACCATTACAAAGTTATTTTAAGTAGTGTTTTGTGCTTTATTCCAGTAAGACTAAAGGTGATCAATTGGTTTCCATCTGAAACATTAAAGCCCACCAATAAAACCCATCACATTACCAATACAGAACCACAGAGATTATAGTTATGAGAAAAATACATTTAGTCATTTAAATAATTTAGATATTAATACGATAAATGGGTTTCAAATATTAGATTTGCATAACCACTTTATTTTTTTAGGTGGATGCATTAGCTAGACATTTAAAGCGCACATCTCCACGTGTTTGTTTCCTTTAGACATTTTAGACAGCTAGGCATTTTATCAATGTTGTAAAACAAGGTTTATAAAACGACAACAACTAATATATCCAACTATACCTGCATCGTTTCTGAATTTTGATTAATACGTTAAAAATACACTTAATCATGTACCGTGACTTTTAAACACAATGCCGCTGCTGTAGCTTCCGTGACACTGCCTGTCAAAATAAAAGTCCCAACACAGCTACACTAATTTATTATTTTGAAAGTCCAGAAACATTTGCACCAATAAAGTGCAATAAAATCACTATTGAAAGCGCAATTATTTCTTTGTATATATATTTTAATCATGCAATGTCCGTATGTGTTTTACATGTTAATAAAATAAATATTGTGAGCACAATAACATAATATTAAACGCCTTTGGAAGTACATACATTTTCAGCTAAAACTTTATTTAAAACTAAATTATAATAAAATAATCCATGTTCAGTCCAAAACACTATTTTATTATACAATACAAAATGGAATTTTGTAATACATAATATACATTTATTATAATAAGAAAATTACTTTTACAGAAAAATTCCCGTGTCTTAATGATATAATATTAGATAATTTTATTTTTACCTAACTTTTTACTTGATGTTAGGGCTAAATTTGCTCTAACATCTTCCTCCTGGTAAATAACAAGGCGCGCACTGATTTATGATAAATGTTTTGCAGACATGTTTATCATGGTAAACTAAAGCCACACTTGCTTGAGCAAAAAAATGCTGATGTTTAAAAAAATTATAAACAAAACTGAATCATGTGATGAATACAACCGCGTTTTGCCCTTTCGCTTTAAATCTGAAATTCTTATTGGTTAAAGCTCTGAAGTGGCCCTTCAGAGAGGCTCGTGATTGGTGGTCTGGTTCTCCATTGACACACACTGCTTCCTGCTCACGCGAAGACCATCAATAGTAGAAAAGTTTAAATAACTTGCAAATGTTGCGCCGATGTATGTGACGTCACGGGACACAAGATGATACATTGTAGCCGGGGTGCGATACTCGCGCTTTTATGTGTTACAATGTTGCACTGCATCTTCGGTGAGTTTCACACCCTGGCGCATCTGAGAGCGCGAGCCAGCGATAAAACTCAGTCCAGGGCTGTGGTGGATCTACTCAGACGGCTCCTGGGGAACCGATCCCGAGAGTTCATCGTGTCGGTCAACAGGACTCTATCCAATGACAGTTCAGACGTGTGTGAGCTGCGATCCGCGAGAAACGACAAGATCATGGCGGTGGGCTCCACGGGGGTGGCGGTGGCCACCGGTATATATAACTATCTGAAGTACTTCTGCAACTGTCACGTGTCCTGGTCCGGGGATCAATTAAATGTCCCGAGACCTCTGCCTCCAGTCACCGGTGTCCTGCGCATCAGCACGCCTCACAGGTAAATGACGTCATGTGTTATGATTTTATTATTTTAATATGTGTATAATTGCATTCCATAGTTTTAACCTGATACATGAATAACACTTCACATTTGGAGTTTTTTTTACATTATTCCTTCATAATTCATTATTTATTTTATAGAAGTCTTTATTTTAACATGATTTAAATATTCTGTATTGACTGTACGTATGATATTATCCATGTTTTGTGTAGTTGTTTTATTTATCTCCATGTATATGCAGTTGATCGTTCTGTTGTGTTTGTCTCTGTCAAATGTTCTGGCCCTGATCCAAAACAGGACTGTGAAAACCCAGCATTGTTCAGTGAGAGAGTGGCGGTCACTGTTGTAGTAGTCGGATCTTTGTTGTTGTCTGGATGTGTGTTTATCTTGTTACTTCTGCATGAGCAAACCTGTGTTATGTTACTCTCATACATACCGCCATCCTGTGAATTCCACACACAAACTATGACACCATAGATAAGGCCATGTTTGTTATATAGATGACAAAAGTGATTGCAAATATCCCTAAAATAACTTTTCATTTACTGTAGCGTTTGTGTGATCCACAGATTTAGGTATTATCAGAATGTGTGTACCCAGAGCTACTCCACTGTGTGGTGGGACTGGCCAAGATGGCAAAGAGAGATTGACTGGATGGCACTGAACGGTATAAACCTTCCCCTGGCATTCACTGGGCAGGAGGCGCTGTGGCAGGAGGTGAGAGATCTCATCTGAATATTTAATTCAGAAATGTTACAAATATGGTGTATTATACTTGGGGAAACAGATAATTTTCCAGTGTATGAATTGTTTCTCATGATGTTGCAGGTTTATCTGTCTCTTGGTCTAAACCAGACAGAGATCGATCGCTTTTTCACAGGTCCAGCTTTCCTAGCGTGGAACCGCATGGGGAACTTATTTCAGTGGGGTGGAACACTTCCTCAGTCCTGGCATGTCAAACAGCTCAACCTACAGGTACTGACATTTCTTTTAATAAGATCAGATCAAATGATGACTAAACATTTAAATAATGCTAAAACATTTAAGTTTATAATGTTTTTACATTCTTTTAAATGTGCAGTGTGTAATTTTTAGAAGGATCTCTAGACAGAAATGCAAAATAATATGCAAAACTATATTATCAGGGGTGTACAAAGATAATGAACCGTTATGTGTTTATTACCTTAGAACGAAACCTTTTTATCTACATACACTGGGGGTCCCCTTACATGGAAGTCGCCATTTTGTGTTGCCATGTTTCTACAGAAGCCCTTAACGGACAACTTTTTTTTACTAAGTTGTCTCCGACGATGACATGTTTATCTGGTGCCAGCTACCGTAGCTTCTCTATGTGTTTCAAAAGCAAGGGGTGAGCAGTGGACTACGCCGTTGGTTGCAATTCGCAACCTCACCACTAGATGATGCTAAAACTTACACACTGCACCTATAAATATACACATGAATATATGTGTAATATGATTTTTATCTTTAAATTTTTCTAGTTTAAAATCTTGGACCGAATGAGAGCTTTTGGAATGATACCTGTATTGCCTGCCTTTTCAGGGATTGTACCTGAGGGAATTAGCAGGTGTGGAATAGATTCGTTCGTTTGTTCATTCGTTCTCATTTATTCATTCACAATTTTTCGTTGATGTATACACTGCAAAAATGACTTTCTTACGTAGTATTTTTGTCTTGTTTTTAGTATAAATATCTAAAAATTCTTAAATTAAAGGGATAGTTCACCCAAAAATGAAAATTCTGTCATCATTTTCTCACTTTCACGTTTTTACAAACCTGTATACATTTCTTTGTTCAGATGAACATGAAAGAAGAGACTTTGCGGAATGTTTGTATCCAATCTGATCATGAGCCCCATTCACTTTCATAGTAGGAAAAAAAATACTATGGAAGTGAATGGGGATCATGAATGGTTTGGTTACAAACATTTCTCAAAATATCTTCCTTTGTGTTTATCAGAACAAAGAAATTTATACAGGTTTGTAACAACATGAGAGTTAGAAAGTGATGACAGAATTTTCATTTTTGGGTGAACTATCCCTTCAAGATGCATTTTCTTGATGAGCAAAACGAGCTAAGAAAAAAAGTCTAGTTTTTAGACAAAAAAACAAACATAAAATTTAAGTGAATTTGTGCTTAAAGGATTAGTCCATTTTCTTAAAAAAAAATCCAGATAATTTACTCACCACCATGTCATCCAAAATGTTGATGTCTTTCTTTGTTCAGTCGAAAAGAAATTATGGTAACACTTTACAATAAGGTTCATTAGTTAACATTAGTTAATGTATTATTAACTAACTTGAAAAAACCATGAGCAATACATTTGTTACAGTATTTATTCATCTTTGTTAATGTTAGTTACAAATTTAAGCTTTAATTGTTTGTTCATCTTAGTTCAGAGTGCATTAACTAATGTTAACAAGATTTTAATAAAGTATTAGTAATTGTTGAAATTAACATTAACAAAGATTAATAAATGCTGTATAAGTGCAGTTCATTATTAGTTCATGTTAACTAATGTAGCTAACTAATGTTAACTAATGAACCTTATTGTAAAGTGTTACCAAAATTATGTTTTTTGGGGAAAACATTACAGGATTTTTCTCATTTTAATGAACTTTAATGGACCCCAACACTTAATGCAGTTTAAAATGGCAGTTTCAAAGGACTCTAAATGATCCCAAACGAGGCATAAGGGTCTTATCTAGCGAAACGATTGTCATTTTTGACAAGAAAAATAAAAATATGCACTGTGACACGCCAGCGCGACCTCGTGTAATACGTCATCACGTCAAGAGGTCATGGATGACCTGTCGAAACTACGCCCCAGTGTTTACAAGTGTGGAGAAAGAAGACCGTTCCGACGTTGTTGTATGTCAAATGATACTAATTAATGTCTTTGTGTCAGTTTATTGTTTAAAATGGTCTGCAAATGTGCGTTTCATATATGTAACCCGTGACCTTTCGACGTTATTACGCAATTATGTAAGGTCGCGCTGGCGTGTCACAGGACCGGAGATAGACGAGAAGTTGTGGTTTAAAAGTGCATCTTTTTTGTTACTTGCCAAAAATGACAATCGATTCGCAAGATAAGACCCTTATGACTCATTTGGGATCGTTTAGAATCCTTTGAAACTGCAACTTCAAACTGCACCAAAACTGCCAAGTGTTGGGGTCCACCAAAGTCCATCAAAATGAGAAAAATCCTGGAATGTTATTCCCAAAAAAAAGATATATATATATTTCTTCTCGACTGAACAAAGAAAGACATCAACATTTTTGATGACATGGTGGTGAGTAAATTATCTGGATGTTTTTTTTTTAAATGGACTAATCCTTTAAAACAAGCAAAAAAATCTGCCAATGTCATAAGAAAAAAATCTCTGAACATTTTTCTTAAACACTTTAACAATTCTTACCCCATTTTTTTGTGCTTGCTTTAAGAAACTGTAAAATGTCTTTCAGGTTATTTCCCAAAGCAAATGTGACCAAATTGAGTCCCTGGAGCCATTTTAACTGTAGCTACTCCTGCGCTCACATGCTGGACCCTCGAGATCCGCTCTTCCAGCACATCGGAGCTCTTTTCTTATCTCAGGTTATTAAGGAGTTTGGGACAGACCACATTTACAACACAGACACCTTTAATGAAATGAGCCCGGCCTCCTCAGACCCCACTTACCTGGCATCTGTTAGCCAGGCAGTTTTTAAAACAATGACTTCAGGTAACTGATCCATTTTTTGGGAATTTGAATGTATCCTGTGATGAACATCAAGTGATGTTGCAGTTGCTTATTTTTGTTTGGCAGAAATTGGCACATTGAGTTGCTCTGTTTTTTTTAACCGACAACTGACCCGGGTAAATTATGGGGCAGTCTATTGTGTCTCATGTCTGGTAAGTGTTTCCTTTGATTCATGGTCTGTCTCTTTCTGTCGTTGGCAGTGGATCCTCAAGCAATTTGGCTGATGCAGGGTTGGCTATTTATCCATGACCCTTTGTTCTGGAAACCAGACCAGGTCAAGGCCCTGTTACATGGCGTTCCCCTGGGACGAATGATTGTCCTGGATCTCTTTGCTGAATCCATGCCTGTCTATTCTTCCACTAACTCCTTCTACGGCCAGCCTTTCATTTGGTGCATGCTGCACAATTTCGGTGGGAATAGTGGTTTGTTTGGAACGGTGGATCGTGTTAACTCCGGCCCCTTTGATGCCCTCCGCTTCCCAAATTCCACTCTGGTGGGGTTGGGTTTGGCCCCCGAGGGCATCGAGCAGAACCCGGTGGTTTACGAACTCATGAGCGAGCTGGCCTGGCGCAAAGAACCAGTCAATCTTTCCAAGTGGGCATCGCTGTACGCCTTGCGCCGCTACGGCAGCATGGATGAGAACTTGGCGTTGGCATGGCGACTGCTGTTTCAGGGCGTGTACAACTGCACTGTTCCTCTATACAAGAATCACAATCGAAGCCCTCTGGTCCATCGTCCATCTCTGCGCATGCAGACGGACGTTTGGTATGAACCAGCTGACTTGTACAAGGCGTGGAAGTTGCTCTTCGAGGCAGCGCCTGGGTTGGTTGCGGTGGAAACCTTCCGATATGATCTAGTTGATGTAACGCGGCAGGCCCTTCAGCTCCTCACGACCGAATTCTACAAGGAGATACGTGATGCATTTCAGGTAGACTCAAAACGAAATGTTTTATTCAACATACCCCACATCTGCGTGCTAATATTCACAGTTTAAAACCTTGGATATTTACTATTTCATCTGTAATAATGCTCTGTCACCCATTTCATTCTCAGACCCAAAAGCTTCCCGACCTTCTGACGGCTGGTGGTGTGCTCCTTTACGATCTGTTACCCGAGTTGGATCGCCTTCTTTCCAGCAACGAACATTTCCTGTTGGGGGCGTGGCTCGAGCAGGCACAGTCCCAGGCTCTGGACGAACACGAAGCTCAGCTGTACGATTTCAATGCACGAAATCAGATCACCCTTTGGGGACCCGATGGCAACATCCTGGACTATGCCAGCAAAGAGTGGGGTGGTCTGGTGGAGGACTATTATTTACAACGTTGGGCTTTGTTTGTCAATACATTAGTGGAGTGTCTTGACAGGGCAAGGCCCTTCAAACAGGATGTCTTCAACCAAGCTGTGTTTCAGGTTGAGAAAGGGTTTGTCTTCAACCAGAGAAAATATCCCTCCAAACCAATAGGAGACACTTTTGACATTGCACACCGAATCTTCTTGAAATACTATCCTTATGCGATGAAAAGGTTAATGACAACACATTTTTGAATCACAGAAATGATCCATGAATCATTATATATCAAATTGATATACAATCAAAGTGCAGCGTCTATACAATTTCTTTTAATGTTTTTTGTAAACACCACTGACAGTGTTTGAAAGGCAACTTGCAGAGCAATTTATAATACAGTTAGTTAAGTGGTCGACATGTTTATAGCTTGCTACCTAAATGACATCCGGTTTAAAGTTAAACATTTTTTGAAGATGGCCCCATCACCGTATTGAGGTTGGCTACCACCATAAAAATGCAAGAAAATAATGTAAAGTGCAACTTTTCTGCATGACTGAAATGGATGGTATGCTTGGATGTCTAAGAAGTTGCTGCTTTCATTTCAGGTTGTTTTGTATGGCACATAAACTGTATATACTGTACATTTTCAAAATGTGAATTTGGGTAAAAATATAATATAGATGCTATATGTTAAAAATTAGATTAAACATATTTTTGTGGTTAAAAAGTAGAAATTGGTAGTTTTTGCCATTTTGTACGTAATAGCTAGTCTATTACTAAAGGATACAAATTTAGACTTAAGAATTTTAATTGCAATTTAATTTTAGGTTATTGATATTTGTTTAGACAGAGATTAGACTGAACCTGACTGACTATCTTCTGTTTCGTAAAAACCAGCAAAGACAAAAACTTAGTGTGCTACAACTGCAAAGCTATTTTTGTATTTTGAAATAAAAGCCAGATTTTTCATAAAACTTTTGGTAGTAATATTGTAAAAAACTATCATCAAACTCTCATTATATTATAGAAGACATCTCATACAGAGATAATTTGCTTCTGGTTTAAATTCTTCGAAAACAATCCTTATAGAAAATAAAATTACATTGTTATGCAGTATACAAAGACAAAAAAAATCCTCACTAGTTTCATCCTCACTATGTTCATATTTCAAAATAGATTTTGTCATTTCCGAGGGGGTTGCTTTTTACCCCTATCACAAATAAGACCACCAACATAAAGATGACAGCAAGCAACATATGTTTCGTCCTGATAACCTGTCCTATATAATAAAAAATACATGCAGTTGATTAAATATAAATGTGTCAGATTAGTTGAGCATACAAAATTATGGTTCAAGTTGTGATGAACTCACCATAATACGGGATTTTGCGGTTTCTAAAGGAAATTAATGAACAAAGTTATATAGAATAGTAATAAAGCCTAACTAATTTTTTGATGATTTCCTTATATAATTCACATTAGTGAATCTTTCATAAAAATCATAAAAGAGGACTTTTTTGCTGACAATGTACATTTATGAATGTAATATTTGGCAAGAAAGATTTATAGGTTCATTATAAATTTACAATTGAATGGTGTAATTTCTAAGAGTCACAAAAAATTCTTGGGTAATAAGCTACAGAATTTTTCAAAAAAATTGTTTACAGAATTTTAAAAATAAGCCCATAATACTTTACAATAAAAACAATATTAAAGCAAATGAAAAGTTGTTTCTTCAGCTTGCTCATCAGTAAGAAATCCAGCAGTCTGGATAGTGATGACATCACAAAGCAAAACTTATTAAATGTAAAACTTCTACAAAACAAGCGCAGTTAAAAATATGAAAAACTTAAGAAAGTGCAATAGTTGTCAACAAGTAAAAATGTGAGAATGTATAGCAAATACACTTTTTACACGTCGATGAAAAGGAAGCCCATTACGAACTGCGTTTCCCATAATTCACCGGGCCAGGAACTGTTAGCCAATCAGCGATCGGTATTTTAGCACATGGCTGCGTAGGTCGACTGGTCGTGGTTGGGCTCCTGTGTGAGCTAAAACAAGTCTTGATAAAAGTCATAATGATGAATGTCGACGTTACGCAGTTGCCTTCAGAGATTTTATTTCGCGTTTAGTGACTCAAAACGCCCAAAAGCAACAATATTACACTAAGTAGGTATGTATGATTTTACAGTAATGTGCTGTTCCGGATCACTTGTGTGTGTTGTTTTCGCTGCAGTGCAGGATAAATATATGAGATCAGCTGATTTTATACATCAGTAGTTATGGGTGTGATTTAAATTTTTATATACTCTTATACAAAAGCTGTAATGTTCAGTATAGATTGAGGTGTGTGCGCGCGCGTGCGTGTTACATGCATTAATGTTAAACTTTACAGTCTGTTGTGAAATCTTGTCAAGATCAAGTTACTCCTTTAAGACATTTAGCTTTTTCTGTAATGCGGTTGGATTTCTATTTTGTTCATTACAGTCATTTCTGTCAGATTTAATTGAACATTTTAATGTTCTTTTTGTTATATTGAAATTGTCTTTAATAATTATATAATGCAAAAACTGCTAAGTTGCAATATGTGGGTTATATATTAAAAAAGGTTGCAAGAGAAGTTAAACATTAAACTTTATGCATGCATACAACAGCCCAAATTACATGGTTGAATCATTATTTATTTATTTATTTTAGGTTTAAATATCCAAGTGCTGCAAAACGAATAATCGCGACTAATCGTGTTTGCAGAATAACAGTTTAAAATAAATAAATATATATATGTGTGTGTGTACTGTGTATAATAATTATGTCTAAATAATTATTTATACATTTATAATTTATAATTATATATAGAATATAAAAATGTATATATACATGTAAATATTTCTTAAATACATACTTGCATCTGTGTGTATTTATATACGTAATTATTATACATGATACACACATACACACGATTTAAAAAAATGTTTATTTTGCAAATAATTAGTTGCGATTAATTGTTTTACATTTATATTAATTTATACATGAATTAAAGGCGCGGTGCTTGATTTTTGAAAATCACTTTGGAAAAGGGAGTCAGGACGAGTACCAAAACACACTTGTAGCCAATCGGCAGTAAAGTGCGCATCTACTAACTGACATCGTTGCGTAGGTTTGGTGTGGGTCTATAAAAAGATGGTCCAGATTCTATTGGGGTAGGGGCGTGTTTGTTTAGGTGATCAAATGTCAACATTGGCTTTCAGAGATCATGCACCCCACCTTTAAAGTTGTTTTGCTTACTTTTGTAGGTGACTTTGTCTTTGGGTAAAAACGTCATTTAAATGAAAGAGCAAACAATAAACAGTGTACAATGCAATGTTTACAAGTAAGAATATCATGCTAGAAGTCTAACAGCTAACTTTGGAAAGTTAAGAGTTAAGTATAAATCAAGTGGTAAACATTTTACTTAAAAAAGTAACAATTCAACATGTTTTTTCTTTAGCCATCCATATCCACACTGTTTTAATCACATCTGTCATTCAATCCTTTCAGCTTCCTAAAGGAATAGGTGGCCATATCAGCTGTCAGTCATGTCCATGTTCAGCACAGGTGTCCTCGTCCTTACGTCACCACTACACGTCCTTCCTCTCCGCATAGCACCCGTCCTCACCTCGGCCGCCCAGGTGGTTGAGCGCACTCTTTACGTTCATCTCCACCCTGGGCTCAACCTAAGCACAGGTGGGCAGGTGCGGCCCGTCTACATCCCGCCCGTTGTAGATCTCTGCTCTCTTATCTCTCGCCTTTACAGTAATGCAGCCGACATCTGCGGGCACCTGGACGTCAGGGTGCTGCTCACGAACATCCGTGCCCAATCGGGAATGTCTTCGGCTGCTTCGAATGGACCTTTTCCCACCCCGCAAACACTCTCCCATTCACCAGAGGTCGTGTTGACTGACTTCCCCATCCAAGACCCCGGCCAGTCCTCGCCGGTCACCCAGTGCCTGAAGAGGTACGCCGGTCATTGCTACGTCTGCACGCCAGGTCTCTCTTCTGTCCTTCTGCAACCAACACTAGAAGAAGTTACAAGTGAGGAAGATGATGACAGAGGAGGAAGAAAGGAAACACAGTTACAGTCATTTACAGATGTGGTGGTGGGCGGTACTTTTGATCGACTACACGGTGCCCACAAGACCCTGCTGAATATTTCTTGTTTGCTGGCCAATAGACGCTTTGTCATTGGTGTATGTGACCAAGAATTATTAAAAAGTAAGTACGGAGACACAAATGTTTGTGTATGTTTTTATGTTGTATGTCATGTTTGTGGTAGAATAGCTTCACCAAAAGATAAAGAGATTGCAGCCACAAAGAAACAGTTGACAGGAATAACTCTACAGGGACAAATTCACGTAACGGTTGCATGACTTTTTTTACAGTATATTTGACTTTCCGCTGTATGTTTATGTGTAGATAAAGTCTTGAAAGAACTGATCGAGCCGTACGATCATCGAGTACACAGACTGCGGGAGTTTCTCAACGACGTCAAACCGTCTTTGAAATATGAAATCTTTCCTCTCTCCGACCCCTTCGGTCCCTCCATAAGTGACCCGGAGCTTCAGTGCATTGTGGTCAGCGAGGAGACGAGAAGAGGAGGTGAAGCTGTCAACAGGAAGCGTGTGGAAAATGTGAGAAGTTACGTTATTGGTTGTTATAGAGCATATATAAATAGATGTTTATCTTTTATGTGTTATTGTGGGACACCACAGTACCACAACCTCTTTGTACATGTACTAATGTAATTCCCTTTTAAACAAAAAAGTAAAATTTTATAAAGATGTTTATTGCCGTCTATGTATTTGATGATAACTAGAGGGCTGTGATTTTTAAACATAACTCTATTAGTAGCATTAGTGCAGTTGTTACTATGGCAACCATAGTACCATCATTTGGGTTCTTTATAGTCTTAACCCTTTTTATTTTTAATGTTCTAGTGATTTTTTGTGTTTCATATAGAGTTTGGCAGAGCTTGTTTTGTACGAGATACAGTTACTTAAAGACGCCCATCATGCTGACATCGAGGAGGAGAAGATAAGTTCTTCCAGCCTGAGAACAAGATTACTAGGCACACTGCTTAAACCTCCATCTGTATGAACATCACCTTCACTATTTTATATATTTCATAAATTTGAATTTATGATTTACATCAGAAAGTTAAATGAATAATCTTTCCATTGATGTATGGTTTGTTAGGATAGGACAATATTTTGCAGAGATACGACTATTCTGGAATCTGAGGGTGCAAAAAATCCAAATATTCAGAAAATCACCTTTTAAAAAGTTGAGAAAAGTCCTTCGCAACACACATTACTAATAATAAATACATTTTTAATATATGTTAAGTAGGAAATTTACATATCTTTAATGATCTTTACTTAAAGGTGCAGTGTGTACATTTTTGTGGCATCTAGTGGTGAGGTTGCGCATTGCAACCAACGGCTTAGGCTATGTCCACACGAAGCCGGTGCATTCCCTATCCGATCATTTTTTTTCCCTTGCTCTAAAAAAATCATCCGTAAACACGAAACCACTGAAACCGACTGAAAGCGGTGTAGTATATATGCCGGACCAGTATGGGGCGCTGTAATTCTGCCACAGATATACACTATACACGGAGAAGAAGACTTTGAGCATGCGCATAACCAACGTATGGTGTTGTCCATTATCGCTTGTTGGTCACCACAATTGCATAGAAGCAATAGATTTTGCGGTTATAAAGCTAGTAGGCTTTAGTAGCTTCTGTAGCACGAACACAATCACGTAGTTCGCCGTTATTGTTGTTGCTGTTACGTGTGACGCTTCCGACACGTGATGTGATGACGTTTTCGCTTCACAAAATATACGGATTGGCTGTACAGACGAAACCGCAAGGGTGTCGGTTTCAGATTTATCCACTTTAGGACCCGGTTTCAAAAAATAGCGAATTCAGTCTCCCAAAACGCCGGATCCGTGTGGATGAAACGCCAATACGATAACAAATTTATATGTATACAGTGATACGCGTCTCCTTAGTCCACTGCTCACCCCTCACTTTTGAAACGTATAGAGAAGCTACGTTAGCCGCCACAGGACAAACATGTCATTGTCAGAAACAAGTTTGTCCGTTAAGGGCTTCTGTAGAAACATGGTTGCACAAAATGGCGACTTCCATGTAAGGGGACCCTCAGTGTATGTAGATAAAACGTCACATTCTAAGGTAATAAAAACATAACCGTTCATTATAAAAGGTCTTTATACACCCCTGATCATATAGTTTTGTATATTATTTTGCATTTCTGTCAAGAGATCCTTCTAAAAATTACACACTGCACCTTTAATATCCTAATGATTTTTGGCATAAAAATCGTTATGTTGACCCATAAAATGTATTTTTGGCTGTTTCTACAAAGAGTAGGCCTTTTTTTCATGGTCGCATACTCTCAGTTTTTATCATGTTTTCTTGGTAAATGAACAAACTTAGAAAATTGACTAAGTACTGTTAAATAAACTGTCTATTAGGACACGATGAATAGTTAAAAAAGACTTCTTATTAAGTGAATTACCTAAACTTGATCATATTCTCTCGTATTACAGCCTCGACCCGATCTCTCTCCAGACCCGTATGTGATTGGTCTGACAGGGGGCAGTGGGTCGGGGAAAAGTTCAATAGCGCTCAGACTGGAGGGTCTCGGTGCCGCGCGGATCGACTGCGATCAGCTTGGTCATGAGGCTTATCTACCCGGCACATCTGCCTACCATAAGGTCCTGCAGGAGTTCGGCTCAGGTATGTTGTATTAGGTTACATTCACACATGGTACTTGAAACTAAAAAGTTTTTGTCCTTTGCGTTTTTGAAAAATTTCACAAGGTTATTGAAAAGATCCACATTTACACAACTTAAACACTTAAACAACTTCAACTGTTGCATTATGCGTGCCAGGAATGTAGTTGGCGATGTTACTTTGTAAAGAAACACTGCATGCCTGCGCATATACACATCCTTTTACAGAGCGATAAATACAAACAATCAAGACAGCAAAAGCATTGAGATATAGATTTATTAAGTGACCCTGGACATTTTGTGGACAAACTTTGTTGGACAAACTCAGTATCTTGAGCAGCACAAACACAGTGAGTGGGCTGCCGTTGTTGTTTTAGTTAAACTTTTGCATGACTATTAACACAAAGTTTACTATTTGCAGTTTACACAAAGACGTTTGTGCAAGGCGTTGTTTTCAAAAAATTGCACTTCAATAACACGTCTTCAAAAGTTTGCGTTTCAGGACAACTAAATGTTGTTGTCGTAAAAACAGCCAGAACAGGGTTTTTCACTATTGCCTAATAAATTTCTTAAATTCATATGACACAGAATCTGTGCCTGCAAAAGTGAAATGCCCTGTATTTTTGTTTCTTCTTTCTCGTAAGATATACTTAATGAGGATAAGACCATTAACAGACGAATACTTGGCGGAAAAGTTTTTGGTAACCAGGTAAAGCAACACTTCAGATAAATCTAATTAAGCTTTTCCATCCTGTTCATGTTGTATATGTTTGTAATTTCAGGAACGTCTTAAAGCGCTGACAGATATAGTGTGGCCAGAGATCGCACAGCTGGTAAAGAAAGAAATCCTACTGGCTAAAGAACAAGGTGAGATAAATGTGTCCATCTTTTCTTGCATCACCTGAGCATCCTCTTATTTGTTTGTGATTCATTTTCTGTTTTCAGGTAAGCAGGTTTGTGTGGTGGATGCAGCTGTGTTACTTGAAGCAGGATGGACACATTTGGTTCATGAGGTTTGGGTGGCTACCGTCCCAGAAGAAGAGGTACTAAGCTTTTTTAAATGCAGTCTGGATATTTTCTTGGTAACATTTTACAATAAGGTTGTATTTTTTTAATAGTAGTTGTTGCATGAGCTAACGTGAACAATTGTCTTGGAATTAACTAACATTTAACCCTTGTGCATCGTTCAAATTTACTGAAAACATCCACTAAATTAAACGGCTATAAAAATGAATCAGATGAATATTTTTACCAATTTTTTTAAAAATAAATCTGTTAATCAACCTCAGTACTGATCAAAACTACCAAATCTTCACAAAAATTCCATTATTTTAACTCTTTAATTGCCAAGTTTATAAGTGGTGTCACTGATTTTTGGGGAAAAAACACGCACAAAATGACAGATTTTCAATACAAAAAGTGATTGCAACCTGGATCTTTCCAAACCCCCCTCACAATCTTGGGCACGTCAAAGATTGGCAAAAACATTGGCTCCGAAGCATATCCGGTTTCTGTGTAGCATCAGTTTAAATTTTTTTTTCTCCCTCATTTATTTTTATACCTTTTTATCATGCATTTTTTAATGTTGGTGTTTTTTCCTTTTGCTAAGAGGTCAAATTTGTCATTTTTACTGTTGATCACCATGTGACACTATTAACCCTTTAGTAGCCCTGTGCAAAAAACAAAGCTTAATTTCTGGCTTGTACGTTTTTTATGGAGTGTAACTCCATAATAAAAGCGTGTGTGTGTGTGTGTGTGTGTGTGCGTGCGTGAAAAAAAGATTTTCTGTAAAAATCTTCTCTGCATCAGATTTCTGAACATCATCTATTATTAACACAAAAACAACTTCAAGTAAACTGAACAATGAACTCAAAAACACACACACACAAACTAAAAATGCTTCAAAGCCAATGTTTTTACCAATTTCTGACATGCCCACGATTGTGAAAAAGGTTTTAAAAAATCCAGGTTGCAATCACTTTTTATATTTAAAATCTGTCATTTTGTGCGCGTTTTTCCCCCCAAATCAGTGACACCACTAATAAACTTGGCAATTAAAGAGTTAAAATCATGGAATTTTTATGAAGATTTGGTAGTTTTGATCAGAACAAGGTTGATTAACAGATTTATAAAAAAAAATGGTAAAAATATTCAACCGATACATTTTTATAGCCACAACACAAAAGGGTAGTAAATTTGCCCACGGTATATGGTTGAGTTTTTTTCAAAATTCAAAGCATTTTCTTAAAATATATGTAAATATAAGATTTGTCACCAAAAATCATTCAATTTGCTAAAACTGAGAGAAAGTTGTGGACAAATTAAGAGTAAAAAAACCTACTTGTGGATGAAAAAATCCCCAACAACACATAAGGGTTAATAAAGTGCTGATAAACTATATTGCTTATTGTTGGTTCATGTTAGCTAATACATTGACTAATGTTAACACATACATTCTTATTGTAAAAATAATTGCATTCAGTATTTCAAGTCTTTATTTTAAATAAAATGAGGTTTTGATGTTAAAATGAAATATTGAAATATTACAAATCCTGCACTATTATGTCTGGCCTTTTAATTTAGTAATACCTCATAAATAATCAACTGGTATGCACATGTAAAATAGACAATACGTCAGGTTAACTGTATGCATTCAGGCGGTGAAGCGTATAGTCCAGCGTGATGGTGTGAAGGAAGAGGATGCCGTGAGAAGATTGAAAAGTCAATGGCCCAATGCAAAGCTGGTTGAACGTGCTAATGTAGTTCTGTGTACACTGTGGGAGCCTGATGTCACCCAGAGACAGGTGAGATCATTTATACAAAAAATATACCTGGTCATCCAAGACATCTTAAGGTAGAGTAATGTCTGGATAGGTGTGTATCATTCATCTTTGGATACTTATTCAGGTTATCTTTGCTTATGAAATAAGTTTATTATTTGGTGGTGTTCCAATTAATCAGGCACAGTTGGTGTTGCTTCTTAAAGGAATAGTCTACTCATTTTCAATATTAAAATATGTTATTACCTTAACTAAGAATTGTTGATACATCCCTCTATCATCTGTGTGCGTGCACGTAAGCGCTGGAGCGCGCTGCAACGCTTCGATAGCATTTAGCTTAGCCCCATTCATTCAATGGTACCATTTAGAGATAAAGTTAGAAGTGACCAAACACATCAACGTTTTTCCTATTTAAGACGAGTAGTTATACGAGCAAGTTTGGTGGTACAAAATAAAACGTAGCGCTTTTCTAAGCGGATTTAAAAGAGGAACTATATTTTATGGCATAATAGCACTTTTGGGAGTACTTCGACTCGGCACAGTAACACCCTCCCTCTCCCATTATGAGAGTGAGAAGGGGAGCGGACTTTTCAGGCGAGTCGAAGTACTCCCAAAAGTGCTATTACGCCATAAAATATAGTTCCTCTTTTAAATCCGCTTAGAAAAGCACTACGTTTTATTTTGTACCACGTATAACTACTCGTCTTAAATAGGAAAAACGTTGATGTGTTTGGTCACTTCTAACTTTATCTCTAAATGGTACCATTGAATGAATGGGGCTAAGCTAAATGCTATCGAAGCGTCGCGGCGCGCTCCGGCGCTTGCGTGCACGCACACAGATGTATCAACAATTCTTAGTTAAGGTAATAACATATTTTAATATTGAAAATGAGTAGACTATTCCTTTAAGGCAACCATCACATAAAAAAAAACGTTTGAAGTTTGGATAGTTTGATCTAAACTGGTGTAAAATGCACATCTTGGCAGTAACTGATGGACCAGGTCATATTATCAGAAGTTGTCTTGGCATCTTATTGTCCAGCTTGGAGTTAGTGGAGTAAACTTGAAGTGCAACCTAGAACTTAATTTAATTTCAAATAATTCAATTACAAATCTTCACATTAGTTTAAAGGTGCAGTGTGTAATTTTTAGAAAGTACATTTCGGTCAAGAGATCTATAATATTCATAACTATATTATCAGGGGTGTATAAAGACCTTTCATTATAAACCCTTATGTTTTTATTACCTTAAAATTAGATGTTTTATCTACATACACAGAGGGTCCCCTTACGTGGAAGTCGCCATTTTGTGCCGCCATGTTTCTACAGAAACCCTTAACAAACAAACTTTTCTTACTAAGTTATCTCCAACGATGACATGTTTTCCCGGTGGGGGCTACCGTAGCTTTTCTATGCATTTCAAAAGTGAGGGGTGTGCAGTGGACTGAGCTGTTGGTTGAAATTCGCAACCTCACCACTAGATGCCGCTAAAATTTACACACAGCACCTTTAATGGTTAATAAATGGTTTAAAATAACTCTTTTTTTTTTCCAGATATTGAAAGCCTGGAATCTTTTACAGCAGAGGATTCAGCGGACAAAAGAGGAGCGCAGATCTACCGAAAACATTAATTCATAAACACTGCACTCAACATAGCAGAGATCCAGAAGAAAAGCATGACTAGAAATTCTTTTTTAATACATGATGATGAGGTTTCTTTGTTAATTTGGGAATTTGAGGAGAATCACATTGTGGTTGCTTTTTAAAATCATTTATAAAGTATTCGGTACACATATTTATCTCCATAAGTAAATGATCAAGTGTTTGTTAAAAAATGTCTTTGGCTCTTCTAATTCTATTAACTATCATTTTGTCAGAGATAGTAAAGTTTTTATGGTAAAGTATTTATTTATTTGGTTGATATTATGATGATTCATTTGAAGATGGGGCATATTGTGCAAATTATTTTACATGGTGTTTAAAAGTAGTTGTGTGTCTGCAGTCTATAAATATAATATAATGGTAAACATTCGCACATTACGGCCTATTTTCTTAGTACTCGTAAATTAGAAGCAGAAAATTATACATTTTTTTTAAGCAGATCATGAACTGAGAATTCAATATTTTTTAACTTCTGATAGTTATTCTGACGTTATACAATAAAATACCCTGTATGGACGGTTTCAAAGATAACAACATAAACAAAATGCTTTCGTGGAACGCACGTAACTTCCGAAAACTCTGCTAAGAATCAATAACAACAAAGTAGTTTTAGAGGAGTTCTGATAACAAGCAAAATAAACAAGTAGATTACCTTAGTTCATATTTCATATCTAAACCCTACTGAAAAGCTAGTTTAAGGTGGCAGTAGCTGGCTTAACCTGGTCCTCTCAGTCTGGCAAAGCTGGTTGGTCAGCTGGTCTTCCAAGCTGACCAGCTTAAAAATGGGACCAAAACACAGCAAGATACCAGGTAAAACCAGCTTATTTTTTTTTTAAATTAATATGAGTTCCCCCAGCCTCCCCAATAGGTCTAAAATGGTGATGGGTGTAAACAAAACCCTAGGTATTCGATCTGCTTTTAAAAAAGTCATCTCAGATGGTGCCTTCTTGTGTCATCACAAAGAGCGAGGTTACCCCGCCTTTTTCTGGTTTGCCCGCCCATTAAAACTTGTAGGGTAGAGACAGACAGCCACGTGTGCTATTGTTTTTCGTCGAGAGACAACATCATGACTAGCAAACGAGGAAAGCATAACATTTGCTCAGTGTTTGGATGTCCACAAGAACCCAAACATCTTTTCTCTGTCCCGTTATCTGAGGATGTGCGGAGTCAGTGGATTAATTTTATTTTGTCTGTAAATACGATGAGAAAAATCCCTAAAGTTGTCTTCGTGTGTGAAAAACATTTCACCGACGACAGTTTCATCAACTTGGGACAATACAAAGCTGGCCTTGCTGATCGTCTGAGGTTAAAGCCTGATGCAGTACCAACTCTTTTTAGCTCAGCTTACGTTACAAACCTCGGAGAGGTAAGTGTATATGGTTACCTACAGAAACCGAAAGTAAAATATCGACCTACTTAATCGCGACAAAGTGTAAAGAAGTACCAAGAGGCGAAACTCAATAAAGCGTTCGCAACAAACGCACCCATGCGCAGAGCCGCCATCTTGGAGTTCTCAAATCCTTTTGTTTTTCAACAACGCGTCATATTACGCAACCAGAGGGAGTCGTCTGATAGGTTCAGTGCAGAGTAGTATGTGGTATTGAGTAAAAACAGTCGCAAGTTGGTTTGTTCGGTTAGTTTTTGATTAATCGTCATGGTAAATCATTGTGTTTGTGGAGGTTGCACAAACTCCAGCCGGTCAGGACATCGAGTCTTCCGGTTTCCCGACAAGACCAAGGACTGCGCTATCTTCCGTGCTTGGGTGCGTTTTGTGCAGTTGCGAAGACGGGATTTCACATCTGCATCTGTATCGAAAAACGCGGTGGTCTGTAGCGCTCACTTTAAGTCGGAGGATTATCGTGCCGGCGATATAATGGAGTGCAACATGGGATACCGAGGCAAGAACTCCGTGAGACTCAAAGCTGGTGCGATTCCTTGGGTGCACGCAGCACCACCATCAAGTGCCCCCGGTCCGTCGTCAGCTTGTGGTGTTGGCGCCACCACCGGCGGGAAACATGATGCTCATGGATCAGTCAGAAATGTTCGACGAAAACGCAAGGTCTTGTTTTTAACATTAGCTAACTACCAAGTCAAATGAACACCATGATTTGAATAATTAGATACAACGTGCGGTGCTTTACAACTTGTGTAAGTTACATCACCAGGGCTCCAGACTGCTACCAAATGGTCGCATTTTGCCACCAAAAATTAAGAGTGTGCCACTGAATTTTACATCCAGTTGCACATGTGCGACCAGTAAATTTGACCTTTTTTGAGCACATTATATTTTCTGCATCTATCATTAAAGTATTTATTAGTTATACAGTAGTAGAAATGTGAATATTTGCTTAGCATGTTGATTTACGGTGTGTGCCCCTAAATTTTCTGGTTGCGCCCCTAAAATTTTCAGTTGGGGGCCACTGTGCTTCTAGTGAAAAAGTTAGTCTGGAGCCCTGATCACGTTTAATCTAATTATTGAAACCCTTTATCTGGTACTCTCAGTTTGATAAAAAATAATGTGTAGTTACAGTTTAGTTACTTTGTTTGAATAATTATATTGCTGCTCTTCAAACCTTTTCAGTCATTTTCATGATAGTAAAGAAAATATATATAGTGTTTGACGAGTGTTGCTTTTTCAAATGCATGCAAACTAACAGTGATTTCAGATTGATAAGGACTTCCTACTGATTAAAGAGCACGTATTACGTGAAAAATCTAGCTTTAAGACGAAAATAATAAATTGAGTTAATTTGTACTTAAAACATGCAAAAAACCTGCCAATGGGGTAAGCATTTTTTTCTTGAATTAAGTGTTGGCAGATTTATTATTACTATTATTATTTTTATTTTATTTTTTGCTTGTTTTAGCCCAAATTTGATCTTTTTGGTCTAAAATTAGACTTATTTTCTGAAGTCATTTTGCCCAATAAGAAAATGCATTCTGATTTAAGATTTTTTTTATATTTGGATTGAAAACAAAAGAAAAACATTAAGTCATTTTTTTGCAGTGGTTCTGTAGCCTAAATCTAATTTTTCCCCTTTTTTATACAATGCACAAAGACTTACCTCATCAAGAATGACTTCTGGTACTACTTCAGCTGATTTCATAGCATTGTAAAAGTGAAGAACAAAGGGAATAATGCAAAAGTAACCCTATTTAGCCTACACAAAACAAATGCTCAGTACCATGCTGTGATCGGTTCACTTCATTGGTTTACTACTTTAGTTTATAATGAGTGGTTAGTATTCTTAACCCCCGATAACTTTGACTGTTTTTATATCTTATTATAACTTGATGAAGCTTTCTCATATGTCTCCATAGATATATACACTAGATGTCGCCTTGGGGTTCTAAGCATGCGTCAAAACCGCCACCATCTTGGAGCAAGGTTCTTGTCATAGGAAGTAGCTAGGTAAAGATACTATCTCCACCTGTACTTCGAATTCATAGACGATGCTGGACTTTTGTGCTGCGTATGAGTGTTAGACCTACTAGCACTATGCATTAAAGTTAGAAAAGTAGATTTTCATAATATCAAAACTTTAATTGTTTTCTGGACTCAATGCTAAATACATTTGACTGTTGAAACGAACCAAAAGAAAACCAAGAAAATTGCATTCATAATGATTTATGGTTATTTTATTTCTGTTACATTGCCTACAATGATGCTGATGTGGGGCTCCCATGTTTCAAGATGGCGGCTATATTTGGTGCATTCGGTCCAATTAACTGCCGTAGTCAAGGCTTTTACAAAATATAACACATTGGTGCAGATTAAACTATCCAACAGTATGTAAAATTCACCAACCTTAAAAATATACAAAAGCAAAATGCCCCACGCACAATATTGCAGCAATAATATTAATCACTAAAACATCATTTATAATAAAAAAACAGTCACAATTAGCTTTAATTTGCAAAATATACACTTTTATTTAACTCAGGCTTGTGCACAATTCAGAATTTCAGAATTGGCCTCCATTCAATTTATGAATTGGAATTTGAATTGAATTGACTCCGCCCTACAGGAAGTTGAATTGGAATTGGAATGACAGGAAGTGGAATTAAATTCATGGCAATTCAAAGAAATTCCACAAACAAAACAGAAAGAATCTCACATACATTCAGTGTTAGGAAAGTTACTTTGGAAAATTGTTTGGAAACCATTTTAAATACTTGGTTAAAGTAAAGCATTCTGGGAAATGAAGTCATGTTCCATCGTGTTCCACAAAATTACAATTACAAAAAATCAAATTATTTGTTTTGTGACTAGAGTTTCGGGGAAAAACATTTTCTGTTAATGTAATCTGTACAAGTAGTTCAAACTAATATAATTGATAGATTATGTAATGCAATCATATCTGACATATACTGAAAGCTTCATTTTAACACTTTACTTACTGTATAATATGTATATGAATTTCTTTGAATTTCTATTGAATTGCAATTCTGCTTCCTTTAATTCAAATTCGAATTGTAATTCTAGATCCTGTTTTTGACATCAATTCAAATTCAAGAATTGAATTGGAATTTAGGAGTCATTCTCAATTTAATTCTTAATTGTGCACAAGCCTGATTTAACTACAGTTTTAAATGTGTTACAAAGTATAAAACAAACCGGAATAATAACTTGAAAAACAATTAATTATAAAAGCATGTAAAAGGAAATGGCAAACATAAAGTTCAAAGGAGTATAAAGGGGAGCAAGTTATACTCACTAATTTACGAACAGGACATTCTTATCTTAACTAGTGATGGTCGTTTTCGAAGCACTGCTTCATGAGGCTTCGAAACATTTACGAATCTTTTGTTTCGAATCAGTGGTTCGGAGCTTGTTTCAAACTGGCCCAAGTCACGTGATTTTAGCAATTACGTCATAACTGTTTCGAAACCTTTCGAAAATCCGATGGTTCACCACTAGGGGGAGTTGATCACATGACCACTGTCTAATATGTTTAGGTGAACTCGGGTCAGTTTTATTATGAAAGTTCATAAAACATTAATCTTTCTGACTAATAACACTGCCATTTTATCTACTTTTTGTTTATAGACAGATTTAATGACAAAAATGTGCATAATTAAAAGGTTAGTTAGTTTTAATGATTTGTTTGCCCTAAATAAAACTAAAAACACATATTAGACTTTTAACTATGTCTTAATTAAGTTAAATAATTTTTTAAAACATATTTTAATACAAATCTTGCTATTATTTTGTGAAAAAAAAGTGTAAAATGTTTGAACATATCTGCTTTTACACTATTTTGACCAGCAGGGGTCGCCAGCGTGTGTGGTGTTTCGAACTGCTTCGAAAAACTGAATCAATTTTCGAAGCAATTGGTTCAATTGATTCGAAGCGTCGAAAAGCTTCATTTCTCCCATCACTAATCTTCATCAACTCCCATCACTAATCTGATCAACTGCACAGGGAAACAATACAGGTTTGTGAGAAATATGTTTAAAAGAGGAAACAGTGGAACATGTAATGATGGTATGTAATGTATATCAAAGAGAAAGGAAAAGTCTTAAGGAGGAACTGCAATCACTAGGAAACCAAGATTTTATATTAAATGATGGATCAAATGCAGGGCAAATTTTAAATGAAATCATGAGATTTATTAAGATAAGTGGCTTAAAAAAATAGAATAGTCTCTATCTCTTTGCACTCCATGACAGTAGGTGGCGGTATGCACCTATGAATTAGGTTCGCAGCCTGCCATAAAATCAAAAGAATAAGAACTCAATGAGCGACTGAGGAACAAACATGCCTGTGAAGATCGCAAAAATATTGTGGAGTTTCAGGTTGTGAAATAACACAGTCCTTTAGATTCTGGTATTAGGAATGCGTGGTTGAAGTTTATTTTAAAAAGGTTCCAGCTCGCGTGTGTTCGCTTCATTTCATCACGGATTCTTTTGTAAACAAGCCACAGGTCGACGCTGGATTTGGAGTGAGACTGAGATTATGACTAAAACTATGTGCACTAGGATACGTCACTATTGATTTGTTTGCAGTGAGTGGTTACGTTACTTCCATACGAAGTCTGTCTGTTTTATTTTGGTAGAAACCTTTCATCATCCGATTTCATGGTTTCCTTTGCCTTTAGAGTGGTAAACGCTGTCTGTGCATATAGAAGATCTGTAAATATTAAAGTTTCAAACCCAACGAGATCTTATTTTTAAAAGTAAAGTCTCATCCACGCCTCCCTCACACACACCCACCCCCACAGTTGGACGTCATACTGGTTGGAACATTTGCGTAAAACCGCCCTAATGTGTACGCAAAGAAAGGTGTAACTTTCATTCATGGTTTAGTATTGTTGCCGCCATGTCGTACGTGTACAGACGCTGTGTTTTCCGTTGCGAAAGGCAAACTACATTGTTTGGCCTTCCAATAGAGGAAATGATAAGAAATCATTGGTTAAACTTTATTTACAACGCTGTTCCAGACCAGTACAGCTCAAGTGTTCGATTGTGTGCCGCGCATTTTACGGAGGACTGTTTCCTGAACATGGGGGAGTACAAGGCTGGATTAGCACAAAGGCTTCGTCTAAAAACGGGATCAATTCCAACTTTGCATGTACAGTCTGATTCACAGCTTGTAAGTAAGTTAGCCAATGTTTTCATAATTAAATAATTTCTAATGTTTTGTTTCTGTTTTGATGCTAAGCTATACTAAGTAAATAAGTTGGGCTGTGCATTTTTTTTCAAAGGCAGAAAACAGACAAAAATCTCTTTTGGTCTAGTAATATATTTTTAACATTACTCAGTAACAGGTTGTTTCACTTTTTTAAAGTAACTTTGTGCAATTTATTTGTTAATATTATGGAATAAAATACTGTTTTTGACATTAATTATACATATCTATAATCTTTTGTTTGGAAAGAAGCTGTAATTATTTTATGTATGTTAATATTATTATTTAAATATTTAATAATTAAATAAATGTTGATTCAGTTTCACAAATTGTTTGTATGTTTCTCACTTACTATAATTACATATTTTATATATCGGCCACATTGCTTTCTTATTATTGGCATCAGCCATTATAAAACCCATAATGCTCTTTATCATAATGATTAGCGGAGGATTTTCTCGAATTTTAAAAAAGGCCACCTTCTCCACTTTTTAAAAAACTGCAATTGCGCAACACTCCTGATTTAAGGAATATTCCATTTTCCTAAAAGAAAAATCCAGACAATCCACCCACCACCATGTCGTCCACAATGCTGATGTCATTCTTTGTTCAGTCGAGAAGAAACCACGTTTCCTGAGGAAAACATTGCAGGATTTTTCTCATTTTGGTTGACTTTAATAGAGCCCAACATAATACTTAAATCAACACTTGGCAGTTTTTGTCAGCGGAGTTTCAAAGGACTGTAGACAATCCCAAAGCGAGGCGTGGGGGTCTTGTCTAGCGAAGCGCTTGTCATTTTTGACAAAAAAATCCACTTTTAAACCACAACTTCTCGTCTAGATCCGATCGTGATGCGCCAGCGTGACCCCACGCAATACGTCAAGAGGTCACAGAGGACGAACGCGAATGTGTTGAAAGAGGACCGTTCCTACGTTGTTGTATGTCAACTGATACTAATTAATGTCTTTGTGTCAGTTTATTGTTTAAAATGGTCCGCAAATGTGTGTTTTTTATATATGTAACACGTGACCTCCCTACGTCACTACGCATTTACGTTAGATCGCGCTGGACTGGACCTAGACGAAAAGTTGTGGTTTAAAAGTGCATTTTTTTATTTTTCCTGTCAAAAATGACAATCGTTCCGCCAGACAAGACCCCCATGCCCCATTCGGGATCGTCCATAGTCCTTTGAAACTCCGTTGAAAAAAACTGTTGAGTTAAGTATTAAATGTTGGGCTCTATTGGACTCCATTAAAGATGAGAGAAATCCTGCAATGTTTTCCTCAAAGAACATAATTTCTTCTCGACTGAACAAAGAAAGACATCAACATTTTGGATGACATGGTGGTGAGTGGATTGTCTGGATTTTTCTTTTGGGAAAATGAAATATTCCTTTAACAACTAGGAGGACCAATCTTGATGATCCACCTGGAAAAAGAAAATCCTCCGCAATACCTTTAATGCTCTGAATGAATGACATTTTTTTTTTCAAATAACACGGTATGGTATTTTTTCACGGTATGGTATTTGCAGATTTGTGTAATCTAGTTTCAGCGACATCACACACAACAAACTCGTGTCTGACAAAGACTAATTCTTTTAAAGGATCATTTCTCAATCATAGCTGTGGGCATGTTTCTCAAAGCGAGTGTCCAAAAGTAAATGTAAATGGCCTTTCCTAAATTTATGTTTTGACTTCTTTTATAGATTGTTAAAGATTTACCTTTGTTGACATCTGGACAATCATCCCTTACCAAGACAAAGTCAACTCAAACCACAGAAAGGATTCAAGCAAATCCAGAAAGCGACAGACGGTGTCATAAAACGATAATCGACATCGGCAGTGCTTTTGCATTGTGGCAAAAGTTCAGAGATGAAAATGGATTTAAGACTGATACTGAGCTGGCTTTTTACTTGCTGAGCAGGTAAGACGCTAGACTTTTATTTTGGCACATAGTCTGACTGTCAGTGAACCTGTTGAATCTTGTGTTTCAAGGACGGGGTGCTGTGCAGATCTTTCAGCTCGGCGTAAAAAGAGAAAATTGGAGCCGTTAACTGATGTGCCTACACGCCTACAAATGGAGGTATTAACATACATTTGCCTATTTAAAGGGATTGGTAATAAAAACAAAGTGGTTTCAAACTTGTATACATTTCTTTGTTCTGCAAAGGAAAATAATTTAATAATGTTAATAACCAAACAGCTCTTATTCACTTCCACAACTTAATTTTTTTCTATAATGAAAGTCAATGGGGCCCCAGATCTGCTTGTTTAAAAACATTCGTCATAACATTTAAAATTATCTGAATTTTAGGAGTATGAAAGCGATTCATCTCAGCCAAGCAAAGACCATCAGTGCACCAAAGAAGATGAAGACATAGAGGTCCCAGAGATATGCTATGAAGTCCCTCATCCATATCATACAGTAAGTCCTGACATGCAGTTATGGGTATGTTCTGGTTATTCAGTTAATATGCCTCAAGATACTTAAACTACAGACGAACAACTAAAATTAAAGCTTGAAATATTAAAATATCACATTGATTGACACCTATATAAAGTTCCATAGTAATATGACAGTACAGTTTACATTTGCATAGTCAAAAATTCAGACCAAGTCTACATTCTTGACGTGAACTGACAAGTTGCAGTGTTGTTCAGGAATGGTTACACTTTATTTAACTTATGCCTTACAAATAACATGTTAATATTTTCTGCATTGTAGAATGAACCAGCAGAGATCGAAATGAGGTCAGAAAGCCAGATAAAGTTGGAGGACCAATCTGTTGCTCCAGCATTAAACAATAAAGATATTGTTCCAGAGTGTTCTACTTCAATTATTAAAATTGAAATAAAAGTAAGTAATTTCTGTCTTTTTTTCTTTTTATTGGTAAATAATTATTGTCTGCATATTAAGAGTTATGATGCTTCCTTCTCTACATATGCAAACCTTAATAGCTTCAGTTTTGTTTTTCTGTTTTTGCGTTTATGCCTCTTATTAGCAATGTTAGATAAACATGCCAGGGGTTATTATATAGATAGTTAACTGATAATGTGATTAACTTGTATGTTTAGAAGTTAAGTCACTTGTTCTATTCTGTTCTGTCTCATAGGAAGAACCAGTAGAGACTGAAGTACAACTGGAAAACAGACTTGAGATCAGCATGGACTCTGTTACTACATCAGACAAAATCACTTCCAGTTTTGTTCAGAGTGTAAACTTAGTTTCAGTGCAAGTAAAAGAAGAACATACAGAAGGACCACTTGTGCCCAATAAAACTCATTTCACAGGACGTTTGAGGACCTGCGTAAAATGTGGAGAGCCAATGCAGGAATATACAACCGGATCATCTGGGAGTCTCAACCAGCTTCAGTGGAAATGTTCAAATGGACACCTCATGTGTCTTTTCTCCAACAACAACCCAACATAGACACATACACATCTGAGCTAGTTTATATAAAGTTGAGTGTTCTTTAAATAAAGGTTAACTTTGATATAACATCTTTTCGCTTGTCAATTGTGGTACTGAGGATGTTATGAAAGACTTTCATTGTAATCTATCTGCATCTGCCTGTTTACATTACAGAACGGTAAATCAATTGCAAAATTGAACTCTTACTTGGAGTTTCGTTATCAATTTGGGAATTTGAGGAGAATCCCAGTGTGACTGCTTATTAAAATCGCATTGTGGTTTATGTTGTTACAACTTTGTTAAAATTACAATTGATGTTTTTAAGTTATATTTTTCGTATCGTAGTATATAACTGAGGCTATAGATTTATTTTTCTGATGGAAAATTAAAAGTTGCGATTTTCTAGGCAAATATGGCTAGGAACTATACTCTCATTCTGGTGTAATAATTAAGGACTTTGCTGCTGTAGCAAGGCTGCAGCAGGGGCAATGATATTACGCAGCGCCTGAAAATATTCTCCTGCTATTGAAAGTAACCAAGGGAACTATTTTGGGCATTGCGTAATATCCTTACTCCTACTGCAGCAATGTTACAGTAGCAAAGTCCTTGATTATTACGCCAGAATGAGAGTATAGCTCATAGCCATATCAGCCTAGAAAATATCAACTTTTAATTTTTCGTCTTTCTTAGTACATGATGTTACTACAGAAGAGTAAAGTTTTAAATGGGAAAAATATCAAAAATCTTTGCTTATTTTTTTAAAGCGATGCTCATGGTCTTATCAGATTCAATGGATTATGCTAAGCTATGCTAAAATTAGTACATCAGCTGAAGGGACTTTTACAAAACTGTAAAAGTCAAATATTTGAAGGAATTCTTCACCCAATTTAAATATGAATATATTATTAAATTGGGTCACCTTTACTATGTAATAAAAATTTGAAGTATTTTTTTTAGAAATAGGTGCTTTCTAGGCCGAGAAAAGCCAGAAAATCTGTTTTTGGCTCGTGTGAATGAAAAACACCAAATCCCAGAATGCATTGCTTTGCTGCTCTACGAGGCCACTCCCAAGTCACGCCTACCGGTTCGAGAGGGCGGGAGGCAAATTCAACTAGGCTAAATACAACTTTTACAGACACGTGAGTCTCTGTGACGATAGTTGATATATTATTATAAACACCACCTTTTCCACCATCGAAATGGTGAGAAGTTGCTTGGTACCGGGATGTTCACCCAAAACCAGGAAAGGACGAGCAGTAAGTTTTCATCATTTGCCGGTTAAAGATTGGGAGCGGTGTAAACAGTGGCTGCGGGCTATCAACCACCTAAAGTATAGAGAAGACACTGATGCGGTACACTTAAAAAACCTGACGGTTTGCAGTCGCCATTTCAAGCTGGATGACTGGGAACTTAATGTACTCGGAATGAAGCGAACCGCGCTAAAGGACACCGCAATTCCGTCCATATTTACCTTCCCAGACGACGAACAGCCGAGGCCATCTGATATCAAACACATTCGTCATATGGTAAGACTCTTGCTAATACTCGACTCTGGTTCTGATCACACAGTAACTTAGCATATAAATAGTGATATAGTTGTTAGCCGTAAAGTTAGCAAAGTACCGTTAAATAGACAATGACACATAAATTGGCTGTTCTCAAAATGAAACAAGTGTTAGCCACAGAGCTACTTGTGGAGTTACGTTACCAAAACAAGCCGATAGCCAAGTCAATATTGTCTAAAAACAGTAAGCACGACGTTAGCAATGCAAGCTATTTTCACATACAAAAGGCTAACATAGATGTAAATATAACAACCATAGGTCAGCTGACGGACGTGAAAAACAAAACTCACTTTTTACTTATGACAATTCACCTTAGGAATCTTGAAATAAGTTTCAAGGACTCCCCTATCCATGTGTGGATCAAAGCTAGGGTGCTCTGTTACACATACTGGCGGTGCTGTTTCTTCAGCAGTAGCAGTTTTAACATAAAGTGGCATGGCATCTTAAGCACAGATGCCACTGGTATGTGCCACTATGTTCCTGTTTGCTTTCATACATTAAACAGGCAGGAGCTGTGTTAAACTGCATCTTTGTTTACCAAGCTCCGCGTTCCACAGCGCGACCCGGCGCACACACACAACGTCATGACAGGAAACAAACCATATATGGCACTTCACCGTAACATCTCCCTTTCTTTAAAGAATTGACACAAACCTAACTAAAATCCCACTATTGACATAACAACCCCCAAAACACGCACAGGATATTAATAGCCCAACTTGTACTGTGTACACAATATCAGTCATAGCTTTGAAGACATTGGTATTTTATTCTGTAGCTATTTATTGTGTGTGCTGGATGTTGTGGGTTGTTAATCTTGTCTTAATGTCTTGTCTTTATTCTTTTGTTTTATCTAGCAATATTTTGTTGGTGATATGGGATGTAAGACATTGTTGATATTTCAGTCTTTGGATTCTTTATTAAAATGTATTAAAAGCTGTGGGCAAGTGTTTCAAAGCGAGTGTCCAAAACAGGATAGGAAATTGCCTTTTCTAAATTGATTTTTTTTACCTCTTTTATAGATTGCGAAAGATTTACCTTTGTTGGCATCTGGACAATCATCCCTTACCAAGAAACCGTCAACCCAAACCCCAGAAAAGATACAAGCAAATCCAGAAAGTGACAGACGGCTTGCTAAAACGATAATCGACATCGGCAGTGCTTTTGCATTGTGGCAAAAGTTCCGAGATGAACATGGATTTAAGACTGATACTGAGCTGGCTTTTTACTTGCTAAGGAGGTAAGACTTTTCAATGGGATTAATTTTAAATTAGTCTACATTAGAGAAGATGCTGGGTACGAGATGGAAATGTGAAATTTTGAATTTTTGGGATGGTTTCTGTAGTTTTATTTTGGCATATAATCTGACTGTGAGTGAACATTTTGAATCTTGTGTTCAAGGACAGCGTGCTGTGCAGATCTTTCAGCTCGGTGTAAAAAGAGAAAATTGGATCCGTTAACTGATGTGGCTTCAGAGGTATGAAACTGAGAAAACATTTCTCTCTTTAAAGGGACAGTTAATCAAATAAGTTAACTTAAAAATCTGTCATTGTTGTTTCAAACTTGTATACATTTCTTTGTTCTGCTAAACACAAAGGAAGATATTTTAATGAATGTTAATAACTAAACAGATCGTGGACACACCATTCACTTCCATAGTATATTTTTATAATGGAAGTCAATGGGGCCCCAGATCTGCTTTGTTACAAACATTCTTCATAACATCTTACTCGTATCTAAAATATCTGAATTTTAGGAGTGTGAGAGCGAATCATCTCAGCACAGAAATGGACATCATCAAGTCCCTTCTCCATCCCAGACAGTAAGTCCTCACATACAGTCACAGTTTTATTCTGGTTAGTCAGTTAATAACCTTCAAGCTACTTGAGATACATATGTTAACGTAAACAATAGCACAGCTAAAAATTAAAGGCAACTTCAAATTTTAAAATTCAGACCTAGTATTTGTATTTATGTAACGAGTTGCAGTGTTGCTCAGAATTTTTTTTTAAACTTATGTCTTACAAAAACATGTCAATATTTTCTGCAAAAAAGGTTGAACCAGCACAGACCGAAATAAAGTCAAAAGACCAACTTGGGTCAGAAGACCAGCTGAGGTTGGAAAACCAGATAAAGCAAGAAGACCAGATGAGGTTGGAAGACCGGATAAATTCAGAAGACCAGCTGAGGTCAGAAAACCAGAGTTCTGTTGCTCCAGCATTAAACAAAGAAGATATTGTTCCAGAGAGTTCTACTTCAGCCATTAAAAATAAAATAAAAGTAAGTCATTTCTGTCTTTATTGCTTTTTATTTGTAAATAATTCTTGTCTGCATGTTAGAAGTTATGATGCTTCCTTAAGGAATTGTATGTTTCTCTACATTTAAAGAGTATTAAAACGTCAAAAGCTAGCATATGCAAACCTTATAGATACAATTTGTAGAATCCGCCGATAGAGGGCGCACAATCAAAACAATAACACTGACGTAGATTAATGACATGCTGAAGCAGAATGGAATTATGGGATTTGTTGTTTATAACTCAACCGCTGATGGCCATCAATCAGACGGAAATGAGAAATCATGTTAACAGATGAGGTAAAGCAATCAAGTTTGATGAGATTGTTTTATTTCATTATGTAAGGTTTCATGTAATGTTCAAAATACAATTATTAGTCATAGATGATACAGTATTAGTCCAATTCGATAGTGTGTTAACATGGAACAGAATTCAGTGTTCAGATCAACAAACTTACCATAATGGCAATTTTCTCATAATTTATAAGTAGTTGAAAACATTAGATATTGTTAGTAATCAGCTGGACAAAATGTATAACATTGTCCTAGTGGTTTTTGAATATTTTACTTCAAATATCTTACAAATTGTACCTTTGAGAGCTTCAGTTTTTTTCCACAGTTTGCTTTATGCCTCTGATTAAAATGTTAGATAAACATGTTATTATATCGATAGTTAACTAATTGATTCTGTTCTGTCTCATAGGAAGAACCAGTAGAGACTGAAGTACAACCAGAAAACAGACTTGAGATCAGCATGGACTCTGTTACCACATCAGACAAAATCACCCCCAGTTTTGTTCAGACTGTAAACTCTGTTTCAATGGAAGTAAAAGAAGAACATACAGAAGGACCACTTGTGCCCAATAAAACTCATTTCACAGGACTGTTTGGGACCTGCTTTCAATGTGGAGAGCCAATGCAGGAATATACAACCGGATCATCTGGGAGCCTCAACCAACTTCAGTGGAAATGTTCAAATGGACACCTCATGTGTCTTTTCTCCAACAACAACCCAACACGGACACATACACATCTGAGCTAGTTTTTATAAAGTTACATGTTATTTAAATAAAGATTTACTTTTATATAACATCTTTTTGCTTGTCAGTGGTGGTACTGAGGATGTTATGAATGACTTCCATTATAATCTATCTACATCTGCCTGTTAACATTATAGAACGATAAATCAATTGCAAAAATGAACTCTTACTTGGAGTTTCGTTATCAATTTGGGAATTTGAGGAGAATCCCAGTGTGACTGCTTTTTAAAATCGCATTGTGATTTATGTTCTTATAGCTTTGTTAAAATTACAATTGATGTTTTTATATTTATATTTTTTAGATAATAGTATATAACTGAGGCTATAGATTTAATTTTACTGACAGAAAATTAAAAGTTGATATTTTCTTGGCCGATATGGCTAGGAACTATACTCTCATTCTGGTGTAATAATTAAGGACTTTGATGCTGTAACAAGGCTGCAGCAGGGGCAATGATATTAGGCAGCGCCTGAACATATTCCCCTGCTATTGAAAGTAACCAAGGGAACTATTTTCAGGCGCTGCGTAATATCCTTACTCCTACTGCAGCAATGTTACAGCAGCAAAGTCCTTGATTATTACGCCAGAATGAGAGTATAGTTCATAGCCATATCAGCCTAGAAAATATCAACTTTTAATTTTCCGTCTTTCTTAGTATACGATGTTACTACAGAAGAGTCAAGTTTTACATAGGAAAAATATCAAAAATCTTTACTTATTTTTAAGTGCGATGCTAATGGTCTAATCAGATTCAAAGGATTATGCTCAGCTATGCTAAAATTGGTGCAACCAGTTAAATATATTATTAAATTGGGTCAGTAGTAGAAATTTGAAGGTTTTTTTAGAAATTTGTGCCTTCTAGGCCGAGAAAAGCCAGAAAATGTGTTTTTGCTCATGTGGATGAAAAACACCAAATCCCAGAATGCATTGCTTTGCTGCTCTACGAGGCCACTCCCAAGTCACGCCTACCGGTTCGATAGGGCGGGAGGGAAATTCAACTAAGCTAAATACAACTTTTACAGACACGTGAGTCCCTTTGACGATAGTTGACACATTATTATAAATACCGACATGGTGATAAGTTGCTTTGTGCCGAGATGTTCACCCAAAACCAGGAAAGGACGAGAAGTAAGTTTTCACCATTTGCCGGTTAAAGATTGGGAGCGGTGTAAACAGTGGCTGCGGGCTATCAACCATCCAAAGTATGGAGAAGACACTGATGCGGTAAACTTAAAAAACTTGAGGGTTTGCAGTCTCCATTTTAAGCTGGATGACTGGGAACTTAATGTACTCGGAATGAAGCGAACCGCGCTAAAGGACACCGCAATTCCGTCCATATTTACCTTCCCAGACGACGAACGGCCATCTGATATCAAACGCATTCGTCAAGAGGTAAGACTTTTGCTGTTTCTGATCACACAGTAGCATATACATGGTAATATAGTTGTTAGCAGTAAAACCGTAAAGTTAGCAAAGTAACGTTAGATAGACAATGACATATAAGTTGGCTGTTCTGAAAATAGAACAACTGTTAGCTACAGAGCTACTTGTGGAGTTACGTTACCAAAACAAGTCGATAGCCAAGTCAATATTGTCTAAAAACAGTAAGCACGACGTTAGCAATGCAAGCTATTTTCACATGCAATAGGCTAACATACTCGCTCCACAAAGCACAGATGTGAGTAACATGTTTGTGTCACTATTGCATTGCTGTTACTGATGGTTTGAGATGTTTTTATGTTACTTGTATGTAACGTCTCATATTTTTGGTCAACCCAGACTTGGCACCATCCCTACATGTGGGTCACACAGAAATTACAAACACAGATACTGGTGTATTATATTAGATTTTAATTTGGTAATTTGTCAGTCGTTTTGTTTCATGATGATGTTTACAAATAATTAACAATGGGTTAGAAGTAGATAATTTAACAATTCTTACTTATAGGTGCAGTGTGTAATTTTTAGAAGAATCTCTTTAAAGAAATGGAAAATAATATACAAAACTGTATGATCAGGGGTGGATAAAGACCTTTCTTTATAAACCGTTATGTTTTTATTACCTTAGAATTAGCTGTTTTTATCTACATACACTGAGGGTTCCCTTACATGGAAGTCGCCATTTTGTGCCACCATGTTTCTACGGAAGCCTTTAAAGGACAAGTTCGGTATATTACACTTAAAGTCCTGTTTTCAGATTGTTTATGATGAAATAGAACGGTTTTGACTGAAATTTCGACATATGCGGCTACCCCGAGAATTTTA
Organism: Misgurnus anguillicaudatus; assembly: GCF_027580225.2. Lineage (NCBI taxonomy): Eukaryota > Metazoa > Chordata > Actinopteri > Cypriniformes > Cobitidae > Misgurnus > Misgurnus anguillicaudatus. The sequence continues at coordinate 29,808,856 of NC_073361.2, read as the reverse complement.
GGGTGTTTGTGTTTCACCTCATACCTCTACAATGGGTTTAATGGTGCACTGGAACAATCCTTCCTAAAATGCATTAAACTTTCGTTTACAAAGACGTGAAACTCACTGTTTTGTAAGGCTACATTTTGCTCGTGAGGAAGATGATAACGAAGAGGATGAGACTCCTTCAAACCATAAAGTGAATATGCAACCCGGTATCACCCCAAATTAGGTAAGTTTACATGCAACCAAATAATCCATCTGTAATCATATTGATGGCTCAATCGTATTAAAAAGTCGTCATGTAAACACCTTAATCAATATGATTGAAGACGATCGGATGCAAATTTGGATCGTATTCCGATCTGTGATCCGATCAGCAGGAGAAAAGTATGCATGTAAACGCGTGAATCATAGTATTTTCTAAATCTGATTTTTTTCTAAAATGGAAATTTGTGCTCCAAGTTCACGTATTATATTTACCTCTTATATCACATGATTCTCGTCACAGAAACACGCAACAACAAGGTAATGCATCACGTAACGTTAATGGGGTCACGCGCTGTGCACGCAATGTACTAAATTCTGCAGCGTTTATGTGTACTTTTAAAACATTAGGCTACTTAAAGTAATTAATATAGCGTTGTGCCTTTTAAAAAGTGTGTTTTCATTACCTATATCTGAAAACTTCTTAAGAACAACTTTCTAACTCAGTTTTAACTTTTATCCAGAGATAAAGCGTGAACTCGACGAGAGATGCTGTCCGCAGCGTAGCGTTGCCAAGTCCTCTGCTTTTTTTCGAGTTTAGATTTGGGCTACAGTTCCAGCAGTTGTTTTTTTCTGCGGGTTAAAGATTAATTTATTTGGTTGCTTAGTTATTGGTATTTGGGCTGTGAATAGTCATTGGGATGCTTTTGGGCTAGTTTTGAACATCCATTCGGATGGTTTTGATATGCGAGTCTGGCAACCCTGGCGGTGTGCTTGTGCAGACTTTCGGTTCGGATTCTATATAATGTACATGTAAACGAACATTTAAATCAGATGTTTAGAGTGCATGTAAACTATATCGTCGTAACTTTCAATCGTATTAAATTCAGTCGGATTGACAAATTTTTGTGCATGTAAACATAGCCATTGTGAAATAGACAGTTTGGTCCACTAGAGCAGGGTTTTTTCAAACTGGGGTCCCTCAGGTTGTGGTCTAACTGTACGTTAACACTGCTGCCGACTTGAGCTTCCAAAAAAGCTCAGGCCGCCTGGTCAAGGACATTTGTCGATAAGTACGCGGAAGCTTGTTGACGCTTTGGCCGCTCTGAAGTCTTTGTCACCCTGAAATGTTTCTTCGGAATCAGCTAGCAAAGAATGTCTAGGCTATATTCCGATTGGTTGCTGGCGTTTTGCTGCTGTTTGCCGCTGAACCGCGTCATACCTCATTACCATAAAGTTGAGCTTCTTTCAACTTTTTGATTGATGCTCTGGTCGCTCAAATGCGATGCCAATGGATTTGACGCTCCTTGCAGCTGATAGAAGTCAGCTTTCATTGTAAATGAATGACTTTCGGTAACTTTGGAAGCTCAGGTCGGCGGCAGTGTGAACGTGCAGTAAGAGATTCCCCAGCAAATTTCAAGGGAAAAAGACAAATCAAAAATGGTAAACGTATACACAGTAGTAGCCAATTATTTGAGTTTGTAAAAAAATTGCTGAAAACATAATTACAATGTTTCTTTACAAAATATGGATAAAAACTTTAGGAAAGCGGTCCCTCGCTAAAACTTTATCATATGGGGTACTAGCTATCATACCGTTTAAAAACTCCTGCACTAGCAATACCTGGGTTTGTAAACAGCTGATAGATGTGAAATTTTTCATAATCATTATTTAAAATACTGCTGACCTCAACACTCCATACACTTCTTTTTCAGGTAGTGGATGATTCACACTCAACTGCAAAGCAAAGCAAGGTAAGCCAAATAAAACAGAACCTGTTTTGTTTACATTCACTTGCTTAAAGGGATAGTTCACCCAAAAATAAAATTCGGGAAATTGACCCACTCTCCTGTTGTTACAAACTTGCATCATTTATTTGTGCTGATGAACAAAAAGGAAGATATTTTGAGTAATGTTTGTAACCAAACTGATCAGAGGCCCCATTGACTTCCATAATAGGAAAAAGAATACTAGAAGTCAATGGGGCCTCTAATTGATTTGGTTACAAACATTACTCAAAATATCTTCCTTTGTGTTCATCAGAACAAAGAAATTTATCCAGGTTTGTAACAACATTAGAGTGAGTAAATTATGACCATTTTGGGGGGAACTATCCCTTTAATTTAGAGGTGCCCAAACTAGGGCCAATGACCTTTAATTTGGCCAGCCATGCCACGTGAGATAAGGAAACATCATTGACGCAGATGTTTATATTTCTAATTAAACAGTTTTTAAAATGTAATTTTTTTTGTTTTATTTGTACATTACAAAAATGTAAATTGAAATTAAATGCAAGGAATTAAAATGAATACATTTATTTTTAATGTACATGGATACTTGAAGGTGTGCATCACGAAACTCAACGAACTCAGGTACCCTGCACTATAGGCTAATAATGGGGAGGTCGAGGCAGTGGCACACAGACAAAGGAAAATGTAAATGTAAAAATGATTGGCAAAATTATTTTCTCAGTTACCTTTGAAAATAAAACTGTATTAGTTATGCATAAACAGTAGTGCTGTGTTCAAAATATCGATACGAAGATACATCGTCATGAACGCCTGACGATGCGCGCATATAAACAGCACCTTCTGTATCGATTCGGATGCACTTTTGAAAGTAGCATGACGAATCGCTGTTGATCGAAAATACGCATATGACTCGCGGAATATGTAGAGTTAAAGTTAAAGGGCGCACGCGTCTGCACAACTTGCAAACTTCTATTAAATACAGTAGTATTAGGTTTGACTGCATGTGTATACATATATTCATAGATATAGAATAATTAAATGAGAGACAAATATAATGCTTAGAGTAAGGCACTATATTTGTAAATCTGCTTTAAAAAAAACATTATTAAGTATTACTTAAAGTATTTCTACGAATTACCCCAAAAGCTAATAAATGAATGTCAAAAACACAACAGTTACAACACTGCTTATTCAATGTATAATAAACAGATAATAATAATAATGTTACTAAATTCTGAACAAAAATGTAATTCAAAATATTATTGTATCGTGATGTGCATCGCGGCCTTGTATCGGGATATGTATCGTATCGGGAAATTGGTGGCAACAAAGTAATGTTTGCTTATTTATTATTAGAAATTTATAAATTATGAGAATCAGGGCAACTTTAATTTTAATATATAACACAGCAACATTTACTTTAAACTCTCGCCTCTTAGTCAGGTTGGATTTTTGGCCCTTGGTAGAAAAAAGTTTGGGCACCCCTGCTTTAATGTGCAAAACAGTATATTTTAGACAGGCAGTAAAAGTTAAGAGAAAACAAAACACAATTCTTTGTTTGTCTCTTAGTTGTCCTGAGCAAAATTAAAGAAGCATAGGTTTTGGGCTTATTACTTCCAGGGCAACAAAAGATTCTACATAGTTCTCCAGGCCTTTAAGGGCAATGTGCACCCTAACAAGAAAATTCTGTTGTCATTTACTAACCCTTATGTCATTTCAATTCCATACACTTATGTTACTCTGTGGAACACAAAGAAAGGTATTTCTATAATACCTAGTAATATGAACAGATTGAAAGATGAACAGAATGTAAGGTTTTACTCACAATATTGAAGATTAACATAATGGTAAATTGGTAAATAATGTTTATTTTGGGGTCATCTGTCCCTTTGGTTGTTACACTATTGTATTTAAAATATTTTTCCAAGGTGGGCTGGCCTGTTAATATAGGATTATGTTTTTTTTATCTTTAGAGAACACATCTGTCACTAAATTGAACCCAGTCACCTTGGATTATGCCCAAAAGTGTGAGAATTACAAGAAACTCACCAGAACTGTGATGGACTCCATTTCCACCTTAGAAAAAATGACAACATGCTCCGTCACAGGGAAAAAGGGACCACTGGTGAACAAAGACAGAGTCCTGACAGAGAAAGTGAAGCTAGTAATAGGTAAGCATGTTACAAAATTGTGAGTTTTGGGCAAATTATAGTTTACCAACTTGTTTACACAAATATTATTCTTTTTAACTATTACATTCCTATTCTAATGTCGCTTTTCCATTGCATAGTACCCCACGGTTTGGTTTAGTTTGGGTCGGGTCAGCTTACTTTTGGGAGCTTTTCCATTGGGTGCAGTACATAGTACCCGATACTTTTTTTCGTACCACCTCGGTTGGGGTTCAAATGGCGCTTTTCCATTGCATAGTACCCCACGGTTTGGTTTAGTTTGGGTCGGGTCAGTTTACTTTTGGGAGCTTTTCCATTGGGATCACTTCGTAGTACCCGATACTTTTTTTCGTTCCACCTCGGTTGGGGTTCCAAGCGACCCGAGCTGATACCAAACGTGACGCGTAAACACTGTAGTTCACTGATTGGTCTAAGAGAATCGTCATCGGCGCCGTCATCCTATTATGTAAAATATTAGCTTTAGCTTAAGGCTTGCTGCTAGCTTGCGCTGTCTCGAGCAAACATGTTGTCATCTGTGCTCTGTTTTAAGTTTCCAAACACCCTTTTAGCGATTAAAAACATCCACAGGTTGTGAATCAGGAACACATAAAAGTTTTTTCCAGACTTGCAGTTGGTGGCGGCACATTCGCGACGTGCACGTCAGTATTATTTATGCTTTAATGCAACTTCATTGAGGCTCAGCGGAGCGCCGTCGACAGACGCCACGGGTGTTTGAACAGAAACTGTTATGTGAGACAGAGGAAGTTATAAACGCGATGTGCAAAGTAAACTTCTATTTGTGGTGGCCAATTTTAATTTTGTGGCGGCACATTCGCGACGTGCACGTCAGTATTATTTATGCTTTAATGCAACTTCATTGAGGCTCAGCGGAGCCGTCGACTGACGCCACGGGTGTTTGAACAGAAACTGTCATGTGAGTCAGAGGTAGTTATAAACGCGATGTGCAAAGTAAACATCTATTTGTGGTGGCCAATTTTAATTTTGTGGCGGACTAATAAATAAATGTATGGGAATGTACAAGGACGCTCTCTCTTGTATGATGTCACAGCCGTATGCAGCGCAAATATAACGACACGCCTATAATTCCTCCCACTGCGAAGTGAAACTAAACTCAATGGAAAAGCTAACCACGCCAAAGTGAGGTGAGCTGACCCGACCCAAACTAAACTAAACCGTGGGGTACTATGCAATGGAAAAGCGCCAAAAGCGACCCGAGCTGATACCAAACGTGACGCAAAAACACTGTAGATCACTGATTGGTCTGAGAAAATCGCGTCATCCTATAATGTAGATTAGCTTTACCTGTGCTAGCTTGCGCTGTCTCGAGCAAACATGTTGTCATCTGTGCTCTGCTATAAGTTCCCAAACTCCCTTTTAGCGATGAAAAACATCCACAGGTTGAGAATCAGGAACACCAGTTTTTTCCAAACTTGCAGTTTTTGGCGGAACATTCACATCGAGCACTTCAGCATTATATGCTTAAATGCAACTTCATTGAGGCTCAGCGGAGCGCCGTCGACTGACGCCGCGGTGTTTGAACAGAAACTGTCATGTGAGACAGATGTAACGTTAGTGATAAACGCAATGTGCAAACATCTATTTGTGGTGGCCAATTTTAATTTTGTGGCGGACTGAGAAAATAATAAATGTATGGAAATGTACAATGACGCTCTCACTTGTATGATGTCACAGCAGTACGCAAATATAACGACACCCCTATAATCCCTCCCACTAGGATGGCTCGATGGAAAAGCTAACCACGCCAAAGTGAGGTGAGCTGACCCGACCCAAACTAAACTAAACCGTGGGGTACTATGCAATGGAAAAGCGCCATAAGTGCAGAGTAAGATCATACACCAATACAAATAACAATACTTACTAGGGTTGGGTATCAAGAATCAGTTTCATTTTAGAACCGATTAAAACGTTAAAGAACCGGGGATTCGTTACGATGCACGCATTTTGATTCTTTTGATCGATTCCTGACTTTTCTCATGCATTCTCGCACGGCGAAACAGTAGTGAGCATTTTATTGTTGTATCTACCTGTATATGCCAGGACCTGCGACAAGAACAGGTGTTTCATTATGCACATGCATAGTTCATCATAATCAATGTTTAAAAGTTGTAATGCTAACCAAATGCTGCCATAACCACAAAAAATAAATAAACCCACACGATCATGGTTTCATAATCGGTCGTTGATGCCACATTTGAGTGGCCATTCCTACAAAGATCATACAACTAAAAACAGCTAATCCTGAAATTCAAAAAGTAAATGCTATCAAGAGAGACTGATGCTTGTACTGCTCTAATCTTTAATTTTTTTATTATCCTAAAACAGGGAGCCTGCTGGAAGAGAATCTGAGGACTGATGCACATATAACAATGGACATGCATAAAGACACATATCTCTCTCTATCTCTCTCTCTCCCACACACACACACACACACACTCAGATATACAGTTGTTGTTGTATGGACAGCATTTTATTGATACTTGTTTTTTTATGAATATGTTTGGATACTTCTTAAAATTTGCTGTATGTTTGCAAATAAATTCTCCATTTGAATCAGTTTTTCCTTACAGTAAAATGTGTCTTATGTCAAAGTCACATCATGGTGCCTTTATTTTATATCACCGACATCTTAGTAAGATTATAGCTTACCCTTGGGGTCAAAGGGTGAGTTTGAGTCCTGGGTTATGATAAGCAAATGTATGGCCTACTTTATATATTTTAACTCTCAACATCACATGTGAAAAAATACGTGATCACATGAGAAACCCATGTGATCACATGTGCATAATGTGATGACAATTTTTTGTGTTTCACATGGGAATTTGCATGTGTTTAACATGTGATCCCCTGTGCTTCACATGGAAATTCACATGTGATTCACACAAAAGTGTTCCAAAAGCACACATTTCCCATGTGCAAAACACATGTTCTGCATGTGATTCTAACATGTTTTCATGTGTCACATGTGATTTTAACATGTTTTCACACAATAAATTTCACATGTGAAATGTGTGCTTTTGGAACATTTTTGTGTGAATCCCATGTGAAACACATGTGATCACATGTGCATAATGTGATGACCATTTTTTTACATGTGCCACATGTGATCCACTAATTTCACATGTGTTTCACATGGGATTCACACAAAAATGTTCCAAAAGCACACATTTCACATGTGAAATTGAAAGGGAATTTGCATGTGTTTCACATGTGAATTTGCATGTGCTTCACATGTGAGCCCATGTGTTTCACATGTGAATTTGCATGTGTTTCACATGGGAATTTGCATGTGTTTCACATGTGAATTTGCATGTGTTTCACATGGGAATTCGCATGTGATTCACACAAAAGTGTTCCAAAAGCATGTTTTGCACATGTGAGCAGATGTGTTTTGCACATGTGAGCAGATGTGTTTTGCACATGTGAGCAGATGTGTTTTGCACATGTGAAATACATGTGCTTTTTCTGTAAGGGTACAAGAAAAAAAATCAGAATTTTGATAAAATCACCTTTAAAGTTGTCTAAATAACATAATTAGCAACTGCATTCACAAAATAAAGTGTTGATATATTTATGGGAAATGTACAAAATATCTTTACTTAAAGGAACATGCCTTTTTGGGACTTGTTCGCCGTATCTCCCAGAGTTAGATAAGTCAATACATACCATTACATCTCCTTGCGTCCTTTAACTCCTTCTGATGCACCCACAGCTAGCTAGCCTAGCTTGGCACAGAGACTGTAAGTAAATGGCTCCAGCTAGCATACTGCTCCCAATAAGTGACAAGTGGCACCAGCATTTTCCTATTTAGCATATATGTTGTGGTTTGTATGGTCACAGCGTGTACAAGTGGCAAGGTCAAGTGAGACACACAGCCATCTTTAAACCACATACAAGGAACTATATTCTCAGAAGGCGAAGCACTGCTACTTGGGCGGAGTGATATGCTCGCAGCACGTGAGTAGTCCGGTGGTGAGGAGCAGAGACTAGAGTTCGCGCATAGTTGGAGTAATAGACTAGAGTCAGCAATTGCTAGATAATAAATCCATTACAATCATGGGTGTTTACTGCATTGTAAAGAGCTGCAACAATAAACAGGGGAGACCAGGTAATAGAATGATATTTCATAGGATTCCAACCAGAAACGCTGACCTGATGAATCAATGGCTACTTGCTCTGGATATAGATCTACACACACCTGTAGCCACCATCAAGGGCCATCGGGTTTGCTCCGAACATTTTACTGAGGACGACTATTTTCAAAAAATGCAATTTGCCACACGGACAATGAAACTTGTGCTGAAGGATACAGCCATCCCATCATTGATAGTACAGACAGGACAACGTGAATCGGCTGCGGTAAGTGTTCCGTTATGTTTTTAGATGACTAGCCTACTGTAATAGTGCCATTTGCTACATCTAATGTAACGTTAGTGACACTATTACATAAATAGGGTGGCCACTACTATTGCGGTTGTTCTCGGGATCTACTACCTTTCTCTTCTATTGACTTTTTATGGCGGATGGCAAACCAACTTATGGTGCATTTACCGCCACCAACTGGACTGGAGTGTGAAGCACTTGTAGGCATATGACATTCACATAACATACTCCTATTTCTTTAATACATTTTATAATAGAACCATATATAATATTTTGTTTTGCTTGTTCTTTCAAAAGACTTCACCCATATTCTTAACTTCATGGATGTACTACCTAGATAGTCACGTTGGTTTTGAAACAACAACGGTGCTTGCGCTAATCACTCCGCCCAAGTAGCAGTGCTTCGCCTTGGTATGCACGTGACGTCACCTCCGGTGAAAGTGACTGCGGTTACGCCCACTGAGTGGCAAAAGACAGAGCGGCTGAATTTGTGTACAGTGTGAAATCGTTTTACAGACTGCCAAATATCACCGAAAGGAGAAGTAAATTCAAGCAGAGGTGGACACTACTTAAGTATTTTACTTTCTACTTAAAACTATTTTTTCAAGTATTTGTATTTTATCTGTGTTTTTCTTTGGAAAACATACATTCCAAAGCATATTATCATAATTTTTACTCTATTACATCTCAGAAATACAAGTTTTTGTTTTACTCAAGTAAAAGTACACAATTTTAATGTAATTGTGTATTAAATAAATTTTAATATGCAATAGTATGATTCTATGCTTTACAGTGTAGGGAAATAACAAATTTCCCAAGACAAACACCCTAATAAAGCACAGATGCTTGGAAAATGTAACTAATGTTACTAAGTATTGTTCACCACTGCTATCAAGTCCAACTAAATTCAATTTAAGCTGTTAATAGTCAGTTTAACTGGCTTTTTCGCCGCACCCACCATGAAAACCAGCCATTTTGTTGAATGTTTGCCACTTAACAGGGCGTGCTTCTTCATGGTCACATACAAAAGTGACATCAATGCATACCCTCTATAGACCGTTTCATCAGGCGCACGTGCGGTGACGCGATAACAAACGTCTGGTCTGAACTTTACTTCCGCTTTCTATTTGTTTAATAGTCTGACTACTTTCTGAAACTGAACTCTTAAACAAATACCTGGTCGAAAATAACAAATGTTTTGGGTTCCTGTGCAATCTACATGTTGTTTATTTTGCTTGTTATATAAATAAACTACCTTAAAAGGACTTTGTTGTTATTTATTCTTCACAGAGTTTACCGGAAATTACGTGATGACCGCAAAAGCTGCGGGTTTATGGTGTTAATGCTGATACAGTCTATACGGTTAAAAGATGTCTCTCTCATATGACCTTGTTATTTGTACACGCTGTGACTATAGAAATCACAACATATAAATAGGAAAATGTTGCCGTTATTTTGTCGCTTATTGGGAGCAGTATGCTGGCTGGAGCCATTTACTTCCAGTCTTTGGGCTAAGCTAACGGTGGGTGCGTCAGGCAGAGTTATGGCGCTGGGGGATATGGTGAATAAGTCGAGAAGGAGGTCAGAAAGAGATGTTTCCCAATTTTGGTGCGTCTTCAAACTGAAAAGTGGTTTAAAAATAATGATGTATGGCTTTTCAGGGCTTCCGTACTTTTTTGATTGAATGGTTAAAACCGCCTAATCCCAGTCTAAAAAAACCACCTCAAAATCGAGAAACGCCCCTTTTTGTTCCGCAGAGACCTATACTTGGAATAAGCCCCAAAAAGTCACTATGTTCCTTTAAGTAAATATCATGTTCAATGAAGATATTTTGTACATTTCCCAGCATAAATATAAAAACCTGCTAATGACGCCATTTAGACAACTTTAAAGGCAATTTTATCAAAATTCTGTTTTTTTCTGATTCCAGATTTTCAAATGGTTATCTCAGCCAAATATTGTCCTATCCTAACAAACCATACATCAATGGAAATCGTATTCATCCATCTTTCAGATAATGTATAAATCTTAAAAAATTACCCTTTTCTGTTTTTGTGGTCCGGGGCCAATCCCAACATAACACCAACTGTGACGTTACAGTCGTGATTTACCCGCCCACTTTCTAGGTCAGCCGAACGTGCACATAGCGAAAATGGCAGATCACGGATATAAATGTTACGTTCCAGGCTGTGCAGGGAATGTGTGCACTTTCCATACCCTTCCCATGGAAAGGCAGTGTCAACAGGCATGGTTGATGTTCATCTATAACAAGATACCGCGACACTTCAATTCAAAGTTGTTAGTTTGCTCTGCCCATTTCACAATTGACAGCTTCTCGAACCTGGGACAATATCAAGCAGGTTTCGCTAAGCGTTTGACACTGAAGAAAAGGGCAATACCGACTATATTGCCATCACAACCCCTACCGCAATCCGTAAGTAGTGACTGTATCCATCTATTGACAGATGAAGCCATTCGGTTTAAATTGTACGTTTCTTAGTGAGCTAACAACATTAACAAATAATTTACCTTTACCTGTGTTAACCTTAGCTTACTAGCAAACTATAACTAAGTAAGTAGTATGACGACCTATTTATGAGAGCGAGCAAGCAAGCAAGCTCAAATCGTGTATTCGCGGCAGCTTGCTTTCTCTCTTTATTCCAGTCTGAGAGGCTAGCAGGAATACAGCAACTGCCAAAATCTCGCCGGATAATCGCTTATTTTATCCTAATCCTAACCCCAACATTTCACGGGATTTGGATTTAGGCTGCAGCAGTATCACATTTAGTATCAAGGTTTTTTCCAAAGCTTTATTTGACCCCCGATGAGCGTTTGGACCCGGAAGTGGTGTCGTGTGACGTCAGACTTAACAATCGGATAGCGACAACAATGCCTCCTAACATTCGGCTTAAGCATTCTCGGTGTTTTGTTATCGGATGTAAAAATGAACATAGGAGTATTCATTTACTCCCAACATCCGAGGAACTGAGGACGCAGTGGATTAGTTTTATTTTTAAAGGCAACGTGCCTCAAATTATACCCAGATTCGTTTTTGTTTGCGCCAATCATTTCACCTCAGAATGCTTTGTGAACGAGGGGCAATACAATGCAGGCTTTGCTAAAAAGTTGCTAATAAGGGATGGATCTGTACCAACTATTCGTGATCCATCTTTAGTTCCCGGAGGAGTAAGTAACTTATCACGTTGTTGTTTTTTTATGATTTTTGAGCAAATCGGCACTCGGTCGATGTGCCTGTTGTTAGCCACTTCCAAAACGTTGCTAAAGCTATTATTGTCACGGAGACCACCCCTCATATTAATATAATGTCGTTATAGTGCTTATCTAACGTTTTGAACGTATTTGTGCGAGGGTTTTTTATTTTGCACAAATGTTATCACAATATTTAACGTTAACGTACGTGTCTGTGTTGCTCATCCACAGTTGCAAATGGGAAAAACTCGATAATTAATAATAAATAAATAATAATTTAACCATTCTGAGATGTCCTGGTTCATTTTCAGATGTGTTTCTTCTTTTAGAGTTTTTTGGAGATATTTAAATGAATGAATGGATTGCGAATTGTTAGCATATAACGCTAAGTAACAGCGGGAGGTGAAGCCGCCATTGAGCGGCCATTTTGCTACGCCTAACCGAGAGGGGGCGCCATTTACTTACATGGCGTGATTTTTTTGTCGCATACTAGAGCAAATAACTACTGTGATTAGTTACAGGTTACAGTAACTACTACAGTTGGCTTACAGAGTTGTCATGTAAATATCCAAAAGTGATGTAAAGTGTGAAATGCAATGTTTGTAAATTATTTTGCACCTTTTTAAGATAATTTATTTTAGGATACTTGTGCTCAGACTGAACTTTGTTTTTTATTGATATGATTTAGAAGATATTAAAAAAGATATGACGATTTTGTTTCTAAATTGTGGTGTTGTGATGTTTTGTCCTCTGTTATAGATCAAGGATAATTCACTTTTGGTGATCTCTGGTCAGTTATCTGGTATCAATTCAATGACACTTCAAACCCCAGAAGGGATCCAAGCGAAAAACGAAAGTGACAGACAGGAGGCAAAAACAACAATTGACATTGGCGCAGCTTTTCCGCTGTGGCAAACGTACCGAGAAAAAAATGGATTTAGGACTGACACGGAGCTGGCTTTTTACTTACTGAAGAGGTGAGGATTGTTGCCAGGTTAACATAAATGTTAGATAAATTGATATTAAAGATTAAAATCAATGGGATGATGTGCAAATGGGAATGCCAAAGTAATGCACTTTTATGGAATTCAATACATCTTTGCTTCTTACATACAGTCTGTCTACAGTTAACCAGTTTAATCTCTCGTTCATTTAGGGTGCGTGGGGAAGAACTTTCAGCTCGGAGTAAAAAAAGAAGATTGGAGACGTTAACTGATGTGCTTGCACTACAAAAAGTGGAAAGTGAGAAAGAAACATTTACACATTAAACTTTCAAATGTTTTTTTTTACTGCAGATTTGTCATTCTCATCAAACTGTCAGCAGTTGTCCAGTACAACATTCTCATAGCTTTATGTCCAATATATGCATTTTTAGGAAAGTGAGAAAAATTCATCTCAGTCCAGCCAGGACCATCAGTCCACAGATAAAGATGAAGACACGGAGGTGGCAGAGATCTGCTATGAAGTTCCTTTTCCATCTCAGACAGTAAGTCATCCAATACAGTCTTAACTTCATACTGGTTGTCCAGTTATTACACCTCCAGCTACTCGAGGTATGGACCTGAACCTAAACTATAGCACGATCGAAGCTAAGGAAAACTTTGAATTTTAAAATCTTACATCGATTTACACCTTTATATAAAATTGAGTTTGCATAGTGTTGTGAAACACACTGTCCTTTTTTCCAAAATAGAAACATTTAAACCGAATCTACACCCTTGATATCAGTTGACATGACGCGATCTATAGTGATGCTAAGCTGCGGCGTTTCTCACCCAACAATTACACTCTTTATCGCAACTTCTTATGATTTATAACATGTCAATGTTTTTTGCCATGTAGGATGAATCGGCACAGACTGAATTAGAGTCAGAAGATCAGATGTTGGAGGACGGGCAAGGATTTGAAGACCAGATAATATCAGAAGTCCAGATAAAGTCAGAAGACCAACTTGAAGAAGATGTCTCCAATGATTCTGTTGCTCCAGCATTAGACAGTGAAGATATTGATCCACAGATTTCAACTTCACCTACTAAAAAAGAAATTAAAGTAAGTTCAGTTTCTCTTTCTATGCCTTTTATTTGGTCTCAAACTCAAGTTAGCTGGAGCTAACTACCCAAATGACCAAGATATAAATACATGTTTGCTTCAGATGTTATTATGAATTCGGTGGAATTTACTAGTGTATTAATGTAGGGAATCATGCATGAGGAGGCAAATTCGGACACAGCCTGTCATTAGCAAATTAGATTAACGTGATTATGTTATTATAGGCTCATCATAGCATGATTACAAGTTATGTGTTTCAAAGTTAAGTCACTGATTCTGTTCTGCCTCATAGAAAGAACCAGCAGAGACTGAAGTACCACCAGAGAACAGACTTGAGGTCGGCATGAATTCAGTTGCTACGTCGGACAAGATCTGTCACAGTTTTGTTCAGACTGCAAACCCAGTGGCAGTAAAAGAAGAACACACAGATGAGCCGCTGGTGTCTAAAAAAACTCATTTAACAGGACTGTTCAGGACATGAATTTAATGTGACGAGCCAGTGCAGGATTATACAACCGTATTATCTTTGAACCTCAACCAACTTCTGTGGAAATGTTTGATGGGACACCGCATGTGATGTGTCTTTTCCCCAAAAGCATCCCAACACAGACAGAGCTAGTTTTTATAAAGTGGAGTAGAATTTAAAGTCTGCCTTTTTTCATTTCAGAAGCCTTTTTACTTGATATACATCACCACGGGAATCGCTACTTTTGTTTCATGGCGAATTTAAATAAATGTTTACTTTGATATAACACTTATCAGTGGAAATGTGCAAACATAATAGACACGTATGTCTAGATTTTGTAAAGTGGGATGAAAAATAAAGGCTTAGTTTGATGTAACGTGTTTTTGCCTGTCACTGGTGATACTAAGAATATTGTGAAATCCTGTTTAAATTATGAAAAAGTAACCAAGTACTGAGATGGATTGCTCTTTTTAAGAGGAGTTATTTGATGCATGACTTTGATGTGCAGTGAGAATCAGAAGTAAAAATTAAACTTCATTTTAAAATTAAATGTATTTATAAGTAATAAATAACACAATTTTCCTGAATGCTGAAGGTCGTCAGCAGCTATTATTGGTAGCTGCAGATCGTAGGGGGGCGTGTCAATGTTTTTCACTGGTCGCATGTGTTAAAGGTTGTGCCTCGGCCAATCAAAGATACGTTTAAACAGGAAAAATAATTTTTCCAGTATTACTTTTTTATGGTATATTATATGCACAGAGTTTGTATAAACATATACAGCTTACAACAATTAAACAATAAGAGAGGTACTAAGAAAAAGTAACGGGTATATGAACGAAAAATAAATAATTTGTGTCAAGGTTACAGATTTAAAAGTAACTACACAGAAGTCTTTTTTGTTTTTAATATTGTGTAGTCTTTACATATTGTTTAATTTCTTTTTATAAATTTTCACAATTTAGCTTGGCTTTAGCCCACGTTTTTTGTATAAATATGATACTTACAGAGTAAAATAAGAAGTTATATAAGAAAGGGGATGGTACTTCTACTACTTGTATCTTGTAGGAGAAACAATTGCATCATAAAGTTAATTTGTATGACAGAAATTTGAGACATCAGTCCAAAACAGTCCAATATGACGCAGTGCAGTATTTTTTTATTACCAGGACTATTGATAAAGTCAAGGACCTGCTCGGAAATGATTTGTCGTTAGATCACGAAATCAACAATGTCACCAAAGAAACGTGATTTTGTTTATGAGGGAAAAGGTTTGTACAGCATCCCAAAGAACCCAGTGTTAAAGGGGACATATCATGAAAATCTGGCTTTTTTTCATGTTTAAATGCTATAATTGGGTCCGTAGTGCTTCTATCATCATAGAAAATGTGATAAAGATCAACCCAGTAACTTAGTTTTAGTAAACCAAAACGGGCCATGTTTGCTCACAAATACAAAGTGGTAATTTTAACTTGATATAATAAATTTTATGTGGGGTATTTTAAGCTAAAACTTCACGTGGTTGACTCTGGGGACCCCAAAGACATATTTTACATCTTAAAAAAAGTTTCATAATATGACCCCTTTAACACTAAAATATGTATCGGTTCCAGTGATAGACCATCACTGGAAACTGTGGTCAAGGGGCGGAACAGCAGGGGTAAGTAAAACTTCACGTCTTTGTTTTGTTATTTATAATAATATAATGTAAACAACACTAACGAAAAGTGAATGAAAAGTTATTCATAGATAATGTGATGATGTCCTGTGTGTGTCATAATATAAGTCTTACACAAATGAAAAATGTGCATACATTAATGATATTGTTATTACTCGCGTAATTCATTACGTTTTCCGATTATGTATCAAATATATAACTGTATCCGAATGTTAGCTTTAGTTAATTTAAGAAAGTTTTGTCCCCCGTTTTATATTCATATCATTACCGACGATGGCTAGTACGCAGATGCTCCGCCCACTCTTCATTCGCGGCAGCTCGGCTGTTTTCGGAAAGTGGTACCGCTGTGTCAGTCTTTTGTAATCTGGTTAAACTAAAGACTCTGGAGATATGAACGATGCTTTACTACTCTATAGGTAATCAAAACGAACGCGAGATTGACACAAACCGTTTGTTTACATGAGACCGGAAGTTAGTCCCTTATTCGCGTAAAGCGTCGCGAGTCGTATGTGAATACGTCATTTGTGGGGTATTTTGGACTAAAAATCATCACATTGTCCGTTGCTGTATGCACACCAGAGGAGTTATACCGAGAAGAATGTCTCGTAGGTGTTCTGTAGTTGGATGTAAGAATGAACATAAGAGTATCCATATACTACCGACATCTGAGCCGTTGAAGACGCAGTGGATTCATTTCATGTTTAAAGGAAACGCGGCCCTGGATTTACCTAAATATGTTTATGCTTGCGCAAATCATTTTACATCAAACTGTTTTATTAACGAGGGTCAATACAAAGCAGGTTTTGCTAAAAAGTTGATTCTTAAGGATGGATCAGTACCAACCATCCGCCATCCAGATTTAAATCCAGTAAGTATTGAAGTGTATATGTTTATAAATCTTTGCAAATCGCCATTCCTATAATGTTCTTGTTTTAGATACGGGTCTGCTCATTTGCATTTAAAGAGACACACACACTAAAAAAGCGCGTTTTTCTCCCCCCAAAATTGTCATTTTTAACATAGCATTATAAATGATCTGTAGGGTGTTTTGAGCTGAAACTTCACAACCCCCCTATATTATACACACAACTGAACTTCTCGCGAAAACTATCCGGCTAATTCACAACATGTGCGTACGCAAATGAATATGTTCTTGTACTTTTACGTTATACATCCGTATGCACATCTCACGCGCCAGCATTTTTATTATTTTAACGTATCCTATCTTCATTTGGACTCATTTTGTCACCTCTCAAATATTGATAGGTTTCTTCAAAAATACAAAATTTTAGCAAAATACTGAGATAATTTTTCAGAGCGATGATCAAAACATACACCGTAATGGTGCGTTTACACCAACCGCGGTAGAGGCGTGAAGCGCAAGTGATTTCAATGTAAAGTCAATGTGCAGATGCGTTGACGCGCGTCAGGAGGTCCCGCGGCGCGGAAGAGGCGTTCGGCGCGGAGCGGAAGACGCGTTTCCGCCTCATTCGCGCGTGAAGCTCGCGCGAATAGAGCGTTGTGCACGGTACGCGCGAATTGTGCTTTTGTGCATTTTGGCGCTTTACGCGAATTTGCGGCTGACGGCCGAGTTGAAAAATTTGAACTTTGGCGGAATTTCGCGCCGCGTTAATCAATCAGGAGCCTGCCTGCTGCTGTGATGGCAGTCCCGCCCGGAGTCACTCACTCAAGCAGTCACTCGAAGTTATATGACACACGTTGTTATTTCTATAGAGGAGACAGGAATAAAAAGGACCTCGCTTGGAAGAGTGTCAGTAAGGACTTTGGGCAACCTGGTAAGTTGTAATACACACTTCACGTTTGAGTCACGTGACGTTTATCGACCCGCGCCGTTTGTTTATTTTCCCCCCTATAAGGTTACCCATTAAAAACTGGTAACTCTCTTGGTAAATGCACAAGTAACATCAGTCATCTTGCAAACAGACACTCGCACAGCAGTTGCCCCTCCCACAAGAAGCGGATTTTGCTTCGGACGCGCGTCATATGCTTGCTTTTCCGCGCGTCTACTCCGCTCTACACGCGCGAATGCATTCAAAGTGTTCAAGCGTCAAACTAGGCGCGGTAGACGCGATTTTGACGCCCAAAACGCGTTTGGTGTAAACTCAGCATAAGACCGCCACCTAGTGGATAATAGCGGGAAAATTGATTACCTTAAAAACTCATTGGCAGCGAAGCATTTTCTCTTAGTTGAGGAATTAATTAATCAATTGCAGGAAAGAGTTAAATGGCAGTCACACTAAACGTTTTGTTTCATTGAAAAAGGAAGTTTTTTCTAAATTATGATGTTTTGTCCTCTGTAATAGATCAACGATCATTCATTTTTGGTGATCTCTGGACAGTTGTCTGGTATCAAGTCAATGACACTTCAAAACCCAGAAGGGATGCAAGCAAAAAGTGAAAGTGAGAGACGGCATGCTAAAACGACAATCGACATCGGTGACGCTTTTCCGCTGTGGCGAACCTTCAGAGAAGAAAATGGATTTAGGACTGACACGGAGCTGGCTTTTTACTTACTGAAGAGGTGAAGATAGTTACCTGGCTAACATTATTTGTTAGATAATTGACATTAAAGATTAAAATCAATAAGAATAATGTGTAAATGGGAAAGTAAATGCCTGTGAAATTAATGCTGCGTTATGGGACTCAAAAAATGTAAGTTTTCTGCAAAACGCTTCATTAAATACAGTCTGTCATACAGTTAACCAGTTAAATCTCATTCATTTAGGGTGTGTGGTGAAGATCTCTTAGCTCGAAGTAAAAAACGAAAATTTGAGCCGTTAACTGATGTGCCTGCACTAAAAACAGAGGTATTTTTAAATGATTATTTACTGCAGATTTGTCATTCTCATTAAACTGTCGGCAGGCATCTAATACAACATACTCATAGCTTTATATCCAATATATGGATTTTAGGAGTTTGAGAGAAATTTATCTCAGTCCAGCCATGACCATCAGTCCACAGATAAAGATGAAGATATGGAGGTGGCAGAGATCTGCTATGAAGTTCCTTTTCCATTTCAAACAGTAAGTCCTCACATACAGTCTCAACTTCATACTGGTTATCCAGTTATAAGTTAGCCTTTTATCAAAACTTCTTACGTCTTTACAAATAACACATCTGTATTTTCTGCCATGTAGGATGAATCGGCACAGACTAAATTAAAGTCAGAAGACCAGATAAAGTTGGAGGACCGGTTAAGATATGAAGACCAGATAATATCAGAAGTCCAGATAAAGTCTGAAGACCAACTTGACCAAGATGTCTGCAATGGTTTTGTTGCTCCAGCAGTAGACAATGAAGATATTGATCCATGGATTTCAACTGTTAAAAAAGAAATAAAAGTAAGTAAAAAAATATATATTTTTAAGCCTTTTATTTGGTCTCAAACTCAGTTTGTAGCTCACTAGCCAAATGACCATCACCCCTGGAAAGTAATTACTTTTAAATATGTGTTAATATTTACTGCCAGGTAAACCTTGCAAAATATTTAATTTAAATAATTACAAAAATGTGTGAAAATTATTTTGTGAATAAACAAAATTAAATGTAGGGATGCTTAACGATTAATCGCGATTAATCTATAGCAGAATAAAAGTTTTTGTTTACATCATATATGTGTGTGAACTGTGTATAATAACTTTGTATAAATAAATGCACACAAATGCATGAATATTTTAAAGAAATGTTTACATGTGTATATACATTTGTATATTTATGTATAATTTATATTATATATAAATATATATACTTAAAGCTCCACTGTGTAGGATCTACTCCCATCAAGCGGTGAAAGTCTATATGACAACCAACTGAATATTACTTTCTAGCCCCCCCCATTCGGAACGCGTTTTAACTCGTACGGTGGCCCGGCCGTGTCATGCCAAGGTTAACATGGCTTCCAGTAGCTACAAAGCAAAAGCAATGAAAAAAATGAACAATTTGCAATGTCATTTGCGTGTGATCCATCAAAGCACACAGATTTATGTTTAACGTGGAAAAAGTCTGATTGTATATATCCGCTTAAAATCACATACAAAAAGCAACCATAAACGTAGCTTAGACACTCCTTTTTCATCCACGCGAGGAAATTATCACAGGGGCTGTTAAACTTGGTATTAAGATGTGTTTTCGTCGATCAGATCACAAGTGGACGAGAGAGACACATTACGTCTACACTTGGTGTTTAAATCCGTCTCTTTTTGTCCATTTTCGACCGCTTCTCTTCAGATTACTGAGGAGATGGTCTGTGGACGAGTCCCTCTGTCATTTAATCATGAGCTAGAGTAATGACGGGTTTAAATGGACACGAACTAATATGTCAGAGTCCAATGCTTATGTTTAAGTAAACGTTACATGTCCGTGTATATGTAAGAGCTTTCTCTGATATTGGTGAAATAAGATCGCTCAACTTTCACACGCTTGTAAAATGAAACGAAAGACGCGCAGATCAGACGCTTTTATCAATGAAAGGCTAAAAATAGCGCTGTACACCGTGTGTTTGTGTTAGAGGTCAGAAAAGATGAAAAACATTTATCTCAGTAACAGTTACCTCAGATTACATAAATGGGCGGAGAGACGGCGTGTGGCTGTTCCAAGACATTAAACCACATGCATGTTTACACTAACAAGTGTTACGCATACCCATGCTATAGTTAGCCAAGGAACTATAAAACTTCAAGTTTACAACATAGACTGTATAGATGTAAACGAATATGCTGAATTACCCGTGGTGAAGATATAAAGTAACTTAGCAACTTCAGTGTCCATTGAGCCCCATCTTGGAAAACTAACTCCAATATTGACTTTGGTCTTGATGTTTTTCCTGTCGCGTTGTCGTTTAAAATCCCTGTTTCGCTTCCTTGGCGACTTGTTTTAATGTCCTCGAAAATAGTTCTTCAACAGGCTTTCAAAGCATTAGATCGCAGGTTTATCACGGCGTGCAGCTGAAGGATTCAGTCTAACGCAGGTCGCATATCCGGGCTGCATACGTCATCAAGCCTTGTTTATTTAAATTAACTGAGCATTACATTCGCAAGTCATAAGCATATTACATCAATTTACAATTAACTAAGAATAAATGTCAGCTTTATAATTGTTAATATTCTGAAATAAGACTGTCTTGATGACGTATACCGCCTACACATGCAACCTCCGTAGGCTTCAGCTCGCGGCCAGCTTGAGTGTACTCTGAAAGCGCGAAAGGCGGAGCTTGAATTTCAGGAATGTCCCTCGTCGGCGAATGTATTTCAAAGATGGAGGCACAACATGGATTCAGCCAGAGAGCGACTCGATCGTATGTATTTTAAATAGCAGATTCTACACTTACGAGAATACTTTGATTAGTGGGGTGGAAGTAATTACACATGAATGAGCACATACTTTTGGAAGAAAACATGGGTTTTTGCTAAGAATTAACTAAAAAAAGTACACACTGGAGCTTTAATATATAAATAAATGTTTTCCTTAAAATTATACATGAATGTATGCATATTTATATATACATATTTATTATACACAGTTTACACACATATATGATGTAAACAAAAGCTCTTGTTCTGCTATGGATTGATCGCGATTAGTCGTTAAGCATCCCTAATTAAATGTCAAAGGAATAAAACAGACAATTAATCGTCATAAATGCCAAAGCCCTAAAACAGGCAATTAATCGTCACAATTTATTAGACAATTAACCGTCAGCCAAATTTCATAATTGTGACAGCCCTATTTAAATATATAAACATACAATATATTAGATGAAAGAACAGATGTTTTATTCTATCTTCATTTGTTCTTTATTTATTACCTTTCAAATATGGATAGGTTTCTTCAAAAATACCAAATTTTGAGCAAAAAGACAAAATAATTGAATTGAAAGGACTTTTGCTAGAGATCAGATTCAGAGCGCTGATCAAAACATGGAGTTTTTACTGTTTTCGGATTAGTGCATGTTTCAATGTTTTATAAGTTAAGTAGTGGAAATATGGATTGCCGTAAAAACTTGTCAATGGCGGGGAGAGTGTTAACTAATATAGAAGTTCTTTTGACCTGTTAGGATTGGGAAACAAAAAGTAAGGCATTGAAAAGACCACCACAAAGAGCTCTTAAAAAATCAAATAAGAAAATTTTGGCTTTTCAGAAACAAAATAAACACTTATGATAGTGAACACTCCTTCAGAGAACTTTGATATTTATCAGTGTGATTTAGAATCACAACGGATTAACATAACCAATATGCAGGACCAAGTGCTATGGGATGAAGTTAATAGACAAAATTATTTTATGGATGTTAGCAGTGAGAGAGCTAAAGACAACAAGCTGTTTGAGTGGGCACTGCAGTTCAATATCAACCTGACCTCAAGATTTTGAGGCAACATTGTGTTGACGTCCCAGCAGATGGAAGAACCTCATTCTGGCAGTTTAATAATAAATGAAAAATCAGGTACAGATTAACTTTATAAAATTTCTATGCACTCATTTAGCAATGTTAATCAAAATTTAATTGAAGTGTAAATTGTTGTTTTTGACAGGTGGCAAATACACATATTTTGGAATAAAAGAAGGTATTAAGCATACTGTCTCTGAGCAAAACACTTCAAAATACGATCACATAGAGATTTCTTTTAGTATTGATGGGTTAGTCCATAAACCTCACGATGTGTCCAATTCAGTGTCCTGTCATCAACATTCAGTGCATTTACATGCACAGTCCTACACCAATTATGCTTAAAGGGGCCATAGCATGAAAATCTGACTTTTGTCATGTTTAGGTGCCATAACTGGGTACCCAGTGTTTCTGTCAGCCTAAAAAATTTGAAAACTATCAACCCAGTAACTTAGTTTTGGTAAACCCTTCTCTGCAAGCACGTGAAAAATTAGGTCATTGAAATTTGGCTCTCCTTATGATGTCAGAAGGGGATAATACCGCCCCTTAATCTGCACTATCCAACCACGACACTGACACTTGCAGAGAGAGAGAGAAAATAATTCACAACACAATTGAGTTTCAATTGCAACAAACCACCATTATTGTGATCAGTGTTTGCATTTTATCAGCTCATTTGCATTTTAAAGGACACACCCAAAACGGCACATTTTTGCTCACACCTACAGAGTGGCAATTTTAACATGTTATAATAAATGATCTCTATGGTATTTTGAGCTAAAACTTCACATATCTATTCTGGTAACACCAAAGATTTATTTGACATCTTAAAAAAGTATTGTGACATGTCCCCTTTAATAAACTGATAACGTGTAAAGGTGTAAAACTGTTTGCTTTAATCGAGGAAAGCCCATAAACGGTGTAAAGGTTTGTTTATACTCGCGCTTTGGTCCGCCAACGCAAACCTCTGCGGATCGCGAGCGCGTCAACTATAAACGCCTCGTCCGTTTGGTGAGACGCATTATTTTTTGAACCGCCAGGGGGCGACGCGAGCAATTAAGTCAAAAACAAACACAATGAAGAGAATAGAAGTCGTCGTCCGCTTGAACAACACTGGTGCTTTTAACATCAGAACTTGATATATAAATATGAGAACATGAATAAAACAACAATGTCTTAAATATGTCTTTATTAAACATTATTATTTTATTAACGTTTTTACTAAACAAACAGTACAGACATCTTAAGGTTTGTATTTTATTCCTCGTCCAGTGGTTCAATCAATACAAATGTAATGTAAGTCATTAATGGGTTTTGTTGTGATATATTGCATTTTATTACATGATTTTGATCCAAAGACTGTGATTCATATGTTGTGCGTCTTTTTCAGTATCGAATTTGTGTATTCTGTGATGGACAGACGTCTGTCGTACCAATCAGTTGGATTTTTGAAGACAAAGGAACATTAAAATGTCGATGGACATCATCACTCTTAAACATTAAAAACAATTCTCCACCAAAGCCCAACTGGAAGGTTTATGATATTGTGAAGATCATTGGACCACCTTTTGGAGACATTGCAATAATTTGTGGGTTTTTTTGTAAAATTGAAATCATGAAAATGTAAATAGTCTTTAACAAATTTATTAGACCATCATTTGTGGTACAGCTGCCACAATTATACACATAATTAAATATAAATATATTTCCCACTTACAGGAGACTATGATCAAGCAAATCAGTATATCTCAGATTACACAACTGGGGTCTCAGCAGCAGAGGAATCACTTTCTTATTCAAAGAGAGATCCTGCAGTTGTGGAACTACATGAGGAGAGAAAAAGTCAAAAGAAGACTTGTGATGAAAGTGACCTTAATTCAGAAACATCTTCCTGTGAAGGTGTGTATACATCATTTGTCTTCATCTAACGCGAGCTGCACATTTATCAGGCGCTTCTTTTCACCCTGCGACCAGCAGACCTGCGTTGCCAGGTTTGCCGCTTTTCAGCTGAGTTCTGAATTGGGCTTTTTTTTAAAGGGGACATATAATTAAAATCAGACTTTTTCCATGTTAAGGGGCTATAATTGGGTCCCCGGTGCTTGTATCAACCTAGAAAATGTGAAAAAAACTTTAGTTTTGGTAAACTATTCTCTACAAGCATGTGAAAAAATAGCTCATTGAAATTTGGCTCCCCTTGTGATGTCAGAAGGGGATAATACCGCCCCTTAATCTGCACTATCCAACCACACCACTGCCATTTAGTACAGAGATAATTTGCATTTAAAATGACACACCCAAAAACAGCACATTTTTGCTTGCACCTACAAAGTGGCAATTTTATCATGCTATAATAAATTATCTATATGATATTTTGAGCTAAAACTTCACATATGTACATATTGGGGACACCAAAGATTTATTTTGGATCTTTAAAAAGTCTTGTGAAATGTCCAGGTTGATGTTTTTTTTTTGCTGGTTAGAGATAGAGGGATTTGGTTAATTAGTTTTTGGTATTTGGGCTGTGAATAGCCATTTGGACACATTTTGAATGGGCTGGTTTTGTTACGCAGATCTGGCAACCCTGCCAGCACAATGACAATGACAGGACAAAAGTTTCATTCTTGTAAGGTTTTCATTAAAAAATAGTAATGAACCAAAAACTAAGCATATTAAATATTATATAAGCATGTTTTAAAGTAAGCAGGAATCCAGGTTTTATTAGTGTAACAGCGCATGTATATCACTTTCATATTATATGGCTTATTTGTTTTATTAATAACGAATAATGTTAATACTCATCACGGTCTAAAGTTAGATTAAAATGAGTTTATTAATCTGTGGCAAAATTTATCCACCAGCACATCCCTGTAGACTCAATACGTTTTGTTTATTATTATTATTTTGACATTTAAAGATGTTTTACCATTTAAAAGCTGCACAAACATTTTTATTTAAGGCTTAACATTTCAAAATAAAAAGATGACATTAGTAAAACTCTAGTAGTGTTTGGCTTTTGCACTTTTTAAGCACACTTCTAAATGTAAATACTCTAATTTAGTGCCTAATTTGGCTATAATAAGTGACCATTCAAATTGAGTTCATTTTTAGGTTTTTATTCGATTAATCGAAAAATAATCACTCGATTAATCGAAAAATAATCGTTAGTCGCAGCCATACTTTTTTTATTTCAATTGAATGTGAATGTCTGAATGAGATGACTGAAACCCCTGCTAAAAGTTATTTAAGCTCAGGCCAGGAATACACTGTTTTCTGGTGAAACAATACAACCCACATGCTTATCATTCACAAAGTAATTTTGTCTCATCTGCACGATCTGCATCACAGATACTCTTCAGAGAAGTGGGGTAAACGATGAGGAAAATCCCAAAAGCTCTGCTTCTTCAGGTGAGTTATACTTTCTCCAGTATGGGATTTCTGACATACATTGTGTGGATGAAACAATTAGGAATTTTTTTATTGATTACAAAAAGTGCAATTTAACTGACCTCATGACATTTTCAATAACAGAGAAGGAACCACAATCCAAAGTCACCTTGGAGCAAATGTTTGGTATGTGATATGTCATTTGCACATTATTTAGTTCTAAAGAAATAAAACATCTTTGGGTGAATAAGAGTCTGATTATGAAAATATTTCAGATCTGAATACGAAGATGCTTCAACATATCCAAATGTTGGAAGAGAGACAAACTTTCATCATAAACGACTTTGCAAAAATGAAAGCTGTTTTCCTAAAGCGGGCAGATGATGATGTTCTCGAGGAACTTTTTGAACAACAACAGTGCTCCAGTTGTGAAACATTTGAAGCCTTTTGTCAAAGGCTAGAAGAGGACAGAACCTATCGTGAGCTTTATGTTAGTACTACTACAAACACATTTATTTATTTTTTGACAGTTTCATCAATCATTTATTTAGTGTGCAGCCAATATCAATGTAAATAAAATGCAGAAGTAGGCTACTATTGTCTTTTAATTCTAGTAATATTCTGTATTTTTGTCAGATAAACTATCTCATCCAAACCCACGGCAGCTATAATATAGGTGAGATAGTGAGACAGAGTCTAAAAAGCATTGTGGCGGACAGCGTTCTCTGTCTGTACAACCGGACGGGGAAAGACGGGAAGAAGGTGTTGCCGCCTGTGCTCCTGAAATGTTTGACGAGTAAGTGTACAAGTTTAGGTTTGTGTATACAGTACTGTAAATGTAATGTCAAGAGCAGTAGTTGTTAGTAACTATACGGCATTAAACCATTGCTCTCTGTGTTTCAGGATGTGTCAAGTCTTTTCAAAAACAGAATGAAATCGAAGTGAAGAAGCAAAAAGTAGTCACGAGAACTACACCAGAAGCTGAATGTTTACGCCAAGTAGAAATTTTTGTGTCCAATGCCAACACCAGACTGAAAAGACAACAAAATAAACAAGAAAACTGATTAAAAAAAAGATTTGTTTGATTTTCTTTGTTAATGGACATAAAGAATGCAATTGTAAATGTTTGAGATATGACTGATCAGTAATAGAGGAATTTTAGATAATGGCGAAATTACAACATAATGTGAGTGTGCTATGAACTCACGATGTGACCTTAGTGTGAGCGTGCAGTGACCTCACAATGGGACCTTAGGATGAGCACGCAGTGAGTGTGGTGTGTGGTTACACTTTTAGCTCACCGTGACCCACACATTCTGACCACATCATGAGTAGCTTACTGAGAGATCAAATTGTTGACTGGGTTATGAATTTGATAATGCTACTATAGGCTCATAACATGATTAGTTACGTTTAGAAGTTAAGTCATTCTGTTCTGCCCCATAGGAAGAACCACTAGAGACTGAAGTACAACCGGAAAACAGATACGATGTCGGCATGAATTCAGTTGGTACGTCGAACAAGATCTGTCACAGTTTTGTTCAGACTGTAAATCCAGTGGCAGTAAAAGAACAACACACAGAAGAGCCGCTGGTGCCCAATAAAACTCATTCCAAAGGACTGTTCAGGACTTGCATTCGATGTGGAGAACCAGTGCAGGAATTCACAACCGTATCATCTGGGAACCTCAACCAACTTCAGTTAAAATGTTTAAATGGACACCACATGTTGCTTTCGCACAACAACCCCCCAACACAGACACATACACATCTGAGCTAGTTTATATAAGTGACGTGTCCTTTATATAAAGGTTTACTTTGATATAACATCTTTAACTTGTCAGTGGTGGTACTGAGGATGTTGTGAAAGACTTCCATAGTAATCTATCTACATCTGCCTGTTTACATTATAGAAAATGTTTTTAAAAAAGTGTAATAGAAAAAAACAAAAATTAAGACAATATCAATTTTACTTGCATTGTGTATGTGTTCAACTGATATGGTTACCTCATATTGAGGTCTTCAGTACTCTTTGTTTTGTCCGTATGGTCCCACTCACCCATTTGCCAGATGGCCACAAACATGGAAGCAAACACAAATTTCACTCTACATAAGAAGCCTAGGCATCCATCTAAAAGATTTTATGACAAGAAATACAATAAAAAGAAGATAAATATTGGGATGCGTTTGAGAGCTGAAGACAGCTTAAAGGGAAACTCCACATTTTTTTTGAAAAAGGCTCACATTTGATTTGCACCGTTTTGGAATCCATTCAGCCGATTTCCGGCTCTGGCGGTAACAATTTTAGCATAGCTTAGCATAATTCATTAGATCTGATTAAACCGTTTAGCATCGCGTTCAATAAGAGTTTAGATATTTTCCTACTTGAAACTTGACTCTTCTGTTAGTACATTGTGTACTAAGACGACAAAAAATGTGCAATTTTTTTTGCCGATATGGCTAGGAACTATACTCTCATTCTGGCGTAATAATCAAGGACTTTGCTGCTGTAACATGGCTGCAGGAGGCGCAATGATATTACTCAGCGCCCGAAAATAGTCCCCTGCTATTGAAAGTTACCAAGGGGACTACTTTCAGTCGCTGCGTAATATCATCTCAAATAATGCACGGAAATAAAAAGGGTATGTATGGACTTGTCTAACTCTGGGGGATATGTCCAAGAAAGTCAGCATGTTCCTTTAAATACAACTTTGTCTCCCCTGGCATTGAAAGCCTGAAATCTTTGGCAGTCTTGTGACAAGACCTCAACTATTTTAATAGACCTGTAATTTACTTTTATACTCGTGCCTCTTAAAATTATTTTATTTGGTTGTAACTAGTGATGCACCGATGTATCGGCCGCCGATATTTATCGGCCGATTTTTGATGAATTTGAAACCATCGGCATATCGGCAAGAGCACGAGAAAGGCTGATACCGATTGTTTATTAATTAACTGCATAAAGAAATCCATTATATGTAAAAAAATGAGATGTTGTTTATCAAATAAATGCTGAATAGCAAAAACCACCTTTGAAGGTTGTCATGCTGTCTTATTTTATTTTTTTTTAGCTTAATTTGTGCCTCTCATATTATGTTGGTCAGTTGAATGTTAATTAGATCCAATCCATGTTCAGTAAAAATAATTTGATGCAGAAATAAACTAGCTAATAGACCAACTGTATAGTATTGTATACAAGTGTTTAATATCGGTATCGGACAGAAGTTGTCTGTTTAAATCGGAATCGGTATCGGCCCAAACAAATCCTATCGGTGCATCCCTAGTTGTCACCATAACTGTTCATTTCTTCAAAAGTTACTTTTTGTAGATTCAAAGTTTTTACTCTGATCATTTGTGGACATATAAACTATAAACTGCATGGCCATGTATCCTTTGTAGAGGAGGAAGATTATACATCCGTACTGTGTCTTTCAAAAACCAAAGAATAGCAAATAGATAAAATAGTTTTAATCAGTCGCTTATAAAAAAAAATCATACATTGGATATATACATGCATGTACAACAAATGAAATGGCTTTTACAATCGGTGGAAAAACAGTCCTAATGTTTGTGTACAATCATAAAACTACTCAAGTAATAAAAGATGAATAACATTTTTCACAGTGTAAAAGAACCTGAACTGGTAAATGAAGGCAACAAGAAAAGCGTGAGGCAAAAAGTGTACAATCCACAACAAAAACTAAATGACAAATTGTCTAAAAGTGCATTTCTTACCCATGACATCCATTCCAGAGTTCCCAAGTGTTCATAGTTTAAGAAATAAAAATTTCTTTAAAAAATAAATAAAGTACGTTTCCAGATCCTGTTTTTCAGAGCCTCACATTGAGTCTGGCCGAACACAGCGCCTGTCCCAGACTGTTGGCTGCACGACATTTGTAAATCCCAGAATCCTTTGGTTGTATGCGATCAAGGGTGAGCGTGCACACGCCATCCTTGTCATAATTCATCTGAACTCGTTCGGTTTTCTCCAGCGGTTCCTCGTCGAACAGCCAGATGACCTCTGGGTCTGGGTATCCTGCAACCAGACGAGAAACACAGTGTGATCAAAACTTTCTGTCGTTTTGTGATGCCAACTCCGTATCAAATATGAGTTTAATGAAAAGTCTGGCTAGGCAGAGGGCACCATTATTTATCAACATGAGCTCATGCACATTACCGTGTATAGTACAGGTCAGGTGCACGGTGGCTCCACAGTTCTCAGTGCGATCACGCAGGACCTGATGGAAGCGAGGTTCACTTCTCAACTGCTTTTCCAGAGATGCTACGGCTTGTTCAGCCTCCTTCCCCAGCACGTGCTCTGGAATTTAAAAGAAAGGCATTAAACCAGAAATACATCTTAACCCTGACCCCTAGTTTTGAGAGCGTATGAATTTTACCATCTACAAAACCAGCAGGAGAATGTGGTCTGTCAGATTTGCCCGAGTTGTAAGACATCCTCTTCAGGGCAAGAAGAGCTTTGCCGGTTTTCTGCAATATGGAAGGGATTTGAATTTAAGGCTAAAGTCAACTAATGAATCAAAAACGATCTTAGCTAATGGTCCAAGAAGAAGTAATACCTTCCACTTTTGCCTGGCCAGGAATCGTCTCATCTTTTCTTTGTTCAGGGATTTGGTTACTCTGCGGTTTGACTCAGCAAATGAGTTTGTCCAGGAATGAGCTAAAGCTTTATCACAGGATAGTCTTGACCTGCGTGAGAACAAATACAAAGCATGGTGAATAACTAGGCTGTCTCTTAGGCTTTGTCCACACGAAGCCGGTGCGTTCCCTATCCGATAATTTTTTTTCCTTGCTCTAAAAAAATAATCCGTAAACACGAAACCACTGAAACCGACTGAAAGCGGTGTAGTATATATGCCGGACCAGTATGGGGCGCTGTAATTCTGCCACAGATATACACTATACATGGAGAAGAAGACTTTGAGCATGCGCATAACCAACGTATGGTGTTGTCCATTATCGCTTGTTGGTCACCACAATTGCGTAGAAGCAGTTCTGATAGATTTTTCTGTAATAAAGCTAGAAGGCTTTAGTAGCTTCTGTAGCACGAACACAATCACGTTGTCCGCCGTTATTGTTGTTGCTGTTACGTGTGACGCTTCCGACACGTGATGTGATGACATTTTCGCTTCACAAAATATACGGATTGGCTGTACAGACGAAACCGCAAGGGTGTTGGTTTCAGATTTATCCACTTTAGGACCCGGTTTCAAAAAATAGCGGATTCAGTCTCCCAAAACGCCGGATCCGTGTGGATGAAACGCCAATACGATAACAAATTTATACGTATGCAGTGATACGCGTCTCCGTGTGGAAAGCCCCTTAATCAGCTCCCGAGGTCGTGAATTAGTATATCGTGTACATACACTGTGAAAAAAAATGTGAAAAATATTTTTGTCTTGTTTTTTAGTAAAAATACCTAAAAATTCTTAAATTAAGATGCTTTTTCTTGATGAGCAAAACGACCCAAGAAAACAAGTCCAGTTTTTAGACCAAAAATGTCAAAATCAAGTGATTTTGTGCATAAAACAAGCAAAAAAGTCTGCCAATGGGGTAAGCAAAAAAAATCATTTAAATTCAAGAAAAAAATCAAAAATATTTGCTTACCCCATTGGTAGATTTTTTAACTTGTTTTATGCACAAAATCATTTAAATTTGATATTTTTGGTCTAAAAACTAGACTTTTTTTCTTGGGTCATTTTGCTCAAGAAAAAGCATCTTAATTTAAGAATTTATAGATATTTTTACTGAAAACAAGACAAAAATACTAAGACCTTTTTTTCTTGAAAATCATTTTTTGCAGTGTAGGTTGGGGCACTGGTAAGGATCCTATAGCTCACATCACATTGGGACACTGTTCACTTGTGACATGACTGCTTAAGCATGTTGTGATCATTCACAGCTGTTATTCATCAACAACCAGCAAAACCAATATCTCTCGGACTTAATTTTTAAACACTTTTTGAAGTATATCATTACATATCCGTACATGAATTTGGAGGATTGAATTTTGGTCCCTTTCTTTCTAGCAGTGTGTTATATTAAAACTAAACAAACATTTGTCTTTATAAAAGTTCTGTCGCATTACATGAAGTTTATCAAGTTGGCTCGCGTGATTACAGTTGGAGAGCTTCAGAAAAGGTCATGTGATTTCTTGTAAGGGAACATTTTGGGTGCATCCCAATTCAGGGGCTGCGACCTTCCAAGGCCGTATTTAAAGGCAAATGATGTCACCGGGCCATGACGAAGGCTGTCCCAATTTGTAGCCTCCAAATATGGCCTTTTTTCCCCATGATCCATAGATAGATCCTTCACAGCCATGGCTATCCCAAGATTCACTGCACGCCTGTGACGTCTGGGTATTTTGAAACATTAATGTTAGATTAGTCAGATTTGTACATCGTACATGTATTTTAACAATATATAATAACATTTTAGAGATGTGGGACTACATCCAAGTTGTTGCATTCCCGCTTAAATTTGAATGCTTTTCATGCCTCAGAGCTCAGAGTTTAAGAGATGTGAGACCATGTCAATTTTACATGCAGTTGTGTTTTAAACTGCTGTGGTCACCTCATATCCTTCACCAATAGGCCACTGATAAAATCTTTAGCCTCATCCGTGATGTCTTCAAAACTCTCAGGGTCAAACTCCCATTGTGCTGCAGTTACCAGAGCAAGAGTTTCTGCATCGCTGGCGCCCTGAAACGGAGACTCGCCGCTTAACCTGTTCAATATAGAAAATGCATGAGCATCGAGTAGAAAATATATTGTCAGTTACATCTATTAAAGCCCTTACAGAATATAGCAGATAACACCAATGCTCCACATGTCAGTCACCAGATCTATAGGCTCATAATTGATGACCTCTGGAGCCACAAATTCTGGAGTCCCGTGTAGCACCGTCACAGGTTTCCCGGTCTCTGGAGCATACAGATAAAAGAAACAAATCCAGACCATAGAAGTTTTGTTCAATTTAAGGATTGGTGAAGGATCAAATAAGCCAAACATTTGAAATGTAAAAATGTTTGTTAACCTCTTGAATGTCTTGTTCTTAGTGGTAAATAAAAAACAAAAATGCTAAACTCACCCAGTTTGCAGGCCAATCCAAAGTCAATGATCTTGATGAGCGTTCCAGTGCTGTTGACACAGATGATGTTTTCAGGCTTTAGATCGAGGTGAATGATTCGTTTACAGTGAAGATACTGGACTCCCTCCAGAATCTGTCGCATGTAGTTCACACTCGTGGGTTCTGTGTGCTCGAAATTCTCATCTATGATTCGTTGAAACAGCTCACCACCTGCCACACTATAATAAATAAAAAGAACGACGAGTTAAAATTCTTTGCTTTTTTATGTGTGATTAAGTCCGAGCTATGTCAATCAAAACCTGTATAAAAACCTTTTTCCTTGAAAAATCCAATATTTAGATTTTGGAAAAAGTTGGAATTACACTTTAGGTGCCATTAGTATTCACTGGGTGTTTTGTGCAATGAACCCTACTGAAAAGCCAGGTTTTTGCTGGTGTTGCATGCTGGTTTTAGAGGGGTCCTGGACGTTTTTCAGCCGAGGTCACGCGCTGGTTTTGGAGGGGTACCAGAAGCTTTTCAGCCAGGGTCGCCCACTGGTTTTGGAGTGGTTTCGGACAATTTCAGCCAGGGTCGCCTGCTGGTTTTGGAGGGGAAAGCTTTTCAGCCAGGGTCACCCACTGGTTTTTGAGGGAAAACTTTTCAGCCAGGGTCACCCACTGGTTTTTGAGGGGTTCTGGATGCTTTTCAGCCGGCATCACATGCTGGTTTTGGAGGGGAAAGCTTTTAGCCAGGGTTGCCCACTGGTTTTGGAGGAGTTCCGGGTACTTTTCAGCCATGGTCATCCGCTGGTTTTGGAGGGGTTCCGGATGCTTTTCAGCCAGGGTCGCCCACTGGTTTTGGGAGGGGGAAGCTTTTCAGCCAGGGTCGCCCACTGGTTTTGGAGGGAAAGCTTTTTAGCCAGGGTCACCCACTGGTTTTGAAAGGGAAGCTTTTCAGCCAGGGTCGCCCACTGGTTTTGGAGGGGGAAGCTTTTCAGCCAGGGTTACCCACTGGTTTTGCAGGGGTTCCGGACCCTTTTCAGCTGGTGTCGCACACTAGTTTTGGAGGAGTTCCGGGCACTTTTCAGCCATGTTCACCTGCTGGTTTTGGAAGGGTTCCGGATGCTTTTCAGCCAGGGTCGCCCACTGGTTTTGGAGGGGGAAGCTTTTCAGCCAGGGTCACCCACTGGTTTTGGAGGGAAAGCTTTTTAGCCAGGGTCACCCACTGGTTTTGAAAGGGAAGCTTTTCAGCCAGGGTCGCCCACTGGTTTTGAAAGGGAAGCTTTTCAGCCAGGGTCGCCCACTGGTTTTGGAGGGAAAGCTTTTTAGCCAGGGTCACCCACTGGTTTTGAAAGGGAAGCTTTTCAGCCAGGGTCGCCCACTGGTTTTGGAGGGGGAAGCTTTTCAGCCGGGGTTACCCACTGGTTTTGGAGGGGTTCCGGACCCTTTTCAGCTGGTGTCGCACACTGGTTTTGGAGGAGTTCCGGGCACGTTTCAGCCATGGTCACCCGCGGTTTTGGAGGGGTTCCGGACGCTTTTCAGCCGGCGTCGCACACTAGTTTTGGAGGAGTTCCGGGCACTTTTCAGCCATGTTCACCTGCTGGTTTTGGAAGGGTTCCGGATGCTTTTCAGCCAGGGTCGCCCACTGGTTTTGAAAGGGAAGCTTTTCAGCCAGGGTCGCCCACTGGTTTTGAAAGGGAAGCTTTTCAGCCAGGGTCGCCCACTGGTTTTGGAGGGGGAAGCTTTTCAGCCGGGGTTACCCACTGGTTTTGGAGGGGTTCCGGACCCTTTTCAGCTGGTGTCGCACACTGGTTTTGGAGGAGTTCCGGGCACGTTTCAGCCATGGTCACCCGCGGTTTTGGAGGGGTTCCGGACGCTTTTCAGCCGGCGTCGCACACTAGTTTTGGAGGAGTTCCGGGCACTTTTCAGCCATGTTCACCTGCTGGTTTTGGAAGGGTTCCGGATGCTTTTCAGCCAAGGTCGCCCACTGGTTTTGGAGGAGGAAGCTTTTCAGCCAGGGTCACCCACTGGTTTTGGAGGGGTTCGGGATCCTTTTCAGCCAGGGTTGCCCACTGGTTTTGGAGGGGGAAGCTTCTCAGCCAGGGTCACCCACTAGTTTTGGAGGGGTTCTGGACGCTTTTCAGCCGGTGTCGCACACTGGTTTTGTAGGAGTTCCGGGCACTTTTCAGCCATGGTCACCCGCTGGTTTTGGAGGGGGAAGCTTATCAGCCAGGGTCGACCGCTGGTTTACGAGGGGAAAGCTTTTCAGCCAGGGTCGCCCGCTGGTTTACGAGGGGAAAGCTTTTCAGCCAGGGTCGGCCGCTGGTTTTGGAGGGGGTAGCTTTTCAGCCAGGGTCACCCACTGGTTTTGGAGGGGTTCTGGACACTTTCAGCCAGGGTTCCCCGCTGGTTTTGGAGGGGTTCCAGACACTTTTCAGCCGGCGTCGCACACTGGTTTTGGAAGAGTTCTGGGCACTTTTCAGCCAGGGTCACCAGCTGGTTTTGGAGGGGGAAGATTTTCAGCCAGGGTCGCCCGCTGGTTTTGGAGGGGTTCTGGACACTTTACAGCTGGCGTTGCACGCTGGTTTTGGAGGGGTTCCGGACGCTTTTCAGCCGGGACGCGCGCTGGTTTTGGAGGGGGAAGCTTTTTAGCCAGGGTCACCCACTGGTTTTGGAGGGGTTCCGGTCGCTTTTCAGCCAGCGTCGCACGCTGGTTTTAGAGGGGTTCCGGTTGCTTTTTAGCCGGCGTAGCACGTTGGTTTTGGAGGGGTTCCGGACACTAGCTAAAAATAGCCAGGCTGGGAGGACCAGCTAAGACCAGCCAACCATCTTAGCCAAGCTGGCCAAGCTTCCAGTCTGGTCAAGCTGGTTTAAGCTGGTGGGTCAGCTGGTTTTCCAGTCTGACCAGCTAAAACCTCTCTTAAACCAGCCTGCATAACAAGTTAAAACCTGGTTGGGAGACCAGTTAAATCCAGCCATCCAGCTTAGGCTGGTTTTAGCCGTTTAAGCACAAATATTCTGAAGTTTATCAACTAATGTGAACAGTGAGAAAATCCCTGTTTTTGGATTTTTTTATCTTTTGCAGTTTTAATAAAGGTGATTGTGATCTCACACGAGTCTTTGCCTTGCATATTAACATGTATTTCTCATTGCAGAAAATACCAAGATATTTACTGTATACCTACAAAAATTGTGAAAATATTCACATTCAGTTCACCCAGTCCCACTTCTAGTATTAAAAACCTGTAAACCTCAAGTGGTCCATTCTGCAATGGATATAAACAATCTGATCACATCAATATAATGCTGGACATCCACCATACCTAGTTTAAAAGTGCAAAGTGTAAATGTTATCAGTCGACTCAAAAAAATGAACTTTAACTTACTACTCAAGAATCATGACGATTTCAGAACGTGTGTCGAAGGCCGCCAGACACTGGACCAGCTTTGGATGGTGCAGTTCATTCATCAGCTGGATTTCTTTACGGGCTGCTGCTTTATCTTTCGAGACGCGGGCCCGATAGAATTTACCGGCGCACACTTGACCCGTCTGCTTATGGGTCATCCTGTACACCTCCCCAAACTTCCCCCTGTGTAGACATTACCATGTTATGTTGTACCACAAAATAATGATTTTAGACTAATAGACAGACTGATACTCACACTCCAAGTCTCTCATGCACATGATAAACATCCCTGGCTTTGTGGGTGGTGTCAATCACAATGTCCGCATATGAGGTCACTTCCTGTGGCGGTTCACCTGTAAAAATCATGCCCGAGCATCACTGACGCATACTCAGAAAAAGATACAAAAGCAGTCATGGGGTGGTACACATTTGTACATAAAGAGTGCATATTGGTACCCCACAGGCACAAACCGGTACCTCTCAGGTACATACAGTATTAGGACATTTTAAATGTGTACCATCCCAGTGACCACTTCTTTATCTGAGTGTACACAGTATACATTGAATGCATGTTTCATTTGGCAAAAATATCACATAAATTAACACATTTCGTCCAAATATACCCAAGTTCATGGCATTCGGATAAAAAAACGTATTGAGATTTAAAAAAATATATGTTTTACTTCTTCCATTTCCAATATGACAAACAAACTAGGTCAAATGCATTGCATTATGGGATTGTTTTCTACCTGCCGTGTCCATCTTAATGCAGTCCGACTCCTCGCTGGGCTCACTGACTCCGGCTGCATTGCAGGCTCGTACTCTGAAGCGATACTCGCCCTGGGGGTCGAGACCAGAGCAGACCCGGTAAGACGTGTTCAGGCACTGGTTAACAAGCTCAGTCCAGTCTCCCGATTCAGTTCGGTCCAATCTCTGAAACTCCACCACGTAACCCGTGATGGCCGAACCTCCGTCGTAACCCGGCCCGGACCACGACAGAACCAGAGAGGTGTGGGTCAGCTGGGACACAAAAGGACATGAGGCTGGAGGGTCTGGACGGTCTGGTGAGAGGAAAAGATGAGTCAACAAATCTGATACATGATCAAGGACTGTATATTGGTTTAATTTAGACTTCAGTTTTAGGGTCTCTCCAATGACACTGAGGTTTATCGTCCAATGAGCTGTGCCTCCTCGGTTTCGAACAAAAAGGGAATAACTGCCCGCATCTACAGGAAGAACTTTGGAAAGGACCAAACTACTGCTTTTGTTGGTGCTCTTAACACTTGAACGTAAACCATCCGATACAACCTAGAGAGAGTAACAAACATAAACCGATAAAGGGAGTATATTATGACACATATTTTGCTGGCTGCAATGTGATCTAGTCACAGAATTTTTTTGCTCATTTTTTCTTGGCTTTCTCACGAATGAGAAAATAGATTATGTAAATCTAACCCTAAACCAAGCGACAATGGTAAGAAAATAGGACAAAACAGTTGAGTAACCAATCCGTGAGAATGCCACGGAAAAATTAGCAAAAAATTCTGTGACTTTTCCACGGAAATTCGTGAGATCAGGCTGTTTAGGGAGATGTATGGATGTATGCTGTTTTGCAACAGTGCAAAACTATAAACTTGAATGGAAAAATGTTATACGCATAACTATATCTCTTTCAAACCTGTTGTCTGTTATGAATCCAGCAGGACGCAACAGGCTCATCGCTACTGAAACAACACTGTAGTTCAGCTCGGTCACCAACACAAACCACCACCTGCTCCGGAGCATCCAAAAACTCAGCGATTGCACCTGAAATGATAAATGCATACAAATGTGACTGAGTATGTCACATTTTTTCAACATAAAATCATCCTAAAATGTAAAGAACACTCTGTGAAAATATAACCTTTATCTTTAATAATGACTGAGTAAGACCATGTCAAAGATTGAAATCAAACGTTGATGCTCTTAAGTTTGTAAATGTAAAGGGTTTTTCCCTCCTAGGACTTTTTTTATTTCCTCGGCTAAACAGCCCAGGGTTTTTTTTCTCCTAGGGGGTTTTTTACCCCGGGGAGGCAGCCTTCTTGGGCTTAACTTAGCTTCCTCTTCTAGACGTTACATTAGTAATACGCTCGCTTATAATGTCGAGTCATAGCCGCAGCAAATTTGACTGCTTACGCTATCGTGTATTATGTTGTGCTATCTGTCATTTTTCTGTGCTTTTACTGCTTCTATTAATGTAAAGCTGCTTTGAAACAATTAAGTATTGTGAAAAGCGCTATATAAATAAAATTGAATTGAATTGAATTGAATGTCATCTTTAGATTATGAGACTTTGATTTCACAGACAAAGTCACAAATACAAGGTTACTACAAACATGTGCATGAGATAATTTAGTCTCAGAGGCCAAGTGTGTGACTAAACATAATCTAAGTCATAAATAAATGTAAAAATTTTAGTTGAGCACACCAATGTATCATCATCACATCATCTAAGTCAAAGCAAACACTTGTACAGAAGTAAGACACTCACTTTAATTACTGCTCAACGTTTTAATCAGCTTGACATGCCAGCTGCCGTGAAATACACACCAATTAACATGAACGCGTAATGTGTACATATAGGGGTGGTTTCCCGGACAGGGATTAGACTAGTCCTAGACTAAAATAAATATAAGAGCTGTCCAAACTGAAAACAACTTGCACTGACATATCTTAAAATACATCAGTGCCCTTTGTTTGGCCTCAAAATGCACACCAGTAGTGTTTTTAGCAAGGCATGTTTGTTAAAACTAGTTAGATTTCCTAATTAAACTAAGGCCTAGTCCTGTTTTAAACTAATCCCTGTCTGGGAAACCACCCCATAGACATGCAAAGATTCAAATAGTCATGTCACTTGCTGTCAGCAAGGCATTTTATTTAACAAGGCCATGAATGAACTGGGCGTGGCTAATGATATGCATAATGAGACACAGGTGAGTACAACACCTGAATGCAGGTAAGAGAAGTCTGCACCAAGCATGTTTTAGGCTACATTTACACATAGCCGGGTATTTTGAGAAACGAATACTTTCCCGCCTCCGTTTTCAATAATAACATCGTGCACACAACATCGTTTTCAAAAAAACTTTCCATTTACATCAACCCGCATAAATACGCCGTCAAGCGGCATAATAACTATGCCAAACCTGTGGGAGGCAGTGTAGGAAGGGGAATACAGCCATGCAAGCCAATCAAAATCGCCAGAATCGACACCAACGAAGAACACGAGCGACTTCCTGTTCCTTTCATAACAGCAAACATGAATCCCAAACCGCCTACTTCCATACTATATAGTATGCAAAGTAGCGCTTTTTACATACTATATAGTATGGAAGTAGGCGGTTTGGGATTCAGCCAACATAAACCTGATTGATCAGTAGCCAAACAAACTGTAAGGACGCTCTCATGACGTTAAACATTTTCTGGCGCAAAATGTGACTTTTAAGAACCTAAAACCCCGTTTCTCCCAGTTGACACGGCAACACATAACCGGGGTAATCAGAAATATCCACTTTGGCCGGAGGTTTTAGAAATAATCGTTTTCTGTAATAAAAACGCGGTTTTCGTGTAAATGACAGGCCAAACCGCAGGGAAATATATGTGTATTTCCTTCGTGTAAACGGGGTATTAAACTATATTAAAATGTATGTGCTTTCACCAATTATTTTCACCTTTAAATTTGTTATTTAAATTTGTAAGATCAAGCAATCTAAGCTTTGACAATAACAACAACACGTTTCTTTTTTTCTTTCTGTTAATATTGAATTGATCAGGAGGTAGTGACTTTGTTAGGGAAAAATATTAATATATTCCCATCCGTTTGGCCCAATGTGCTAAGCTATACTAAAAGTGGTAGTGCCAGACCCGGAGATCAGCTGAATGGATCCAAAACGGTAAAAATTAATTGTTTATCTCTAGGGGAGCTGGAAAATTTGTATATTTTCAAAAAAAGTGGAGTGTCCCTTTAAGAAAAAACAACCTTAAGAATTAAAAAAATTATCTTTTTAAGCCTACTTAAAAAAATCAGTGGTTAAATTGTTGGTGGTTCCTTTGCAAAACAATTGTAAGTTTGTGGTAAACAGGGTTTTCGGGGTTTTAGAGAGTAAAAATAAAAGGTAACGCTTATCAGATTGGATTTACAAGTCATTTTAATTTAGTATTTCTTATATTGACTAGAGATGAGTTGCTATAAAAAATAGTTGAAATAAGTTAAGCAATTTCAACTTAATTTTATTAGTTATTGCAACTCATCTCTAATCAAGATTACAATAACTTCCAGTCGGATTAAACTTTAAAATCTATGCAATTGATCTATATTTAAGACACTATACACTTTGCATTGTTTTGTACTACATACCTTTTCTCCTCTTTACTACTTCCAGGATTTTCTTAGGTTTCTCTTGCCTGATTTCCAGCTCTTTTGGTCTCTGATCATTTTTTGTATTAGCAGTTTCTGTTTCAAAAGTGAAACATTTTTAGTCATACACAAATAAATTGTACAGACAAATAATAAGATGTATGATTAAATCATCTGGGTATTTGTGTGGACATTGATGTGAATCCCCGATTAAGTCATTAATTTTTTGTGATTCACTGTTTTCTAGATAAAATCATCGAACAGTGAAAAATAACCTTGATATCTTTAATATTGACTTAGTAAGAGTGTGTCAAAGATTGAAATCAAGGAGAAATCATCTTCAAAATCATTTGATTATAAAACTTTAATCTGAATTTCACAGACAATTTCACATATTAGTTGTGAAAATGTTTCATGCAAAAATCTTATATCTGTAATGGCAGTCGCTTTCACATACCTGATCGATCCTTTCCGTTCCTCAATGTGATCCCATTATCTTTCCTCTTTGAGATCTCCAGTGGAGTCTTCAGTCCTGTGGAGGATTTCAGATCAAGTTTAAATGTGGAAATGTAAGTTTTCTTCTGATCCTTTTTAATAAAGTCCATTTTTCCAGTGTGATCAATCCAGATTCTTCTCCTTACACTTTTACCACACACAACTTGTTTGCGTGTGCATGCCTGTTTTCTCACGAGTTTCTCTGACAGCAGACGGTTTCAGTTTGATCACATTAATAGTGACAGAGAGAGAGAGAGAGAGGGGGACAACTAAACAAAAGAGTGAGGGGGTGGAGCTTCACAACTGAATTAAATCAGAAAACGAAATATAAATTAACAACGTAATATTCAAAAGGATAGATTTGTTGGTCTCACTGATGGGTTTTAAGACAACAAAACTTTTAAATACACAGGCAGGATACAATAGTTACCTTTCTGTGGGTGTGTATCTGAAGTGCCTTCAATCCAAATCTGGATGAGCCTGTTTGGGCCGTCCAGAATGTTTTGGGTTTTCTTGTCTCAAAATAACCTCTTTTTTTTATTTATGTAGAGTATGAATGTAAATGAATAGTAAATTTATTGTCTTTATAAAATGGGCTTTAAAAAACAAAGTTTTGATTCATTTGATGAAGGAATGTATAAATAAATGATCAAATCTGTTGTTGTTTTATATAAGTAAATACAATGTCTAACAAGTTTGATTAGATTTGTTAATATATTTTCCAACCAGCAGGATTGGATTTGGAAACATGAAGCACTGAGCTGAACAACAACACAATAAAAGCAGATAATGCAGAATTTGAGAATGAAAATGATACAGGCGGAAATCTGATCAAAAACACACCCATGGGAAAGTAAGTCATGCAGGATAAATATTTTCATATGTGCATTTTTGTGGAAAGACAAAACACAGTAGAAATTGCTCAATCCAGGAAACCAGCTTCCTTGGAATTCTAGGACATTGCACAACATCTGATCCTCTATACCAGCAGTTCTTGACGTTATTCCTGGAGGCCCACTGCTCTGCACATTTTGTTTGTCTCCCAGTCAACACACCTGATTCAAATCATCAGCTCATTAGAGATCTCTATGAACTGAAATGAGGCTGTCAGATGTGAGAGAGACACACAACATGTGCAGAGCAGATACAGAGTTAAGAACCACTGCCCTAAACAAAAAGTGTTTCATGGGATGGCAAATATTTAATTTTATACCACAAGGCTGTTAAATGCTTTATTTTGATTGGTTGCAAATGTTCCACGAGTGTTGATTATTTTTTATAAACGCACATAACCTTTCAAATATCTTAAAATGACCTTTTTGTGAAAAAATTGACTTCGGTCCTTTAGTTTGAAAATAATGCACACTCCGCCGCCAAATTACCACCTTGGGTATGCATTATTCTAAAATAATTCAATGGCCTGTCGTCAATTATTCCTAACATAATATGTTTTAAAAAGTAATTGGGCACATATCTCACACTTGAAAAAATGTATTATAAATTTCATTGTGTAAAAAACAATGGTCTTCAACAAGGGGTCCGTGCTGGTATTACCAGGAGCCTCCAAATAATATCATTTAAATTCAAAATGAAATTAGGCCAGAAACAAAGATTCCTTAATAGGCTTATAAAAACTTGATTTTTTAATATCCTTGTAACATAACCATCATAACCAAGTATGTCAATTTAGTCTTAATTTAACACATGCACTGGGGGTCCCTCCCTGCTTATCTTCTCTCTCCATAAGGGGTCCTTGCCCTGAAAAAGAGACCTCTGGTATAAAATATTGAGGCACCACACTCTCAGAAAAAAAGTACAAGAGTTGTCATTGGGATGGTACTTTTTATAAAGGTTGAATATGTACTATTTACGTACAGCTATGATTACGAATATGAACCTTTTAAAGGTACTTTTTGAAAAGGTACCACCCCAGTGACAACCTTTGGACCTTCTTGTACATTTTTTTTGCTTAAATCACAGATAAAATATGAAAGGAATAATTGGGCTGTTGAATTATTCAAAAATAATGCACACCCAAGGTGGTAATGCGGCACAACAGAAAGCGGAGTGCATTATTTTCAATTATACCACGGGCATGTTAAATACTTTATTCTGATTGGTTGAGAAATGTTCCATGGGTGGTGATTATTTTGATATAAATGCACACCTAACCTGTCAAATGTCGTAAAATATCCATGGTATAAAAGGAATAACTGACTCCGGTCCTTTGAATTATTTAAAATTATACCATGGGTCTGTTGAATGCTGTATTCTGATTGGCTGAGAAATGTTCTGTGGGTATGCATTAATTTCTGATAACCACACAACTAACTTGTCAAATGTCTTAAAAATAGGCACCAGAGCAATGTTTGTGGTAACCGGGGTATAAGAGGAATAATTGACTCCTTTGAATTATTTGAAAATAATGCACACACGCGGTGTAACGGCACTCCGCTTCGCATTGCACCTTGGGTGTGCATTATTTTCTTATAATTCAATGGCCCGTCGTCAATTATTCCTTACATAATGCACACCTGCGGTATAACAGTACGGAGCCCCTAAGGGGATATGGAGAAAAAATTAAATAAAGTTTAGTTTCGTGTGCGTACGTGAAACTATTGTGTGCGCATGTGAACGTATCATGTTTAGATTTCGCGTGCGCGCGTAAAAACTATCGCACGCGCACGTGAAAGTAAACGTTTCATGTGCGCACACAATAGTTTCTCATGCGCACACGAAACTAAACTTTTTTAAAAATTCTGCACATGAAGGTTTCACGTGAGCTTTCGAAAGTTTCACATGAGCACGCAAAAGTTTCATCTGAGCACATGAAACTAACTTTAGTTTTTTTTTTACTCTAATGTCACCCATGGGCTCTGTATAACGGCACTTCACTTCACGCTGCATTACCTGCTTGGGTGTGAATTATTTTCGAATAATTCAACGGCCCGTCGTCAATTATTATTCCTTACATAATTTAAAGGACCGGAGTCAATTATTCCACTTATACCATGGTTGCACAGACATTGCTCTGGTGGTTATTTTAGGACATTTGACAGGTCAGGTGTGCGTTTATGGAAAAATAATGCATACCCGTGGAACATTTCTCAACCAATCAGAATAAAGCATTCCAGCCCTGTGGTATAAAGATAATTAACAAACAAATCCCTAGTTTTTATGAGTATTGATAGATGTATGAAATTCACACGGGTGCAGAATAACCAAGTGTGGTGTTAATTTACATTACATCATGCATAACTAAGCATACAACTTCAGAGTACAGTTAATCTCTGTCTAAAATATTTTGTAAATGTTTGAATTAAAAATAGATAATGTGTGGGAACTCCAGACTTGTCTGTTTGTAAACTCTTGATGTCACATAGAGGTAAGATGAGCGGCTGAATCAGCAGATACCTTTGAGTTCTGACGTTA
This sequence comes from Misgurnus anguillicaudatus, assembly GCF_027580225.2. Lineage (NCBI taxonomy): Eukaryota > Metazoa > Chordata > Actinopteri > Cypriniformes > Cobitidae > Misgurnus > Misgurnus anguillicaudatus. The sequence goes on along the minus strand of NC_073361.2, from coordinate 29,764,327 downwards.
CGTTCTGTTTGTGTTTAGCTCTGATGGGAACAAGAGATGCCTTCGTGACCACATTATTCAGAACATCACCTGATTTTGTTTTCTTCACAACCACTAACACATGAGGATGAGATGAAGCTTATGAGAAAGACAATTACAACTGACCAATTATTTTACATTCCCAGTTTAGATTATTATATTGTGGTAATGACAAAAGTCAATGTTTAGATACGTAACCACATTGTGATTTAGCTTACCTATTGGAGGACTAGGGCTGGGCCGATACCACTTTTTCATGTCTGATACCGATGTCGATACCACAACCCAGAGGAGTCATGCCCAAACTGAGGGAGAACTTCCCTCGGTCCTCAGTTTTTTGAGCCAAATGGATTTCATTAATCTGTCACTTTCTTTTAATCTGTTAAATATGCACAATATTATCAATTATGTGCTGCATCCTTGTCACTTTTGCCGTTTTGATAGTGTTTTGATCATGTTACATTAAAATTTTGGCGGCAGACGCTGCACTCAGCGCAGACGTCAGCGCCTGAGCGCGCTCACGAGCTTGCTGTTGGTGCTGTATTTTGCTATCTGAGGAATTAAAAAGTGTAAGAAACGCTCACAACATTTCCAAACCCCAGTATGGTAATGTGCAGTTAACCTCCTCAAAAATGTATGGTTTAAAATGTGACCGTCTCGACGTTAAATTAGTAGAGATTTCTAGATTAATCTTCTTGGTTCAACGCCAAAGTTCACCAGAGTTCACGGGGGCGGAATCACACATGCTCATGAGGTAAATTTTAATGCAAAAAGTCCGTTCCTCTACTAATTTTTTCTAAAAAAAAATTTAATCATTATTGAACATTAAAATTAATCACGTAAATTGGGTATGTCATTTTCGTTGTACTTTATGGTTTTAAAATTACATTAATTTCATATTTGGAAGTACAAAATGCATTAATGACACAACTATCGTTAAACAAGTCATTAAAAAAACGCAAATAACAAAACACGCTGTTTCAGATGTAAATTTGATGCCAATATGTCATTATTGCGATTGAATAGTATTTGATATAAAAGTTACACTTTTATTTTGGAGGTTTTTGCATGAAGGCGCTTAGATTGTTAGAAATGTAGGTGCCATGGAAAAGAATGAAAGCTCTATAATATATTTCGTTTGATGTCTGTGTATGCACAAATTTCTGTGAGCTGTGCACACTGTGGCCCCTTAAAAATTGGTGCATGACGCCCCTGTCACAACCTTTAGTATCTGTTTATACCGCAACCTTCCGATCTCTCTGATGGTGCATTTACACCAACCGCGGTAGAGGCGTGAAGCGCGAGTGATTTCAATGTTAAGTCAATGTGCAGACGCGTTAACACGGAAGTGACTTACGACTGGCCGCTTGAGGCTGGCTTTAAAAGGGAGTCAATTCCCATAGACTCCCATGTTAAAAATGGCCAACTTTACAGTAGAAAATAATATGTTTACAGCCTGGTACAAAAAGTGTTTTTGGCCTATATAGCTAATTTTGCCCTTCATGACAAGTGTGAGGGGGGTGAATTTTTTTGTAACTCACCCGTTTAGATTATATTAAGCCTTAAACTTCTGCATAATTAAGGGCGTGGTGGTCGCTTGAGTGTCGGTTGAACAGCCACTGCTGTCACTAGACTCGCGCTAGGCGGGCGTGGTTTCACCTCAGCTTCACCCATGTCCCGCCTCTTTACCCATTTTCGGTTTTCCGCGAGTAATTCGCGGGGACGCGCGGCCAAGATGGCGACGGCAGGCAACGCCTACATTAAGCTTCAAAAGCGATCTTCACAAACCAATGGGTGACGTCACGGACACTACGTCCATATTTTTTTACGGTCTATGGTTTATACCGATACCGATCCAATACCATCTCTATCGCCCTTTTAATCAGCTGCAAAAAACACATTTGTTAACTGTACAAAAAATCATGCTTAAATAGAGATACAAAACTTAACTCAAACGTTTAACTGTGCAACAAATGGCTGTGCAAATTGATTGACAATACGTTTAAGAAATATTTACAGGTGTATATACATTATTATAATTTATATTATATATAAATATGAATACTTATATATATATATATATATATATCAATTATACATGCATGCGTGTTTATTTAGAATGATTATACACAATACACACACATATATGACGTAAACAAAAACTTTATTCTGCAAACGATTAATTGTGATTAATCGTTATGCAGCCCTACAACTGGAAACTGAGGATATTCAACAATTACAAGGAAGACAAGGGACGAGCCATTATTTAAAATAGGAATTTCCTTTTGGAATTTCTTGGATGATGTTACAACTCCATTAAATATATCTGACCTTGGATGCAATTCCAGAATATGAACTGATTTTCAATTCTCAGCTTTAGTACATACTAGACAATATCTTAATTAAAAAATGATGAATGTGTTCAAAATCATGCCATGGATAATGTTTATATCATGATATACATGGATTATAAACATGCACTTTAAAACAAGCTAGGTTGTTTCTGTTCTGTAATGGGAACTTTCTGTAAGGGTCTGTTGTAGTACGGACCGTTAAGTGGGAACACGGTATGTAATGATGTGAGTTCCTGAGTAAAGTTATCTTGTGTTTCATGCACGCGCCTGACTGGTTATTATATCCAAGATAACATAACATGGTGTCAGAAGAGAACTGAACCGTAATGTAACACTTAAAAGGCTGTAGTCTGGTGGAAAAAGGAATAAAAAGAGTGAAGATGGAGAGAGAAGCGCCAGCACCACCGATGTTAGCTTCGCAGCTAGCTCTGCCCGGCAAATTTGATTTTACCAATACATGTGAGTGGCCAAGATGGATGAAGCGTTTCGAGCGCTACAGGATCGCATCGGGTCTGGATAAACAGCCAGAGGAATACCAGGTGAACACTTTCATGTATGCGGCGGGGGATGATGCCGAGGATATTTTGTATGTGTTACCGTTGACTGATGCACAAAAGAAGTCATATGCTGCCGTTACGGATGCTTTTAATAAGCACTGCATTAGCAAAAGGAATGTGATTTTTGAACGGGCGCGTTTCAACAAGCGGAATCAAGAGCCGGGAGAGAGCGTCGAGTCGTTTATTACAGCGGTACACTCACTCGCTGAGCAGTGTGATTTCGGAGCTCTAAAGGAGGATCTGATAAGAGACCGTATCGTGGTCGGCATACGCGATGCCAAATTATCAGAAAGCTTACAGTTGGACGCAGATTTGACGCTAGAGAAAGCGATAACGAAAGTGAAACAAAGTGCGGCAGTAAAAAAACAACAGCCAATACTGCGCGGAGCAGAGCAGCCGATAGGACACGTTGAGGCTATACACAAGAAGGAAAGGAGAACACAAAAACCCCCTAAAATGAAAATGGAGAAACAGTCATATGGATGTGGCAGATGTGGAAACATTAAGAATCACCCTTGGAAAGACTGCCCAGCTAGAGATGCTGACTGCAGGAGATGTCATCGTAAAGGACATTTTGCAAAAAAATGTAAGTCAACAATAGGGGTTCATTACATAACAGAGGGGCAGTCTGAGACTGGCCACGAGGAGGATTTTGCTTTCCTTGGAGAAGTGTATAATCAGGGAACTGATGGATGGAATGAGCTAATTGTACTGAACGGGGAAAACACAGTTTTCAAATTGGACACGGGGGCTGCTGTTACAGCAATTCCAAGCAGTAACTTCTCCACTAAGAAATATGGAGCGTTGCAGCCGCCTGGGAAAGTACTGTTCGGACCAGGAAATCAAAGGCTGGATGTAAAGGGACGGTTTAAAGGGCAACTAAGCATCAAAAATAAAACTACAGAACAGGACATTTATGTAGTTGCTGGTCTGTCTAAGCCCTTATTAGGACTTCCTGCGATTGAAGCTCTCACCTTAATACAGCGTCTTCACACTGTACAAGAGCGACAGGAAGACTTTATAGCTGAATACCCCTCAGTGTTCTCAGGCCTAGGCAAATTAAAGGAGCCATACAAAATTGAGTTGGAACCTGCAGCTGTTCCATTTGCTCTATCCTCTCCACGACGTGTGCCCCTGCCAATGAGAGATAAAGTGCGAGTTGAGCTAAAACGCATGGAGGATATGGGAGTGATTTCTAAAGTGACGCAGCCCACTGCATGGTGTGCAGGCATGGTGGTGGTGCCCAAGGCCCAAGGAAAGATACGACTGTGTGTGGACTTGACACACCTAAATAAGTGGGTGCGAAGAGAACGCCACATCCTCCCTGCTGTAGAGCAGACGCTTGCAATGCTGGCGGGTGCTAAAGTATTCACAAAGCTGGACGCCACGTCTGGCTTCTGGCAAATTCCACTGTCGGAGGAAAGCTCACTTTTGACAACATTCATTACCCCATTTGGGCGGTATGCGTTCAACCGTCTACCATTCGGTATCTCTTCAGCTCCAGAGCACTTTCAGCGTCGAATGTCGCAAATGCTAGAAGGGTGTGAAGGAGTTGTGTGTCATGCTGATGACATATTAGTTTATGGTGAAGATATGCAGCAACATAATGAGAGACTGCATCGGGTCCTTAAGAGACTAAGAGATGAAGGCCTGACTTTAAATGAGAAGTGTGTGTTTGCAACAGACAACATGATCTTCCTGGGACACCGTATTGGGGCAGATGGCGTTGCACCAGATCCAGGTAAAGTCAGAGCGATCTTGGAGATGCCTGAACCGACCGGGGTGGAAGGAGTGAGGAGAGTGATGGGAATGGCTAATTATTTGAGTAAGTTTTTACCCCACCTCGCATCCTACACCCGCCCACTGAAAGAACTGCTCTGTGGAAAAAATGAATGGTGCTGGGGAGCTCCACAAACAGAGGCTTTTCAAAAATTAAAATTAGAACTGAGTTCACAGCGGGTGTTGGCATCATACTCCCCAAAAGCTGAGACATGTGTTTCTGCAGACGCGTCTTCCTTTGGTGTCGGAGGCGTACTGAACCAAAAGCAGACGGATGGAACATGGAAACCAGTGGTGTTCATCTCTCGGGGTCTATCTGAGGCAGAAAAACATTATGCTCAGATAGAAAAGGAGGCCTTAGCAGCAACGTGGGCATGTGAACGGCTGTCATCCTATCTTCTGGGTCTGAAGTTTAGATTGGAAACGGATCACAAACCACTGCTCTCACTGCTAAGCACAAAAGCACTAGAGGAACTCCCTCCCCGAATTCTGCGGTTCCGTCTGAGGCTGATGAAGTTCACGTTTGACATTGTGCATGTCCCCGGTAAGCAAATGATAACTGCAGACACATTATCAAGAGCCCCTGTGAAACACACATTTAGTGAGGAGGAGAAGGAAAATGAGAGAGATGTTAAGGTGTTTGTGGATTCGGTCATTCAAGCCCTCCCAGCTACAGAAAAAAGGCTGAATACAATAATGGAAAACCAGAAGGCTGATTCTATCTGCGCTAAACTCATCCAATACTGTGAGACTGGGTGGCCTGAGAAACATGCCCTTTCACCAGACCTCTGTCCATACTGGCCTGAAAGAGAAAATCTAACCGTGGCTGGAGAGCTGCTCCTAAGGGGCCAAAGAATTGTGATTCCCCACAGCATGAGGCAAGAAGTCCTCCACAATATACATGAGGGTCACCAGGGAATAGTCAAGTGTCGAGCTAGGGCTCGCCAGGCCGTCTGGTGGCCAGGACTGTCTGTGCACATCAATCAGCTTGTGGAAAACTGCAGCACATGCTCACAGCACAAGGCTGAGCACAGAGAACCTTTGTTAACCACTTTGGTGCCGGAGAGACCATGGCAGCGGGTGGGCACAGACCTATTTTTCTGGGAGAAAAATACTTACCTTCTGGTTGTAGACTATTTTTCACGTTACATAGAAGTAGCGCACCTAAATGTAGCCACAGCCAACACTGTCATTGCGGCTTTACGAGATGTGTTTGGCCGCCACGGTATCCCAGAGACTGTTGTGTCTGATAATGGACCACAATATAGCTGTGCTCTTTTTAAGAACTTTGCCAGTGAATATGGGTTCACACACATTACCAGCAGCCCAGGATATCCGCAAGCAAACGGGGAAGCAGAGCGCGCAGTGGCTACTGTGAAAGGACTTTGGAAAGGGGGTGGTGAGAAAACTAAAGCGTTGCTGACTTATCGGTCTACCCCCTTGGAGAATGGTTATTCTCCAGCACAACTTTTAATGGGTAGACAACTGCGTTCCACTGTACCACAGATTCCTACCTTTCTAACTCCTCGCTGGCCAAATGTTAAGAGATTCAGGGAAACAGACAAGTGGGCAAAAGACAGACAGCAACGCAGGTACAACATGCGTTACAAGACACGTCCCTTACCAACTTTGCGACCTGGACAAAGTGTGTGGCTGAGAAAGGAGAAATCTCAAGGGACTGTCGTTCGCCAGGCCGAAACTCCCAGGTCTTATCTTGTACATACTGATGGTGGTCTGATCAGGAGAAACCGCACTCACATGCGAGCAGTTCCTTTGCCGCTACCTCAAAACCCTGTAGAAACAACAGTGGAAAACCAGAAACAGAGTGACACTCTTATACATGTAACTAGAGATGTGCAGTTGTCCAGGGACACTGATGTATGTAGATCACCTTATGTGACCAGTTCGGGCCGTGTTTCAAGGCCTCCTGAACGTCTTGATTTGTAAAAGAAAGGAAAAAAAAAAAACACACAACGAAGGGGAAAGAAAAGGACTAAGGTGTTGGTTGTTTATAGATGTTCTTGAGAAGTTGTTCATTTATTTCAGTGTAAATGTGTAGGTTCTAAAAAGTTATATCCATATGTTACATTTGAGAATGGGTCCTTACTTAAAAGGGGGAGGTGTTCTGTAATGGGAACTTTCTGTAAGGGTCTGTTGTAGTACGGACCGTTAAGTGGGAACACGGTATGTAATGATGTGAGTTCCTGAGTAAAGTTATCTTGTGTTTCATGCACGCGCCTGTCTGGTTATTATATCCAAGATAACATAACAGTTTCAACCCATAGTTGGGTCAAATATGGACAAACCCAACTGTTGAGTTATAAATAACCGTATGCTCAGTGTTGGGGTTAACGCATTACAAGTAACGTGCATTACGTAATAATATTACTTTTCTGAAGTAACGAGTAAAGTAACGCATTACTTTATAAATGTACACATTAATATTTGAGTTACTTTTTTAAAGAGTAATGCAAGCTACTTTTTAGTTTAATTTGATTTTTTTAATTACGTACTGAATTAAACTAAAACTTAGTCACATAAAACTACGCACTCTATGCGTGCACGCCTGAGTGGGTAAAGTTTGAGTCAGAAATGAAGATGGCAGACAAGAGCTTGACTTTTTTGCGACAAAAATACGAAATTTCTGAATACAGAACTTCTCAGTTATAAAAACACCTTCAACGCCTGAAAGAGATCACGCCTCAGAAAAGAAAGAAAAAGTAACGTAAAATTAACTTAAAAAAAGTAACTAAGCAACATGAAAAGTAACTAAGCAACACAATTAGTTACTTTTTTGGGGAGTAACTTAATATTGTAATGCATTACTTTTAAAAGTAACTTTCCCCAACACTGCCTATGCTGGGTTGTTGTTGCCAAAAATGCATTGAAAATAACTGTTGGGTTTGTTCATATTTGACCCAATTACGAGTTGGGAAACAACCCAACCTTTTTTTTAAGAGTGTGTGCTATTTAATGATTGTAAATATGTGTTGTAAGTTGTCTGGAGGTTTATTTAGTACAGTTTACCCTATAGACACATGGAGAACTTGATGGATACAGGAAATACTGGAAACTCAATAGCTCATCACGTTATAGCCTGCCAAACAAAAACATACGTCATCCAATTGGATTGTCGGCTATTCAATAGAGATTTCATAAACTCACGCTACACTATAGAAATTTATTAAACTCATTCATGCATTATGCAATGCAATCATTTCAATCTATTAATAGTTTAGTCAAATCACATTTCCATTTTATAATCACAGGTTTTGTTTTAACATATTAGACAGCATAAAGCAGACAGGACAGTGATTGAGAACCTGATGCATAATGATTGTTACTAACACACACAATAATACATTTGAAGAAACAATTGAATGTTAATAATCAACATCCCTGGATGAAATAAACGCAGAACACAAAGCATGTCAATTGTCATGTGACTTTATTTTAATCTTAACCCGATTCTACAGAAAAACTCAAGACACCACAAAGTTAAAATAATAATTATCTAACACATAAAATAAACCCTAAGGAAGGGAATGAACCCGTTCCCGGTCCTGCTCATTTCTAAATCTCAAATCAACACACACAAACAGCGAGACCTTTTACTGATCTTTCTCTGCTCGCCGCAGTTTTGGTAACACACAATTACACAAGATTACGTCTTGTGTCTCCATAGTTACTAATTTCATTATTTTTTTAACTAGTTTTTCTTGTTTTAATCCATCTTTCAAAACTGTCTGTTAAAATGACAGCTTGCTCGAATGACTCGAGTGACGTCTGATCCGTGTCACCTTTAGCACCAAGCAAACATGTTAACAGCAGTGATGATGATGATGTATTTGACACGGGCGTGGAAGCACTTCTCATTCCACACCTGTTTGTGACTGGAGGTCAGAGGGGATTCCTACCCCTTGTATTTCTGTGTGAATATATTGCTGGTGTTAATCATCACCGGTGTTTAAATGGGGTGGACTGCCGTCGCTGGGGTCTATGAAGCTTTTCTTGCTGGGTTTTTGCACGTGATCTTCATTTCTTTTCTCCAGGGCTTCAATCTGGAAAAATGAACAACACCATTATCATTTATCAGTTCTATGACGCATTTAACAGATGCTTTTATCTAAAGTGACATTCACAATATACATTTTTCTTAATCTGTATATGTGATGGGTGTGTTTGCTAGATTTGAACCCACGTCCTTTGCATTGCTGACGTAATGCTCTAACAAATGAGCTAAAGGAATACTGATTCATTTGCATTATAATTTACATTTATGCACCTGGCAGACGCTTGTATGTTCCCTGGGTTTCGAACTCATGATCTTTTGTTTCGAACTCATGATCTTTTGTGCTGCTAACGCAATGCTCTACACTGCAAAAAAATAATTTTCAAGAAAAAAAATTCCTAGTATTTTGTCTTGTTTTCAGCAAAAACATCCAAAAATTCTTAAATAAAGATGATTTTTCAAAAAGAACCCAAGAGAATAAATCTAGTTTTCAGACCAAAAATATGAAATCCAAGTGACTCTGTGCACAAAACAAGCAAAAATAAATCTGCCAATGGGGTAAGCAAATTTTTCTTGAATTTAGTGTTTAAAAAAATGTTCAAGATTTTTTTGCTTACCCTAATTTTTTTTTTTTTGCTTGTTTTATGCACAAAATCACTTGAATTTCATATTTTTGGTCTAAAGACTAGACTTATTTTCTTGGGTCGTTTTGCTCATCAAGAAAAAGCATCTTCATTTAAGAAATTTTTACAGAAAACAAAACAAAAATACTAAGAATTTTTTTTCTTGAAAACAATTTTTTGCAGTGTACCAATCGAGGTACACTGCAAAAAAAAAAAGACTTTAGTATTTTGTCTTGTTTTCGGTGCAAATATCTAAAAATTATTCAATCAAGATGACCTAAGAAAATAAGTCTAAATTTTAGACCAAATGTATTAAATTTAAGTGAATTTGTGGATAAAAAAGCAAAAAAAATCTGCCAATGGGGTAAGCAATTTTTTCTTGAATTAAGTGTTTAAGAAAAAAGTTAAAGATTTTTTTGCTTACCCCTTTGGTAGATTTTTTGCTTGTTTAATCCAAAAATGCACTTAAATTAGATTTTGTCTTAAAACTAGACTTATTTTCTAGGTTATTTTGCTTATCAAGAAATTGCATCTTGACTTTTTATTTTTAGATATTTGTGCTTAAAACAAGAAAAAATACTAAGAAAGTCATTTTTTGCAGTCTACACTACAAAAAAAATGATTTCTTACTTAGTATTTTTTCTTGTGTTCAGTACAAATATCTTTTTTTTTAAATCAAGATGCAATTTCTTGATAAGCAAAAGAAATCTATTTTTTTTATATTAATAATTTTGAAGTGAATTTGTGCTTAAAACATGCAAAAAAAACCCCTGACAATGGGGTAAAAAATGTCTTGAATTGAGCATTTAACAAAAAAGTTAACTTATTTTAAGATTTTTTTATTCTTACCCCATTTGAAGATTTTTTGCTTGTTTTAAGCACAAATTCACTTAAATATGATTTTTTTGTGTCTAAAAACGACTTATTTGCTCATCAAGAAAATGCATCATGATTTAAGAGATTTTAGATATTTGTACTGAAAACAAGACAAAAACACCCAGTAAAAAAGAAATCCTTTTGCAGCAGCATAATAACAACAAAGCACCTTTAATTTGTCGTTTAATGTGTCAGCCCTCAGAAAAAGAAAGATGTTTGATAAAATAATTGACTAGGTCATGTCAAACAGACATTTATTCTCACCTGGGCTAAGAAGTCAGCCTCATTATCGCTGTTTATCTGCAGTCCAGACACGGTGTTAAACAGCTCAAACACATCCATAGCCTCCATCACACCGGCTTTCTGGAAGAACTGAAGAGAGGATTTATTCAGGATGCGTTCCTGCTTTAGTGCTATCAGCATCTTTCCGGTTTGGATACTTACTGTGGCCACATTCCTGCAATCCCGGAAGAGGAACTCCAGACCGTGAGGATGAGTGGGCTCGATGGATTGACTTACATCAATAAACCAGACCTTCATGGAGAAAACCATTAAATGAATTCATCATTGAAAGTTAAATATATATTAATTAAACATTAATTTAAATATGTTTTCTTCTACAGACCTGTCCATCATGCCAAAGCATGTTGTATTCACTCAGGTCAGCGTGAACCAGATTACAATCTTGATACAGCCGTTGCATCATCTATAAGTAAATAAAACATACAGATGTCTAATAAATCAAAGACAGCTGTGCGTTTGCGAAAACAGGGTTTCAAATAAGGGCAAAAAATGCCATAGTGTAGCCAATAATTAAGGTTTGTAAACAATTTGCTTTCGTTCTTAGCTTATCTAACAGTTTAACTGTTTCTTAATACAAAATATCATGCATATAATATATATATTTATTTTAGGAAAGGAGTCCCTCCATAAAAGTTAATTATATGTGGGGGTCCCTGCCATCATAAAGTGCCGATCTGAGCAAACGTACATTCAAAACTTGGTAGTAAGCTTTCTTCATGTCCTCAGAGTTCAGGGTGGCATCCTTCAATTTAGGTGCTGGCACGTGGTCCTTTCCGATGAATGACATCACGAGGATGTGCTTTTTCAGAATCACCACCTCTGGACACGGGATCCCTGCTTTCTTGATCCTGCATGTGTGCAAATTAAATCATTTGTTATATAACTATGCCAACAAACACTTTTTGTTAAAACTGGAGTCACATGTCATCAGGTTTGAATATCACCTGGTGAGGTTGTGCATCTCCTTCTCTGCCCACAGACGGATAATCTTGCGGGGGTTCAGCTTGCTAAAGCGATCTTTGAAGCGATAGTCATCCTTGATATATTTATCCCTGTTCTTAAATTCGTTCAGGGTGGTCTTGAAAACCTTGAGGACGCACTCGTCTGGAACGATCTTTTCCTCAAAGCTACAGAGAAAGAGCAAAGTTAGTAGTGTTGCTTATGTGTACCATGTGAGCTCTGCAACTAAGCAAGATGTTTCCCACCTCCCTCCATTAGCGTGAAACACAACGGACTCCTTCCCTGTGCTAATACAGCCATTAATGTTCTCCAGTATCCTAGCATTCACCATTTTATACATAAGCAGTCTGGTTTTGGGGTCCACAGCTTGTTCCTGTACAGACATACAACATAGAAACGAATGTGTTAGATCACAGTTTATATGTATAAAGGCTCAATGCAAATCTCTCGAGTGCTTACAGCAGTGGAGTGTTCCTTCTTCTCATGCAGTCGAGCACTACGACGCTGTTCTGTGTGACAGTGACGTTTAAGGGCGTTGTACACCTGGTTGGAGAGCTTCAGGTCCATGCCGATCCCATCTCCCACCTGTACCTCAGGGGCAAACTGTCCGAAACAGATTCAGGGATAGAGATGACAAATCGTGAAGGGTTAGATTAATTTTTCTTGTTGAATCATTGAATCACTATAAAAAATGTGGATGTTTTAATTAATGATAAAATAAAAAACCATGTGTGCCAAAATAAAAAAAAATGAAATGATTTCATTTTCATTTTATCTTCTCTGTCACATTGAAAAATAAAATGCAATTTAAGATTTGACATGTTGACGCTGATAGCCGCGTGGTTTGTGCACCGAAATATAGCACCATTGTGCTCACGGCGACCCGATTTCGTTTTCCAGCTCTGAGGTCCTTTGGCGATCACGCTCCCCTATTTCCACCCAACACTTTCCTGTCTACTCTCTACTTTTTTGTCTAAATAAAAAGGCACAAAAGCCCCAAAAACATAACTTAAAAATCTTTTAAGATTTGACATATAATTTTTACTACAATCTCGAGGCAAGACTGCCAATATTAACTCTTTCGCCGCCATTGACGAGATATCTCATCAATTAAGAGAAAACGCTTCCCCGCCAATTACGAGATTTTCCGTCTTTCCGCAATACCGCTATTATACAACCCAGAAGTAGCGCCTCACGTGAAAGAGAAAGGACTCCGTGTGTGTTTTAAAGATCGCTCTGCATCTGATCTCTAGCAAAAGTCCTTCGCAAAAATGGAATTATCTCAGTTTTTTGCTCAAAATTGGGTGTTTTTGAAGAAACCTACCCATGTTTGAGAGGTGATTACAAGAGAAATAATGAAGGTAGGATGAAAAGTTTTTTTTGTTTGAAAGCAGAGGGTCTGTTCTTTCATCTGATATATTGTTTGGTTATATATTCAAAGAAGAAAATTTTCTGGAAGGCATTAAACTTTTGTGAAAATCATGAAAAATGCTGGCGCTGGCTGGCAACTTTTTTAAAAAACGCTGGCAGGGAAAGAGTTAAAATGAAAAGGCAAACTTGAAAAATAAACTGCAAATACATTTATTAAAAAGGTTTAAAAAATAGTGGCAAAAATAAAATTTACCGTATTTTTCGGACTATAAGTCGCATCAGTCAAAAAAATACGTCATGAAGAGGAAAAAAACATATATAAGTCGCATTTATTTAGAATTTTTTTTTCCGGCTGCATATTTTACTAATTGCAGTTTGTAATCTGCAAATTCTAGGATTTTCTTTTGGGGGCATTTTGTTTGTGTTAAGTCTTTCTCAGTTGTCTTTAATTTCAGTTTATTTTTTCAGGGGTGGGCTAGAAGAGCAGCATAAAACGCCCTCTGGTGGCTGTAGACGGTAATGTTTTATATTGGTTCATGTTAATGACGCAGGACGCAGCCAAACTATGAAAAAAGTGCGACTTATAGTCCGGAAAATACGGTAAATGATTTTCTGGTTTTTATTCATGTTTGGTTTTTATTCATAATTTATTTACATTTTTTTATTTTTGTGCACAGTTTTCTATAATGAAATGGTAAATCTGGTTTAAAATTTTCATTCTTATCATTAATTAATTTATTTAAACTTGGTAGAAAAAACATGGGATAAACCACTAGATGTTCTCTTGGAATAAATCTTACGTTGTCCATGCGTGCCGTGTTCTTCCGTCCACAAACCTCCTCGTCGTGTTTGGTGGTGATGTTCTTGCCTTTACCGGTGAAACCTTTTTTGGGGGTAGTTGTTGGCTTATCTATTTGAGTAAATATAAAATAGACATTCAAATAAACACATTTTAACTGTTCAATGACAACATTTTCAAATATTAGCAGATATTAAGAATGCAGATAATTTAACAATATATTACAGAACAATAAACAATATAAATCTTCTGTAGAAAAAAAGCTTTTTAAAAACAGCTTTATTTAGTCTACTTAAAGGAATAGTCTACTCATTTTCAATATTAAAATATGTTATTACCTTAACTAAGAATTGTTGATGCATCCCTCTGTCGTCTGTGTGTGTGCGCGTGGGCGCTGGAGCGCGCTGCGGCGCTTCGATGGCATTTGGCTTGGCCCCATTCATTCAATGCTACCATTTAGAGATAAAGTTAGAAGTGACCAAACACATCAACGTTTTTCCTATTTAAGACGAGTAGTTATATGAGCAAGTTTGGTGGTACAAAATAAAACGTAGCGCTTTTCTAAGCGGATTTAAAAGAGGAACTATATTTTGTGGCGTGATGGCACTTTTGGGAGTACTTGGACTCGCCTGAAAAGTCCGCTCCCCTTCTCCCTCTCATAATGGGAGAGGGAGGGTGTTACTGCGCCGAGTCGGAGTACTCCCAAAGGTGCTATTGCGCCGTGGAGTATAGTTCCTCTTTTGAATCCGCTTGGAGAGGCGCTGCGTTTTGTTTTGTACCACCAAACTTGCTCGTATGGCTACTCGTCTTAAATAGGAAAAACGTTGATGTGCCTGGTCACCCCCAACTCCATCTCCGAATGGCACCACTGAATGAATGGGGCCAAGCCAAATGCCATCGAAGCGTCGCAGCACGCTCCAGCGCCCACGCGCACGCACACAGATGATAGAGGGATATATCAACAACTCCCAGCCAAGGCAACAACATATTTTAATATTGAAAATGAGTAGACTATTCCTTTAATAAATTTTTACTACATGTCTAGATAGATAGATATATACGTAGATAGACAAAAACATTTAAATTTATGTGTTCCTTTCGTTCAAGTGAGAAAAATTTACTTTTTATTAACATAAGCGTGCTTACTTTTTGCACCTGACATACATTTGGTATTTGGGGTGGTATTTTGTCCATTTTAATGCCAGTTTTGTTCTTAAAAATTTCCGAACTTAAAAATTTCCGAACTCTGCACAGCCACCTACATTTTCATTTTTTTTTTTTTTTTAAATGAGCTTCATTATATTCATCCTCAATCGTTTCTCACCAGCTCTGTAAGGGTCGTGACGTGTGTCCTGCCAGTCCACCTCATCTTCAGAGCTGTCACTGTCCTCGTATGGATGGACCATACGGTAGTTTTCAAAAGATATTGAGACTGTAGATACAAACAGGAGATTAACTGCTCATCTTATATACACACACACAGTTCATAAAGCAGAAAAAAACAAGCATTTAATGTGATTAACCTTTGCTGTCTCCGTTAAACTTTTTCTCTTCTATCCGCAGCTGCGTATCAAACTCCCGATCAAACTGCATCTGAAGCATCTGGGCCAATATCAGGTCACTGGATGTTTCTGTTTCTGGAGTGCAGGTCAGCTCCAGATCCGTACTGAAATTAATATAGGGAATATGCTTACAAAAGACAATTTGTGTGAAGAAATTATGAAACAAATCTGTGTGATAATACCACTGTTACCTAAATTGTTTTCTTTAGCCCACTACAGAATATTTTAAATAGGAGTTAAAGGGATCATCATTTGCTCACCCTCATGTTGTTTTAAACATGTATGAGTTTATTTATTTAGTTAAACACCAAAGAAGATATTTTGACCAATGATGGTAGCCCATTGACTTCCAAAGTATTTTTTTCTCCCACTATGGAAATCAATGGGTGCCATCAACCATAATTGATCAAAATATCATCTTGTGTTCAACAGAATACAGAAACTTGGTGCAAGATATTTTGATGTACTGGATGGCAAGGTGATCCGTACGGATCACGACCCACGGTTCGGCTCACATGCCATTTGCGCATTAATACGCACATTTAAATAGGGAAAGTTTATCATTTGCATGCATTTCAAAGGCTTGCAAATGTTAACACTTAAGTTATTTTAAACAATTTAACCTTAAAAGTGAGGAGTTTTCTGTATGCACAGACCCAGACGCACATACAGTTGAATGTGTCCGGTCCAACTCCAATCAGAAAAGCAACAATTTTCACTTTAAGTGGAGCGACTTTTTATGTTGCATCTCCTTTCCGAAGCACCATTTGGAATTCAAAAGTGCACACACGGCGAGACACGTTTCAAAAAGCAAGCGAACATAAAATCTTTCTGTTGTTGACAGGACACATAAAACAAAATGATCTCGAAATACCACAGTATTTTTTATTTAATAAAAACATTTTTTTATGTATTAAAGGGGTTACATGAAAATCAGACTTTTTCCATGTTTAAGTATTATAATTGGGTCCGCAGTGCTTCTATCAACATAGAAAATGTGAAAAAGATCAACCCAGTAACTTAGTTTTGGTAAACCATTCTCTGCAAGCATGTAAAAAATAGGTCATTGAAATTTGGCTCCCCTTGTGATGTCAGAAGTGCCTCAGCAACCGTAATGTGATTTGAACTGTGGGTTTTGTGATCCGTCACACCCCTAGTAGCCACACAGCTGATGGCACCCATTGACTACTATAGGATTTTTTTCTCCCACTATGTAAGTTAATGGGTGCCATTAACCATTATTGATCAAAATATCATCTTGTGTTCAACAGAATAAATAAACTTGGTATGATTGGTGGACTTACTCTGGACATTCGGTGAATGAGTTTCCCTCCTCATGCAGTTGTTTAGCCAACTGTTCGCTCATGACATCAGCGAGAGAACAGGGTGAAGGCGCCAGGGCCGGGGAACCCCAAGGGTTCTGAAAGAACATCAAAACATGATTGACATTAAGAGGCGGTACACTTTGTAATCATTATAAATTGTAAGCTCCACCCCAATTCTCAACCTTAGCAGTTGATTGACAAGTCCTATCACCTAGATAAGGAGAGTAAAAATTATAATAACTAAACATAATAATCTTTTACGTTAACTTAATCTAAAACTAAAAACTAACTTTCAGCCTTTAGATAAAAGAAACTGCCTATATAGGCAGAGTTTACTGAGATTACAGGTCATATAATACGTGGTAAGATATAATCTGTCTTAACTCCTTTAGGAAAAGCAAATAGAAGTATGACGTATGCTAATGTTTGTTATACTAATCCTAACCTGGTCATAAATCCTAGAAATGATCACATTAACTTCTGACACTAGATACAACCAACAATTCCTGGTACCACATTTTTTCTTTCAAATACATTTAAAAACATGTACATGGAAAATGTCAGTTAGAGTAAATTAGTTAGGTCAACCAGCTAGTTAAATCCAACGCACAGACATGTCAAGGCATGCCGGCCAGGTTGACTCATAGAGTCAACCTTGACGTAAAGGCCTGGTGTTAAACTACATTCATATTTAACACATGCTACACTTCTGCCCACATTATCAGACTAAGTTATTAGTTTTAAAACATTATAAACGAATACACCTTACCTTTATTTCTGTTGTAGACACTCCAACTTGATCCATCTTGACTGTCAGAAGATTTTAGTTTAAAACAGACTAGGAATAACACAGCTGATCGACTTTTGCGAGTAGATTTACTGAAATTCGTTGATATCGACTTGAATCGACTTTTAAAGGTACTTCTACGTATCGCTATCGTTGACGATGATGGCTTTGAACGGTTTAAAACGACTAGTTCAATCGTTAATGACAGACAAAAATAGATCAAGCGACTCGCAAGATACAATGGTCAGAAGACAGCCCTAGGTGACGTCACACATGTATGCCTTTCAAAATAAAGGTCGCTGATAGTAAAAAAAAAAAGGTCGCTGATAGTGAAGCACTGAAATGTACGTAAAATCTTGTATTATTTATTAATTATTGCTTTATTAGCTTTTCATATTTTTTTCTGGCAGCTAATGGTAATATTGTTACTGTGTATTTCATCTTCTCGTGGCAACGTATATTAATATAAAAAGGCACTGACAGTATAAAGGTTTACATTTAATCTTGTATAACGAATAATTATAATAAACCAACAACAATTTAGTGCTTAAATGATTATAACTCCAAATTAAAAAAATCCGTTGCCTTTTTTATTTTAATGTAGAGGTTCAGTCAGACTTTTATTAAAAAGTCCAGCGTGTCACAGTAGGCGTGGCCAGCAGCATATAGGAAGTACAAATAATATGACAGTATCAGGACATTAAAGGATATCAGAATAGCTGTATAAGAAACTTTTTAAGTTATTAATGCATCCAGTCCAATGAATGTAGCTCGAGTGATCCTTGCTTTAGTATTTTGCACTATTTTTACTTTGTCATGTTTCACAAATAAGGTAAATTTTCCACTGCTGAGCAGTCTCAGATAATTATTACTGTTTGTAAATGGTGTATAGTGTTATATCTGTGTTGTGTAGTTTACTACTTTAACCTAAAGGTTTGTGCAGTTTCTGATTCAAAGTAATCATGTGTTTAAGTTGTCTGGCTCTGTTTAGTGTGAATGACTATACATGTGTGTTTTACAGTATGTCCTGTCTGTCTTGAAATTTACATTTCCAACCATTTTTCAGGGGTATGTATACAGAACCTCTTTATGTTTAAATCTTCACCGTAAGTATACAATGTAATTCCTTACATACATAATATCTCATTATATCTACAGCTGGCAAACCTCAACAGGAGCTCTATTGCTACTGGTTATCTGGAAACTGGGTTTGGTGGAAATCAATGGGTTATCCAGGTATGTAAGATTTGCACCTGCATAATTGAATTGAATGGTTACAATCTATATAAGCCTGTGTGCGGTCTGTGTTTAGATCTGCAGTGTTTTCCCATCTTCCTGGGTCTTTCTTATTTATTGGAAACATTTATGCTGGGTCCAAAGCATTGTCACTTTTGGTAAGTGCAAAAATCATCCTAAAAATACATTTCAGATTTTGCATTTTATGTAGTAGTCATTTTATACAATGTCACGTACAGTACAATACAATACAGTCTCACTTAAAATGTTAAGTAAGCTGTCTGTCGCACAAGACATAATGGTGAAAAATAAGTGTTGTTTTTTATTTCAATATTAAATTATTAAAAGCATCACAAAGCTATCTAAGTTTTCTCTGTTGTTGTTTTTATTTAGCCCATTCCTTTCTTCTTTGTGTTACAAAATGTGTCAGAGATCTTTCCGTTTCTAACTGCAATCATTACTCAAAGAGAGGTAAGTATGAATGCTTTAGGGTAAAGATATTTAAATTTTTTCATAGTATTTTAGATATAATAATAGTTTTCATGTACTAATGTTGTTAGATTTCTTTTTTTTTGCATTACTCAGAAGAAAGCCTCATGGATGAAAGTATTAAGGTATGTTTCTTTTAAGACTTAAATTGGTTGTACAAAACTTTGAGATTTGGGAATAATATTAACTAATAGTAAACTGAACTAATAGTAAACTGAAAAGCACTGCATTTTAATTTGAATTCTGAATCAAGAATAGATCAGCTAACTTCAATCCAAACTTCAGTTTAAATAAAATTTTCTTGTTAGTTTGATCTACAATAAACTTTTGATCTAATTGTTGCATTATATTCTTAATATAGTGTTTGTATGTTGCTGGGTTCTGCTTCTAGCCTGATTTTCTACAATCGTTGGGTAAGTTGAAACACGAGCGAATCTGCGGTGGTGGCATGGGGTTGGCAACTGCCATCATAAGAAAAAGCATTGCCACCCCAAATGCCACCCGAGCACTGGTATCCTAATGTATAAAATATCAATTGAATAAGTTTCCTTGACCGATTACAGCAGCCGGTCAAAAGCACAGCGATGTCTCTGAATTATCTCTGTGTCCTGTATTAACCCATTTGCGCCTGAACATTACATCTAATGCCGGTGTACGCAGCATCAGGTGAAAATGGGTTAATTAGTACTATTATGTGGGTGATTCTCACGAAAACTTGGTTTTAAAAATGTCAAGCATGAAAATGTAAAAATTGCTTACATTTACTTTTTTTCCCACCAGACATTGAAAAACAAAGTCTGGAGTAAATAGGGAAAATTACTTTAAAACCTTTTACTTATCATTTAACACTTTTTGTAACATAATTTAAAAAATTAGTCCTAAAAAATCTCATTACCGCAACAGTCAGAAAACATCAACACTGACATATTTTCAAAATGACATGACAAACCTGAAAGAACATAATTTGGAGATTCTGCACATGCATTTAAAATCAAAGTATTATGCTTCTATTAATTAAATTAACATTTAATAAGCATCTGTTGCGGTAATGATAATCAAAATGTCGTGTAAGCATTCTGACAAGACAATATTTCAAATTAACTGTAAAAAAATGATCTTACCTGGTAGCCATCTTGAAGTAACTGGTCCATGTGCTTGGTCACTCAAAATCAAACTTTATTAAAATTCTGTATGTGTGCTTAAACTGTTCTCAAAAAGTGTTGCGGAGGATGAGAACATCAGGCATGGACACATCATTTTTCTAATTTTTCTTCATTATTATTACACATGAATATTCAGTAAATATTTTTTCTGTCATCTAAAGTAGTCTAGCAAAACATCCATTTTTTTTTCTTAATATTTTTGTGTTAATTTGATTAAATTATAACATAACGCATGTTCAAACACAGCCGGACACATTGCGGTAATGAGAATTTCAGCAGAAAATGAGATAAAATTTACAATTATAAATTCTTATGTTGAAATCACACATTGTGCAAGGTAGAACACAGTATTGTGTTAATTCTGATGCTTTTTAATGTTACTATATTACACATTTTAAAGCTAAAATCATTAGTGCTGTGGTGTTTCAATGGTTTCGTGAGAATCACCCATGTAACAATTGTGTCTTTCTTGCCTATAAAGCACATCATTCATTTCAAATTCGAAACTTAATTCATTATTTTGGAAAAGTCCTAAGTGTTGTTTCCTGCTTGCTTGCTGTAAAATAGCAAACATTGAAAGTGTTTATTTTATCTTCTAGTTTGGTCCCACACATGATGGCTACACATGGGCATTCATTCATCTATTCTGTGTTGGTGAGTGTGTATTTGTTTGATATGCAATAATAACCTTTAAATCAAAAGTGAGATGCATTACATGAACATCTTGTTTGTTATGTGCATATCGTCTCATTTAGGCGCATATAAAATCTTCCAGAAGAACACAAAGACCAGCCACCTCAGGTTGCTTGCTTTTTTTTTACATATTTTGCTTATAAACAGATCGGTTAACATCTGGTAATGTTTTTAATACTTATCTGTGTCTTTTCTTATCCAGTGATTTGGAAGAGCAGTTCATTAACTATGTGATCAGGTAAGTCAACATCATACAGAACAAAGTTTGTGGTAAAACAACTTGTTATACATTAAACAACCTCTTTTTTTTTTACAGTACATTTTTACTTGCCTCCCTTGCACACACAACAGGTAATAAAGTGCTTTGCAACTCTTTCAGTATTATTATGATCTACAGCAGGGGGTCCGGGGCCACTTCGGGATCCCTGGTGGTATAACCAGGGGTCCTCCAAATAATGTTTGAATTTAAAATGAAAAATGATTATAGGTATTAGGCTAATAATAACAAATTAAAACTATTAAGTTGAAGGTTTCTGAATTAAAATCTATTTAGTAATTTTAAAATGTTATGTATTATGTTAAAGGAAAACACCACCGTTTTTTCAATATTTTGCTATGTTCTTCCCTCAACTTAGATGAATTAATACATACCCATCTTTTTTCAATGCGTGCACTTAATCTTTGTACAGCGTGTCGTGAATGTGTTAGCATTTAGCTTAGCCCCATTCATTTCAATGGCTCCAAACAGGGATGATTTTAAAAGCCACCAAACACTTCCATGTCTTCTCTATTTAAAGACTGTTACATGAGTAGTTACATGCGTAAGTATGGTGGCACAAAATAAAACTTTTGTTTGGATCCTAAGGAATGAATGGGGCTAGGCTAAATGCTAACACATTCACACGCATTGAAAAAAAGATAGGTGTATATTAATTCATTTAGGTTGAGCTAATAACGTAGTGGGGTATTGAAAAACACGGTGGTGTTTTCCTTTAACACTATGTGACTGTGTATACCAAGAATTTGTTATTTTAATATCTTTGTAATGTAACCATCATAACAAATTATATAAATCCAGCATTAATTTGATATACTGTATGTACTAGGGGTCCATGATTTCCCTCTCTATCGATTTAAGGGGTCCTTGGCCTGAAAAATGTTGTAGACATTTTATCTACAGTATATTTGTAATGTCTCGTTCTTCTTCAGGCGATCTCTCTGGTGCCTTGGACTTTCCTCTCTTGATCTCATACAGCTTTCAGACTGGCTGCTTGGGCAGGTATGAAGATATTTTTCATCATTTATACATTTGGCAAAAACATACTACAGCATTAACCTGTAAACTTTATTAGATTCTAACAATAAAGAAAACAATGTTTTATTCTTTTATTTAAAGAAAGTGGTTGTATTTGCAAATCTGACCTGATGGTTTTTATAGTGCTATATTTGGCTTTCTTCTGATGCTGGTGACGGTGAAGTTGAGGAGCGGTTTACCTCAGGAACACTGTGGGCTGTCGTTCTTCCTGGCCAAGGTGAGACAGACATTTGAAACCTAAAGTTCATCCCATTTTTAAATGCATAAGTCTTTAGTTTGTTTAAGAAAGTTAGCTGTACATAACCACAAAGTATAAAGGGGTGGTTTCCCGGATAGCGATTAGCTTAAGCCAGGAAATCTAACTAGTTTTAACAAACATGCCTTACAAAAACATTACTTTTGTGCATTTTGAGGCAACACAAAGGGTCCTGATGTATTTTAAGATATGTCAGTGCAAGTTGTTTTCAATTTGGACAGTTCTTACATTTATTTGGGTGATTCTCGCGAAATTAGACCTATGAGGTGTCATGAAACATTTTGATAAAAAAGTAAATGCAAAGTAAGAGCATCAAAATAAGAAGCATACAGTTACATATATCTCTTCATGTACTTTTTTGCACATGATTTCAAATGATATCATACAAACCAATTTTGTTGTTTTTTCCACATTTAAGGGGAAATTTTTCATTACCACAACGTGTCCATGACTGGATTTGGGTTCTTTGACATGGAAATATTTATAATTAAAAATAAAAAGCTTCAGTGCATGTTATACTATAAACATTTACAGTAAAGAAACATGTGGTATTTGGTGATTATTGGTAAATGTAGAGACAATAATAAGGAATATAAATGTCTCCAAGAAAAATGTTCTCATCCTCCGCAACAATTTTCAATCATTGTTTAAGCCCTCAAGGAACTAACATTTAAAAAAAATTGTTGGAAGGGACATAATTGACTGTGACACTCAAGATGGCTACCAGGTAAGCAGTTCTTATTTTTCTC
The DNA here is from genome assembly GCF_027580225.2 of Misgurnus anguillicaudatus. Lineage (NCBI taxonomy): Eukaryota > Metazoa > Chordata > Actinopteri > Cypriniformes > Cobitidae > Misgurnus > Misgurnus anguillicaudatus. Next base: position 29,741,100 of record NC_073361.2, on the reverse strand, counting down.
TCCAGATAAAAATTGAAATTTTGTTTGTCATAGTACCTAGACAACTTTTTAGTTCTCATTACCGAAACATGAGTTTGTAAATGCATATATTTAATATAATGTCATGTTGCGGTAATGATAATTTTTGATAATGATAATCTAAAAAATGTAAATAATTCTATAGGAAATATTTTTTAAATATTCTAAAAATAATGGTTATAGTAGATCTTAATCTTATATGTGCAAAAAAATTGGCTTCAAGGGTTTTTTTAAAAAATCTGATGCTGGACAGCTTCTAAGTCTGGATTTCGTGCCATTTTAGTCTAGGACTAGTCTAATCACTGTCCTGGAAACTGCCCCAAAGAATGCAAAGGTGCTTTGAATGTTTTCCTGTGTAGTTTGAATAGAAATGAAGAAGTGTAAATGAGGCAATGGCCGTTCTTTGTGTTTGGATGCAGGTATTGGCTTCAGGTCTTTCCTCATTTGTTACCACATTCAACACTGTGCTCAGTCCTGCAACATTATTCTGGTGAGCTCATGACAACTTTATGTCACAACACGAGTTTCAGTAGACTTAAACAGGACCATGACATAATGAAATAAATGCTATTGTTTTTGTTTCTCTTTGTAGCATCATCTTGAATTACACTGGCGAGGCCTTGTTTATGTATTCTGACAGACTTCAATAAGATTGCGAGAAGAAAACATTCAGTGCCTTTAAAGATTCATCCATCAGTCCCCCTTTTCTGAACTCTTCATCTGTAAACTTTACACGGACCAAAAATGACCCAAATATATGCAGTTCCTGCCTTATGAGATTCTTATAGTCCTCAAAAAAATCCTAAAATTATAATAACATTCATAGAGCTTGTCAGTGTTGAATGTAGTTAATATAATGAACGAATGTTTTTGTAATATATTTACATTTTCCTTCAGTCTTTGTTTACTGTAATCTGGTTACTCTGACATTTATTTCAGCACCAAACATTCCGGTTACTGTAAGTGTTCAATGTTTGTATGTTATCGTCCTGCAGTATTTCCTTGTTTTTATCATGAATAATGTTACAAATTCTTTTGGGGTTTACACAGAAATGTATTTGAACGTATTTTACTTTCCCAGTGTGTGCGTTTATATCAATTTGATGTCAAATATTAGTCAAGACTTGATCAAGATGCTATAACATCATTTTAAATTCAGTCTGGGTGGCAATGTCATCCAGTTGTAATAGGAAATGAATCCTGAAAACACTTAAATTGGTTTTAATGTAGATGTAGGTCAATATGTGTGACGTATAATTTGCATCAAATCGATATTTCTTGACGTTTTGCTTTTTTACATCAATATTTGATTTTTTTTTTTTTTACATCAATAGCCCACTGGGTTGGCTTGTATTGTTAGGGTTGGAAAATCAGGTGTCAGGGTATCTCATATTTCTAAATAGAAATCTGCCATTTTAAAATGAGTTATACATCAAGTACTGTAAAAAATTTGATGTTTGAGCTCAATGACATTTATTTTATTTTAAAACTACACGGTAAAAATAAAAGTTGGATCTACTTAAACAAAAAAATTAGCTTTTGTCAACTTAAATGTTTTGCTTAAAGTTGGAAAAAATATATATTTTTAGGTTAATCTAACTTCCACTTTTTATAGTGTGCAGGGCATTTTACTGTATTTCCAATACTTCTAATAAGAAATTGCACCTTGCATCTGTAAAATTGCTCTGTCTTTGTCTGTCTTTGCACATTTTTGGATTGAATGAATTTCCCACAAATAAAATAAATAAAATTCAATGACAAAGTATTTATCTTCTATGATCTTTTTAAATATTGAATTCCTCCTACCACATGCATATACAGTGTAAACTCTTAATTCATATGTGTTTTAAAGACTTTGGTTCTCTTCAGCAGACGTAGCTAGCGAGGTAAGATCTCATGTCGTGGCAAATGCAATTTAAACTCAAGTGCTCGTCGTACCCACAATCCTCCCAGGCCAAGTTACAGACCTCTTTTTTAGACTGTGAACGTAAATAAAACATTAACTACATTGATCCAGTACACTGATGTAGGTGGATTTGAAAGCTGGCACCTTCTAAACAAAAACTTGATACTGAAGCTCTCGTTCATATATTCTTCGGGTCCAATGGCTTTACGTATTCAATGACTGTCATCTTCAAGAAAACATGAAGAGATCTCTATAAATAAAATACTTTATGATGTTAAAGTTTTCCGTTTCACCTGAGTGGTACGTCATTTACACTGTGATGAAAAAAGGGTCCCACATTTAGGGCAGTAGTACCCTTTAAAGAGGTCCTAAAAAAAGAGGTCCTAAAAATCATTTTGTAGAAAGTAAAGCTTTAATTTAAAAGTGTTTTTAAATTTGCTAAATATATTTAATTTTAACCCTTTATATATTAACATATATTTCAAATTGTATTTCAGGAGCAACAAATACATATATTGTACAACCCAGACAGCAAAAACTATTGTTCTGGCCAAAATATAAAAGCTTGTAAAAAATAGTATAAAATATACAATTCTAAGTATATTTTTGCAGTTGAAAATATATTTCATTTTAATATTTTTAAACCTGTTATGTTTACTTTAAAATATATTTAAAAATATTAAAAAAACATATTGGTAAAAATTAATTTTTTGTAAACATATTTCAAAATATGTTTCAGTACATATATTTTTGTATATTTTGAAATATATGTTTTGCCAAAACGGAACCACCTAAGTGACATCTAGGGCTGGACATATGTAATCTGGCTGAGGTCTCGGTTGGACAGGACTGAAATAATGCTGTATATATACACATCATTTTCGCTACCTGCTATTGTGAGTATCATGCTGTCTCATGTTTTTGATAAAATGCATCCTTATGGATTTGGCTTATATGATAACAGATTTTCCTTAGTAAGCATGCACTGCAGACAAGCATATTACAAAAACATTTTTATTATAGTATTGTGTTACAGTATAAATAATATTTTAAGTATTTTCACCAATGACAGGTAAAATCAAATACAAAAGTGTCAACTATTTACATAATTCTTAGTAAGATTATTTGTTTATTAATCAAAATTATTTCATAAAATCTAAAGACAACATATGACTTAGTGTGACACACACACAGATACAAAAAATGAAAAGAAACATACAATTCATATTTTTTCAAATTTTCAATTCGACTCAGATCTGCTTGTTTTGTGACTTTGCTTTTGGTGAGAATATGGCGAGGTACGGTCGTCTCCTGCGTATCCTCACGTCCGGCTGCTCATCCTCTTTGATATATCCTGTTAAAAGAGACAATCATTCGTTAATGAAGCGTCCAATGTCCATAATAAACTCATTAAATAAATGTCTCATAAAAGTAACCATACACAAAAAATATGACAATGAAAAGCATCTGGCAGTACCTCTCTCCACGCAGGTCTGTGTTGATGGGAATCCCACTTCCCAGAAGTTTTCCGGAGTGGAGGGCGGAATGTACCGGTAACGATGGCGCGAACAGGAAGACAGTTTTTTCTCTCTCTCTTCCTCTGGGAGATGCGCATAATACTGAAAGAGCACAGTTTGAAGTCATACATGAGCTTGAATTGTATTTCATTTTTATTTTGAATGTATTGGTCAATATGAGGATAGGAGACAGACTCACTACTTCACACTCTTTACAATAGTGGCCCTTCAGCTTTCTCCTCTCGTCTTTCTTGCGCACAACTTCCACGCAAGCAAAAGATTTATTCCTGCTAAAGTGAAACAACATGTCGAATATCTTTTAAATATATGTCATGTGTGGTTTATATTTGACATTTTAAATGTAATGTAACATACTCACCTGCTAGAAGCATCACCATTTGACTTTATTTGTTTCCTGTCTGCAGGCCTGCGAAATTCTTTTGAACAAGCATGACACGTTTATTAAAATGTTTCAAGGATTACAGAAAATACTGCAAAACTACTGTGAGCAAAACAACATAAATAAAAATGTGTATGTGTCTTTTACTGTAATACTGAACGATTCGATGAAAACATGGTCATTACCTTCAACTTGCTCTTCCTCTCCCATCTCATCTTGCTCTCTTTCATCAGCATGTGTAACGTCCACATCACAGCTCTCATCTCGAGGACATGACTCGTATTCTCCGTACGCCGTCTTATCGAAAATGTCAGCAAGGCTGTCGTTCGCTTTCTGACCGATTCCTGTTGACCAATCACATGTGGACGTTACAAAGCATGTCATCTACTGTTTACATTTTTTTAAAGGACTGTAGATTCAGGTAATACCTGTCGTTTGGCTTAATTCTGGCCTCTTCTGGCCTCTTAGCAGCATACTGTGACTCACAAATGTGTAGTCGCTGTCCAATGTTTCCAAGTCAGGTCTGGCCTAATGCAAATAAAATTAAAACTTGACTTATTTATTTATTAGTAAATGATTATTAGCTTTAAATTTTTATTAAAACAAAAGTTGAATGATTTGAGGATTACTGTGGACTGTACCTCTGGTTGTGGAGAGTGTTGTGAATCATATTGATGCAGATCTGCTCCCGGATCAACACTCCAGCTTTGATCTTTAAAAGTGAATATAGAAATTAAAGATTAAATAACGTTGAATTTCTTTTTTTTCAAAATGACGTCGTTTCCATAACTGATGTTAACACAATCTTCTTGTATCGCCATCAGTCATTCCAAAAATTATGCCGACGTGTGTTCGACTTCATACGGCACACCGACATGCGGATGACATCAAAATACAGCGAGAGCGACTCGAAAACATACAGAGCAGTTGACTCCCGAATCGCTTGTGGTATTTTAATGTCATGGGCTTGCCGGTTGTTGTGATGCCTCATAAGGTCGAACACACCTCTTCGGTCTTGTCCTCCAACCAAACACACCGTGCCATATTTAAAAGAATGATGACTTTTACGCACGTCAGGAGACCTGTAAATTCGAGAAAAAAAAATGTTTCCATTGCAGTTATGCGATATATTAGAGCGCAATTTAAACCCATGGCCAGAAATATATTTTAAATATATGCTAAATACATTTTCTAGAAAGTAATGCTCAGTTGAATATATTTTTGAATATAGAAATATATTTAGTTTTAACCTTCATATATGAACATATATTTCAAAATGTATTTCAAGGGCAAGCAAATACATTTCTAATTTGACATCCCATATGGCAAAAAAGGATTCTTTGCCTAAATAAATTTTAAGTATATGCTAAATACAAGCTAATTTTATGAAGTATGTTTTTGAAGTTGAAAATATATTTAATTGTAATCTTTTTAAAGCTGTTATGTTTATACATTCGTAACATAAACAAAGTAGATATAGTAGGCTAGATATATTTTTTAATGCTTAAGATTTTATTTATTTTAGAAAATATATTTCAAAATATACAAAAAAATGACCAAAAAATATATCAGTGAAAATATATTTTGTAAACATATGCAAAAATATATTTCAGTAAAAATATTTTTTGGCCATTTTTTGTATATTTTGAAATATATATTTTTTGCCTTATAGGAATGGAAACGCATTTACTAGTGGGTTTGGGTAATCGTGTTTGGCTAAAGTGTGGATACCAAAGGTGCTGGGTTCAGATCTGGGCTAAATGAAGACTGGAAGGGGCATCCTAATACTTCTGTGTATATACTTAATGAACTATAAACAACATAAAACTATCCATGATGGGTAATGGTTACAAAATGCATACACACACCGTAAGGAAAAGGTGCGTTGTTCTGGCTCTTTGGGTGAGGAGTTTTGAGTGATGTGTGCTGAAGTGTCTCCAAACATTTCCTCTTTGAGGGAATCTTTGAATCCTAGAAAGAAATAAACCTCTAAAACCCAACTCAAGTATGCTGTAATCATTTTGTTTATGCAAACTGAACAAAAAGTGAAATTCAGGTCACCACTCACCTGCGTCTCAATCAGTTGTGTCTGGTTGTGTCTCTCCTCTAAACGGTGGTTCGCTGGAGTAGAAGCAAACATCATGCTTTTGATTTCCGTCTCATCTGGGTCATCCAGACTGCTATCAAAATTCTTTTCCATAATCTTGGAGTTTCTGTGTTTTCTCTTTCCTGTAACCGGCAGGCGTTTGTTGTTGTTTGGGGTTGTGAGCGGGATGTCGTCTGTTGACTTCTGCTGCTCTCGAGAACTCAAGATGGATTGGGAGTCATCGTTCCTGATCGCAGTGGTGCTGGAACGAAATTAAAATTTTTCAATAAAATTTTATTTATATAGCGCTTTCACAATTGGTTATTGTTTCAAAGCAGCTTTACATTAATAGAAGCAGGAAAAAACACAGAAAAATCGACAGATAGCATAACATAATACAGATAGCATGAATCAACATTACAAGTGAGCGTATTACTAATGCAGTGCTTCTCAATTATTTTCTGCCACGCCCCCCCCTAGGAAGAAGTAAACATTTCGCGCCCCCCAACTCTCCGCCGCGACTGTAAATAGTATAATTTGTCTATAAAATGACACATCTGCAAAACATTGTATCCTTATTAACATTAACGAAAACACAAAAATAGAAATATCGATCAACTTACAACAAAGAATAACTTCATTAACATTGTTTTTTAGTCTGTAACAAAAAAGACTTAAAATGCATCAATTTGCCTGAAAAAAAAAAACAATCCTTATTTAAAGTATAATATTTTTTGACCATTTGATACTGAAATATTAAATTAAATATAATCAATAAATAATAATAAAAACTCAAGCGGCTTATCAGCGTGATTGAGATGTAATGTCTTTAAGTGACAGTGCAAAAAAAACACTTCCTGAAAGTATTTTCCCAGGGGTCTCGCGCGCCCCCCCTGGTGTTGCTTCGAGCCCCCCCTGGGGGTCCCGCCCCACTATTTGAGAAGCACTGTACTAATGTAACGTATAGAAGAGGGTGCTAAGTTAAGCCAATGAAGGCTGACTCCCTGGGTTGAAAAACCCCCTAGGAGAAAAAATACAGACTTTTTTAGCCGGGGAAAAAAAGTCCTAGGAGGAAAAAACCCAAGGAAGTATTGACCTTTGCAAATAAATATGTGACCCTGGACCACAAAACCAGTCACGGGTATATTTGTAGCATTAGCCAACAAAACATGGTATGGGACAAAATGATAAATTTTGTTATGCCAAAAATCATCAGAAAAATAATTAGTAATATGTGTTGCTAAGGACTTAATTTGCACAAATTTAAAGGTGATTTTCTCAATATTTTGATTTTTTGCACCCTCAGATTCCACATTTCCAAATATGGAAATAGCCAAATATTGTCAGATCCAATCAAACCGTACATCAAATGGAAAACTTATTTAGTCAAAAACTTTTAAATAAAGCTTTAAAAAAGTGCCTGCTCACATTGTTGTGTCTTGATGTTTACTTGTGTCAGTGCGTGGTAAAGTTTGAAGGCCATCTTCATCATCCTCATCAAACTGGGGGTAAAACACACTGGACATGTAAACACACACTGGGTTTAATCTATAGAGATATAGGGGCGGTTTCCCAGACAGGGTTTAGATTAGGCTAGGACTAGGCCTGGACATTTAAATATTTTTATAAACATACATTACAACAACAACAAAAAAACATTACAGGTGTTGTGCATCTTCAGATAAAACAAGATCAGTGATATATTTTAGGATATGTCAGCACAAATTAAGACTGGACAGACATTCATTTTAGTCTGGGACTATGCTGGTCCGGGAAACTGCCCCATAGAAAATGTTTCTGAGAACAAAATACTGAGCTTATAGCTATAAAGCTTTTTAAAACAGTAAAGAAAAGAATCACTGAGATACTGATATCAAGTTTAAGATCAACTTGAGGAACAAAAAAAATCAAAATATTGGGAATATTAAACCTGCTCCGGCTGGACGTCTATTCTGCAGGTCTCAGGAACCACCGTCCTGTAATGCTTCTTGTTAACCGGCTCTAAACACACAAAACATTAAGGTAATGCTTCCCAATAACATCACGGATCAGAACATACAATGCTTTAAAATATAAACATATTATATGTAAGGGATAATGTACAGGCAGCAGGTCGCAGATATTTCACTATAACAACCTGCTGCCTATACATTATTTAGCTTATTACATGCCTATTTACCTCATAAGTAATGTAAGGAACATTAAATATTGATTTGATCAGAAGTTTCATTAACGCTTGTGGTACCTGCAATACAAGTCACGTCCATCTCGCATGTCTCAGCAACTAACACGCCGGTGTCATCGCGAGAAGACAGATCGCCTCGTCTGCGCTCTGTTGGAAACAAGAGAAAAGGTTTAAATAGCTTATTCAGAATAACAGTTTTACAGATATCTGAAGTCCCTGGGTTTCTGACCGGGGTGTGAGAGCGACAGTGGTTTCTCAGCATAGCGGACATGATGATCTTTCCGTCGTTTCATCTTACTAACAACAGGTAAAGAGAGCGGGCGCAGCGGAGAGTCGGGAATAATGCCGTCCTCCGCTTCAGAAGTCACATGCTGAGGAGAACTTCACACAGACAGAGACAAATTTAAAATAGACACACAAATATAACATGTTTTCAATAAAGTTATAAAAAAACTGCTAGATTGACATAATCATTCAAATATAGATCTGTATATAATAAAGCAGGCATATTTGTTTCATTTGAAAACTGACCTTGACTTTCGGAGTCGCTCCAATTCAACCCTCATTCTTCTGTTTTCATCTGTAAGACTCTTTCTCTCCGCCTCTAAACACAACAATCCTCCAATTAACACACACTGTATACTATTTTGGATGCTGATACACAAAACACAAATGCTCGTTTTGAAATTTCCCACCAAGCTCAGCGATGAGAATCTGATTTTCTTTATCAGTATTTGTCTTTTGAATCTGCTTCTCTGTTGTAGCACAACGGTCACATGGTCCAGAACGCACCCTAACACGACAAACCAAAACAAAACATTTTGTTAATAATCACACAAAATAGAATAAATGAGACATCATTCATTTTTTCCTTTTTTTTTTTTACATAAAATCATCCTATATAATATAAAGAACATTGTGTGAAAATATAATCTTGATATCTTTAATACTAAATGAGTAAGATCATGTCAATGTCACAGATTGAAATCAATAAACTAAATTAAAATTGAGGCTCCAAATCATGAGACTTTACCCTGGATTTCACAGGAAGGGTCACATTTAAAGAGTTAATGGACCCATAAATGTCTTAGCTGAAATATAATGCACCTGTTCTCAAGCTGTCTGATCTTCTCCTGCAAGTCTTTCTGCTGTTCTCTTAGTTGTTGGTTCTTGCTGTGAAATTCACTCAATCTCTGAGCATCTCTGAAAGAGAAAGGGGATTATTACAGAGCGTCTCATTACCATGATTTTAAACACTGCTATTTCATCCTGTTTATTCAACAATTAGTGCGGGTTAAAAATGAACAATGCGTCAGCACAATAACACAAATGCAACAATAATAAATCAAGGTATTTGTGATTCCAAACAGAAGATAAAACATGACCTCGCTTATCATTTTATCAACATCATAATAATGTGAAATTTCCTATTATTGTTTTAATTGCATACTCTTTTTCTTATTTATAGTGTTTATGTGACCCTGGACCACAATATCAACAATACATTGTATGGGTCAAAATAATCAGATTTTTATGCCAAAAATCATTAGGATATTAAGTAAAGATCATGTTTCATGAAGATATTTTGTAAATTTCCTACATATAAATAAAAAATAAATTATTTATTAGGACTGCAAAAAGAATAATTGCAATTAATCGCATACAAAATAAAAGTTTGTTTTTGCATATAAATGCACACACATGCATGCATGTATTTAAGAAACATTTACATATATATATATATTTTTTATATGTACATTTATTTTACATATAAATTTAAAAATATATACATATAATTACACACAATACACACGCAAAGATATTATGCAAACACAAACTTTTACTTTGTATGCGATTAATCTTATATATATATAATTATATATTTGGACTTTAAAAGGCGATTTTCTTAATATTTTGATTTTTTGCACCATCAGATTCCAGATTTTCAAATAGTTGTATCTTGGCCAAATATTGTCCTATCCTACAAACCATAAGTCAATGAAAAGATTATTTATTTAGCTTTCAAATGATGTATAAATCTCCATTAAAAAAAAAACGTATGTTTGGTTATTCTTAGTATTTTCCTGGGTTGTTCTTTATTATATGTTAATTTATATTTTTGGTTTTGTAATTTATTGTTTCTCATGTTCTTCCCCATCATTCTCGAGAGGAATGGACAAAACACGACCATGTGTGTGAAATTAAGTTAAAGTCTCATATTCGAATTATGAGATTAGGAGTATAAACATGTGATCAATTTCACATTGATTTCAATCTTTGACATGATCTTACTCAGTCAATATTAAAGATATCAAAATAATATTTTACGGAATGTTCTTACATTATACAAGAGGATTTTATGTAGAAAACAGTAATGACTTTAGCTGGGTTTTCACAGACAGGGTTACATAAGAATTTCACCAATATGACAATAAAGATGGAAAGGAAACTGTACTGTGTGTGAGAAGATCTTATACTTACAAACATCGCTCTTTCTTCAGTTTGCTTACTTTTGCCTGTAATTCTAAACATAGCATGCGTTCATGCAATATGAAAGCATCAAATAACATCAATATATGGTGTATACTAACACTGGTGTGAACTAACACTAAACTAACTAAACATAATTTTATCAAAAACTTTTGTTATTAGAAGTTTAAACTCTATACCTTGCAGTGTGGATTCATGAAATTCCCTCACAGCATTCAACAGATCCTGGAGTTTGTCTCTGGAGTCTGAAGGTGTACTGGATGCACTCAGATCTGAAACACTCATCCTTGTCTAGTGAATCAGACTTAAGTCTGATCTACTCCAAACAGCACACCTGTGATAACCACCTAAACTCTACACATACAATATGACATTCATATCTCATAAACAACTCACGGACTGATAGAAAATCCAGGCGCAGCTCTGATATTTTTACTAACGTACTGGTGAAAGGAAACTCCGTCAAAATTGTCCAAAAAGACGGGAGGTGGTACAGCTAATAACAGTCATTCGGCTGCGAGATAATTTGCTACATGTACAGACGTATAAACAGATATATAGATAATATATAATTAAAAAAAAGAGACACTGTCAATTCGTGTCCATTATAAAAACATTCGCATTGCGCGCCTCGCAGGGGCTTCTGGGAACTCAGATGCGCAAGCGCATGCGTATGACTGCCATCCAGTGGGCGCAAGCAGAAGTTACCATGTCCGATTAAAAAATATTTTTTTCACAGAAAGTCAAATTTTTACACGTTTGATTTGTAAAGTTTTATTTCAGGTGAGATTGTTTTAGACACAATGTTCTCAAAGTATCAATGCAGATAACAAAACATTTTTGTAAATGCAAGAATTGTGATAAAAATAATATACGAATCAAAGACAAAATAACTAAAATAACAACATAAATTACTTTTACTGTAAAGAAAAGAATGCTGCTATTTTGCAAGTCGAAAAAACATGAGGTGAAAAATAGTGCTTTTCCAGTCCAGCAGGTGTCGCTCAATCAGTCACTGACTAAACAAACTCAACTGCGCATGCGCACCGGAAGTTAGGCTAAACTTTGCTTCACACAGCGGAAAACAGCTGTTGTTCAGAAACAGGAAAAGATAAGTAAGTTTGGCATCGTACTGTATTATTTCTGATTTATTTTTAATTATAATAACAGTCCTATTAAAATGTCCATTATTTCATATATGCAGTTAAGGACAAAGGGTGTCGGGCGCTTTTTAAAGAGGCAGCTAGCAGTGCTAGCAAGCTCTGCTAACTTTCTAGTCGACGTCAGAGTAGAGAGAGAGATTAATCGCTTGACTGTTACTGTAACAGTCAAATAAAATTAGATTAATGTATGTTATGATGGGAAATTGGCTTAATTTATCACTCTAATCAGTTTATACTGTACTAATGGGAATAAATGAGACATATTCAGTTCAGAGATGTCATCTGAGACTTCAGCTCTTGGCATGTTGACACTTGAGATCTCATCATTTTATTGGTTTATTCATGCACTTTATTAAAGGCTTTGTGGATATAGAATATACAATGTCTTGTAAATACAAAATAATTTATTACGTATAATATTAAGTTTAATATAAATTAATTGCGACAAGCTTGAGCTTTTGTCTTAGGAAATCTGTTGTTTTAATGCAAGTATTAGTATTATAATTATAATTTGGATTATATGTCTAATTTCTTATGGCTAAAAATAAGCCCAGTCTAGTATTATTTGCTTCAACCTTAATCTCTGTATGTCTTAAAGCAAATATCTCCTTGCATGCTTTAATGTGTGTTGCTTTCTACAGTGAATTTTGCAATCGCATATATAACTTTCAGTTGGTTTTCTTTAGGATGCCCGGTCAGAAAACAACAATGTTGTCTTGTGAACCTGAAGCTAAAAAGACGAGGATGGAGGAAAGCCCTGCAGCATCTGATGAACCTGCACCGATATCTCAAACCCCTAAGAAACCTTTAAGAGGAAGACCTCCGAAAAGCAAAGTCGTGGAAACGAATGTGTCTAAACAGAAACATCTGCCACAGTCGAGGGAAGAAAATGGAAAGGCTCTTCGTCGGTCATCCCGACTAAAAACGGTACAGAAAAAGGGTGCGAGAGGAAAACGACGGAAAGCATCTGATACAGCCAATCATAAAGAACAAGGTTGTAAAGACTTTGAGAAACTAGGAGATAAACCGTCACATAATATGACTGTCCTGAAAAAAGGAACCAAGAAATACGTCTCGAGAGTGAAACGAGACAAACCCACCATCTCCGAAACCATTAAAACTGTAACTGCGGCCTTTTTTCCTATACAAGTAGAGCACAACTATGGACGATTTCTCGATCTTGAAAGTGAGGAGATCACATTACCCCAACCTGAGAAAACCAACGTGGCCAACGTAACTGATCTTCAGTCAGTACTTCATGACAGTTTCCCATGCAAAGTGTCACTTGAAGAGCCAAAGGAACTGTCAGCAGATCCTATCGAGAAAATTACAGTGAGTTTGGATGCAAAAGTAGATGTGATGACCGGATCTCCTCCACCTCTAGAGGCTGTTTTCAAAGTCATCCAGGAGACTAGCATCACAAAACACGTGTTTACTAGTAAAAACATTTCGGACATGGGTGAGTTAGAGTTGGTGAATACTTGCTCCTTGCCGGACAGGGTGCAGAGTACAGAAATATCCAATGTGGCGAAAGACTTTCTCGAGGACTCCGATGTGATTCTGGATGACGATATCGAGATTGAACATTGTGTTGTAGAGATCGAAACCTATGACGATTCAGAGGTTGATTCTGTTGCGACGAGCGATAAAGTCAAGGATGATCAGTCACCTTCCAATGTTAAAGATGTAACACCAAGCGAGGAAACAAACGAAGCAATGATTACTAAGGAGGTTCTTTCCTCTCCTTCTTTGCCCCAGGAAAGCTCAACAGACTCAACACAGGGAGGACCTCCTAAAAAGCAAGCGATGAACCCGCAGGCTCGTACAAAGGCACGTCTTGCCGCCCTGGCAGAGGAGAAGGCGGCTGCCGCCAAGAAAGCCCCTCCTCGGCAGCTCAACCTCCTGGCGCTTTGTGAGGAAATCGCAGATGATATCGCCTCCGATGCCCCTGCAGCTTCGGATGAGAAACTTGAGCAAAGTGAGCATCGATCAGACTCAGAGGTGAGCCAGTCTGCGGAGGTAAGTGAAACCAAAGACGAAACAGATGAAGTGATGTCGCCAACGGTCTCCAACAGCAACGACCCTCCCGAAACTCCCAGCGAGGGGAACGCTGAACCCATGCTCGAGGATAGCACACCCAAGAAACGTTTTTTCCTTAGTCAGGTTTCATTGCCCCTCAAAACGCAGGAGAAGAAGAAACTCACCCGCTTTCAGAAGCTAAGGCAGGTGGAACTACAGCGGGAAAAGCTCACCTGGACTCGTGTTAAGAAGCTCAAGTCCGACCAGTTGAGTCAAGCGGGCTCCCCTAAAGAGGAGGACGGCGCTGTCTCGGTTTCACCTGCCCAGGCCGCCACCCCTGCCCAGCATCCTGTCCCTGAGAGTGTGCCCAAAGTGGGCTCGAATGAACCCAGACGGGCTCTCCCTGCTCAGGCACCACCCATGCCTAATGGAATCACCAGCCCAAAGCCCAAATCTGTGGTGGACTATAAACCCTACACCCCAAGACCTAAGTATTCACCAGATGATTTTGAGCTTGACGGTCTTGAAGAAGAGACAAATAAACCAGCGACACCCAACAATGAGGTCAAACACCAAAAGTTTGTGTTGAATTTCAATGGAAATTGTGTAAATAAAATTATTGAAGGTGTGGTGCATGATCTCTGAAAGCCAATGTTTACATTTGAAATCACCTAAACAAACACACCCCTACCCCAATAGAATCTGGACCTTGTTTTCATAGACCCGCCCCACACATACGCAACCCAGGCAACGATGTCGGTTAGTAGACATGGCCCTTACTGGTGTTTTTGGTACTCAGCCCGACTCTCGAAGTGTTTTTCAAAAATAATGCACCCTGCCTTTAACTGCATCCGAATTCAAAGGCTTGATCCTTCGAAGGACTTTTAAGGCCTGTTTTTAAGGGACGGACTTACCAATTTTCAGTCGTGCTGCTGTGATGCAATCTGCCTTAGGATGTAGCCGTCAAATTGGGACCCAGCAATCTGAATAAGTGTAAAATAAATGCATTGTTCTCTCACAGGTCAAACCAGAGCAATCGTCTTTATCGACTAAAGCGGAGCCTAAGCCATCAGTGGAAAGAAAGTCATGTCCTCTCACTACTACAGGTAAACATCAGTGTTTATTTTATGTAAGCCACTAATCGTGTAATTATGTAATCGCCTGCGATTCTCATGCAGATCTCATCAGTAAAGCCGGTTTGGTGATTGGTGGTGGGTCGACATCACCTGCTTTCGGATGGAGCGGCGTTTGTTACACAGAGCCGTATTTCACAGAGAAGTCAGGCAGGATTGTATTCATAATTGTGGACAAATCGCCTCCAATAATGTATGTGATTTTGCTGAGCTTCTTGGTGAAATACGGCTCTGTGTAGTAAATGTCGCTCCATCTGAAAGCAGGTGTTGGCGATTTACTACTAATCACGAAATGATGAGATACGCATGAGAATCGCAGGCGATTTATTGCCCACCCCTAAGATGCTAAAATTTTATTTATCTTTATAACGTGTGTCCTATTTCAACTTCCGTTTGTCTATAGATGGTAAACCAAAACCCTCGCCCCAACAAGAACCTCTCCAAAAGACGCAAACAGAAAGCGACAACGAGTATGAACAGTTATACTAGTTATCTGTATGTGTTATGGGAATGGTATCCTCATAAGGATCTTCTGTTGTATTGTAGTTATAAATCTGGAAACATATAAACCATAGTCTATACTGTTTATTATGCATGGGCTCAAGCTTTTCTGCTGTGATTATAGGGGAAATTCAGTTGTTGAACCAGGCGCAGACAAGAAAGAGGTCAAAAATGGTTCAAAACCTACAAATACACCTGCACAATCCAGCAATGTAAGTAAAATCATTGACTCTAATTTTTAATTCACAGATTGATAGGTTAATATTAAGGTTATTTATATGTTAAAGGAATATTCCACTTTCATTAAAAACTCACAATAATTTACACACCCCCATGTCATCCAAGATGTTTATGTCTTTCTTTGTTCAGTCGAGAAGAAATTACGTTTTTTTGAGGAAAACATTTCACAGGGTTTCCATGGGTCCTTAAAATCCTTGAAAGTTTGCAAATCTTGGGGAAAAAATTCAAGGCCCTGGCAAGTTTTTGAAATATACATACATAGATTCAGCTCATTGAAACTGCTGGAAAGATTTCTGGAAAAAAAGTGTAGGATAATATCGTAAAATTCTTGACATTTTAAGCACACGTGCCAAACTGTTTGCTTTAAATGCTTATATCTTCAGTATGCGAATGTTGATTCATACCAAAATGCTTTTTTGCATAGTTGTGTTTGACACATGAAAACGTCTCTGGTTACGTATGTAACTGTTGTTCCCTGAGAAGGGAACGAGACGCTGCGTCTCCCTTGCCATACTTCCTGCCTCCCTGTAATGTCGTCTTTGGCAATATTTCAGATAGCGATAATACTTACTGGCTCCCGCGTCACCCTGTCTTTGTCGTTAAGGCTCAATTTGATATACACATTCAGACGCACTTACCCCTGGAGACGTCCCCAAAGTGTCACCGCAGTGACGCAGCACGAGTTCCCTAAAAAGGGAACTGTAACAATGTATCTTTGAAGGTAACACGATGTTACCTTGCTCTCACTTGAAATGTGTCCCCACATTTAGTCCTTGAATTTGAGGGTATTGGACCTGGAAAGTCCTTGAAAGGTTCTTGAATTAGAAGTTAACTAAGGTGTGGGAACCCTGATTCCAGGATTTTTCTCTGTATAGTGGACTTTAGTGGACTCTTTAAGGTCCCCTAAAGTCCACTATATGGAGGAAAATCCTGGAATGTTTTCCTCAAAAAACTAATAATAATAATAAGTTTATTGAATCCAGAAAATATTGGAATGTTAATGAAACACTTCCAACAGGAAACATTTATGGTGGATTATATTGGATTAGTGGGGCTCACGCTGTGTGTTTTTTGTTATCAGGATGCTGGTCAGAAGGCGTTCGGTGCTGTCACTTGTAACATATGTGGGATGCTGTACTCACCGAGCAGCCCAGAAGACGAATCACAACACCTCCTCTTTCACAATCAGTTCATCAGCGCTGTCAAATATGTGGTGCGTCAGTGCTAAATCCTTATATTTATTAGTATGACGGTCAAAAATGGTCCTTGTCAAGTACATATTTTATGTTCAGATGAGGAATAAGTCACCTTTTATCTATTGCAGGGCTGGAAGAAGGAGAGGATTCTGGGAGAGTATCCAGATGGCAAAATTATTCTCGTTCTGCCAGATGATCCCAAATATGCATTAAAAAAGGTGCTTGCTTTTACTCCAGCTTCACATAGGGTCACTTTTGTAATGTCACAATTAATCAGTGTTTTACGTGTTTGCTAGATTTTCTATGTAATCTTAATCATGTTACCTGTAATTGTTAAAGTATTATTGCTGCTATACTATTTCAACAGCATTTGGGTATTCATTTAGGAATTTATGCAGCAAAAAATAAAATAAAATAAAATAGAAGACCAACTTTTAAATGCTGGCCATAGGACGTGTAAAGCCCGGTGGTGGTGTTTTATTTTTAATAAAATAAATCTATTAACATTTACATTGTAGTTGTGGTGCTTTTTAATTTTTGGATGGATGCGCCTAAATTTTTGCTGGTGCTCCTAACTCTTTAAGTTGGGAGCACCAGTGCTACCAAATAAAAAAGTGAATTTTGAGCCCTGCATTTAAATAATCTTTAATGGCTTGTTACATATTCATTCTGTTTTTTATTTGTCCGTAGGTTGAGGAGATTAGAGAAATGGTGGACAATGACTTGGGCTTTCACCAGGCGGAGACCAAGGTCCCTTCACAGACCAAAACATTCCTCTTCATTTCAAATGATAAGAAAGTAGGAGGCTGCCTCATCGCGGAGCACATTCAGGAGGTCAGCTAAACATGCAGATGTTTCAAGGAGTGTCTCTTTTCTAATGTTGGTGTGTGCGTCTTATTCTACTTTTTTCGTCTGGCTGATGTGCGCAGGGCTACAGGGTGATAGAGGAGTCTGTACCTGAGGGTTCAGAAGGAGAGAAGGTCATGTACGAGCGTCAGAGGGCCTGGTGCTGCTCTACTGTTCCTGAACCAGCGCTCTGTGGTATCAGTCGCATCTGGGTCTTCAGTATGATGAGAAGGAGAGGAATCGCCTCACGCATGATCGAGTGCCTCAGGTAGAGCTAAAATCTGTGATTTTGATGGTTACTGTGAATCTGAGAAAACAGATATTGTCATATATTTAAAATTCTCTGTAAACTACTGTTTTCACAGTAGTGTCTGGGAGTACAAAAATTAAATACGTTTTTTGTAGCAGTTTAAATTTATTGTAATAAATAAAAATAATGCGATAAAGTATATGTTTTATATAAAAAATTAAGGATCGACCGATATGGATTTTTCAGTGCCGATACCGATTTTTGTTTCATCAGCCTTAGCCGATGACCGATACGGGCTGCCGATTTTCTTGAGCCGATATTTGGAGCCGATACTGCTTTTGCTCACTCAATTTACATAATAAAAATTATGTAAAAAAAGGCATGTTGTTAAAAAAAGATGTTATTAGTTTGGACAGTTCTTACATTCATTTTAGTCTAGGACTAGTCTAATCCCTGTCTGGGAAACCGCCCATAGAGATGAGAAATAAAAACCAGCTTTGTTCAGCTATGATCAGCTGTTAGGCCGAGCTTTCGATGTTGTCGTGGAAAGGTTAATTGTTTTTAGTCACATGACCTGCAATCGCTTGCGGGTTCCAGCACTCTGTCTTTAAATAATGGCAGAAAAAATCGGCGAACATGGCAGCCACGTATCAGCCGATGCTGATACACATAAAACTCGCAAATATCGGCCCGATATATCGGCTGGTCTATCACTATAAAAAATTATCACAAAATTTAGTTACACTTTTAGTGGTTTTACCAACAATGGCCACTAGGTGTCAACGGTTTGCTGCATACTCTTGTCACAAATTAATAAATTACTGTCACTGCATTATTATTACTGCAAAAATGTTTTGAAATGTGAAATCTACATTCTTAGACCTTTTCAACAAAATATAGTTTGTTTGTATGCAAAATATTGAAGTAAACTCAGATGTCCCGCTCACGTGACAGCGCCATTTAAGGGTCAAACTGTGGTTTTGGTGAACACAAATACTGTGTAGTTGTCTTATAATTTTTATGCCATTTAAATGCACTTAAATGCATAATCAAACCTATTTTATGTCTTAAAATTGCATTATATTATAGGAGATAATTCATGAAAGTACAGAACAGGTGTCCTGTCTGTGGTTACCAAACTTTAACAAAATAACATACAGTCCATTTGCTTAAAGCATCAAAATAAATCCCATTAAGAACCAGACATTAATGTTTTTTTCTGTTTTTCTTCTCCAGGAATAATTTCATCTACGGATCTCATCTCAGTAAAGATGAAATCGCCTTCTCCGACCCCACGCCTGATGGAAAACTCTTTGCCACACATTACTGTGGAACGTCTCGGTTTCTGGTCTATAACTTTGTCAGCGGCAATCGCCCAACCTGACAGAATGTGGATGTGCCATCAGCACTCTGTTTCAAAATATTAACATTTGAGTGGAAAACTCGAACTTTATTTCACTACCAAACAAACACAAGAAGAACATAAGAGATGGACAAAGATTTTTATAAAGTCTTATAAAGGTTTAATTGGCCCTTGTCTCCTCACCAAGAGGATGCTAAGGTGTAGACCCTAATATCAAACTTTTATGTTGGCCATTTGACATTGGATTTCAATGAGACTACGCAATAGCTTTTACCTGATGCTTTGTTTGATGATCAACATTGTCTCAGGTTAAGCTCGCAGCCTATCTCCTGTTAGTGGAAGCCATGTTGTCCGGTGCACAACTGCAAAATCAGTGTAAGTGCTTCTTCTCGGGTCCCTTGAGAAGATGTAGGAACTTTACTACTGTAAGCAATGCCTCGGTTATGAGGTGACGTCTTTTGAATCTCAGGTTGAAAATCATGTATTTCTCATCTGATCTCCCTTTAACCCCCACACGTCATCTATTTTCAAAGAGAGCATATTTTCTGATCGTGTTTCATGTGCATTTAAAGAGGTTTACATGCATGGCACTGACATCGATAGACGGCAGATGATTTCGTAGAAGTCACTAATTTCGCACGTCATCGTGCGCAAAAAATTTGATTAATTCACTTTTAAAACAGGAGTGTAATAAGTGTCATAGTATTTCCCTCATTTTAATATTTTTTGAATGATTTTATGTATGTATATGTATTTTGATTGAATTATATTAATTTACCTATGGAAAAAACAACTTTTTTTGTGTGTCACTTTGTGAAGAATCACTTAAATTTGAACTGTATTATATCTGAAGAGAGATATTGCATTTCAATTTGGTGATGTTAGTTGGTTTTACAGAACCACACTTTTCACACTTAAAAGTTGAATCAGCTCACTTATAGGTCATGGTTTTCTGCGGGTATATAAAAGAAGTGTATTACATAAAAAACCGAAAATTACAAAGTAGCTCCCTGCGATAACTAGGTTTATGAAAATTTTATATATTTGGAAGTTTGAGCATCATTTTAAACAAACAAAAAAATGAGGTACGACTTATGTTTTTCTTGTTAATGTAAACAAACCTGATTTTCTTAAAGGGGTCTTAGTGTCAAAATCTGACTTTTTAACAACCTAGCAATTTTGTTTTCTTTGCAAGCATGTGAAAAATTTGTCATTCAGATTTCGCCTGTTTTGCGAAAAAGGTACAGAGTCTAATTGCAATAATACCGCCTCTTAATCTGAACTATACAACCACGGCACTGCCATTTAGTACAGAGAAAAAATAATTGACAGCACAATTGAGTTTTAATTTCAACAAATCCCTATCAATGTGATCAGTGTTTGCATTTCATCAGCTTTTGCATTTTAAAGGACACCCAAAACGGCACATTTTTGCTCGCACCTACAAAGTGGCAATTTTAACAAGTTATAATAAATTATCTGTATGATATTTTGAGCTAAACTCTCACATACGCACTCTGGGGACACCAAAGACTTATCTTACATCTTTAAAAAGAAATCATAATATGACCCCTTTACGGTACTGGACAGTGTTATAATGCATTATACATGAATTTGCACTTAACATAGTCATACATAAAAAGAAAAACAAACTGACGTGGCAATTTTCACACATTTTTGTGTTAGGCTCATTTAAAAAAAATCATTTTTGACGGTACTCCAAGGGGCTTTTATTACGACAGGGACACTTATTATGAAATGTATTACTTCCGGTGGGCGTTTCGTTCGTACTCACATGGCTAACACACGTTGCTATCTTTAAGTATAACTTTTATACAATAACAGCGAGATTATATATTTAATAAAGTTTGTTATTTTAGTAGCTGTGGGTTTAGAAATAATGGGGGATCGTGTTGAGTTGGTCGCGGGATGTTATGAACAGATAGTCTTTGGATATCGAGTGTGCACGAGTGAAAAGGTAAGTTAATAGTAGTTAGAAACCATCATCGAAATTCTAATCTGGGTTTATTGGATATAATGGAGGTGCTGTTTTAATAGAAACTAACTAAACTATGGTCTCTTTTGATATCTTTTGGTAATGAATTGGGTTATTCGGTGGGATGTTAAACCAATAGGGTATCACTAAAACCTACTGAAATAAAGCTCAACATTTGTATAGTGGTTTTAATGGTAAACAGCTATTGTTTTTAGCAGGATTGTGCAATGCCCCCCTTATGTAACCATCATCTAACTGATATATTTACTTATTTTACATAATCTCATCTGTCCTCTTGTTTCATGTATTTTAGGAGTGGACAGCTGAACCCAACTTTACGCATCATGCACACACAGCCTCACTGTCTGCAGTCGCATCCAACGATCGCTTCATCGCCACTGGAAGCAAAGATGAAACCATTCAACTATATGACATGAGCAAAAAAACTGAACATGGAGCTTTGCTGCATCATAACGGTAGGGACAAAGTGACCCGTTTAATTATTTTACTTAAATTTGTTTCATACACTAAAATTGAAAGAAAAAAGATTTTCAAGAAACAAATTGTAACCCTGTGTATTTTTGACAGGCACAATCTCATGTCTGGAGTTCTACGGCTCATCCCATTTACTCAGCGGAGGAGAAGATGGGCTCATTTGTGTGTGGAGCACCAAAAAATGGGAGTGTCTAAAAGCCTTCAAAGCACACAAGTACGTGCACTGAAATATACATGTCTGTGTGCCTACAATAGCAGGGTGGGGTTCTGACTAGAGGGGATACAGCTACGTCCTAATCCCGCAAGATGTTGGGGGTAGGATTAGGATGAAAAACAGCGCTTCTGACTGGGATACAGCTACTGCCTAAAGGATGAAAACAGCACTCATCTGGCGAGATTTCCCTAGATTTTGTCCGTAGCTGTATCCCTTCAAGCCACAACCGTATCGCTTTAAGAAGCATCTAGGGGGCGTGCACACTAAAACATTTAAACGCGACTGAAATGCTCTGAGTTTTCTTCAGCTGAGCGCTTTGGTAGCTCTGATACTTCAGCTCCTCCACTGTGATTGGACGGCCGTGTGAGAAATGACATTGACGAGCGGAGGTTTTCACCCAAAGTTGAATATTTTTAAACTCTCGTCGCTCAGCGCTGAGTGCGGAAAAGCTGCCGAGCACCGGTTTTCAGCAGGGTTTTGTTTGGCTTTTTTTTTTAAAACGCAGAGCTTCCATTGGAAACTATTGAAAACATGCGCCGGCCGCATGCGTAAAAGCTTTGGTGTGCACGCCCCCTTACTGTGTCGTTCACACTAGCTGCAAATCCACCCAAACGTGAAGCTAATTTTTTTTAAATTTGCAAACAAAGAAAAACTAAGCAAGGTGGAAAAGGTGCATTTACATCAAGTTGTTTGATTGAATGACGTGCGATTGGTAACAAACAGTAAATAAAACAAGGCACGCTTCGAAAATGGAGACAGGACTGCATTTAGTTACAATTGGGCAAAAAGAATGTTATTTGTTTTTTGATGCAGGCACTAGCAGCAAAGGCATTACGACGACGTCGAGCCCCATATTGTAAAGACAACGTCAACTGATACAGTCGGACGATTGTCACGTGGGTTTAATGTTCGCTACGTCAGAATTTTTTTTGGCAAATGAGTTTCCATCTCACATTATTCGCATTTACTCTTCAAGTGAGGATAAAAACTATTTTGCAAATTAAGGGATATTTATTTGAAATTTGGCGTTTCTATCACTCGTTTTTAATGCTGCGTGCACACGTTTTTTTTCTCAAGATTACTTGCATGATTTAACTTCGTGTCAACTTGAGTTGAATATTTTCTTGCATGTTTGAGGCGAATAGCCATGTTCGCACCGCGTGAGTTTGCATCTATTTGCATCTTTGGATTGACTTTATATGTAATCTACTCCCGCAATCTACTTGTTGAAATCGTTTTGGTGTGTACGCCCCATTATGCGATACTTAAAAATGCGCATAAAATCGTGGTGATGGAAACTCATCCGCGCTGAGCGACGAGAGTTGAAAAATATTCAACTTTGGGTAAAAACCTCCGCCCGTCAATGTCAGTTCTCACACGGTTGTCCGATGACATCATTCACACTCACCTCAAAGAGAGAGACAGACACACACAGCACTGTTTTTAAATAACCATTTGTTTTTATGCATCAATGAAATAATTAACCCTAATCTCTATAGTACGAAAAAATTAACCAACTTTTTTCTGGATGTGGATTGTGACATGTTACCACAACATGGTTGTGGCTAGAAGGGATACAGCTACGGACAAAATCGAGAGAAATTTCGCTGGATGAACGTTGTTTTCATCTTAATCCTACCCCTAAACCCAACATTTCGTGGGATTTAGGCCGTAGCTGTATCACATATAGCCTGAAGCCCTGTTTTTCATCCTAATCCTAACCCGACACCCAACATCTCGCAAGAATAGGACGTAGCTGTATAGCCTTTAGTCTAGCGTACGCCCTTTATCATTGGAGCTGCAACAGTAAAAGTGTGGAGACATACCTGTGCAGTGATATGTAAAAATTGAGGATTCAATTGAATTGTTGACATAATCGAGTTGTGAGACCAGTGACGATTACCCAATAGAGATATAGCTCAGTGATAGAGCACTGCGTTAACAGCACAAAAGCTCATGGGTTCGAACCCAGGAAACATATACTGATAAAATGTATACCTTGTAAAGCACTGAATAAAAGCATCTGCCAAATGCATAAATGCAATTAAAATGTTTAAACTTTGTTTTAGGGGTCAAGTCACTTCACTGTCTGTACATCCTTCTGGAAAACTTGCACTTTCTGTTGGAACAGACAAGACTCTTCGGTAAGTACAAAAATGTAATCTTACTTTATTAACACGTGCCATCATATAGAATATTAAATGCATTGCTCAGATTGTCCAACCTAAAATAAACATTCTGGTATTGAATTTACTGGGATTAAAATTGGTTAATATCTAAATGAGATTTATTTGTCACACCGCAGAACGTGGAATCTAATTGAAGGAAGGTCAGCCTTCATCAAGAATATTAAACAAAGTAAGATACAAACTATCATATATTTATATTCTGTATTTTCATCACGTCTTATGTATGAAAATAATGCAATAAAATCATGTTTTTCAGATGCAGATATAGTGTTGTGGTCACCAGATGGAGATAAATATGCAGTGGTTGTGAATAACAGAGTGGATATTTACACCATGGAGTCTGCTAAGATCATTGGAACCATAGAGTTTCCAAAACGAATTTCTTCCCTCAAGTTTCTGAAGGTAAAGATTTTTGTGTTGCATATATTGAATATGTGTATTGTACGTTTTATTTCAATTTCTTTTCCATATTTTTCGTTAAGAACACACTGTTGGCTGTGGCAGGAGATGATGAAAGTGTGCGAGTTTATGACGTGACCTCACAGAAATGTGTGTGCGAGTTTAAGGCGCATGAGAACAGGTATCTTATTTTTAATATAATTTAAATATTTAAAAAAACATTCATCTAGCGCAACAATTAAATTCTGTTGCTTATTTATTCTAACAAGCATTTTTATTAGTGTGAATATTTGTTTTTGTTTTATTCAAATGCATTTTTCACTTTATAGAATAAAAGCCATCGAAAGCTTCACAAAAGACGATTTCTGTGTCCTTGTTACGGCATCAAATGATGGATTCATCAAGATGTGGAAACTCAATCTTGAGGTACTGAGATAAACCTATAAGAATTATGATATCTTGAGTTAAAAACAGTTTGAGCTCATTAATGATTTATTTTAATTTGATTCATATTTTACCACATAGGATCATGAGACCCCATCTTTGCTTGGCCAGGTAAACACCACTGCCAGACTAACCTGTCTTTCCGTCTGGATACCTGGTGAAGAGAAAGAGACGGCTGTGGAGCAGCCTGCAACCTCAAAGAGTATGTACAATACAGCCTAAATACAATAGAGAGTATTTGTGATGTTCTTGAGGTGTTTATCTATTGTATAAAGTTCTTATTCTGGTCATTTTAGTTGCAAGCGTAAAACATATGTGTCTCTTTTCTCATATTAGCTGTTGCAGAGTCCCCTGTACCAGCCAAAAATAAAAGAGTGAGAATCACAGACAAGGTCATCGTAGAGGAAGAAACCAGCTCCACAAAGCAAGGAAAAAAGAAAAAAAGACAAAAAGTGCAATAAACAATTTTATTGAAATATTTGGTGGTGTTTTCTTTCATGCGCTTATCCTACATGACATACATTTATTAGTGAAGTTTTAAAATAGTAAAGCATTTTAAATATCAGCCTAGTGACCTAATGCTGAAAACACTGTTTGATACACTAGATAAAAAAATCAATGACGATTGATGATTTTGTGTCATTTTCAAAATGTGGTTATGAACATGTTTATTTTTTTAACATTCATATTAATGAAGCTCATATAAATGCTTTGACTTAAATATTACAAAATATTTTGAATTTATTGTTTGTTTTTTTTAACTGCCCGGTGGGACTTTTATTTTGAAATCGCATCAGGAAGTCGGTGAAAATACTTGCGATTGGTATTTGTCAAAGTCGACACGTTTTGAATTATTGAGAATCAAACATAAAAATATGGCTACAGATTGGTTTGGTTACGGTTATGCAGCTCTGATAACGATAGGAGGGATTATTGGTTATGTTAAAGCAGGTAAAGACCTCGTGCATCAAACGACTGAACGGTTTAAATAGCTTTCGAGCAGCGGTGATATGTAAAGTTTGAAATATAAAAATCTAATTAATATATTTAAGCAAACTTTAGAAGTGTGGATATAGCTGATCATATAACTAAAATATTTGGGAAAAAATGTGGAAAAACTCGCCTTTTACAAAATCTCATTCTAACATACCGTAGTTACAAAGAAGGAAACATTTTAGTAGTGTCTTACAGTGGAGTATATAAGTTTGTAAATATGCAAGAATGCCAATGAGATTATTTGTGGTTATAACACTTTTACGTGAACGGAACTTCCTAATATGGTCAGAGGTTTACCTGTGCAGGTAGCGTCATGTCTTTGGTGTCAGGGCTGCTGTTTGGCGTTGCAGCGTTTGTTGGTGCCTATCAGATGTCAAAAAATGGCAGAGATATCTGGGTTTCACTGGGTAATCTTTCTTTTTTTTAGTTGACACATTTCGTTTTACTCTTAACACTTGATACAAACTATATATATATTTTTTATGTTTATATAGGCACCTCTGGATCACTGACTGTTGTGATGGGAGTGAGATTTCTAAGTTCATGGAAGTTTATGCCAGCTGGACTCATGGCAGGAATGAGGCGCGAACACTAAATTTAATCTACTTGTTATATTTTATATTTATTATATAGTACAATCTAGTACACTTTGGTGCAATATATCAAATATTTATGATGTTCTTTTAACACAGAGGAAAATAATATTGTGGTTGTTAAATTATGTTTTTTATTCTATATTTTCTTGCAGTTTGTTGATGTTCCTGAGGATAGGCGTAAAAGTACTACAGACTTCACAGAAGAAAAAATGAACAACAATTTATTTCTTTATTTTTTTATGTGTCTTGAGTAAAAAAAAAGAAAGTAAAATGGTTGCATTGTTGAAATAAGTATATTTGTTTGATATATTGAAATATTCCTATACTTTGTATGTACCTATATACATTAAAAATAGTTAGCATATTATTTTGGTCAATGTGTTAAAAGTTTATTACTTTGTCCAACAGGGGGCGCCAAAATCTTTTAATAAAATAACACCACATAAACATTTACAGTGTTGATATTTTTATTAAAATCTGTTCTTTGAGTACAAATTGAGTGCAAATCTCAATAATATCAGGAAATATTTACATTAAAAGTCACAATAATACACTGTAAAAATACTTTGATGCCTTAACATTTTTTGTTGAATCAACTCAGATTTACAAGTCATGTCAACAGAGATCACAACTGAGAAAAGTCAACTTCATTTTATAAGTTATAACAACTCACCTGTAGTTATAACAACTCAATTCTAGTCAAGATAAATAATAGTAAGTTGAAATGACTTGTAAATCTGAGTTTATTCAACAAACAATTTTAAGGCAGCAAAGTATTTTTTACAGTGTATCAATACAAAATTCAAGCAGCAAATTAAAATACAATATATTATTCTTCAAATACTTGGATATTAATCAAATTCATCAAGTTGAGTTCATACATTAAATATCCTGTAGTAGTAAATTTATATGAAAGTTGTTTTGATGCATTTTACTTTGTAACGATCAAATTACTTACCACAACAAATCCTAAAACAATGCAATTACATTATTAGTGCCCCAGTGTTGTTATTATAGTGTTCTTAGAAAACCTCAAGTGAGCTTCAAGTGTCTTCATTAAAGATCTCATTAGTGAGTCTCAATATGGGGTCTCAAGAGTATATAAAGTAACCTTAAGATACTTAAATAGTCTGGATGATCCTCCCAGAGCCCTCAAAAAGGTTTCACAACGATAAATCCCTAAAATGCATAAGTTCAATGTATGGCCATGTATGTGTCCACTCCTGCTTTTCTGTGGCTGGGCTTTTGGTTTCATTACGGTAAGGTGGACCTGCACTGTCAGCAAGCAGATGTCAGGTGATCCACCGACTGCTGCGCGTAGGTTGGACTGTACGGAAAACACAAAATGACATTTTGTAAATACAGGAGCATCACTTTTGGATTACGCGTGGCCGGAAAATGCAGCACGTACCATCAACTCATATGATCATGCGCTAAATCAAAGCGGGATTTGAGCGTTTATTGTGTATTTATGATCAAATATCAACCGTGAGCGCTGCCTGGCCACACCATGGGGCTTTGTTACAGTCTGCGCCCCCGTTTATTTGGGGATCTAAGTGGATCCATTTCCAACTCGGATTCAGATCACCAACCTCCCGATCCGGGGATGATAATGATGCCGTCTTGCGTCCGGGGATCCCGACGGGACGAGGACTCTGGGGGGAACAACGGTAAGACATCATCCACCTCTCCATTACGCACCGGGGACGCCGGTAAGATCCCGGCCGGGGAGCTCCGCCGTGGAGACGCGGACAGAGCCCTCATCCAAAACGGTGGAGGAGGCGGAGGAAAGCGAAGACTGCAGCTGCTTCACACTCCCAACAGCGCACAAAAACAGAAGAACTGGGATAAACTGGTGGTGGAAGAGAAGGAGGCCGAGAAAGAAGCCAAGAAAGTCAGCAAGAATATTGACAGGGCCTTGAAGGAGCTCAAGCGGGAATATAAACAAACGCATCGGCTGCTGCTCTTAGGTGGGTGATGCTGACATAAAATCACGTTTTGGGTTTGTTAATGTCGTGTCCCGTTATTTCTTTTGTAATGCTAATATCGGCGTGACATGTGTAGGCATGGGTGACTTTGACGTCATGAAGCCTGCCTTGCTAAAAACTGTGGTAACCCTTTTAATTAAGGGAAGGATATTTTAATGCATTATTTAAACCTTATATATTACAGATAACAGATATTTTTATTAATGGAAATACAGATTAATTTAATGTTTTGTTAGCAATATGGGCCAGGAAGTATCAATGTGTATACACCTTATGTAATAATATAAATAACACAAATGTTAGCAGTGGTATTGTTTACACAACAGTGGTTTACAAACATGACATACAGAACATACATGAGTAAAGTAAGTTTTTATTTCTAAATATATGTCTAGCCGATATTACAGTGTGTATTATTTATGAGCCATTATGAATACCTTTTATAATGCACATACATTGCAATCTATCTCTAATGGTGATTTTAAAATGTAAATTCAATAGCTTAAATGTGTTCTCACTTTTAGGCCCTTGAATAGAAACCGAAGCTATCATTACTCTCCATCCAATAGTCAGTCTTTTTTACGATTTGCTTAGTTACTGCATTTGAGGACGATATCAGATATTAAAAATAAGCTCATGAAATTTGTCAGCATGGGTATCACACTTTGATAAGATACCAGAATTAGTTATAGTACAAAGAATGGATTTTTTGACCTTTGGAGCAATTCATACACACATCTTTATAGACCTTTTAGAAGTTAAATTCCAAAGAACCTGCAGAGCTAACGTTCATATCAAGCCGAGTAAATAAGTATTTACCAATGAGACGCAAACGGGACGTTTGACTTTGTTATGATTTTGTTCGAAATGCCTTTTATAGGAGTGTGCCTTGAAACAGTTTGTGGATATGTCTCCATAAGCATTTCCATAAGTGCCTGATACTAAATGTATATCACTTCAAAGTAAACGTAAATGTATTACAATTTTGCATGCTGTTATATGATTATATGATGGCAGGTCAGGTAGCATCTGAGATTAAGATGGACAGAGGTTTTAGTAACCTGGCCTGACACAAACCAGCATTGATAGCGTTTATAAGGAAAATGTTAATAGTTTTCAGGCACAATTTTTGGAGTAGCTGACTAATTTTGGAGACCACAGTGATATATGGGTGATTCTTACGAAAACTTGGTTTTAAAAATGTCAAGCATGAAAATGTAAAAATTGCTTAAATTTACTTTTTTTCCCACCAGACATTGAAAAACAAAGTCTGGAGTAAATGGGAACATTAATTTAAAAACTTTTACTTATCATTTAACACTTTTTGTAACATAATTTAAAAAATTAGTCCTAAAAAATCTCATTACCGCAACAGTCAGAAAACATCAACACTGACATATTTTCAAAATGACATGACAAACCTGAAAGAACATAATTTGGAGATTCTGCACATGCATTTAAAATCAAAGTATTATGCTTCTATTAATTAAATTAACATTTAATAAGCATCTGTTGCGGTAATGATAATCAAAATGTCGTGTAAGCATTCTGATAAGACAATATTTCAAATTAACTGTAAAAAAAAATGATCTAACCTGGTAGCCATCTTGAAGTAACTGGTCCATGTGCTTGGTCACTCAAAATCAAACTTTATTAAAATTCTTTATGTGTGCTTAAACTGTTCTCAAAAAGTGTTGCGGAGGATGAGAACATCAGGCATGGACACATAATTTTCCTAATTTTTCTTCATTATTATTATACATGAATATTCAGTTAATATTTTTTCTGTCATCTAAAGTAGTCTAGCAAAACATCCATTTATTTTTTTCTTAATATTTTTGTGTTAATTTGATTAAATTACAACATAACGCATGTTCAAACACAGCCGGACACATTGCGGTAATGAGAATTTCAGCAGAAAATGAGATAAAATTTACAATTATAAATTCTTATGTTACATTATGTTACAGTATTGTGTTAATTCTGATGCTTTTTAATGTTACTATATTACACATTTTAAAGCTAAAATCATTAGTGCCATGGTGTTTCAATGGTTTCGTGAGAATCACCCATATATATTAATTTCTTAAATATTTAAATATTTAAGGCCACACACGAATGTCTCATCTCGATTAGTGTTGTGACACTGAGGTCTTGTCAGTTGGTAATAAAATAGAGATGGCAGAGATGGAGAAGAAAATAAATCGTGGATTATAAATTAACTTGCATGGACGATATTGGCGAGTTATCTTTAAACCGTATAGTAGAGTTATTTTTAGTTTATAAGGATGACACATCCTTGGGAATGTCTTTGTACAAGTTGTACTGTAACCATGTTAGGATCTGGGATATCAAGTATTAGATAACAGTTCCAATATCAACTCTTACTAATAGAGGTAACAAGTCTTTAAGGCCATGAGCTATTTTTGGTATTTATTTATACAACACGACTAGACATGACAGGATATGTTTATGACAACACAAAACAGACCATTTTAAGTTCATTTCAATATTTTTGGACGATTTGTCACAGTTGTTTTGTTAAAAATCGACTGAACAGTAAGGCTTTCTGTTCATAACTGTAAAAGCAGTTTGATTATGATAGTAACACTGTCTGGGTTTTTAGGAAGCAGACAGAAAGTTGTCATACTTCTACACAAGCTGGTATTGTTCCTTTTTGTAGCATTGCAATGTGAAGTGTATGTGTAAACTGAACTTTGTCACCCTGTAAATAGGTTTTATCATTTACTGAAGGTGTACTTTGGCTCTAGTGTGGCCCTTACAGCACATGGCCTGCTAATTGTAATGAACATATTATGCAATGCGCTATGTTGTTTTGAGAGATTGTAGCTTAAGGTCAGAAACATGCATACAACTTTTTGTGCTGAAGTGAAAACAAAATGGTGCATTCGCAAAGCATCAGCTATTTAACCAAAAATAGTTTGCAATTCATTGGGTGCAAACATTAAAGATAAGATAAAATATTACTAATAAGTGGATGCTTTTAGGTTCTGAAGCACCACACTGTCCACATTTAGCCCCTTTTTAAGTTATTCAACTGAGAATTTGAGATGTTTAAATTGAAATGAAATTCCTCTATCAAAAACCATCATATATATATATATATATACATATATATATATATATATATATATATATATATATATATATATATATATATATATATATATATATATATATATATATATATATATATATATATATATATATATATATATATATATATATATATATAACCGGCAATTCCTAAATGTTCAGCAAAAAATGTAACTATTTCTCATTTTCTGGTCTCTGTTTCGAACCACATTTCATTTTTCATGGTTTTTCACAATTACTTAATGTTAAAGTGACAGAACTGAGGGTTTATTATCGTTTCACAGAACGGACTCTATTTCTTCACTTTGAAAGAGCTTTTTATAGAAACTGTAGAAGAAGTGAAAGTCATAATTGTTCTTGTGTAGAAAATAGGAGAAGTACATTGTTTAAAGAAGTCAAATTGACTAAAAGTGCACTGCATAGCATTACATTCTGTTTGATAATTTACTGAAATACTTCTGTTAGAATTTAACATGATCAACCCATTTATATACATGTCTCCGAAAGTGATGTTATTGTTTACATGCATCTTTTTTTAAAAGTATATTTCAGTGGTTCTCAAACTTTTTCAGCGTGCGGCCCCCTTTGTTTACGGTGCATTCCTTCGCGGCCCCCCCAAAGAAAATTTATGACAAAAAACAGTTCTAAAACTTTACATTTTAATTTAAAAAAACATTAAATTATATGAAGTAGTGCTGCCTTATTTTTTTTAGGTTTAATTTCACAGAATTCATGATAAATGAATGTATTTTATAAAAATGTCTTAAAACTGGGGCCCCCCTGGCACCATCTCGCGGACCCCCTGGGGGCCCCGGACCGCAGTTTGAGAACCACTGGTATATTATCGATTCCCTATAAACAGATGCTTTCACATTCCCACAAAACTGTGTCACAATAAGTGTAACTACTGGACAGCATACAGTACACACACCTTTATACTCTTATACTCTTTATACGCTTATTTACTCACATTCATGTTATTCGAAACCTATATGAATTTATTTACTCTGTTTAACACACATAACATTTTTTGCTAAATGATGGTAAGCGCACAGTTGACGTTACCCACTGATTTGTTTTTCCTACTATGGAAATCAGTGAAAAGGATCAACTGTGTGGTTACCAGAATATATTAAATGAGCCACAAACTGTAATGTCACTTCATATAATGAGCACTGGTGGTAAGCGTTGGGGTCGGTGTTCATGAAACTATTCAAACCTAATTGGAAAACAAACAGAAATAAAATGTAAAAAAATTTTTTTTATATGAACAGAAAGTTGTGACAACCCACATTAATAGTATAAATCAGTAGAGACTATCCTAATTTTAAACTTCCTAGATACTACATAAGCCTATCTGTTTTGGAAACTTTCCATAGTAAATATTTAAGTATAGCTACTAATTACCATATTTTCAGTGGAGGCCGGTGACTTTTTCTAGGGCACTCGATGCGAAGTTTGTATGTATGTAGCCCGTCATGTGTGTGGTTCCTTTTTTCAAAATATGTGTTCTGCGCATCGAGAGATCCTGTGTGCATCACGTGTTTTGTCAAAATAAGTGCCTGCTGCACATGCATCTTAAGGATTTATGATAAAAGAGACGCTTGCGTTTGCCAGATATAATCTCATGGAGTTTACTGTTAAGGGAGCGTCCTGTGTGTATTTTGTGAACGTGAGCGTCTCTTTTATCATAAACGGTTTTGACGCGTCTGCAGCAGGCACTTATTTTGACAAATCACGTGATGCAAATCGTTCACATGACGCAACAAAATCATATTTTGAAAACTCAAGCAACACACATGACACTCCGAAAACTTATTTTGAATTAGCACCCCTCGGATGAGCAGTCACGAGCCGCCACTGCCATATTTACTACAGTTGAACAATTCAGTATAGTTATTACTACTTTAACAAAGTAACTACTATACAATACGTACTACGATTTATAACAGTTTACTATAGTAAACACTAAGGGGTGGTTTCCCAGACAGGGTTTAGATAAATCCAGGACTAGGCCCTAGTTATATTAAAACATTTAAGTCGTTTTTACAAACAAACCTTACAAATAACAATACTGGTGTGCATCTTGAGACAAAACAATGTCAATAATATATGTCAAGATACGTCAGTGCAAATTGTTTTTAAATTAAGGCAAATAAAATTTTAGTCTGGGACTAGCCCTGTCCGGGAAACCGCCCCTGAATAATTTTTTATATTTGTAGAACATTCATCATAGTGACCACATGAACTGATTATTGATATACAAGATATACATTCTGTAATAAACTTTAAATATTTTTAGTAGTGCTGGGCAAAGATTAATCGCGATTAATCGCATACAAAATAAAAGTGATTTTTGGCATAATATATGAGTGTGTGCTGTGTGTAATTATTATGTATAAATAAATACACACACATTCATGTATGTATTTAAGAAACATTTACATGTTTATATATATTTATTTATATTTTTATATATTCTATATTAAAAAAAAAAAAAAAAATTATATATAAGTAAAACAATTCTGAAATGAATATATGAATGTGTGTGTGGTTAAATATACACAATAATTAGACACAGTACACGCACATATATTATGCAAAAAAGCACTTTTATTTTGTATGCGATTAATCGCGATTAATCTTTGCCCAGCACAAATTTTTAGTATAGGCTACTAATTACAGTATTTACTACAGTTGAACAATTTACTATTATTATTACAACAGAAGCCTACATTAACAAAGTAACTATACCATAGTAAACTGTAGTATACGGTAGTATTTTACAGTAGTAACTTTGTTAATGTAGGCTATATTGTTGTAGTAATAACTATAGTAAATTGTTCAACTGTATTAAATACTGTAATTAATAATAATAAATACAAATATTTAAAGTTTATTACAATATGTATATCTTGTGTATCAATAAGAAGTTGACATGGTCACTATGAGAAGTGCCCTAGAAAAACCTAAATATTTTTAAACATTACCAAAACACTACTGTATACTACAGTTTACTATAGTGAACACTAAATATATTTTATTTTTATTTATAGGATTTTTTCTTATTGATATACAAAATATACACATTGTAATAAACTTTAAGTATAAGTAAAAATATTTAGGTATTTCTAGGGCACTTCTCATAGTGACCATGTAAACTCCTTACTAATTACAGTATTTATTATAGTTAAACAATTCACTATAGTTATTACTATAACAGTATAACCTACATTAAATGGGACATATCATGAAAATCTGACTTTTTCCATTTTTAAGTGCTATAATTAAGTCCCCAGTGCTTGTATTAAAGGAATATTCCATTTTCTTAAAAGAAAAATCCAGATAATTTACTCACCACCGTGTCATCCAAGGTGTTGATGTCTTTCTTTGTTCAGTCGAGAAGAAATTATGTTTTTGAGGAAAACATTGCAGGATTTTTCTCATTTTGATTGACTTTATAGACACCAACAATTAACACTTAACTCAACACGTAACAGTTTTTTTCAACGGAGTTTCAAAGGACTATAAACTATTCCAAACGAGGCATAAGGGTCTTATCTAGCAAAACGATTGTCATTTTTGACAAGAAAAATAACAAATATACACTTTTAAAGCACAACTTCTCGTCTGCAAGATCCGGTTGTGATGCGCCAGGTGACCCCACGCAATACGTCATGACGTCAAGAGGTCACAGAAGACGAACGCGAAACTCCGCCCCAGTGTTTACAAGTGTGTTGAAAGAGGATCGTTCCTACATTGTTGTATGTCAACTGATACTAATGAATGTCTTTGTGTCAGTTTATTGTTAACAATGGTCCGCAAATGTGCGTTTTATATATGTAACACGTGACCTCCCTACGTCACTACGCATTTACGTTAGGTCGCGCTGGACTGGACCTAGACGAAAAGTTGTGGTTTAAAAGAGCATATTTTTTATTTTTCTTGTAAAAAATGACAATCGTTTCGCTAGATAAGACCCTTATGCCTCGTTTGGGATTGTTTATAGTCCTTTGAAACTCCGTTGAAAAAAACTGTTACGTGTTGAGTTAAGTTTTAATTATTGGTGTCTATTAAAGTCCATTAAAATGAGAAAAATTCTGCAATGTTTTCCTCAAAAAACATAATTTCTTCTCGACTGAACAAAGAAAGACATCAACATTTTGGATGACATGGTGGTGAGTAAATTATCTGGATTTTTCTTTTAAGAAAATGGAATATTCCTTTAACTTAGAAAATGTGAATAAATATCAACCCAGTAACTTAGTTTTGCTAAACCATTCTCTGCAAGCATGTGAATAAATAAGTCATTAAAATTTGGCTCCCCTTGTGATGTCAGAAGGGGATAATACCGCCCCTTAATCTGCACTATCCAGCCACAGCACTGCCATTTTGTGCAGAGGACACACACAATAACGGCACATTTTGCTCACACCTACAAAGTGGCAATTTTAACGTGTTATAATAAATTATCCATATTTTATTTTTGGCTAGAACTTATTCTGGGGACACCAATGATATATTTGACATCTTAAAAAAGTCCCCTTTAACAATGTAACTACTATAGAATATTACAGTATGTGTTTTATGTTTGAATAATATTTAGGACCACTTATATATAGACATAGTAAATAATGCAAAAATAAACTATTTAGTAGGCTATTCTTAAGATAAAAATCAGGTCATATAGAAATCACATTTTTATTATCCTACTGTATAATAAAACCTAACTCACTTTGATACTCCTGCAGACTTTAGTCACAGTTCCCACGTCTGTCACGTTTCCCTTTGAATGCTATATATTGTGTCCACGCGCACAGTAACACCGGTTACATCGTAACATCCGCTCTGTTGTTTTGACGTCGGAACGTGCAGGCGATTTAGTTGTAACGGTTTTCCCGGGTTTTTACCGGGTGTCGCGGATAGAGGCAGTGTTGAGTTACAGACCACAGCAGAGACACGGCACAGTATTTCTCTCACACACAGAGAAATACAGCGAGAGAGAGAGAGGGCGAGAGAAGAGACGGGAAGGGCTCCTGGCAGGGGCTCGTAGAGACCCCCAGATCCACATGCAAGTTCATATCCCACCCTACCGATCGATATGTGATCAATCTCATCAATCCCGTCGGCCGAATGACGCCAGATGCTTCGTACATCGTTGACACAGGAAAAGAAAACCTTCCCGCCGGCGACGGAGGATCTGCTTTTTCCTCTTGTTTTTTTATATATACTCTTAATCGGTTGGATATATCATTCGTAAGGATATCACACAGAGCGGGTTTTAGGGTGTAAGATGGGGTGTTTTGGTAACGGTAAAACCGAAGACCAGCGCATCGACGAGAAAACACAACGAGACACCAACAAGGAAATAGATAAACAGTTGCAAAAGGAGAGACAGGCTTATAAAGCCACACATCGACTGTTGTTATTGGGTAAGAGTCCGCGACAT
This sequence comes from Misgurnus anguillicaudatus, assembly GCF_027580225.2. Taxonomy (NCBI): domain Eukaryota; kingdom Metazoa; phylum Chordata; class Actinopteri; order Cypriniformes; family Cobitidae; genus Misgurnus; species Misgurnus anguillicaudatus. The sequence goes on along the minus strand of NC_073361.2, from coordinate 29,703,904 downwards.
CAGGCGTTTTATGTTTTATATAAGCTATACAAGAGACTGTTTTTTTTTTTTCTTCAAAAGCACCATGTTTGACAGCTCAAAATGGCATGACGGATCGCACATATCAAGATCACGCCGTGATACCGAAACTGTACGTGTGTGCATATGCATGTCAGACTTGTTATGTGTTTATTTTATGGCTGTGTTTGCATTGGCAGGGGCTGGTGAATCGGGTAAAAGCACTATTGTGAAGCAGATGAGAATTCTTCACGTCAACGGGTTTAACGCAGAGTGAGTAGACGTTTGCTTTTTATAACATCATTTCTAACGCATATGTAACGCCAAACGCATGTGTATGAGGAGGGCCGTGTGAAAGCAAAGGCATTTGCTGTGTGTTTATGAAACGTGGGCTTCGTAGTGTTCATGATGCACTAGAAATGCAGGTAGGCCTCAGTGTGTTAAAGTTGCATGCTCACTTCCTTAAAAACAAAGCTGGCATGCAGAACAATGCTGTGGTGTGGACCGAAACCTACTTGACTAAGATATGACAGAAATAACCTGAATTATTTTTATGAATGTGTTTTCCTGTGAGAACGCTCTTGGAAGGTGCTTAAAGGTTCTTTAAATAGACATTTCTTTTATACATTTTTATAACCTTTTCTCATTACAAAATTGTTTGGATGTTAAAGGTTTTCTATGGCATTGTAAAGCACCTTAAAGGGATAGTTCACCCAAAAATTATTTACTCACTCTTATCTTGTTACAAATCTGTATCTGATCAAGACGAAGGAAGATATTTTGAGGAAGGTATGTAACCAAACTGTTCACTTCCATAGTATTCTTTTATCCTACTATGGAAGTGAATGGGCCTCATGATCAATTTGGTTACAACATTCCTCAAAATATCTTCCTTTGTGTTCATCAGAACAAAGAGATTTATACAGGTTTGAATTTATGCATTTTTGGGTGAACTATCCCTTTAATAATAGTGTTGCAATCTATTAAAGGGAATATTATAGACGGTTTCAGCAGTAACAACATAAACAAGCGGCTGTCGTGGTCCGCACGTAACTTCCGGTAAACTCTGTTATAAATAACATAACAAAGTTCTTTAAACGTAGTTTATTTATATAACAAGCAAAAAAACCAACACATAGATTACATAGGAAACCAAAACATTTGTTATTTTCGACGGGGCATTTGTTCAAGAGATCAGTTTAGCAACTAGTCAGACCATTAAAAACAACGAAACCGGAAGTAAAGTTCGGATCCAGACGCACGTGTGTCCGATGAAACCGCCTATAGCCAAAACAAAAGTTTTCACCTTCATTTGTCAATATTCTCAATACCATGATGTCCAAACCTGTATGCAAATATATTTTACAGGAAACAAAAAATGTGATATTTTTTTAAAGAATCATCATGCTGGTCTTTCTTATCACTACAGTCCATTTCAACTGTACACAAGGACTATTTTAATATTTTGTAGTAAACTATTTTTTTAATCCAAAACAACTTTTTTTATCACTGACTATGTTTACATGCACCTTTGTCAATCCGAGGGAATTTAATCCGATTGCAGGTTACGACATGCACCCTAAACATTGCAATCCGAACCAAACGGCCCGGGTTGCCAGATTCCCTTATCAAAACCAGCCCAATGGACATTCAAAACTATTCCATAAGCATCCCAATGACTATTCACAGCTAGAATACTAATAACTAATAAACAAAATCTTTTTATTTTTAACCCACAGAAAAAAATAAACTCGTTAAAACAGTTTAAAAGTACCCCAAATCTAAAGCAGAGGACTTGGCAACGCTGCACACAGCATTTCTCATTGAGTTCATGCTTTACTTCTGGATAAATGTACAAAGTTGAGTTGGAGAAAGTTGTTCTTTAGAAGTTTTCAGATATAGTCCAAGAAAACACACTTTTCGATAGACACAATGCTATTTTATTGCTTTATGTAGCCTAATGTTATGCAGAATGTACAGCGTGTGACCCCATTACCTTAATAATGCGCGTTGCCTTGCCATTGCACGTTTCTGTGATGAGAATCATGTGATACGTAAATAAGAGGTAAATATAAGACATCACATTAAGCACAATTCTTCTGCGCATGTGCACGAGGTATTTTTGCATCCAATTGAGAAAATACTATGATTCACGCGTTTACATGCATACTTTTCTCCTGATGATCAGGATCAGGGATCGGACTGCACCACCCCTTTCAATACGATCGAAATTAGCATTTGATCAACCTCAATAGTATTAAAATTTATATGAAGGCTTTTTAATCCGATTGAGCCATCAATACGATTACAAACGGATTATTTGGTTGCATGTAAACGTAGCTACTGTGTGGGATTCGAACCCACAATCCTATTGAGCTACCTGAGCCCTTTTCATGATTGTCGAAATTATGATTGTTTTTTATGTGAAACCAGATTGTGTATTTGATTAATTCCTTCATTTACATTTTCACACGCAGAGAAAAGAAACAGAAAATTCAAGACATTCGTAAAAATGTGAAGGATGCCATCGTGGTAAGTGAGCTATTCTTCTCTTTATTTTTGCTTTTTTTTTCTACGTTGCTCTCATTGCTGGTCATTCTTTCATTTCCAGACCATAGTGTCGGCAATGAGCACTTTAATACCACCCGTTCCGCTTGCTAATCCGGAGGACCAGTTTAGGATCGACTATATCAAAAGCATAGCTCCACTTTCTGATTTCGATTACACGCAGGTAAGAAACCTCATTTTCATAATTTACCCAAGCTGCTTTGAATGACATTTGAATCTTTGTACGCGTTCACGCGAAAGCTACGGCTACTTTGGTTGAGGTCACCCCCGGATGGTTTTTGAACCGTTTCCTTATATAGTTCACATGCAAAGCTTTGTGCGATTTTATTCCAAATGTACTTGGATGTTTTTGTGGTGTCGGCTGATAGTTTGAATATAGTTTGTCACTTTGGGGGTAGAACGTATGATGACTTCCATGACTTTTTGTGTGTTTGTGATTTAAACACTTATAAATATTGTATTATATAGGTTTTTATTTATTTATTTAGAAGTTAAGACACTGAGGATTAAAACAATGTCAGATTTTGTCATTAGTATGGTTGACAAGCTTCTCATTTTAGAAATCTTTTGCGAACATTTCTTTCTTAACATTTAACATTGTGAAAGTGGGTTTGATAAAGATGATGATTTAAAATGGAAAAGTCTGTAAATTGCACATTTTCTGCTTAAGTAGTCAAAATATTGTCCATCTGATACGCACATTGTGTTAATGTTTTTGAACTAAAGTGGGCTGTTTGTGAATAGGGTTTGAAACATTAGATTAGGGCTACTAATGATAACTTGCTACTAGATGTGATCTATTATATACGATATGTCATGATTTAGGTTTGTAAAGTAAGTTTGAATTATAATGAAGTATATTTAAAAAATAAAAGTAATTTATTTAACATGCATGTGCAATCTGCATCAAAACTTTGACTATACACAACTTTTTAAAGCATAAAACTCATTTAGAAATTGCAAACCATTTCTGTATGTGTATTGCGAAATCCCCATTTGCAATTATCCCAATATATCTTTTAGATTAACAGACAAACAGACGTACAAAAGAATTTGGCCAGTTCAGAGAGAGTAACATGACAACTTTCAAAGAGTCACATGATGGATTTGGAGCCGTGCTGTCCTGGAGTTTTAATTCCATCACGTTCTGTGTTCGGGATGAACTGATCCCAGAGTTGTGTCTCAATCGAGCTGACGCTTTCTTGTAGCATTCCCATTGTTTCTGTGCTGTCTGAGATGTTTGTTACTGTTAACCTTTGCACAGTAAATGTTGGAGCTGGTGTGGAGAGACAGACGCTGTGCTTTTTGCTTTGTATGGCAACAAAAGATTTCACAAGAAGTCTTGTTATAATCGAAAGGTTAAATTAAAAAACTGTTACTCGCACGTTACTGTTTTTTATGTTGCTAAATTATTGTTTTATCCTAAATTTGATCTTTTTTTAAAGAATTAATGGCAAACATCTACATTTTCTCATGAATTAAAGTTTTTGCTGAATGTTTGTACAGTTGCGTTCTAAAAACAGGAGCAGGCTTTTAACGAAAAGATAAACAAGTAAAAAAAAGTTAGATAGTAGCAATAGCTCTAAAAGCTGCTATTTCTTATACTTAAATACTTATAAAGTACTCTAATGAAGTTTCTTTTCCACACCGGTCAAAAGTTTGAAATCACTTTATTTATATTTTTATGTGTATTTATATTTTTTCACATTGCAGAATATTAGTAAACTTATCAAAATTATTGCATAACACACATGTAACTAGTATAGGTATTATGTTGTGACCAAAAGTATCCAAAATAAATCAAAACTTTTATCATTTGATGTGTTGTCACCCTTTGCCTAGAAATTGCACAATCGTAGTCGCTTCATTTTGTTTAAAATGAATAAAATAAAATTTAAGGATTATTCTTCAATATTCAGTCTTTTTTTAAATAAAATTTTAGTTTTGTAATAAAATCAATGAATTTTTTTTTGTTTCCAAAAATTATCTCAAACATTTAAGCACACTTCAGATTAAAATATTTTTAAGACCACGGTTAACATTTCAGTCAGGTGATTGAAAACTTTTGATCGGTAATGAAAGTTGCTAACTATTATTTCTGCAATGCAAATGCAACGTTGTGTTGTTATAAATGCTTTTTTGAACACATTTGTTTTCTTCGCAGGAGTTTTTTGACCACGCAAAGAAACTCTGGGACGACGAAGGAGTGAAGGCGTGTTACGAGCGCTCCAATGAGTACCAACTAATCGACTGTGCGCATTAGTGAGTATCAGCGCTTAAACTCTACCTGAAACTCAGCCGAACAATATATCAGGTTTTATTATTTTAATGCAGACGCTCCACTTCGTTGCTTGGTTCAACGGGTGATGCTACAGGATAATGCTGTTAGTTGATCGGTTTGGATGAGTATTTGTGTCAGGTAGGAAGGAGCGAGGAGGTGCTCGGGTCACGAGAGTCGGTCAGCAGCTTTGTTGAACACAGATATCATCAGTATCCAGTGTGGTGCCTGACACATAATGGCGACTGTTGTCTGTTCATCAGAGAAAAGCCTGGAGAAACTCGACAGACACCCTGCTGCTCTGAATACAGGCTTGCTTTCTTTTTTACAATACAGAGAATTCTTCTGTTATACAACTTTTAAGTCAATATATGCTCAGATATGTTTGCCGTGATCCAGGTTACTCCGTGGTTGGGACGGTATTTGTGTTTGTTTGAGAATGCTTCACACTTTTTAGTCTTAATGAAATGATTTATTAGCATTATGTGGAAATCTGGTTGATTTAATAGACGTATTGTTAGGTACAAACTTTATTTAGTTGTGATTCGCTATTGGTTTGGCGATATAAAAGCTGTAGATTTTAGGAATTGGCACGAGTACTCGATTGCTCGAGTGTAGCATCGATGATCGATCATGAAAACGATGATCATGTGGGTTTATTTATTTATTTATTATGGCTATGGCGGCATTTGGATGGCTGGTTAGCATCTACAAGCGCATCTGATAGTAAAGACTGGGTCTGGGGATGCGTGTTTGACGTCGTGTCGAGCTACGCAGACCGTCGTATGACATCAGTTACGTTACCATGCGTGATTCAAAAACAAACGGAATTTGTTTTTGATTTTCGGAAATACAGTCAGTCAGGTGCAAAATGTACAGCGCCGTCAAAAGTTCAATGGGTTATCATCTCATATTTAAATATCAGGAGATACCAGAGAGCCATACTATCATTACATCTTGAACAGGTAAGGGATGACGACACAACACAGCTAATCGCTAAAATGATAGCAAAAGACTTAAAGCTGGTTAATGTTATGAAGCTTGTGCTTTGACTGGACGTGTTTGAAAGCGCGCTGTTTATGATGCACATCCACAAAGGGAGTTAAACTTTCTACATAACTTAGTTGAAAACTTAGTTGAAGTCTTGCATTTTATGCAGATAGATGCACGTTGTACATTTATGTTGTGTAAAGGCTTAATAATATGTAGAGTGCGTCATGTAGAAAGCGCTTCGGTTTGTGTTTATTAACTTAACCCTTTAGTTTCACTTCATCACGCAGCTATTCCTGTAAGGGGTTTCTTTTAAAAACATTTAATTCATTAATAGTCTAGTATGTGTTTATTGTTCTCTCATAGTTTCTTCAAAATTAAGTTTTATTTGAGTGTTTTTAATAAAAATATTTTCATTTTCCCCATGACGTGTACGCCCCGCCCCTTGGATTGCCCCGCCCCCAGTTAATCGAGTACTCGTTCTTCAGACCTATGGATTAATCGAAATGAAAAAATGACATAAATGCACATCTCTAATAGATTTACTGTACGTTGTATGAATAATGTGAGTGATGTTCATGTGTCGTGGGTGATTGCTGAGATGTTTTGAGTGCCTGTCCCGGGATCAGTGTGGTTGCTTAACAGAAGAGATGCAAACCGTAAGAGTCTTTATGTTGTTGTTGGAGATCCAAAATATTTTTTTTATACTTTTGATTGCTTTGAAGTAGCAGCACTTTATAACAGCACAGTTTTTTTTCCTTAATAAGTTTGTTGATTTTGAGTGATCAGGCAACTATAAATATTCAAGTGGGGTTTTTTTGTTATACAAAAACCTTTTTAAAACACGTTAAATGCCACATCGGGTTATTTTAGTTAAATAAATCCAACTTCCCAACTTAATCTCCTTTTTTTTTGCGATACTGTTATATCTTAATGCTGTCAGTTTGTACTTTATGGCCACGTAAAACATTTAATGAATGTTATTAATAAATCAGGAACTGACCCATTGAAATTGAGAGGGCAAGTGCCCCCTTACATTTTTGAGCAAAGTGGATTTTGCATACAACCTCAAAATCAATGAAGCATCTTTTCATCTGTTACTTTGTTTCATGTGTAAAATATGATCACTTCACTGTTTATAATCACTTGCTTTATTCTGGAAGCAATGAATTATCCAAATCTAGATGCAACAGCGCTGGCGCCATCATTGTGCACGGTCACGGATTATTAACTGTGTACAAAGATGATAGTTCAAAGTCAATTTCTTATGTTTATATCTACATTCACCCCTAGAGGTGGCGCGAAATCAAATAAAAAAATTAGGGATGCACCGATATGGACATTTTGGCCGATACCGATAACCGATTATTAACATTAATTTACACAAAATGAACTAACATGCATAACTGTATTGTTAAAAATAAATTGTTCACTGTTTGTTCGTTTTAGTTAATGCATTTACCAATGTTTTCTAATGCAACTTATATACCAATAGCTGTTTATATGCTAGTTTTTAAAAATGATGTGCTTTCAAAGCAATCAAATAAATGACAAAAAATGAAATTACGATTACAGCATTACATTTAGATCCAATTTTGTTGCATTAAATGTTTCTTTTTATTCATTGTTTGTGAAGTGTCGATCATTACAGACCATCACAGACATAACGCGACCGTTGAGCGAGTTGCGTAAAATGGCAATAAAATCATTCCTTAACGCTTATCAGAATATGCCGTATAAAAGGTTTTGATGTTTAATTGCCATTAATAATTGTGATTACAGTATGAAAGGTAGCGCCCTTAAAAAAATTGGTGCATGCCGACCCTGGGGATGCAAATATTCGTCCAATTATTATTTTACTGTTATGTTCCCTCGCCAATATTATAAATCCATTTAGTTATGTCTGTGCTCATGTTGCAAGCCACAAGCCCTTTTAACACACAGATTTCCAAAATACACTGATAATGTGTCCCAGAATCGTTTTTGGTTTATTCACACCGCCAGTGATTTTCATAAAGATTTCGTAAATTTTGTGACATCAGGATGTGACGTGTAATATAATTGTAATCGTGCACTTAAGTTTGCTTATTATCTGTGTTTTCTTTCTCGAGAAATTAGTGATGCACCGAAATGAAAATTCTTGGCCGAAACCGAAAACCGAAAAAAGGAAACCAAGGCCGAAAAACCGAAACCGAAACACAGAAATAAATTATTATGCCAATTATTAGTACAATTGCATTCATTGCTATCACTGTGTACTAACTTTACTAGGGGTGTGTGACGGATAAAAAAACTCACAGTTCGGATCACATTACAGTTTTTGAGGCACAGATCAGATTATTTTTCGGATCAGCAAAAAGCAGGTGGGAAAAATCTAATAAACAATAAAGAAATTGCAAACATTTATAAAAGAGAACAAAGTTGTACATTAATAAGGTCTGAAATTAGCATTAGGTACAGAAATCAAATTAAATTAATCATAACACAATACATTAAATATATTATTATTATTTAGAGCTATTTGTCTCTTTGTCATGGGTTGTTTGATCAACATTAATGACACAGACTTAAGTAGGTTAATCTGACTGTAATCTATACAGACATAAACAAATGTTTTTATTAGAAAAAGAATACTGTGGAGAGAATTTTGTTTATATGTGCCCTGTCAATAACAGAGAGAATTTATGTTTGCTTGTTTTTTTTTAAACGTGTCTCTATTCAAATTATTACTCTAGTGCAGCACTGATTTGGAGACATTTACAGTACATTAAAACATTAGGATAGGTGAAGAAAAGAAACCGATCCACCATTGCAAACACAGTTTAGAACAAACAACAAGACAACAAAGAACAGGAATCAAACAATATGGTAACAAACATGCTCCACAGCTTTCTGTTTATGGATGAAATAAAATTAAAGAAGAAAAACGATAGTATGTGTGCAAATGCTGTCTATTTCCTTTGTATAATTGTTTGTAGTGGAGTGTCCTGTCTAAATATTTTCACGCGCATGCGATGTTGTACGCGGACTGTACGCGCACTGTCCGTGCGGTCTCAAATTTTGGGCTGCCGGCCGTGGACCCTCCTGATGACGAAAATGATGGCGCGCATACGCGGACGTCCCTAGTATACTTTCGGCTTTAAGGGCACTTCAACGCATGCATATACAGAGACTGATGGTGAATCCCAAACAGCGCAACAGTCGCTCCACATAAAAACGTTACGTTGTGTTTCATTGCTTTATTCGCCAAATGTACGTTAATGGATTACAGTAAGAGACACATAGCGCGACTCTCTCTAAAGTTTACACATCAAGACATTCTTAATCTTTGCAGACGCGTGCAAACAGCTGGACCCTGAGTGAAACCTGCTTGAGCACGAAGGGGAGGGGTGGGAGACGACTGATCACCGTGAGGCTGAGTGAATCCCAAGCGCTAGCGCACAGATGAAAGGGGCGCGGTTGACATTCATTTTCGGTTTACATTTTCGGCTGGATTTTTTATTTCGGCCCGAAACCGATAATGCCATTTTCGGCCGAAATTTTCGGCGACCGAAATTTCGGTGCACCCCTACGAGAAATCATCGCGTATCGTATCATTAAGCTGACGAACGATCTCGGCTTTAGCACGGATAGTAAAGAGCTTCCTGGTCTCTGCTTCATTCCAGTTTGCAGACACATCTTTCTTTTAAAACCTCTAAACAAAGGCTGAACGATAACTATGTGGTTGCGACTAAACATGCATCATCATTGCGACGCGCCCCTTACGGTATTGTTCCTCCATCTCGTCACACAGGGTGCGTTTCGGGACCGATCCCGGCAATTTAACCAAGTACTGATCTCCAGATCAGTCTCGTAATCGATTTTATTTTCAATTTTCAATTTTCTTAGGGGTTCAGATGGTCAGGTTCTCTTATCAATGTACTGTTTTAATGGTTTGCCAAATTTTGTAAAAACTTGTTTTAAACATCACAGTGGAAACATTAACATCTGATACTTTGAAGTTAGTAAGACATGCAAAACGTGTTCAAACATTGTTCAGCACGAACTGGAAAAACTATTTTAAGGTTACACTCCCTAACTGATATTAAAAGTCTGTTTTGTTGTGTCTGTGGCTTTTAAACCGTATTCAGTGTGACCTGTGAGATCATTTCACCATCCCTCGTGATTGTGGGACATCTGTCTGCGTTTGTTTCTCTATTGTGTGTCTAGTTCAGGATTATAAATAGAAAAAGAAACTGGCTCGCACCGCAGCCGAGAGCTCGCCAGCGTTTAAACCACAGAGACGCAGACAACTGCGTGCTTGTGCAAAGGAGGGCCGCTGACATCACGCTGCTGGAAAGATGGTACGGCTCAAAGAGAGACTTTTTGAGAAACGTTGAACTCGCCAGTCCGAGCGAAAGCTCCCAGTTGTGCGCGCAGGCTGTATGGAGATTGCGGTCGGGATGTCTGCCCCCCTCCGCACCCTCCACTGCTGCTTATGTAAAGGAACAGAGCAGCCGCCAGCCGGGCCAAGCAAGAGCTATTTTTAGCCCGGCACTGCAGAGCACTCACTGGCGGAGGGCGTCACGTGTTTGTGCGCGCCGCCGAATCAAAGGGAGTATCCCGGCAATGCGCGTAAACAAAGGAAGGTCAGAAAGAGAAGGTGAGGCACAGAAAGGGCTCGCGCGCGTGTGTGTGCGCGCTTATACACATTAGGCCCTTATAAGTGCTTCAAGGGGAAGAGCATTCATTTATAAGCAAAGATTCTCTCTCTCTTGCTCGTTCGTCCTGCCGTTTTTGCATAGATGCACAAACAAACAGGCACACGTGCAGCTGATAAAAATAGCAACAGATTATAAAGCCGTTTTTAGCATCCGGGACTATTTCAGAGAAATTCGTCAGCGTTCAGGAGAAAATAGAAATGCTTAAAACCTCAAAACCAGTAGTGATTTTAAAACCATCTTGGCATTGTATTAATTACAGCTTATGGTTAAAATCCTTGCACAAATTTGTTACGTGTATGAGACCTTAAACTTACTTATGCTTTTATATTTAAAACTATAAGAAACAAGCTGTTTTAAAAGATTCATCTTTTAATTAAACAACAAGGGTTAAATATCAGATTTACATTTATGGATTTGGCAGACGCTTTAATTCAATAACACAATATATATTTGTATCGGTATGTGTGTTCCCTGGGTTCAAACCCATGATTCTTTGCGCTGCTGATTCAATTTACAGGATTAGATATTTAATATAAGATGTAAGAATTGTTTTCTTTTTATTTACACCCAAACCTCAATCAACACGTAAATGATACACAAATTGATATTATTAGATGCTTTACCAGTATCATGTAAAGCAGTGGTTATCTAACTTTTTCGGCCCTCCTTCAGGGTTCCCACGGGTCCTTGAAATCCTTGAAAGTTTGTGAATCTGGGGGAAATAATTCAAGGACCTTGGAAGCTTTTAAAAATAAACATACATAAATACAGGTCATTGAAAGTGCATGAATCTATTTTAAGTTTTCTGGGAAAAAAATCTATATTATTCCCTGTGTAGTGTAGGATAATATACAAAAATTTCTAGCCTTTTAAGCACACGTGCTAAACTGTTTGCGTTAAATGCTTATATATTCTGCATGCGAATGTTGATTCATGCCAAAATGCTTTTTTTGCATAGTTGTGTTTGACACATGAAAACATCTCGGGTTACGAATGTAACTTTTGTTCCCTGAGAAGGGAACGAGACACTGCGTCTCCCTTGTCATACTTCCTGCGTCCCTGTAACGCCGTCTTTGGCAATATTTCAGATAGCGATATACTTCCTGACTCCCGCGTCACCCTGTCTTTGTCGTTAAGCCTCACCATTGGTTGAATTTAATATACACATTCAGACGCACTTAGCCCTGGAGGCGTCCCCAAAGTGTCACTGCAGTGATGCAGCGCGAGTTCCCTCGAAAGGGAACTGTATCAATGTATCTTAAAAGGTAACACAATGTAACCTTGCTCTCACTTGAAATGCGTCCCCACATTTAGTCCTTGAATTTGAGGATATTGGATCGGGAAGTCCTTGAAAGGTCCTTTAATTTGAAGTTAACTAAGGTGTGGGAACCCTAAAAGTCGTGTTTGGTGCATCCCTCCATGGCCCTCAAAAGAATATTTATGACACAAAACATTTTAAAACTTACATTATAAATTGGTTGGTTAGTATCCTTATTTTTCTGAGGTTTAATTACACAGAATTTATGATAAATTAATGTATTTTATAAAATGTCATAAAACTGGGTGCAGTGGCCTCTAGTTTGAGAACCACTGATTTAAGGGGATAGTTCACCCAAAAATGAAAAAATGGTCTTTATTTAACCACCCTCAAGTTGTTACAAACCTGTATGAATTTCTTTAAAGAAAAAAAGCATTTGTAATCAAGCAGGAAACAGGAGCACTATTGGCTTCCATAGTAGGAAAGAAAAATACTATGGAACTCAATGGTGCTCATAAAAGGTTTGGTTACAAAGTATCTTCATTTGTGATCAGCAGAACAAAGATATTTATACAGCTTTGATGATAGTTCGTTTTTGGGTGAACTATCCCTTTAAAGTACACAGTACATGAATGACTGTGCATGATAAATCTTCCATTGAGACCTGCACAGGCATTATCCTGCACCATAACGTGACTCGATCTGACCAGCACTGCCACATTTTAACATCAAACTCAACCCGAGCCTAAAACTTTCTTCTTTTATTTCAGTTCCTCTATTGATATGTGAGCCAAACCACACAGGCCGCACGATATTGCAAAAAACGTGTTGTGCGATGACTTGCTAAATAATGTGATAAGTGATATAATGATGCTTTAAATTTGTAAAAATAAAATGTATTTAAAAACTGTAAATGATAATTAAAAACATGCATGTTTCACATTCTTATCTCTGCATCGACCTAAAAATTGCACATAAGTTTTTAAGTATTAAAATTAGAGATTAGGGTTCCCACGGGTCCTTGAAAGTTTGTGAATCTGGGGGAAAAATTCAAGGCCTTGGGAAGTTTTTGAAAATATACATACATAGATACAGGTCTTTGAAAGTGCTTGAATCTATTTTATGGAGTTTTCTGAAAAAAATCCATATTCCCTGTGTAGTGTCGGATACTATCATAAAAATTCTAGACTTTTTAAGCACACGTGCTAAACTGTTTGCTTGAAATGCTTATATCTTCTGTATGCGAATGTTCGAATGTGATTCAGCCTAAAATGCTTTTTTGCATAGTTGTGTTTGACACATGAAAAAGTCTCGGGTTACATATGTACATTAACTGTTGTTCCCTGAGAAGGGAACGAGACGCTGCGTCTTCCTTCCCATACTTTCCGCGTCCCTGTAACACCGTCTTTGGCAATATTTCAGATAGCAATATACTTCCTGGCTCCCGCATCACCCTGTCTTTGTCATTAAGCCTCACCATTGGTTGAATTTGATATACACATTCAGACACACTTACCCCTGGAGGCGTCCCCAAATTGGCACCGCAGTGACACAGCTTGAGTTCCCTCAAAAGGGAACTGTAACAATGTATCTGAAAACATAACACGATTTAACCTTGCTTTCACTTGAAATGTGTCCCCACATTTAGTCCTTGAATTTGAGGGTATTGGACCTGGAAAACCCTTGAAAGGTCCTTGAATTTGAAGTTAACTAAGGTGTGGGAACCCTGGAGAGGAACCAATATGACATTTTTCAGATACTGATAGCCAATAATTCAGACTGATGTCTGCCGATGCTGATAGTATAACTTGGATTAATTTAACACTGAAGATAACATTTTCTGAATGTTATTCATTCATATAATAACCATTAATATTGAACATTAAACTAGTGATGTTATTTTGTCATTTTCTATACACAGATCTTAAATTCATTGCATTTTCTTGTTTTCTTTCGATATCGGCCATGACTATAGGCTGTTTTTAAACTATCGTCCGATAACCAAGTGAAAAAAAATGGCTTTTATCGTCCGATACCCATTATTGGCTGATATATCTGTGCATCTCTAATTTAAATCATTCAGTTATTGCAAACTTTTGCTATATGTGTATTGCGATGGTTTTTTGGTACATCTTGCTGCCCTTCGACACATACACAAGTTTAGTTAAACAAGTTTTAAAGTTAAATAACAGATATTTGTTTATATTTTGAACACATGCCCAAACTCGAATCAAACAATATATGATAGGCAACCGAAGCTGAAAGCTGTGCGTATTATGTTTTGAAATGTTTGTTGAGAAGAAAAATTTGCATAGTTTTTATCTACACTTAAAGGGACAGTTCACCCAAAAATGAAAATTTTGCCATCATTTACTCCTGCTCATGTTGCTTTAAAACATGTATGAGTTTTTTATTTTTATTTTGATGAACACAAAAGAAGATATTTTAATATAAATGATTGTAAGCACACAGCTGCCGTAACCATTGACTTCCATAGTAGGAAAACAAATATTATTGAAGTATTGTGATAAATGATAAAAAAGATATTTTGTTAAATGATTGTAAGCACACAGTTGATGGTACCCATTATATTCCATCATATTTGTTTTTCCTACTATTGTAGTCAATGGTTACAATCAGCTGTGTGCTTACCATCATTTATCAAAATATCTTCTTTCGTGTTTATCAGAAAAAAATGAATTCATTCAGATTACATGAGGATGAGAAAATGATGACAGAATTTTAATTTTTGGGTAAACTATCCCTTTAAGAGCTGTAATGTCTTTTTTTTGGTTGTTTTAAGTTACAGGGTAATGTTAGAGCTCCACTAATCTTCTTGAACATCTGATATGCCGCTCCTATAAACCTTCAAAGCTATTGAAGTTAGTAGGACATGCAAAATGTGTTCAAACATTTCTCATATTGTTCAGTGTAAACTGGTTCAACTGGTTTTGGAAAGACTCCAGGTGCAGTTTCCCTGTGGTTTCTGATCTTAAACAGTGTACACAGTGGCCATTGAGTTGAATCTGATTATCTTATCTACCATACAACACATTCAGAAGATGTCTCACAAAAACCATCATGATATGTTATTTACAACTGGGGGAGAGATGAAATAAAGCATTTAAATAAAGCACAAGCCTTTATAAAGACTTTGATGAGCCATGATATGGTTGAGAAGGTTTGTTTGGTCAACGTGCAGGTTTTGTTTTTATCCTACGGTCAACCTATAAACTAAAGTTTATTTTGCTCCACGTGATTCAACCTAAAGAATTTGTTTGGATTGTTTGACCTTCGTGTCCTACGGTAAACAACTTGTACGTGCAAAAGCGCTCAAGGTGGTGACTTGGCATCTCGTCCTTACACATACTGTACTATAACAACTGTTGACTGATAGATACCCTGACCACATCCAGTCTTTCTCCTACACATAACATCCACTAATGCACATGATGCCTACATACTGTATACTTCTCAAGAGAAACAGAGGGCTGTCACTCAAAGATCACAGATCAATGCGCTTCAGTTAGGGTGGAGATCTTCATAACTCAATGAGGTTTACTGCAGCAGGACAGACATGCGCCCTCTGGAGGTCAATGCTGGAAGTACACCAGCAGTGTGGATCGCAAAAAAAAAAGTATATTTCATTGCTACACTGCAAAAAATAATTTTCAAGAAAAACATTTCTTAGTATGTTTGTCTTGTTTTCAGTAAAAATATCTTAAAATTCTTAAATTAAGATGCTTTTTATGATGAGCAAAACGACCCAAGAAAATAAGTCTTAGTTTTTAGACCAAAAATATTAAATTTAAGTGATTTTGTGCATAAAAACAAGCAAAAAAAAAAAAATCTGCCAATTGGGTAAGCAAAAAAAATCTTGAACATTTTTCTTAAACACAAAATTCAAGAAAAATTTGCTTACCCCATTGGCAGATGTTTTGCTTGTTTTATGCACAAAATCACTTAAATTTGATATTTTTGGTTCTAAAAACTAGACTTATTTTCTTGGGTCGTTTTGCTCATCAAGAAAAAGCATCTTCATTTAAGAATTTTTAGATATTTTTACTGAAAACAAGACAAAATACTACTTTTTCTTAAAAATAATTTTTTGCAGTGTAATATGTGGAAATACAGAGGTGATGTATGATTGCAGATACATTTAGTTAACAAAGTCATGCAGTTGTGCAATATATTTTAATAATTTGCAAGTCATGATTTTCAATTACATAAGGCACTTTTAACAGAAAATACTACGTTGTTATGGCCTGTAACATCCATGACAATCAGTCCTTCCAGAAAAACGCGGAGTTTTTTTGTGATTGTTGCAGGCAAAAATCCTCGATTTTGCGGCAAGTTTTCTTAAAAAATGCGATGGAATATGCGGGATATTTATGCAATTTATGCGATGGAATTGCGGGAATTTGCGAAAATTGCGGAACTTGCAAATACTGCAGAAACTTGCAAAAGCAGCAATGATGTTCACGTCACATAATCACGTCACTTCATAACGCTCCCATGGCAATAGAGGACACGGCTGCGCTTTTGGGAAGTAAATGCAACATTTTTCAACTTTCTGCTAATATATATGTGACTTTTTGCTACGAAAATGCGGAGATTATGAAATCATGCATCCCCCGCATATTTTGTGTGCGGAAATATGTAATTAATGCGGCGAAAGTGCGTCGTATTTGGAAAAAATGCAGCCCAAATATGCAGACTTTGGCTGATTATGCAATATATCGCGCGATCGCACAATCGCGTTTTTCTGGAGGGACTGGACAATGTTGAGTAAAGAGCATTTTTTTTACAACTTCCCAGATTTTCTGACCTCCTCACTCACTTTCTTCCAAGCAAGATCCTTATTTGATCCCGTTTCTAAAAAAGTACAAAGATGTATCGCACACGTCTGGGTGTCCACATACAGCGACGATGATTTTGTCCTCCATTATTGTTTTGTATTTTTTCCTCTGCTCGCTACATAGTAATAACGTCACTACTAAAGCAAGCTCTTGATTGGTTAACCCTCTGGGGTCCGACCATTTTGGGACACTGTTAGAGGTTCTGACATGCTCTTACATTTGGTCTTTTTTCAGTTGCTTTAAAACATAATAATGGCAAGTGTCTCATACCACTGTGTTCAGCACAAACTGGGCTAAAATATTATATGAGCTACATGTATGTACATGTTTGTATTTTTGAGAGAAAAAGGTTTATGCGTGGTTTTTAAAAAAGCAAAAATTTTAAGTCACTGATATAAGTCCACAAAACCCATACTAAACATGTTTTAACAAGACTTTCCTAAACAGAATCTAGTAGTCTAGAGTTTTTTCTTTAAAATGATGTGAAAATCATCCTGCCTACTTATTCTCATAAACCAATATATTGATTTAGAAATTGTAAGACACTTTTTGTTAAGAGGGGCCGTATGCGAGAAGGATTGATTGACAGCTAGCAAACAAAGGCTCGCATAATGAGCTGCATAATGAGCTGCATAATAATGAGGCAGGAGGGAACTACAGTAAAGAATGTGAGGACAAATGAACATGTTTGTTTGAGGTTTATTAAGAAGTTAACAATATAATCAAAATAGAAATGAAGGTCAGTAGGACCCTATTCAAAAACTTAACTTGTATAAGAAACTGATAAACAACAGAGCTGTAAACTTCATGTGGCTCATGTTACCATACAACTTTATGTCCAAAGAGTGTGAATATGTTTTTCCACTTCATAGTTTACTGATGAGAGGGATGCAGACCTGTAAGAGAGTTATGAACAGCTGTTAGCATAAATTGTTCACAGAAATACCCTTACATACATAACTGATGGGTAAATGATAGCACTTGTAACGGTGGTCGCCTAAACTCAATTTACTCAATATACTGTATAAAAAAACTCGGCCTAGGCGGGTTTCGAACTCGGGTCTACCACGTGGCGGCCTAACGCACTACCGCTGCGCCACCATTTGGTCACGTGATTTGCGTCTTTCACACACCTAGGTAGACTGGCCAAGGTAAATTTATAATTTAAAAAAAAAGGTGAGTCTCCGTGTAAACAACGCGGAGCTCATAATAAAACGGTGTCGTGTGTAAAGCGCAATGTATGGAATGCGTTGCATGTAAACAATATCATATTACAGCAGATCCCCCCAGTGCAGCATTACTCAAAGTTGCCACGAAGGATACGAAAGTGTCTACTGTACAGCATGTAACAATGAAATCCGCCATTACGTGATCACGCGTACTCGTTTGTAAATAAGCATGTAAACATGGAATCATATTAACTTACAGCACACACTTAAAAGACACAGCAGTGCATCATTACTCAAAGTTGCCACGAAGGATACGAAAGTGAATAACTGTGTCTAACACTGTACAGCAAACAATGAAATCCGCCATTACATGATCACGCGTAAGTTACTCGTTTGTAAACAATGCGAACGTTTTTCAATCCGAAGCGTGCAGTCTGTTGAGGTTGCTTATGTAGGCTGAACTGCACAAGCCATAACATATTACATGATAGCAAATATAAATGAAGACAAATGACTTACAGTTTCTTCAGGAATATATCCGCCTCCATTGCGCCTTCCATTGTTCTTCTTCTTAGGTAACGTTAAAGATAAACGCTTCTCTTCCTCAATGTCCAGACATAAATGAAGATATTCCTCACGTGTGTGTATAAAGTTTATAATCCAAACATGCGCTAAAGTCTTTAAATCTGATCAAACTTTACGCTTTGCTGGTTTGAACAGCTCGTCTCTTCATTACCATGTCAACAGCGTGTGGGCGTGACCGCATTAGAGATAATGAGCTCAGTCAGGAAAAACGGTACTCTCTTTACTTCAATGCAGATTATATAAACAGGAAATATTTGTTTTTGATAATAATCAGCTTGTTTAAAAGTAGACATTTCAGGCTTTCTTTGGATATGTGTATTATGTTTGTGTGACGAGTATTCGCGGAGTTTCAACTAATTTTTGTAACGTGATTTGAGAGACAGCTGGCGGAGACAGAAATGTCTGAATGAGCACCCTGTTTATTTTCTTTATTTGACAAAAACACAAAGATCTGTTGTTATTGTGAATGTACACTACTTAAAGAGGACCCTTCAGAG